>NC_133531.1:131550695-132175695 GCF_048544455.1 Silene latifolia | reverse complement strand
TTAATGCTCTCAGAATTTGATCTCAAATACGTGCCTCTGAAAGTTATAAAAGGTCGTGCCGTCGCCGAATTCTTCGCAGAAAATCCCATCAATGACGCACAAACGATAGACACTTGGTCATTTCCAGACAAGGATATACTCCAAACTGATGTAGACTCCTGGGATCTTTACTTCGATGGAGCATCAAACTTAAGAGGATTTGGAATAGGAGTGTTGCTCATTTCTCCTGAAGGTGAGCATACACCAATCTCTGTCAAACTCGACTTCGAGGTGATGAATAACGCTGCAGAATACGAAGCTTGTCTCATTGGACTACAAGCGGCAGTGAGTTTAGGCATTAAGAACCTCCGAGTACAAGGAGATTCATCATTGATCATCAATCAAGTTACGGGATCATGGAAAATCCGAAGCGAAAGCCTCACACCTTATCAAGCCAGAATAGACCAAGTTGCCCAATTCTTTGATCACGAGACATATCTACACCTACCTCGGGAAGAAAATCAATTTGCAGACGCTCTTGCAAAACTCGCATCTTTGATTAATATGCCAGATCACATGGTGGAAATGCCTTTTATGCATCGAACGACGGTCAGAGCCGGCTTATGTCCACCAAATCACCGACGAAGAGGAAGTCGCACAGGAACCCTGGTTCCAAGCTGATACGTGCCTAATGTATAGTCTTTTTGGTCTATTTCAGCACGTATTTCTATGCATTTCTATACTATTTTTATAGTATTTTGCCCCGAATTGGCTACTTTGGTGTATTTTGTCCTTTTTGTAGGAATGATCGCGGAAGTGGTGAAACCATGCTCCTTTTCGTCCTTTTTGCATGCATTTAGAGGAGACGGGATTGTCCCAGAGTAGAGTACCGCACTTGGAAGTGTCGTTGCACGCACTACGAGGCATTTGGGTGAAGACGTGAGCTGAATTGAAGACCCAAGTGGTCTATCGAGCTGTTTGGTGGTCGATCGAGTGGTTCCTAGGTTCCCTGAGGCTCGATCGAGCTATTCCTTACTCGATCGAGTAAGATGCACATGACCAAGTCCTCGATCGAGTGCCCTGCTGGTCGATCGAGGGATTTCTGCTGAGATGATGGTCGATCGAGTAGTCTAATCTACTCGATCGAGAGGTTTTTCACGGGCGTGGGCTTTATTTCAGTCCGTGTGTTTAATTTTCGCTAAACATTGTTTGTTTTCCTATTTAACCTACGTTTAACTAGGTTATTAGGTATTCCTTTTACTATCTTTTTACTATCATTCACATTAGAACTACTGCTACTTTTTCCTACGTTACTCTTCTCCTTCTACTGTTGCTGGCATTTTGGGATTATTTCACTCGGACTCGGTTGTTCTTTACGCCGGAATCGCTTAGATTGTAATCTCCTTTCTGCTCTTAATAATAATTAACCTTCTTGTTGCTTTTAATTCTTGTTTTTTGTTTTCGTTCCTTTTTGCCCTAATTTCCGTTATTGCGTTTTATTATTGTTCCATTATGTCATCTGCTGGGAAATTATCTGCTGTTAGATTAATTATGGGTATGAGTAGCTAAACCCTTTCATGTTGGGATTAGGGAATCTGCGGTAGAATAATGACGACGTAGTGAATGAATTAGATGAACCGATAAGAGACTCTGTCACTATAGCAATATAACTGTAATTCTCGACCTAGTTGAGTGCACGCTTCTACGTCACCCATTAATCTGGCTACAATTAATCCTGGATCGAAATATTGGACTAAATAGGCCTGCTATAAACAGTAGACTACCCTAATGAGGACGAAAGTTAAGTTAGTGGTATTTTAGGGTGGGAAGTGGACCGAAAGGACCTTCTAATATCCGTCTCGCATTAGTTCGTCTGAGTCATTTACTGCTAAGTTGTTGAACTACCGTAGTGAACCGAATTCCCGACATGTCCCCCTCTTATTGATAGTTTTAATTCATTTCCTGCTTTACTACTCTCCGCCTTATTTCTCTTTCCTTTCAACTCCGTAGTTTAGAAACCAAAAATTCAATCAACCCCCATTGTTACCATAGGATTAGAATAGACAGCTATAATTGCATTACCTCCCTGAGGATTCGATACTCGACTGCCTCTACTACATTTTTAGTTGAGACCGTTAGGTTTTATTTTTGACAGGTACGCGACAGACGTGTCAAATTTTGGCGCCGTTGCCGGGGAGGCAATTGTTCAATTTACTAGTTGTTTAGTTTTAATCCTTTTTCGGTCTAAGGGACACCAGTTCCTTGGACTATTCTCATTTTTGTTGTAGTTTCTTCTTATGCGCAGGTCGCAGGGTGGTCCACTACTACCTTTTGATCCCGAGATTGAGAGATCTCTGCACGTAAAAAGGAGACTATTTCAAGAACAGGCAGAGGAAGAGCCTAGTTCTCGCTGTAGCTTTTACGAGAACGAGCTTTTCGAGGAGAACCCACCATCTTCTCCAGTTTCCAACTCATCAGTTGAATCCGTCACTTTCCCAGATTTTCCCGAAATGGCTGAGGAAGCAACCATTGCTAGTCACTCCGAGCCCACGGCTGACAATCTCTATAAGGGGTTCGAATTACCGGGAGATGCTAGGAAGTTCGAGCCCAAGCCTGCATACATCAATATGGTCGAGAAAAATCGGTTCGGGGAGCTGCAAATCAAGACGCAGGACTCGGCATATGGAGACTTTCATTGATTATCTTTGCTCCATACCTCCTCCCCGGCGTGATACCGATCGATCAAAGAAAAACTATGTTCATCTTCTCACTCGCGATCTGCAAGGGAGTGGTACAGGGATTTAGACCGAGCTGCTCACGGCATAACAAATTGGAATACGCTAGCATTAGCGTTTTATAAGAAGTACTTCTCTGCTTCGAGAACCATCGCCATTAGAGCCCAGATAACAAGTTTCAAACAAGGGCCTGACGAGAACTTCCACGAGGCATGGCTTCGTTTTAAGAAACTGGTGCGGACCATACCGCATCATGGTTTCGAGAAATGGAGTTTGTGCAACCATTTTTACAACGGTTTATATGATGATCAGAGGGCTATATTAGATGCTGCAGCCAATGGTCGATTTGCTGACAACTTGGGAGCGACCAAGGGATGGAAGATTATAGATGATTTGGCCACTCACGAGTATGAATATGGGAATTCAAGGGGAAACCAAAGGAGAGCCAGCTGAATCCTCTTCGATAGCGCATTAGAAGCCCTTACCGCGAGGTTCGACAAGTATGAACTAGGGGGAGCTCTCAAGGGAGGAATGTATCAGGTTAATGCTATGACAGACGGTCCCTTCGTCTGTACAAGGTGCGGGGTAGATGGACATGTCGCTGAATATTGTCCTAGTCCTTATGAGCAATGTGCTGCCTTTCAACATTACAGGCAAAACAACACTCATTACGAGCCGAATATCCACCCCAATTTGAGGTGGAGTAACCAGAACAACGTACTCAATCCCACCGCCCCTCCAAATCAGTCGCAACAACCATATATTCCCCCGCACCAGAAGCAACAAGGCTATCAAAAGCCTCCGTCTTTCAACCCTCCTAACCAAGGTGCTTCGTCATCTAGTGGGGTGAGTGAGATGGGTGAGTTAAAGTCCATGATGCAGTCCATTGCAAAGCAATTACAACAGAAGGACACGGCATTCAAGGCACTTGAAACTCAAGTTGCCCAACTGGCTGAAAATCAATCTTCAAGGAAGCCCGGTCATTTACCGACTCAAAATGATAAGAACCCAAATGAAACGGTGCATTTGATAGAGTTGAGAAGTGGTCTATCTTATGAAGGACCAGAAGTACAGAAATCAGACCCGAGGGAAGCTGTAACTGATGATGAACAGTGTACTGTTAAGAAAAAGGGGCTTACGACAAACAGTTACTCGATCGACTGAAATCAGGTGTTCGATCGAGTGGAAATGGTGAAGAATCTGGTCGATCGAGTATAGTTCCTGCTCGATCGAGTGAAGCAGCAGATGAGGTTGGTCGATCGAGTGGTGAGTTTGCTCGATCGACTGACGCTGGTGAAGAAACTCCTCGATCGAGTGATAATGTTGCTCGATCGAGTGATATTGATGACGGGAAGCTTATACGAGAGCCTGCTAGTGCTCGTTTAAGCGAGGAATTACCAGAAAGGCCTCGTTCTAGAGGTAAGAAGCGTCCAAAGGATACCGAACTCGCTCCGGAAGATACTTTGGAAGCAAGAAACAAGAGGCTCGAGATTCCAATTACTGTTCCCTTCCCAAGGCGGCTGCAGAATACCAAGATTAATCAACAGTTTAGCAAATTTGTTGAACTTTTGAAGAGTTTGGAAGTTTCCGTGCCGTTCACTGAATTGCTGACCAAGGTACCCTCTTATTTAAAATTTATGAAAGAAATTTTAGCACGTAAGAGGACTATAAACGATAATGAGACCGTAGCTTTGACTGAGGTGGGGTCAGCCCTATCTCAAAATAAGCTACCTCCTAAGCAATCAGACCCGGGTAGTTTTTCGATCCCTTGTCACATCGGTATGCGATTGATTGATAATGCGCTATGCGATTTAGGCGCTAGCGTAAGTGTTCTACCCTTGTCTCTAGCTAAGAGACTTGGTGTGAACAAAATTGAGCTGCACCAACATGACTGTCCAGATGGCCGACCGTAGTCTATCACGGCCACTAGGTGTAGCATAAGACGTACCTGTTCAGATCGGGAAGTTCTTTATTCCCGTTGATTTGTCGTCTTAGATATCCCCGAAGATGTGCACACCCCTATCATTTTAGGGAGACCATTTTTGTCCACTGCCCGTGCAGTGATAGATGTCAGTGGGAAGACTTTGACATTTCAGGTAGGGGATGAGGAACTGACCTTCCATCAGTCCAAATTCCGGAGGGCTCCCATGCAAGCTCAGCCTTGCAATGCCCTCTCTTCTGTTGACCCTATTATTGACACTCCAGATGAAAATTTGGAGGATATTGTTGCTATTGCTAACCCTCCGCCTCACACTGAGAGCAAAAAGGAGGAAAATTCGTCTGTTTTCCTTACTGCAGGTACAGATGAAGGCAAGAAAGGAGTTGTCAAGGGACAGGGTGCAGCCATTATCAATCAAACTGGAGCCAAGGATGCCAAAGAAGATGACAGAGGAGCGAGAACGAAGAAAGTTCGCACCTACATAGATTGGAACTATGTTCCTCCTCCTCTTGCAAACAGTAATTCAAGTTCCTGGAAATCAAAAAGGACGGTCGAAGTCGAGGTGACGTCCTCCATCGAGAAGCCCACCAAGGGGCTACTGAAAGCTGATGGGAATTAAACGGGGAAATGCCCCGTGTAACAAATTGTAATAGATATTTGTTTGAACTTCTTTTGAATTTCTTTATTACGTTTTTAATTAGGACAATTAGTTTAGACATTTCTTTAGCTTAGACTGAGACTATAGACTGTGTTTTCTGCGTTTTTGGTATTTTGGGATATGTTTGGATATGTTTTACGCAGGTTTGGGGAAGTTTCACGCAATTCGAGGAAGAAAGGACGAAATTCAAAGAAGTCTACACGAGGAAGTCCTCGATCGAGTACTTTTTGTACTCGATCGAGTGGAAGTTGGTTCGATCGAGCTTGCTGGTTACTCGATCGAGGAAGGCCACAGAGGAAATGATCGATCGAGAGGATTCTTAATCGATCGAGCAAGGGGAACAGCAAAAGCCCTCGATCGAGTGATTAAATTCACTCGATCGAGTGAAATGAACAGTGGACGGGAGTTTTCTTTACTTAACTCCTTATTTCCGTTTCATTTCTAATTTTGTCCCTAATTTCTCCTAACACCTCCCTAATTGCGATACCCATTTCCCCCAAATCCCCATTTCTTGCCCAAAATTATCAAATCAATCACCTACATTCTATCACTAGCTAATTAATCTTCAATAACCCCTTATTTTCCCCCTCTTTTGTGCTCGTTTTCTCGGTTTTTAAAGGGGATTAGGGTTTGCGGTTTTTCAATCGAAAATCCGCCTTGGTTGATTGTTTTCTTTGAAGTTTAATTGCTTATTGTAGGTTAATCATCATCAAGTAAGTGTTTCTTTCACACTCTTTGCATTTTCTCTTTAATTAATTCGAATTTCTTGAGGTGATTTGAATTAGGGTTCGAAAATCCCATGTCTAGTCGAATTTATTCGATTAAATTGTGTTTATTTGCCCTTGATTAGCTTGATGATGATATTTTCGCAATTCCTCACTGTTTTTGCATGTTAAATTCGAATTTTGCGCGACTTCCACGATTAGGGTTCCTGTGAGTCGAAATGTGTCGACTGTCAGACGGTTTTCTGTTGCCTTGCTTGTTTAACTTCAGTCCATGCTTTCTTATCGCTGTTGTTAACTACCGTTACCGTCCCTTATCGCCATTACTTGATGTGAATTATTGGGAATCTCGCGCTGTGAGTGGTTATGCTCGACTGCTAGGAGTCTTACGTGCTCCCCTATGTGGTTTTCATGCTGTGTTTATCTCCTTTAGCAGTCACTACTTGTCATTTTACCACCACTCATACGCTGCTCTTCAAAATTTTTGAGGAATTGTTTGGTTTTGATTGCTGTACGTCGATTGTTTCGACCAATAGGGCCATTCTTTTTGCTGTCACATGTTGGTTAGCGGTTGTTTTAACCACGGTTAGCAGCATCTTCTCTTATTCGTGCCCTTTGATACTTTGCAGGATGGACGCGAGTTCTCTGTCTTCTACTAGTACGTCCTCCAGCTCGTCCGTGAGCGAGTCAGTGGTCCCTGCTGTTGCCACTAGCTCCGCCTTGGTCACCACTGCAGCACCAGTTCTACTTGTCTCACTGCGAGGACAAGCTCCGCGCCAGCTCGGTAGGGAGCTCGGTTCGAGCTTCACCGCCATCACTCCTACCAGTCTTTCTCTTTCTTTGGACTGCGGATTCATCCCCGTTTTCCGACCTGGTATGGTGCCACCGAGGCCACACCAGCAGGCTAGCCAGTTAGCCATCACTTCCAGCCCTTCTGAGGCTGTTGTTACGGGAGAGGGCGCTCTCACACCTTTACCGAAGATGCCCACGGTATCAAATTTTGGCGCCGTTGCCGGCGTAGCAGCGGCACAAACCGAGCCGCCCAGAGGAGGAGAGTGACCCTCCGTTCGTACCCGGTCCGGAGGATCGGCCGGAGATGACGACCGAGTCTCCCCTTGTTTGTTCTTTGGTTTGGGAGACCGTTTTGTTGAGTCGGAGTACACAGGAGACGGCGGTGCCGACGACGAGTAGCTCTTTGGTCTACTCACTTCCCGATTTTAAATTTGGTTTGGGGAAGTTCGTGTTTTGTATGTTTTCTTACTCTTTTTATTTCGTCTCCTTTATTTTCCTTCTGTTGGTTGTATACCCCCATCCCCCATATTTCTGCTGGTGTATGCTGGAGGACAACGAGGGCGTTGTCCGTTTTGGTTTGGGGAGGGTATTGCATCCTTTTGAGTCTGCATCTGCATTTGTTTTGCATTCACGTTTAATTTTTCAGTTTGCATTTGTTGTTTATTTTCATAAAAAAATCAAAAATACAAAAAAATTAGAAAATGTCAAAATTCAAAAAATTTCACGTTTATTTTTGCATTTAGGTTGAGTCGGAACGGTAGATTCCCATGATGACAATGCACTATAACTTGTCATATTACTTGAGCCTTGCACTTTATTGATGGTTTTTAGCCTTGTCATACGCATAATCTACGAATTTCTGTTCGAATAATAGCTGACTGTTTAGACTTGACCTATAAACTGGCAAACTACTTAAAAAATTCTGAGTTTTAGAGCCATAACTGGTGACATTCATGACCAGTTCATTAGGAATTTTGAGAGTGGTACTCCTTGCATAGCATGTTTGTCTCATATGCACATTTATGACATTCAATTTCTCGTCAAATGCACACATTCGGGTTCGTGGTTGGTGTCACATGCAGGGAGGGTCTTGCAAATTCCCCTTTCTTTATATCTTCACCCATTTAGCTCCACATTGACCAAAACTTGCCTTTTTGACCCATTAGCCACATTCCAAACTAAGCCTGCCTAGTCAAGCTAGTTAGTCTGTCCTTTTGTGGTATGATTTTCCGTTGCAGTTTGGTCCGTAATTCCCGTTTGGAGCTGGTGTCTGTATTAAGGAAGGAGGAAAGAAAAAAGTATTGAAAAAAAAAAGAAAGAAAACGTGAAAGAAAAGAAAAGAAAAAAATGAAAAATGAAAAAGAAAAACAGAAAAAAAAAGAGAGCTGGAACGAGAAAGAAAAGAAAGAGAAATTGTGTAAAAAGTTGTCCCCTCTTGTCAGAGTTGAGAAGATGTTCGAAGATGTACAATCGACAAGAGGGTTGGTTGTTTCAGTCAGTTGTTTCAGACGATGTGTTTAAAAGGGAATTTTGTGACCGTCTGACTCCTCCACTCTTATTCTATATTTTTGAGGAGATTGTGCTTTGAGTCTAGTGAGTTTTGTGCCAAGTGAAGGGCACTAGTACTTAGTTTTCCAGTCAGTTTGAGATCCGGATGGTTTCATTATGGTCCTGTTAGGAACTAGCTTGACGCTTTTACCTCCACATTTCCATAACTTGTTTTGCCTTTTCTCACCTGAACCTCACTATTCCTATATTATTTGCATACCCTCGGCTGTGACGGACATTGTTGGTTGGAATTTGTACATTAGTACTTGAATTGTCTTTCATCTTTGTTGCATGCATGCTATGTAGGTCGCAGTTAGGTGAGTGACTGTCTTTTCTTCTCTCTTTTACATATTACATTTGCCCTTTGCTTCATGAGAGAAGAGTGACCACGTGAGAGTCCAGTTTTGTTGGTCTTGCAAGGTCGATAGGTCAGCTTTATTCCTGAACAGCTTATAATTCGTTTGCGTATTGACTGCTTAGCTTTAACCGTTGATTTTCGTTGCATTAAATTGGTTCAAGTAGACAAGTTAAGCTAGCTCTGAGTTATCATTTCCGTTCCATTAGTTTAGTTTTGAGTTTACTCGAGGGCGAGTAAAGGTTTGGTTTGGGGAGATTTTATACGTGCCTAATGTATAGTCTTTTTGGTCTATTTCAGCACGTATTTCTATGCATTTCTATACTATTTTTATAGTATTTTGCCCCGAATTGGCTACTTTGGTGTATTTTGTCCTTTTTGTAGGAATGATCGCGGAAGTGGTGAAACCATGCTCCTTTTCGTCCTTTTTGCATGCATTTAGAGGAGACGGGATTGTCCCAGAGTAGAGTACCGCACTTGGAAGTGTCGTTGCACGCACTACGAGGCATTTGGGTGAAGACGTGAGCTGAATTGAAGACCCAAGTGGTCTATCGAGCTGTTTGGTGGTCGATCGAGTGGTTCCTAGGTTCCCTGAGGCTCGATCGAGCTATTCCTTACTCGATCGAGTAAGATGCACATGACCAAGTCCTCGATCGAGTGCCCTGCTGGTCGATCGAGGGATTTCTGCTGAGATGATGGTCGATCGAGTAGTCTAATCTACTCGATCGAGAGGTTTTTCACGGGCGTGGGCTTTATTTCAGTCCGTGTGTTTAATTTTCGCTAAACATTGTTTGTTTTCCTATTTAACCTACGTTTAACTAGGTTATTAGGTATTCCTTTTACTATCTTTTTACTATCATTCACATTAGAACTACTGCTACTTTTTCCTACGTTACTCTTCTCCTTCTACTGTTGCTGGCATTTTGGGATTATTTCACTCGGACTCGGTTGTTCTTTACGCCGGAATCGCTTAGATTGTAATCTCCTTTCTGCTCTTAATAATAATTAACCTTCTTGTTGCTTTTAATTCTTGTTTTTTGTTTTCGTTCCTTTTTGCCCTAATTTCCGTTATTGCGTTTTATTATTGTTCCATTATGTCATCTGCTGGGAAATTATCTGCTGTTAGATTAATTATGGGTATGAGTAGCTAAACCCTTTCATGTTGGGATTAGGGAATCTGCGGTAGAATAATGACGACGTAGTGAATGAATTAGATGAACCGATAAGAGACTCTGTCACTATAGCAATATAACTGTAATTCTCGACCTAGTTGAGTGCACGCTTCTACGTCACCCATTAATCTGGCTACAATTAATCCTGGATCGAAATATTGGACTAAATAGGCCTGCTATAAACAGTAGACTACCCTAATGAGGACGAAAGTTAAGTTAGTGGTATTTTAGGGTGGGAAGTGGACCGAAAGGACCTTCTAATATCCGTCTCGCATTAGTTAAATCGAGTCATTTCTTGCTAAGTTGTTGAACTACCGTAGTGAACCGAATTCCCGACATGTCCCCCTCTTATTGATAGTTTTAATTCATTTCCTGCTTTACTACTCTCCGCCTTATTTCTCTTTCCTTTCAACTCCGTAGTTTAGAAACCAAAAATTCAATCAACCCCCATTGTTACCATAGGATTAGAATAGACAGCTATAATTGCATTACCTCCCTGAGGATTCGATACTCGACTGCCTCTACTACATTTTTAGTTGAGACCGTTAGGTTTTATTTTTGACAGGTACGCGACAGACGTGTCACAAGCAATCCTGAATTTTAAGCTCAATGGTAGCTATCCACCGGATATGGATAAGAGGGGACAACGTGTTATACGCCTACTAGCTTCCCAATATGTTCTCATGCAAGGAGAGTTGTACAAAAGAACACCTCTTGGTGTAATCCTACGTTGCCTTGATCATTCACAGGCACAAAAAGTGATGGAAGAAGTCCACGACGAAGAATGCGGTCCTCACATGAGTGGGCCCATGATGGCAAAGAAAATCACACGTTTGGGGTATTATTGGACCACAATGGAATCCGATTGCATCAAATACGTAAGACATTGCCACAATTGCCAAATCTTCGGGAATGTACAACATGTCCCTCCTTCATTACTCTATACAATGACGTCTCCCTGGCCATTTTCTGCGTGGGGAATTGATATAATCGGGAAGATAACCCCAGCCGGAACAGGAGGTCATTGTTTCATCCTAGTGGCAATCGACTATTTCACCAAATGGGTAGAAGCGGCTTCCTACACTAGTCTTACAGCCAAAAATGTGGCAAAGTTCATACAAAACAACATCATCTGTCGATATGGTTGCCCACATAAGATCATTAGTGATAATGGATCACATTTCCAAGCTGAGACTGAGCAATTGCTAGCCAAATACAAGATTAGGCATCACCACTCTTCGCCCTATAGACCACAGACTAACGGTGCAGTAGAGGAGGCAAATAAGAATGTTGTCACAATTCTCAAGAAAATGATTGACAACTATCGAGATTGGCCAAGCAAGATACCCTTCGCTTTGTGGGGATATCGTACATCTGTTAGGACGCCCACTGGGGCTACTCCTTTCTATTTGACATACAGCATGGAATCTGTGCAACCAGTCGAGCTAGAGATACCATCCTTGCGTATTTTACTCGAAAGTCAAATCCCAGAAGCCGATTGGAAGAGGGATAGATATGAAGAACTCATCCTCTTGGATGAACGTAGGCTACGCGCCTTGCATAATGTCCAAACATATCAAGCACGTATCAAACGAGCTTTTAACAAAAGAGTTAGGCCAAGAAACATCAAGGAAGGAGACTTAGTACTTAAATCGGTTAGAGCTCTTTTACCTGTTGACCCACGGGGAAAATTCAAACCTAATTGGGCCGGACCATTTCTAGTCAAATCCATACTTCCAGGGGGTGCGGTTAGAATCACAGACCTAGACGGGAATGAGTTCTCAAACCCAACAAACCTTGACCAACTAAAACGGTACTATGCCTAGAATAGGGACAAAAACACGCCTTGCGTATCCCCACGTGTCGCTCTTGTGACACTAAATAAACGGCCCCTGGCCAAGCTGAAATAAGCTAACGTCACTGTGCTCCTGCATTTTGACAAACTTGTCATCCTCATATCATCAAATAAACTAAATTCGCACCTTCAGAGTAAGTAAAAAAAGCTCATGCTTATTTTCGAAGTTCATCACAAGCTCTTGCTTAGAACAATTATTCTTTTACATTTACTCGAACTACGCGCAAGGGTTTGATTTCATTTTTTTAAGTGAATACGTAGGCAATCCTTCACAGGATGCAACCCATTATATTTGAAATGTAAATAGAAGGACATTTGCATTGCATTTGGAATTCGACAAGAGTAATAAATAGAAAATCATAACGGTTTCATAACCATTTAACCTTTTTATTTCATTCATTCTAATAATAATAGTAAGCTATATAATAAAAATAAAAATAGGCTAGGATTCTAAAAACCCCACCTTTTATTACAACGATAATAATAATAATAAATAATAAATAAAGACTCGGGCTATTCCTCCATCTTCCCCTTGCCCTTGTCATTCTTGTCATATTTCTTGTCGCGACCTCGAGCCGGACGCTCTTGCGCCACTTCGGATCTAATCACCAACGGTCTTTCTCGAGGCCTAGACTTCCCATTCTTGCCAATCACCATCTCTACGATAGGAGAGGTCCTCGGTTTCTTCGAAGGATGAACGACTCGAAACCCGGCTTCTTCCTCTCCCTCAGTCAGATGCTTCTCTTTTGCTTTCTCTACCTCGCGCGCCTTATAGTCAACGGGCTCGCGCTTCCTCAATCTTTCACGCTCTTCCGGAGTAGTAGCCTTCCTCCATCGCAGATAAGAATCCGACACCCACAAGGCATTTGCAGAAGAGTTCAAAAACCACATGTTTCTTTGAGCCCATTTGATGGCCCACTCTCTTCGGCTCTCCGTAGTAAGCGCCACAACAATCTGCGGGACAGTATCAAGCTTCGGGATAGTCTGCTTCAGCCCAACTTGTCTCATCAGCCTTTCCGGGAAGATGCACACCATAAACTCCAATCCAGGAATGCACAAGGATCGAGTGGAATCCAAAGAAGACACTCCAGTGACAGAATTGAGGTGCCACCACGGTACAATCCACCTAATCAAGGGACCATCATCGCTCTTCAGCTTGTTCTCCCAATAATTGCAAACTCGGGTGAAGTCCACCATGTAAAGCCTAGTCCTCATGGAAATTGAACGAGCATGATAGGAAGGAACATGAATAGGGGGCTCGATCAATCGAAGCCGTTCCATAAGCCAAACCTACCAAAAGCGGGTATTAGACATCAAAACAAAAAGAAAACGAAAAAAGAAAACAAAAAAAAACGGAAAACAAAAAGAAAACAAAAAAACGAAAAGGAAAAAAAAAACGAAAAGAAAAAAAAAATGTCTTTTACCTGCAGAATGACGGGACTTCCCAAATACGGTAGGTCACGATTGGCTTTCCTATTATCCAATCCCAAGAGAATCTCTCCTAAGCATAAACAAGTTGGGCTCCTGCGCAGCTCCATTTGCTCAACAAGGACCAGAAGACGGGGATCACCTCTCAAGTCTTCATCAACATGCCCTTGGAAGACATACACATGCAACAAGCAAAAGCCAAATGCCCTCCGCCTAGCAACATGAGAAACGGTGGGGTCGGCCTGTGATGAATCGATCTATGAAGTCCGAGCATTCGCACTCCTTCAAGTCACTAGACGGTCCACCTCAAGTCTAGTCAACCCAAGCAAGTCTCTAAATTTGCTCTTGTACCCTTGCGAAGTAGAAGGAATGGCAGACAAGTGTTCGGGATCCCACCCACCAATAACAGCAATTTCTTCAGGAAATGGGCAAATATCACCTCCAGGGAACGCAAAAACATGGTAATTCGGGTCCCAATAGTCAAGACAAGCATCCAAGAACGGTTTAACAACCTTGATGAGTTTTAAACTCAACAAAGACCCAAAATTATAAGCACCCATATCATGTTTCTCCATGTTCGAAAATTCATTGGTCCATTCCTTCAAGCGAATCTCCAAAGTATTCATGATGAAAAGATTATTTTGAGAATTTTATGTAAATAGACGAAGTAGAGACGAAAGAATTGTGTGAATAAAAGCTCCATCGACGTCTCTATTTATACTAATTTCTGTTTTCAAAAATCTGCCAGAATAGAACAACTTGGGAACAGGCGCAGCACCTGCTGCGCCTCTTCAAAGGGACGCAGCTCATGCTGCGCCTCTTCCTCAGCTTCACTTCTATGATTTTCCGCGTTGGATCTTTCCTAATTTTATGACGAATAATTTCCTATTCCTACGGGTTGTTATTTTGGTAAATACGTGTAGATTACCATGTTTCAGGTTTCCTAATTCCGCGGGCACGCATTTCGAGGCGACATCGACATTTTCGCCATTTTACAGCACTTGCACTTTTTCATTTTAGGAAATAATCTTCCGTTTCATTTTAGATAAATTATCTTCATTTTCACTTTAGGAAATAATTTTCATTTTCATTTTAGGAAATAGTTTTTTTTTTCTTACTCAGTTTTAAGACATAACTATCGTTTCGATTTACACTTATTACATTTATTTCTTTTTTTAAATAATCTCACTTCAAACTTATAGATTTCTGTTTTTCTTTTTTTAGGGGGTAACCCTACCTACCGTCCGGTCATTTCCGGCAAAATTTTTGCATTTTTGCATCTTTTTGAGTCTTTTGTTTTGCGCTAATTAAGGCCATATGTATATACAAATGTATGTTTTGCGTGATTTCTATGTAAATTTCGGCAGCATGACGGCGTAAACCGTCATCTGCCAAACCTGTTCAAAGCTAACCTGCAGATACAAGTAACACAACCCAGCAGCAAAGGCATTCAGGCCGTCATATATACACCAAAAAGGGAAATGTGCAATAAACTGGGGGCTCTCGCCCCAAACAAAGTCCAGAATGTTCAAAATCAAGGTCCAAAATGTACAATCGTGCAAAAATACAGCCAACAAACAAAAAAAAACCAAACAAAACTATTGTTGGTCGCCCTCCAGCTCTGCAACTCTTGCCGCAAGAGCGGCAATCTCGGCGTCTCGAACCTCAAGCTCCCTCAACAAGCGAGCTGTCTCCTCCCGAGACTGGGCCAACTCTCGCTCCAGCTCACGGTCCCCCTATAAACAACAAAATTGGCTCATGTCAATCAATTACAAGAAAAGTTGAAAAATCAAAAATTCAAAAATGAAATAGGCACAAGGTTCATACCTGACGGCCTCGACCACCGATAAGTGCCTCGACGGCAGTAGCTCGCAGCCGGTTGGCCCCCCTCCATAACGCCACGAACCGAGACGGCGCGACCTGCATTTTAAAAAAAAAGGAGTTCTCAATAATCGAACAAACTTAATCAAATGTGTTCTTACACAAAAATCATGCAAATTAGAGGCTCACCCTCCGAATCAGATGCTGCCAATCGTCCAGACCAGCATCTCTAACAGCCACGTCAAAGTCACGCAGCTCGGAGATCGCCGTCCTCCCGGTCGCGTCAGTGTACTCGAGGGTCTCGGGGTACTCCGGGGGCTCGATGCCCGCCGCCTCAACCTCCTACAAAGTCAAATATTTCTCATTAATCGATGATCTTTCATCATAGTTCTCAAAAGGAAATCAAGTAAAGAGGAAGAGTAAAAGATGCTCACCACTACCGGCCAGTACGCCAACCCCCCGTAGAGGAACACCGAGTAGTCCTCGCCAGGAAGAAGGAGGGCATCACCACTAGCGCCAGCCAAGTTCGCTTCCTCTCTCGCTCGAAGGCTCCACGAACATCGTCTAGGAGGATCGACGGGGACCGTCAACACATCCCGAGAGCACTGACGAGCCAAGCGCTCGCCTAAGTACCACACAGGACCCATCGACGTCCTCAACAGCAGCCGACTCGAGCTCCTAGGTCGAAGGAGCTCAGCCACGAAAGGAGGTACGTCAGCGTACTCCGCCCAAGGCCTGGGCACCCACTGAAACAAGACAAACAAAGGAATCATTCCTACGATCGATTTAAAAGCAATAAAGGAGCAAAATGAATACAAGTGAGATGCTCACGCTATCCAGCTGAAGAGCGTTCACGTCCCGCCGATAGACGCCGTGAGAAGAACGCTTGCTCTTTGTCCTGCACATCACCCAATCCCTCACCACGGGATAGGCCTTCTCCAGTGGCTCCGTCCTCTTGGGCGCGAGGTCCGGAAAGTAGGAGTACACCCACGCCTGCGAAGCAAGATAATCAATGATAATCTTTCAGGATTCGATAAAAAAGGAAAGAATTCATTTTAGTCTAAATGAAGGTTCATACCTCCAGCAGTAGTCCAGGTCCGACAGCGCCAGGAGAAGTCCCCTTCTCCATCAACTCCGGACGAACAATGGCCCTCATGAAGCGGATGAGGACCGCAAATCCAGCAGTGACCCAGTCCCAACGCCCTAGGGAACTCAGGTCAGAAAGGAAGGGAAGAAGCTTCATCGACAGCCTCTCTCCCTTGTCTCCACGGTAAATCGAAGACAGAAACCACCAGAGCCACAAACGAGCCCTCTGCTTAGCTGTACAAGGAGGAGGAGCCGTCTCCCTCCCGTCAATCGTCACCATCGCCGGGATCTTTCCCGCAAAGTAATCTCGAATGTAGGAGCTGGGTATCAAACCCGGCACTGTAGCAGCCCTCGGCGACAAGTTCCAACCGAGTCCACCCTCATGGCAGTCTCCAGCCACTCCACCTCCTCGGTCCCACACGGCAGACCAGAAATCATGCCGTAATCCTCCAAAGTGACTCCCACCTCACCAAAAGGCATGTGAAACGTGGAAGTCATATCCCAGAATCGGTCCAAGAAAGCGCGGACCAGGTTAAGGTTAGCCCGCAGCTTCCTCTTCGCGATACCCCTCCAGGCCTGCACCAAAGGACCAAACGCTCCACGCTCAATCATGGCCCGCTCCTCCGCCGACAGCCGCTCGTAGTGCTCCATCGCTGTCGTATAGCCCGAGAATGACCTGATGTTCCCGGCCTCCTATTGTGATTTGAAACAAAAAGCTATCTTTAGCTTTGAATGAAATTGAAAGATATATGAACAAATGAATGAAAGAAGATAAGTAATGAGTAGTGAATTCCTATTTACCAAGCTCTTCACCGTCCTGTAGGACAGGTGACCCTCTGCAGCCCACATCAGGTGCCTGCTCTCCCAGGTCTCAGCCCATGCAGGAGCTCCTCTCAGCTAACGACCCCCTCACCCGACGTTGGCCCGTCTCGGGGCCTCCTCCTCCTCAACAGCCTCCTCCTCGTGGACCTCGTCCCCATCAGCCATCACCGCGGCGGTGAAGGCCTGCTCTAAAGCCTCATCAACAGTAGCAATGTCTATCTCCATGGGAGTCCTCCCAGAAGTAGAAGCCTCATCACCTGCAACATTAAAGTAAAATTAGGCCGTGTCATGTGACGACGAGCCTTGTTAAGGGATTTTCGAGCCTTCGGAAGCACTGAAATCGCCTTTTTTCGCCATCTTTGGCCGCATTCTCACCAACCCGGTCACTCATGTGGTAATTAGGGTCAAGTCAAACCTAATTTGAAGCCTAGTTCCGGGTTCGAGTCGAAATTTCGGCAGCATTTCGTTATAACGGCGATTATGCCCTCCAAAAGTGCCCTGAAAAAGCTGTCACAAACCGAAATTCCGAGATTATAGCAAGTTTACCCATCATCCAAGGGTCCCAGATATCAAGTTTCATCGCAAATGGGCAACCCTAAAGCTATTTTCGAAGCAATTTACGGTTTAGCTGTGAAACCGTCTCAAAATTCGCTCAAAGGCTCGAAACTCAACGAAAATTCAAGACAAATACATGGTTATGTTCCTTATATTACCAATTATCCATTTCTAATGTCAATTTGACAAGGCAAATGCATTTGGGGGAAAAGCCCCAAATTTTCGATTAATTGGGTCATAAACCCTAATTTTTCGATCCAAAATTGAGCAAATACCGAAGATTAATGCAAGAATGAGATACATACCTCGATTAGTCATGATTAATGCAAGCTTTTGAATCAAACCTTGGCGGAAATGGTGAAGATTTGAGAGAGAAATGTGTAAATTATGTTTCAAAATAATGATTTGCAAAACCTCTGATTATCACGTTTTTACGCAGAAAAAACACTTTGGGGAATAGACGCAGCAGGCGCTGCGCCTCTTCCAAGAGACGCAGCTCTTGCTGCGCCTCTTCCTTGTGTTCCCTCCATACGGATTTTCAAAAATTCGTTATGAGTTCGTTATTCGTGGGCCCATCTTTGGTGCGCCTCTTCCCCGATGCTATTTTATCCTTTTGGCTCTTTTGACGATTTTCTTTCGTTCCGACCCGTATTTTCCAAACCAGGAGCAGACTGTTGCATATAATTTATTTCTTCCAAGACCTTGGCTTGTCGCAACGAGCATTTATTCCCTCAGAGAATTCGACACGCCTTCATTATGTTCCCCAACGAGAGTAAGCGGATGAACTTTCCCTCTCAAGACATGGAGATTAACATCTACCCAAGCAGATTTCTCCTCAGCAGTTCCCGCCCGTGTCCTGCTATTCGTAATTATTTATCGAAGACTACCCAAGCAGTTTTCTCTCAGCAGTTCCCGCCTGTGTTCTGTTATTCACAATTATTTCTCGAAGTCTACCCAAGCAGTCTTCTCTCAGCAGTTCCCGCCTGCGTCCTGCTACTCACCTTATTTAGCCGCCACGTTTGACCTTAGCTCGATAGCTCCCATGTACTTCCGGAAGCATCTCGAGAAAGAAGTCTCAGGTATGGTCTCTTCTTATGGCGGGCGAGCCTCCTTACGTAGTCAAATGGACTTTAAACGACCCTCTCTGATAGTCGACAGACTCTAAAAAGTTCCCGACGACAGGTCTTTGGTTCAGACCCCTTGAGCCGCCTCGCGTCGCCATAGTCGTCAGGTTGTAATCTTCGATTGACCTGATGGCTATACTTTGACTTTCGCCTGGTCCAAGCCTCAGTCAAAGTGGGGGCTCTGTAGATACCTCATTTCTGCACCTCCCGCAAACCACCCGGTGATGATTGGGCCGCATGTTTGCTATGCGGAACGTTTTGTGATAGTTCGTAAGATTATCGTCAAGTGATTGCTCAAACATTAATGTCTACCTCTTAAGTGTCATCTACGTGCCGATACGGTCGTTTTGGCAGTAATTAGAGTACATTTGGAGTCCGGGCCTAAAACCGTCTTCATTTTCTGATAACCGTCAAATCCCGAGTCAGAATGTTCTAGGAATGTTCCGGATGTTTCTATTCCATATTTTAATAAATATTTCACAATCTTTATTCTTTGGTAAACAATTTCCCGTAATATTCATACAAAATATTAAGGAAAACCGAATTATCCCTTTATTCCATAATTTAAGCACGGAAATCTTTCTTTCGCAGAAGGAAACCACTTTGGAAACAGACGCGGCGGTCTTTGCGCTCTTCCAAGAGACGCAGTGCTTGCTGCGCCTCTTCCCAGGTCCTTTTCTGCGTATTTCTCGTATCTTTTTCATATCTTTCCGAGATTCATTTCCAAAGAGTCTCCGAAAACCCTATTCCTTCACGGCTTCACGTGATTAGTATAAATAGGAGCCTTCGCTCCTCATATTTCTCACGCGAGTGTCTGCCCTTCTCTTCTCCCTTTGCATTATAGACCTTTGTTCTTACTTTTTGGCGTCTACGTGCTTGAACATTCGACCACGTAAGCTCGGATCCTTCTGAGTACCAGCCTCGTTTGCATGACCGACCAATTTGACCAACTCCACAATCAATCAACTTAATTAAATTAATCGTTTTCCTCTTACGAGGGCACTTTCTTTACATTCGCGTCGAGCATCACTAATCGATATCTTAGTCCTTCTCGTTTCGTCAAACATGTAATTCTGAGGGTGTATAATCTCTCTTTATTTATTGTATTTTATTTTATTGTATAATTAATGTAAGATTTATGTCGAAAATACCGTTTAAAACCGATTTCTAAAACCCTATTTAAAACCCTTTTTACGGATTTCCAGAATACTAACCGTCGAGAAAGGACGCAGCAACTGCTGCGCCTCTTCGAAGGAGCGCAGTATCTGCTGCGCCACTTCTTGAGGCTGCCGCAGTTCCTGCTTCCTTTCTTCTTCCTCGTCCTCTGTAATTCGTTCTTGTTTTATTTGTATTCGTTTGTTCTGTAATTCTTTGACATCATAGCATAATAATTCACATGTATATTATTTATTCATCATTAACACGTTTACTTCATCATTAAAATCGACTTAAATCCCTTATAATCAATATTTGCGGGTTTTCGTCATTAAAATTCAATCCGGGTTGTAGAAATTCGATTTGTTCATATTGGGTTTCTGGAATTCCAATCATTGACATATTTTCATCTGTTTATTCACATGTTTGTCGTTAATTTGTTGTTAATTTGCCATGTTTAGTTTATTTAATTCACCCATGTCATTAATCCATCGTTCATTCATGTAAATAATTCATCATAATTCCGTCTCATCCATGTTTTATTGCTTTATGATCCATCATTCATATGTAAATAACCTGTTAATCACTTTCATCCGAGTAAATAATTTAATCAATCATTAAATTCACCAACGATATTAACAACACGCAATTAAAACTTCACGGCGGAAATTCGAGTCGAAACAGACGCAGCGTCTGCTGCGCCTATTCCAAAGGACGCAGCTCTGCTGCGCCTATTCCGGGTTGAATTCTGTCCCTGAACTCCGTTGTTGCTTGACCTAGTTTAATTAGCTTACGTGTAATTAACTACTAACCGTATTATCACCTTCTGATTTGTTCTTGTAACACCCCTAATTTCCATAATATAATTCTATAATTTTATTTTCCCATATTTCATATTTTATTTTCGGGAAAATATCCGTTTGTCGTCTTTTGGGCTCGTTGGGCTTGAAAAACGGTGAAGATCCGTTCCCTCCTTGGGTCTCACGTGAATCTTAGTGTTGATGGGTGAGTTTTGGGCCTAAACCTAGAATAAACCCATGAGCTTCTCTATAAATATAAGGGGAAACCAAACCCTTGCTCTTCTTTTCTTATAATTCTCACAAAACCCTAAAACCTAATTCTCTCCTCCTCTCTTCCTCCTCGTGCCGCGCGCCACCCCTGCCTAGGGTTTCGTGCCGTCTTTCTTCCTCCTTCGTTCTTCATCGTTCTTTCGTGCTTAGATCGATCCTACTTCTTGGATTTATCTATCCTCTTCGTAAGTTTTTATGTTTCGCGTAGTTTTTATAGTTTTATAGTTTTTATATATATAGTTAGTATATTTATTAGTTTCGTTATCTTTGGCACGTGGATGATTCTTTAAAGGCGTGGAGTTTGCACCTGGAGAAGACGTTTATATCGTTGAAGACGATCTCTAGGGTTTTATTTGCTTAATAAGGTAACTAGGTGTTTTCTTTTAATTGTGTTTATGCCAATCTATGTAATTAATATGATTTAATGATTGTTTTGCATAATTGGTACATGTTTGATTATTTGTTATCATGATTAAATATATTTCGCATGCTTGTATATGTTTTTACGCATTAATTATATATCGTATGTTGCTTATGCATTAAATTATGGGTGTCATGAGCGCAATTAGGGTTTACGAATAAACCCTAGTGGCGGCATGATAGGCGGCCAAGAGTTCCCTCCAAAGTTATAGCTAAAGCTAGTATAACCTTGATGATGATTCAAGTGTTATAGCTAAAGTTAATACAACTTTGGGTAGTTACTCTAGTTATGGTTTAACCGGTATAACCTTGGGAATATGAATTCAAGGTTATAACTGAACCTACTATAACATTGAAGTGCGAGTCAAGGTTATAGCTGTAACTAATATAACCCTGGGATTATGGCTCAAGGTTATGGTTAATGCTAGTATAACTTTGAGTTTCGTATCAAGGTTATAGTTGAGGTAGGTATAACTTCAAGTTATATATGTTGAAGTTATAGTCGAGGTTAGTATAGCCTCACGTCTAATGTTCATGTTATGGTTAAGGTTACTATAACATTGATCATTAATAATTGCTTCATATGTAGAGTTACATCCAGTTGTAGTATAACATTATGTTAGCTTATGTCTTTGGTTACTCTATTCATATGATAAGTGGTATAGTCGGTTACACTATTCTACGAGTCGAGTTGTGATGTTTGTTCATGCATTGTTGGTGCTGTTAGTTATACTGTGTACTTGTTACTTGGTTGGTTGTATAGATGACGATAGTATCGGTTATATACTATCGGAATGAACAAACGCTACCCTTCGAGGATTCTTATGGTCTATGGTCGGGGGGTAGCGAGAGCGATTCGTTATACGCTCTGTTCCCAGTGTCGTTCGGTGTAGCGAGAGGCGATTCGTTATACGCTCGTGTTTCATCGAGAGGTCTCGCCAGTCTTAGGCATGTAGGCAGTGGTTATACGCTACACATAGTGTGGATGCAGTTCGTTATACGGTCCACAGTGGATGCAGTTCGTTATACGGTCCATACCGACTATGGAGGTAGTTCGTTATACGCTCCATATCTAGAGGCAGTTCGTTATACGCTCTAGTGGTTAGAGCGATTCGTTATACGCTCTAACGCGTTCATTCTATACGTTGTGTTTGTTGCTTTAGGGGCGATTCGTTATACGCTCTAGTGGTTGGAGGCGATTCGTTATACGCTCCATTAGTCGAGAGCGATTCGTTATACGCTACGAGGTTGTTTGGTTTGGTTATGGTTGCATTGAGTTTGATTGTCCTAAGTTTCTACATGGTGTCGTAACATGAGTTGTTGTCATGTGTCGTCTCATGTGGTTTAATTTGGAGTTATTAATTAGGTGGTTGTCCTAACATGTCCTGGTTTAATGGCATGTTATGTCGGATTTTCATGAGTATAGATGGTCTCACATGTTTACTAGTTTTGCATTTCAATTGTTAATGATTGTTAGTTATATTCAATTGTTGTAAACATGACTGGGAGAGCATCTAGTTACTCCCGACTGATTGTCGACCTCCCTTTCAGGTTGTTCAGTTCGTTGCTGTTTGGTTGATGCTTGCTTGGGGAATGTGCGAAGCGAGCTTAATAATAAATTAGGACTTTGGTTTTATGTTTTAAGAACCTTTCGAATAATGTATTAGTTTGTTTTGGAGTTAGTAGCGAACCGGATTTGGGCTTGGTGTTTCCGCCACCTTGACCCTTTTATCAGTATCGTACTCTGATATTCGTTTTATATAAGTTTTCCCTTTGTTTTATAATCCGGGTTGTTACAGTTGGTATCAGAGCGAACACGCTCCCAACTCTCGCTTAGTTGATGACTAAAATAAATGACCTAGTTAATGAGTGAAAGTAAATGGGGTAGAAACCAATAGGATTGGTTGGGATTCTTATGTTGTAAAGTGCATGAGTAGTTGTTTGGAGTGGTACGTAGGTTCTACCACTTATAACGAGACTTCGTTCTTGCAGATGGTGCGTAACGCTAATGGTGAGACCGATGCTGACCGCATCAGGAGACTTGAGGCCGCTTTGGCATCTATGGCCGAAGGTTTCACTAATCACCTCAACAACAACAACAACAACAACAACAACCATCCGCAACCGACCGTGTTTGATCGCTTTGCTCGTCACCGTCCTCCGACTTACGATGGTGCGAATGATCCTACTGCTTTGGAGGCTTGGATTCGAGAGATCGAGAAGTTGTTCCTGGCTACTGGTTGTCCAGAGGATCACAAGGTGGATATCGCCACCTATTATCTGAAGGACGAGGCCGACAACTGGTGGGCTCTTGCTAGAGCTGGTCTGGAAGTTCAACCAGGATATGGTTGGGCTGTTTTCTCTGAAGCGCTGAAGAAAAGGTTTTATCCCGAGGAGATGCGGGCGAGAAGGAGCGGGAGTTCCTTCGTCTACAACAAGGTTCCATGACCGTTGAGGAGTACACCAACAAGTTCGTGAAGGCATCACGTTTCGTTATTCGTAGCTATGGACGAGGTTTCGAGGACTCGTCGCTATGAGAAGAATCTAGCTCCTAAGGTCCGGACTGCTATGTCTGGCATTCCTTCAACTTGTTTCCAACAGGCTTATGATCGTGCTCTTAGCATCTATGATTCTGTCCTTGCCACCGAGGCTGAGGAGAGTGCGAAGAATAAGTTCATGAAGAGGCCTTATGTTGCTCCTAGTTCTTCCCAGAAGAAACAGAAGTATGAGGCTCGTTCGTATGCTCCGCGTGATCAAGGTCAAGCGAAGAGGGATCTTACTTGCTACAGGTGTGGGAAGGCGTATCACCCGGGTACGACCTGTGCTACTGGTGCCCCGATCACTTGCTTTACTTGCAAGGCTCCGGGACACAAGTCGATCGATTGCCCCCAGAAACCAAAAACGGAAGCGCCAAAGGTGGATGCTCCGAAGGCTGGTCGAGTGTTTGTTATGAGTCGTGCTGAGGCTGATGCTAATCCAGATGTGGTTACGGGTACCTTTCTCGTTCATTCTTTATCTGCTTTTGTTCTTTTTGATACGGGTGCATCGATGTCTTTCGTATCCGAATCCTTTTCCGTCCGTGCTGGACTCTCTTCTTCTTCATCCGTTCATACCTCTATATCCCTTCCTACGGGTGAGATCGTTTCTTGCTCCGTTCTTTTCAAGGACGTGCCTGTCAATATCGCAGGGGCGATCCTTCCTGCCGATCTCGTCCAATTCAAACTCGGAGAGTTTGATGTAATTTTGGGTATGGATTGGTTATCTCGCTATGACGCTAGGTTCCTGTGTCGTGATCAGAAGATCGTGCTTAAGGGTCCCACAGGTTCGAGAGTTTCTTACCAAGGTGTTAGGGTTACACCTACGGTCAAGTGGGTTTCTGCTATGAAGATGGTTAACATGGGTAGAAAGGGTTATCAGATCTATCTGTGTAGTGTTCATGGTGTTTCAGTTGAGCCTAAGCTAGAGGATATCCCTGTGGTTAGGGAGTTTCCCGATGTCTTTCCTGAGGATTTACCTGGTATTCCTCCTGAGCGAGATGTGGAATTCTCGATTGAGTTGCTACCTGGAACTGGTCCCATTTCGAAAGCTCCATATCGTATGGCACCAGCTGAGTTACAGGAACTTAAGAAGCAACTTGAGGAGATGATCGATAAGGGTTTTATCCGACCGAGTGCTTCGCCGTGGGGTGCTTCTGTTTTGTTCGTCAAGAAGAAGGATGGTAGTATGCGGTTGTGCATTGACTACATGAGTGAACAAGGTTACTATCAAGAATAAGTATCCTTTGCTGAGGATCGAGGATTTGTTTGATCGACTCCGTGGTGCAAGTGTGTTCTCGAAGATCGATCTGAGGTCAGGTTATCATCAGATTCCAGTTAGGAATAAGGATATTCCTAAGACTGCTTTTCGTTCGAGGTATGGCCACTATGAGTTCGTGGTGATGCCGTTTGGTTTGACGAACGCACCTGCCGTTTTCATGGATCAGATGAACCGCACTTTCAGCGAGTATTTGGATAAGTGTGTCGTGGTGTTCATAGACGACATACTGATTTACTCGAGAGATGAGGCTGAACACGAGAATCACCTTCGTGTTATCTTGGAGATTCTGCAAGTAGCGAAAGTGGTATGCTAAGTTCTCGAAGTGCGAGTTTTGGTTAAAGGAAGTTACCTTCTTGGGTCATGTGATATCTGGCGATGGAGTCATGGTTGATCCGTCGAAGATTCGAGCCGTGGTCGATTGGGAAAGTCCAAAGAATGTGAACGAGGTTCGGAGTTTCCTTGGTCTAGCTGGGTATTATCGTCGGTTTGTTCATGACTTCTCTAAGATCGCGAGACCGATGACTCAGTTAATGAAGAAAGAATCCAAGTTCATTTGGACTGAGGCTTGTGAAGCTGCTTTTCAGGAGTTGAAGAAAAGGTTGACTACCGCTCCTGTGTTGACTCTACCAGAAGATGGCGTTGAGTTCGATGTCTTCTGCGATGCGTCTAAGTTTGGGTTGGGTTGTGTCTTGATGCAGAAGGGTAAGGTTGTGGCTTATGCTTCCCGACAGTTGAAAGTTCACGAGACGAACTATCCGACTCACGATCTTGAGTTAGCAGCAGTGGTGTTTGCACTTAAGCTGTGGCGACACTACTTGTATGGGGTCTCTTGCAACTTTTATACGGATCATAAGAGCTTGAAGTATATCTTCACTCAGAAAGATCTTAACATGAGGCATAGACGTTGGTTGGAGCTGCTTAACGACTACAAGATTGAGCTGCAGTATCATGAGGGTAAGGCAAACGTGGTTGCCGATGCTTTGAGTCGCAAGGTATGTCATGGTATGAGATCCGTGTTAGTGTTACCTGATGACTTGAGTCGAGAGTTCCAGAAGATGAGCCTTGAAGTAGTTCTTCCTGGTACTTTAGATTTGAGTGCGATGGTTGCTGAACCCGAGATCCTTCATGAGATCCGAGTTAAGCAAAGAGAGGATGAATACTTAGAAGGAGTTCGAGTCGCTATAAGCGAAGGGCGCGCCAAAGACTTCGACGTTGGACCTGATGATGGTCTACGATTCCATGGTCGTTGGTGTGTGCCTAGCTGTGAGGTCTTAAAATGTAAGATTCTCAAAGAGGCTCATAGTACTCCCTATTCGGTTCATCCTGGTGGTGATAAGATGTATAAGGATCTGAAGCTAAAGTTTTGGTGGCCGGGTATGAAGAAAGAGATCGCCGAGTTTGTGAGCCGTTGCTTGGTTTGTCAGAAGGTTAAGTTCGAACATCAGAGACCTGGTGGTCTATTGCAACCTTTGGAGATTCCCACCTGGAAATGGGATTCGATTTCGATGGACTTCGTTATGGGTTTGCCGAGGTCGCCGAGAGGGATGAATGCGATTTGGGTCGTGGTTGATCGTTTGACTAAGGTCGCGCATTTCATTCCAATGAAGGAGACTTGGAGTCTCGAGGAACTAGCGAATGCTTATCAGCGTGAGATCATTCGTCTTCATGGGGTTCCTAAGGATATCATCTCCGACCGTGATCCGAGGTTTTGTTCTCAGTTTTGGAAGAAGCTTCAGTTGGCTTTGGGTAGTGAGCTTAAGATGAGTACGACTTTTCATCTTTGCAACGATGGTCGACTGAGCGTACGATTCAGACGCTTGAGGATATGTTGCGAGCTTGTGCTTTGGAATTTCAAGTTAGTTGGGAGAAGAGTTTACCGCTTGTGGAGTTCTCCTACAACAACAGTTATCAAGCTAGTATTCAGATGGCTCCGTTTGAGGCACTTTATGGAAGGAAGTGTCGTAGTCCTTTGTGTTGGGACGATTCTAGTGAGGCACGCGTTCTTGGCCCGAGTTGGTTCAAGAATCGATTGAGCAAGTGAGGTTGATCCGCGAGAAGCATAAGGCAGCCCAGGATCGACAGAAGACGTATGCAGACTTGCGGCGTAGGTCGATTGAGTTTGAGGTTGGCGACAAGGTTTTTCTTAAGGTTTCGCCGATGAAAGGTATTAAGAGGTTTGGGCTAAAGGGCAAGCTTAGTCCTAAGTACATTGGACCGTATGAGGTGCTCGAGAGAGTTGGCGAGGTAGCCTATAGGTTGGCTTTACCTCCGAACTTGTCGAAGGTTCATGATGTTTTCCATGTGTCGCGATTGCGACGTTATCGCATGATGATCCTTCTCATGTTCTACAGGCTGATGTTATCGAGGTTGAACCTAACCCGACTTATGAGGAACGCATGCCCTCGCATTTTGGAACGTCGGGAGAAGAGGTTAAGGAATAAGGTTGTACCTTTGGTTCGGGTTAATGGAGGAGTCGGAAGTTTGAGCAAGAGACTTGGGAAACCGAAGCGTCTATGCGAGAGAAGCATCCACATCTTTTCGAGTGAGGTAGTTCTCTTATCAAGTTTCGAGGACGAAACTTCTTTTTAGGGGGTTGGATTGTAACACCCCTAATTTCCATAATATAATTCTATAATTTTATTTTCCCATATTTCATATTTTATTTTCGGGAAAATATCCGTTTGTCGTCTTTTGGGCTCGTTGGGCTTGAAAAACGGTGAAGATCCGTTCCCTCCTTGGGTCTCACGTGAATCTTAGTGTTGATGGGTGAGTTTTGGGCCTAAACCTAGAATAAACCCATGAGCTTCTCTATAAATATAAGGGGAAACCAAACCCTTGCTCTTCTTTTCTTATAATTCTCACAAAACCCTAAAACCTAATTCTCTCCTCCTCTCTTCCTCCTCGTGCCGCGCGCCACCCCTGCCTAGGGTTTCGTGCCGTCTTTCTTCCTCCTTCGTTCTTCATCGTTCTTTCGTGCTTAGATCGATCCTACTTCTTGGATTTATCTATCCTCTTCGTAAGTTTTTATGTTTCGCGTAGTTTTTATAGTTTTATAGTTTTTATATATATAGTTAGTATATTTATTAGTTTCGTTATCTTTGGCACGTGGATGATTCTTTAAAGGCGTGGAGTTTGCACCTGGAGAAGACGTTTATATCGTTGAAGACGATCTCTAGGGTTTTATTTGCTTAATAAGGTAACTAGGTGTTTTCTTTTAATTGTGTTTATGCCAATCTATGTAATTAATATGATTTAATGATTGTTTTGCATAATTGGTACATGTTTGATTATTTGTTATCATGATTAAATATATTTCGCATGCTTGTATATGTTTTTACGCATTAATTATATATCGTATGTTGCTTATGCATTAAATTATGGGTGTCATGAGCGCAATTAGGGTTTACGAATAAACCCTAGTGGCGGCATGATAGGCGGCCAAGAGTTCCCTCCAAAGTTATAGCTAAAGCTAGTATAACCTTGATGATGATTCAAGTGTTATAGCTAAAGTTAATACAACTTTGGGTAGTTACTCTAGTTATGGCTGAAACAGGTATAACCTTGGGAATATGAATTCAAGGTTATAACTGAACCTACTATAACATTGAAGTGCGAGTCAAGGTTATAGCTGTAACTAATATAACCCTGGGATTATGGCTCAAGGTTATGGTTAATGCTAGTATAACTTTGAGTTTCGTATCAAGGTTATAGTTGAGGTAGGTATAACTTCAAGTTATATATGTTGAAGTTATAGTCGAGGTTAGTATAGCCTCACGTCTAATGTTCATGTTATGGTTAAGGTTACTATAACATTGATCATTAATAATTGCTTCATATGTAGAGTTACATCCAGTTGTAGTATAACATTATGTTAGCTTATGTCTTTGGTTACTCTATTCATATGATAAGTGGTATAGTCGGTTACACTATTCTACGAGTCGAGTTGTGATGTTTGTTCATGCATTGTTGGTGCTGTTAGTTATACTGTGTACTTGTTACTTGGTTGGTTGTATAGATGACGATAGTATCAGTTATATACTATCGGAATGAACAAACGCCACCCTTCGGGGATTCTTATGGTCTATGGTCGGGGGGGTAGCAGAGGCAGTTCGTTATACGCTCTGTTCCCCGAGTGTCGTTCGGTGTAACGAGAGCGATTCGTTATACGCTCTGTGTTTCATCGAGAGGTCGGCCAGTCTTAGGCATGTAGGCGGTGGTTATACGCTACACATAGTGTGGATGCGATTCGTTATACGGTCCACATGGATGCGATTCGTTATACGGTCCATACCGACTATGGAGGCGATTCGTTATACGCTCCATATCTAGAGCGATTCGTTATACGCTCTAGTGGTTAGAGGCAGTTCGTTATACGCTCTAACGACGTTCATTCTATACGTTGTGTTTGTTGCTAGGGGCAGTTCGTTATACGCTCTAGTGGTTGGAGGCAGTTCGTTATACGCTCCATTAGTCAGAGGCAGTTCGTTATACGCTCTGAGGGTTGTTTGGTTTGGTTATGGTTGCATTGAGTTTGATTGTCCTAAGTTTCTACATGGTGTCGTAACATGAGTTGTTGTCATGTGTCGTCTCATGTGGTTTA
Organism: Silene latifolia; assembly: GCF_048544455.1. NCBI lineage: Eukaryota > Viridiplantae > Streptophyta > Magnoliopsida > Caryophyllales > Caryophyllaceae > Silene > Silene latifolia. The sequence continues at coordinate 132,146,043 of NC_133531.1, read as the reverse complement.
ATTTGGAGTTATTAATTAGGTGGTTGTCCTAACATGTCCTGGTTTAATGGCATGTTATGTCGGATTTTCATGAGTATAGATGGTCTCACATGTTTACTAGTTTTGCATTTCAATTGTTAATGATTGTTAGTTATATTCAATTGTTGTAAACATGACTGGGAGAGCATCTAGTTACTCCCGACTGATTGTCGACCTCCCTTTCAGGTTGTTCAGTTCGTTGCTGTTTGGTTGATGCTTGCTTGGGGAATGTGCGAAGCGAGCTTAATAATAAATTAGGACTTTGGTTTTATGTTTTAAGAACCTTTCGAATAATGTATTAGTTTGTTTTGGAGTTAGTAGCGAACCGGATTTGGGCTTGGTGTTTCCGCCACCTTGACCCTTTTATCAGTATCGTACTCTGATATTCGTTTTATATAAGTTTTCCCTTTGTTTTATAATCCGGGTTGTTACAGTTCTTTTATTCTTTTCTTTCTTTTTTTCAAATTATCCGTTTTAAAAGGTATTTTCGACATAAATCGCCTATTCCAATGTAATATTGTAATTTTAATTATTGTAATTTTCATTTATTGTATTTATCATTGTATTTTGCATTGTTTGTATGTTTTCACATGTAATTGAACATTAAATCCTACTTTGACCCAATTGTATGCTAAACTAATTGTTAACCGACTTAGTGTAATTCTCACATGCTAGGATTAAAACTTGGATGTTGCATTGCATGCATATAACCGACGATATATCAAGTACGAATAACTTCCCTAATCATTAGTAGAGGCCGCTATCGAGGCGGGCGGGATTAGGTGTTCGATCAAAAGAGCTTCCTAATACGTACCCTCACCCCTTACTCCACATCTCCGTGAGCACCCGTGTTCATTGGCATCCACGAGAGTCATTCTAGACATAGAATGCTAAGGGTAACGATTGCTTAGTGTTCATGTCTCTACTTTATGTCTTGACATGACATGAAGTATTCGAACGGTTCCAATTTCCCATAAAAATTGGTGGCGACTCCAACCAAAATGCAAACGCTTGTTTCTCTTTCCTCCCAAGCACCCCCGTGGGCCCCCGCTGTCCACAAATTGATGCTTATATTCAAACCCTTTCCAAAGTTGTTGGCAGGTTATAACTCATTTTAATGTAGATAGTTATTTTATGGAGTTGGTTTGATTGATTAATTTTAGGGTTTGTACCCCCTCGTCATAATCATTTGTTCGCCCTTGACTAAAATACCGCTCAGGAAGAATAGATAATTAAACATATAATTGGAACGTAGGGATTATATACATTCTTGATGTTTTATTTTCTTTTTGAAGTTGAGGCAAATCGGCTATGGACATCATGGGAATGTATTAGGCATTGACGGAATTACGTGGGCTTGAAAATTTGAAATTTTCAGTTAAAACTATTAATATTTTTTTTTTGTCTCCTTTAGTCATTGTTTACCTTAATGCAATACAAGTTTCCTTGAATATTTTTGCGCCTGTATTACAAATCTTGGTTCCGCCATTCGTAGTAATTTGTAATACAAAAGACCTTGTTAATCCTCATGTGCTTGCTTGGAGCTTTGCGTTGATTTGAGTCATGTATGAGATTTTATTAGTTTCTATCTTCCATTTCGCTCAATTAGACCCACTTGACGGTTTTCAAGGATAAAAAAAAATCAAATGAAATTGAGTAGCGGGGAATAGTAAAAAGAATTGAACCGTTTGTTTTCATTTAGGGCTAGTGGTCTAGGTTGGGAAAAGAAAGATTTGGATCCCCTCCATTGTTTTTACATGTGACTACTATGTGAGCATATGACTGTTCACAAGTAAATTATAATTGGGTTTTTCTATGGTATACCCCTCAATGTTTTACTTTTCTATAGTATACCCCTACTTTTACAAAAACACATAGAATACCCCTGAACTTTCTCAAATGTTCCTTCCGTAACCAAAAATCAACATTCCGTTACTATTTTCCGTTATGGCATGATTTGTGGTTAATTAACCCCAAAGTTAGATCTACTAACCCTTCTTCTACTTCTAAAACCTTCTTTCCACCTCTATTTCATCTCCTTCAACTTGTTCTACCTACATAAGTCCTTCCTCTATTACTTTTCTCGACTTTTGTTTCATTTTTTACTATCCTCAAACTATCATTGTCGGAAAAAATTTTGGTACTAAATTTCACAATACTTCATCTTAATTATTAATCCATTGATAATGTTTCTCAATGTTTTACATTGATATTTCTTAAAACACCTTATTTTGGTGAAGATTAGTGTTAATTCTTCTCTTAGTTTGTACAAAAAATCAGCCAAATTTTACACAGTTTGGGACATATTTGAAGCAAAATCAATTTGGGGATATTGTCACCTTTGCAAATTAGTGTTTGTTACTTGACAACAACAGTCAATAGAGAGCATCGACAGCATCAGTTATGGGTAGTAAGTGGTAATGATTAATGAGCATGCGCGCTGGTATGAGGTGAAAATGGTGGTTGATTTAGAGGTTTTGCCGAATAATCAATTGGTAGAGAATGGTGGTGGTGTGCTAAAACAATGGAGGTTGATAATGGAAAGAGTGAAAGTGGTGGAAAATCGTGGATAGTGAGGAAAAGATAGAGATTAGAGAACTTCTGAAGATGGTTGGTTCTTGTTTGAAAAAGATTGAATAGGGATTAGGGTTAATAAATGTTACTCCGTACTTTACACTGATTTAACTGCCAACTCATCAATTAACTGTTAATGATACGAAATTGATGTAGAGATTGAGTGTTTAAGAAATAAAGCAGAAGCTTTTCCGTTTACATGATTTGTAAACCATAGGTTCAACGAGTTTCGTTCCGAATTTCGTTATTGTTTGACGCGCTTTCGAACATTAACACGAGTTATAATCAATAGGTCTTGATTATAATTCACCATTGGTTGAGCTATAGGTCTAGCTCAAGCAAATATTCTTTTATTTTCTTGTTCGTTTATATTACAAAAAACACATAAAAATAATTAAGTTCACGTTCTGATTCAAACAGTTCACTAAACCGTTCAAATCATATATATCCGACAATCAAACAGTGTTCAGCACTGTCCAGTTTTGTTAATTCCGCTACAACTCTAACGAATCTTATTCTTTTGAGTAATTTTATTATCATTAGTGGTATCAGAGCTCCGGCTCTTGATTTCCTTAAAACAAGACGGTCCTATGGGGGAAAGGAAGATGGAACTTATCAACACGGAGCAACAAGATCAACTCTTTCATACCAAGTGCCAAGTGAATGATCGATGGTGTAGTGTTATCATAGATGGAGGAAGTTGCACCAATGCTGCCTCATCCGAGATGGTAAGTAAACTTGTTTTGTCAACTAGAAATCATCCTATACCATACACTTTACATTGGCTAGATAATGATAAGAAGGTGAAAGTCTCACAACAAGTTCGAGTTTGTTTTGCAATGGGTCCTTACAAAGATGAGGTTTTATGCGATGTAGTCCCTATGGATGCTTGTCATATTATTTTAGGGAGACCTTGGCAATTTGATAGAGATGTGACACATAAAGGTCGAAGCAATGACTATATTCTATCATCTAGTGGAAAGAAAATCGTCTTGAGGCCTATGTCGTCCGAAGCAATTTATGTTATGCATTCTGGTCGTGACAAAAGATCGAGTCTAACAATGTTTGCTATGGAAGACGAACTTGACCAAGAGCTAAACAAGGAAGAGTTTAAAGACAACACCATTGATTCTTTTCTGTATTTAAATCATCCACCAACATTTGACGATTATGGTGATGAAGAAACGGTTGATGCTCTTGATGATGAAGTTTCAAAGATTGTGAATTTAGATGAGGATGATAACAAAAAAGAAGAGAAAAAAGAAATTGTTGAAGAATTGACATTGGACATTAATTCGATTCATAACAATCTAATTCATGTCAAACCAACATTGATGAAGGGAAAATATAAATCAGCATTGGAATCATATATAGATGAGTTCTTATATGGTGATAGGTATTCTGATCTTACTGTCTTCACTTCGGTATTAATGGGGAATTATGAAGATATTGAAGGCAATGATAACTTCTTATTTGGCTCAATAGAGTTGAAAGAGGTGCATAGTTCTTATATGGTCGGTATTCAAATGGATGTGAATGCTGCAACTGTTAAAAGATCATCATGTTCACTTGATCTTGAATATGCAGATATTAACAAGTTTCTAATTCTTGTGCACAGAGGGTGGAGGGGTGGAAGGCACGAGACGAGTTTGGAAGGAAACAAGATAGATGAGCTTGAAGTTTTTATTGAAGATGATGAACTAAAAGATAATTCAAGTTTATTACTATTTCTTATAAATGAATTTGCATCCAGGTTTGTGAAGTTCATATTTAATCCCGGAGGATTGAAGAATCATGAATTGAGGACAATTCCTTTCAAAGGGGGAGGGGATGATACGAAATTGATGCAGAGATTGAGTGTTTAAGAAATAAAGCAGAAGCTTTTCCGTTTACATGATTTGTAAACCATAGGTTCGACGAGTTTCGTTCCGAATTTCGTTATTGTTTGACGCGCTTTCGAACATTAACACGAGTTATAATCAATTGGTCTTGATTATAATTCACCATTGGTTGAGCTATAGGTCTTGCTCAAGCAAATATTCTTTTATTTTCTTGTTTGTTTATATTACAAAAAACACATAAAAATAATTAAGTTCACGTTCAGATTCAAACAGTTCACTAAACCGTTTAAATCATATAAATCCGACAATCAAACAGTCTTCAGCACTGTCCAGTTTTGTTAATTCCGCTGCAACTCTAACGAATCTTATTCTTTTGAGTAATTTTCGTATCAGTTAATATTGCCGGAATTTTGACAATTGGTCATGGTTTGGAATTACTAACAAAGTTTAGGGGTACATGGTATAATTTTTAAAAAGTGAGGGTACAAGCTAGAAAGGTAAAAATTTGAGGAGTACACTGTAGACAAACCCATTATAATTTTTGAATTCATCTGTGGATGTTTGCTTTCTCGTCTGTCTACGACAATTTGTTTCCTTAACTTGCTTTATAAATTTCAATTTGACTGATTACATTGTGTATATGAATGAATGAATCAGTAAGGAAGAGGCGATTAAGAAGATTTACAATGTCTCCTGTGAGGGATACTTTGGGTTCGGTTGTGAAGTTGATGAAGAGACTGCAAAAAAGATGGAAGGTAATGTGGCTTTCTATGTTGAATTGGCTTGTTTAGTTATATACTACTCCGTATGCATTTATTCATCTGGAAGTTGGTTTGCATGTAGGTTTGCCGGGTGTTTTTTGCGTTCTTCCGGATTCCTATGCTGACCCTGAGTACAATGACTATGGAGGTAAACATATTGTATTCCATCCCCATATATATATATATATATATATATATATATATATATATATATATATATATATATATATATATATATATATATATATATATATATATATATAGAATCGGGATCCTGTACGAACCAAATTAAGTTACGAACCGTACGAACTGAATAAAAACTCTCAGATTAAAGAACGCAGGCCCACCCACGTGACATACTTTTACCTCTAAGTCTCTCACAAAACTCAAACCCAGTAACATTACTCCTACCTACCACACTCAAATCTCACCAAATCTAATAAACTAAACTTTCCAATTCCCATCAATTCCCATCTTCATTCATCTGACCTGCTGCCACTGTCGGATAACGTCCGGCGAGTCTCCGGCGACCACCATTAATAAACATCTCTTGCCGTCACTCACCTCAATCCCTCGTCACGCACCGTGTTCACCGTTGTTTTTTTAGATCTAACAAAAACCGAATTGAATTTCGAAAAAATAATGGTGTTAATAGCCTATTCGAAAGATTTATAATCAGAAAAGCTCCTCCTTTGCCGTTATGAATCGAGTTATAGTTTTGATAGCGGTGATTATATGCCGGAGCTGGGTGGCGAGGAAGCAGATTCATGGTGGTGTGAAAGAAGTGCGATTTCTGACATTTCTTCTAGTGGTGGTCGGTGTTGTTGTCCGACGGGATATCTGGGTAAGCATGAGGTTAGTGTGGGTATGTGGTCGGGCGTTGGGTTGTCGTGGTTGTCGTCTGACATTGTTGGTGATATCGTTTTATGTCGCCTGAGATTAAGTAGGTGTGGTCGTGGTAGTGTATAATAGAAATATATCATTAAGTCGTCCACCCCAACCTCAGCTTACCACCAATCCTTATCCACCCGAACACCACCATATCACCGTCGGAGCCCCGACATCAAACCCGTTGGTGCACCACCTGAGATCCGTCGTCTGTGTTACTCGCGCACTTCTTTTTCATCTTTTTCTTCAAGCCTAATTAATTTTCGATTTTCGCCAATAATCGATTCAATTACAGTCCAAATATTCCGACATGGTGATTAATGCGGCTAACTTTTCATAAATCTCCTCCATTTTTCGTAGATCTAGTACTTAAGAGATGAAATTTTAGTCCAAATATTCTGACATCGTGTTCGCCAACAACGCTGCCGGTTTGTGTGGGTGTGGAGGTTGTGGATCCGTGGTTGTCTAGGTCGGTGGATGGTGGTTGTGGCAGCGGTGGTTTAGGTCGCTGTATTGTGGTCTAACTCGTCACTCGAAATCTCAGATCTACAAATAGTTTTTAATTTCTTAAATTTTTGAACATTAATTTTGAAAAGATCAGATCTACAAATTTGTAAGCAAAATTTCACATATCTGAGTGCATTTGATGATTTCTGGTGATATTTTGAATATGAAACGTTATGCTAAGAAATAGTTAATTGCAACGGTGGTGTCGGTGGCAACGGTAGCGCTGCTGGTGGGGGTGGTCACAGTGGTGGTGGTAGCGAGTGGTGGTGAATTTGGTGTTAGTGGCGGCATGGTTATGGGAGGAGTGTGGGGTAGTGAGACGATAAAAAATGGTGGAAAGTGGCATAGTGGCAGTTGTGATGGTGGTGGCGGCGGCGGTGGTGACGGTGGAGTGGTGGTGGTAGTGTAATGGTGGTGGCAGCGGTGTACTGGTGGCGGCAGCGGTGGTGGTGGTGAAGGTGGGGTAGTGGTTACACAAAATACCACGACGGATACACTTCGTATTACCACCGGATACACCTCGTATTACTACAGGATACATGTGTATCTAGTAGTAATACCATGTTGTGTATCCGGAAGTATGAACTTGTGTATCCAGATGTATTATACTGTGTATCTGATAATTATTATACCACCCTAGATACACACGGTATTAATACGAGATACATGTGTATCCGGCAGTATAACCATGTGTATCTGGTATTAATATGATGCGTATACGGAAGTATAGATCTGTGTATCCAGAAATATTATAATGTCATGTGTATCCGCAAAAAATATAAAATGTATCCGTAAAAAAATTAGTTTAAAAAAGTGTAAAAGTGTATCTATAATTTTAGTGTTAAAAATTTTGTATTTACATATGTAATAAAATGTATCTAATAAAAAGTGTATGTAGTAAAGAAACAAAGTGTATCTGAAAAAAAAAAAAAAAAAAGGTCAAAATAAGCCAGTTCGTACGTTAAGGCAGTTCGTACCTGAACCCGCCCCTATATATATATATATTGATAGATATATAGATAGATAATTTCGTTTTTCATGGAATCCTTCCTAAGAAAAACAAAATGATACTTTTGATGATAAACTTAAATACTCATGAATTGTATTAACCAAACCTCATAGATATTATCTCATTTTACCATTTGATTTTAGTTATTAAGAGTGTTTACTTGAGAATATTTTCACAATCTATACAATAGTTGGTAATTTGGTACTTTATAAAGATGATAATAGAAAATAATAGTAGTAAATTAAATTTGATAAAATTTACACACTACATATATTTGGAGGGAGGAATTTATATTCGTATTAGTAGACCACCAAATTGGTGTAAGGCAACTCACTACTAGTTTGTAGTTTGTACATACATTTTAGACACTAAAATGTGCTATCCATCTTATTCTCTGCAGCGGAGCTGTTTGTTAACGGTGAAATCGTCCAGAGATCTCCAGAAAGGAAAAGGAGAGTTGAGACAATTGCTCCAAGACATGGTGATAGGCCAAGATCTGGTGATAGAAGTCGTTATAAGACGAGGGAAACGAGGATGTAGCAAATTAGCCCAAAAACTCTGTGCAATTCAATCCCCTAAATTTCACTTGTAGCAAATTACCCTCGTAAGTTTTTTAAAATGTGCAATCAACCCAAATCAATTTTTCTAGCATTGTTTTTAACTAAAACTTATTATTTTCTATTACAAAAATCATTTTAAATATATCTATTAAAAATTAAATACGAGTAGAATATTTACATATTCACCAAAAATGTGAACCAAATTTAAGATCAAAAATTTTTTTTTTTTTTTGGCGGAAAGACGGAACTTAATTAAAAAATAGAGTAATCGAAGAGTACATCAAGGGGGCGGGTTTGGGGATAGAGTTACAATATCCGAATCAATTTTACAAAAGTTGTCAACAAAGCTTGGAGCATGCTGCCAGCAAAAACTTCCATCACAAGGGGATCGGTCATCTAGAGAAAAACGGGCAAGAGAATCATCAACCAAGTTGGTTAATCTTCCTTCAAAAAGGATCTTCAAATACGTAGAGGCTCTTAAACGTTCCCTGCACTCCATGATGATGTTAGCAAGAGGACACAAAGGGGTTATAATGGAGTCAATAAGTGTTACAACAACTTTACAATCCGAACTGATGATAAAAGTACCCTCGGACATACTCGCGTACTTAATTCCCTCTCTAATAGCAAAGAGTTCACATGCTAAGGGGTTAGGAGCAAGACAACGACGCGCCCACCCAAAAATCCAACTCCCATTCTTATCTCTAACCACCCCCCCTATACCACAAGAGAGAGAGAGGTAGAGCAAAAGGACGCATCAACATTATTTTTTAAGCAAGAATCAGGGGGGGGGGGGGGGGGGAAACCAGGGGCCACATGAAGGGCTATAAGGCAGGTTATGGGTGAGAGGGGGGAGAGCCAAAGGGGATGGGGAAGGTTGGGCAGAAGCCCAAGAGAAGGTAAGGTGGTAGACACGGTCAAGACAAGGTTTATGGGAGAGTGGGGATGAGTAACTAAACAAACGCTCATTACGCCTAATCCAAAGATTCCAAAGGATAAAGGAAAAGAGAGTGGGCCAGAGAACCCGAGGAGAGCTAAGGTTTGAGGTGAGCCAGTCTCGAAGATTGGATGTGAAGAAGTCAGGGGAGATGGTGATGGAGTTCCAGATTGAACGAGAGAAAGGGCAATCGCGGAGAATGTGAATGGAGTTTTCTATGGTGAGGGGGCGGACATCGCGAAGGGGGGGAGTGAGAGATCGATCTAGTGAAAAGAGTAGAACGGTGAGGAAGCTTGTCCCACCAGGTAAGCCACAAAAAGACACAAATCCTAGGTTGGGTAGGGACTTTCCAAATCCATCCTAGGTCAACCACGGAGGGCGAGGGGCTGACATCAAAGGAGCTATCAAGAAGGCTGTTATAAGCAAGGTGGAGGGAAAAGGAATTGCTACTAGTGAAGGAGGAGGTAGCAACATCAGTTCTAGGAGACAAAGGGAGAGGGGTAGAGAGGATGATGTTATAGATTTCAGTCGGGATGGGGAAGTCCACGCGACTAAGGTCCCAACAACCGTTGGAGATGATGGAGCTAAGAGGGGTAGTGGATGCCGAGACAGAGAGGGGACCATGAAGGAGAGGTCTGAGAGCACCAACGGGGAACCACGAGTCAAACCAAAGGCTAATATCAGAACCATCGCCTATGGACCAGGTTAAAAAGTTAGCAAAGGAGGGCCAACCTTTCCCAATGTATTTCCATATGTGAGAGCCTCTAGAAAAGGAGGATGGGTGAGGTCTATTAGAAATATATTTGCTACAGAGGGCAGTGCTAGCAAGATTGGACTGTAAAAACCAAGTTCTCCAACACAAGCGATTAGCGTAGGCAAGGTTAAGACAAGGCGAGCTTCTAATACTCAATCCCCCGGCAGATTTCGCTTTAATGATTGTGCTCCAATTGACAAGATGAATCTTATTAGCAGGCGCGTTCCCCGACCAAAGAAAACCCCTTACAATTTTATCGATGCTCCTAAGGGAGGAGGAAGGGAGAGCGATGCATTGCATAAGATGAGCAGGAATAGCATTAAGGGTGGACTGAATGAGGGAAATCCTACCAGCACGAGAGAGAAACTTGTTTTTTCGGCTTGTATGTTTTGCTTGAATTTTATCAATGGTAGGTTGGACATCACCTCTAGAGGGGTTTCTAGTGGTGAGGGAAAATCCCAGGTAAGTGCCAAGGGAGGAGGAGTGTTTCATATCGAGGGCGGTCTCAAACATGAGATGAGAGTCAAAAGGGGTAGAAGGAGAGAAATGAATCTTGCTCTTGTTAAAGTTTATTTTCTGACCAGAGGAGAGGCAAAACTCATTGAGGGTACTTTGGAGAGTACAAAGGTTTCTCTCTGTGGCACTACCAAAGAGGAGGATGTCGTCGAAAAAAGGAGGTGCGAGAAAGTGGCACCTCCTCTCCCAAGGGAGAAGGGAGTCCAATCAAGATCAATGCATGACTGGTGAATGAGCGAGGAGAGGGCATCCATGCAAATAATAAAAAGATAGGGAGAGAGGGGGTCGCCTTGTCGAATGCCTCGAGAGGGAGAAAAATCATGGGTGGGGGTTCCATTTATAAGGACATGTGTTGAGGTGGAGGAAACACAATTCATGATGAGGTCAATAATGTCTTTATCAAGACGACACTTAATGAGACACTTATGGATGAAGCTCCATTCGATTCTATTAAATGCTTTTTCAAGATCAAGTTTGATGGCAAACCATCCAGACTTGGCCTTGGAAAGTTTCATAGAATGAAGGATTTCAGAGGTGATGATATAGTTTGTGTCGGTGCCACGGCCTGGGATATAGCTGCCCTGATAAGGGGAGATGATGGAGTGCATGAAGGGTTTGAGTTTATTGACTATGATCTTGGTGATGATCTTGTAAGAGGTGTTACAAAGGCTAATTGGTCTAAATTGGCGGATGTTTTGGGGATGGGGAATCTTAGGGATAAGGGAAATGGAGGTTCTATTGGTGGCAGGGGGAATAATTTTGCTCTCAAAGATGTCAAAGATGAAGCGGACCAAGTCTCCATTGATAATCTCCCAGCAACTTTTGAAAAAACCAGCATGGAACCCATCAGGCCCAGGGGCTTTTCGGGAGCCAAGAGAAAAGAGAGCATTTTCAATCTCATCAAGCGAAGAAAGAGAGAAAGGAAAGATAGGATTAATGACCACAAGGGTAGTGAAAGGGGAGTGGGGCAGATCAGAGGAAAAGAGGTTGGAAAACTAAGTGACAATATGGCTGTGAAGGTCATGGGTGGAAGATATGGTGACACCCACATCAGACTCAAGAGAGATGATCCTGTTATGATTACGGCGGTGGATGACATTTTTTGAAAAAAGCTAGTGTTCATGTCACCATTAGCCAACCAATCACAGCGGGACCGGTCTCTCCAAAAGGATTGCTCTTGTTCAAGGATAAGGTTGAGGTCATGAGTAAGGGTATTGTTGAGGTTGTGAAGGAAGGAAGAAGAAGGATAGAGGCAGAGGCTCTTCTGGACTCCATGAAGTCGTGCAAGGAGTCTGTTTTTATTGTTGTGAAGCTTACCAAGATTGAGTTTAGCCCACCGGGACAGCTCATTGGTGAGAATGTTCATCTTTCTACTAAAATTTCCACCAGACTCAACCCAAACAAAGGTAGTGAGCGGTATAAAGGAAGGTTCAGAAAGACAATACGACTCAAATTTGAACGGTTTTGGCACTTTATTACACGGGAGGCTGGTCTTGAGAAGGATGGGGCAATGGTCAGAGGAGAGACGAGGGAGGTGGACAAGATGGGAGTTAGGGTGGGAGTCAAGCCAAGATTGATTAACCCAAGCGTGATCAAGTCTTTCTAAAATAGGGGAATTTTTCCTGCGATTAGTCCAAGTGTACTTAGGTCCGGTAAAGCCAAGGTCACAGAGGCAGCAATTATCCATGGTATCTTTATACATTCTCGTTCTATAAGTCTTAATCGGATTTCCCCCAAATTTTTCATTAGCACAAATTACTTCATTGAAGTCGCCGATGCAGACCCATGGGAGAGAAATATTGCCAGCAATTTCAGTTAAATCGTGCCACAACAATTTACGGAATTTGAATTTGGTACTAGCATAAATAGCAGAAAGAAAGTAAGTAAATTTATTTTCTTTTACCTCAACCACCACATTAAGAGAATGATTGATTTTGATGAAAGGGATGACATCCACATCCGAGGACTTCCAAAGCATAATGATGCCACCAGAGAAGCCAATCGGATCCAGTATCTCAAAGGAATCAAAAGGAAGACCTTTCACAATGGTTAACGCGTTCGAATTAGCAACCATAGTTTCGGTAAGAATAACAATACTCGGCTGATGGGTACGGTTAAGTTGAAGAAAATGCCTGGTGAAGGATGGCCTAGCTATACCTCTACAATTCCAACAGAGGATCGTCATGCTAACATGTATCGGGAAGTTTTCTTCCTGCTCCTTTCGAGCAATTGGACATTCTGCCTCCATTACTAGATCTAACCTTTTCTCTTGTTTTTTTATGAAGACGTATCGTTCTGTTGGCTGTATTTCCACCGATGTTAGGCGGTGGTTCGACCAATCCACGTTTGTCCATGTTACCCAAAGAACTAATTGTCTCATTCTTACAGCCGTGCGGACCAGAATCATCGAGGTCGAGTAGCTTGCCATCATAATATCCTTCGGGTTTGAGTTCAACAAACAGATTTTTCTCGATTGAGGGAATATCGGGGAGGGGTCGGTGAGGCACGCCAGAGAGCCGTGTATCACTTACCTGGTCTTTTTCGTTGGTGGGACATTTACCCACCACTTGATGAAAATTAGGAGAGCCCGAGGAAGAGATACGAGGTCGGATAAGTCCGGCAGATGGGGTGGGATTAGATGGAGGAGTTTGCATGGGGTTTGTCTTGGGGAGGCTATGATTTTCCTGAGTTGATCGACGGTTAGAGGAGGCGAGCCTGGGAGATGATCTAGTAGGTATCTGGTTTCGTTGATGGAGAACTCCGGATAGGCCAACAATGGCGGGCTCAAGCACGGGATTATCGCTAGATCGGAACGGGAGAGATACACACTCACTGGTAAGTTGGGGCGGGGTTTCTCAATGTTCATCATGGACATTGTTGTGGGGAGGTGAAGGTTGTAGGAGTAGATGAGTGGTGAGTGGGGTGGGAATAGATCTGGGTGAGAGATGGAATTTGGGCATGTAACTTTTCATTGTAACTTTAGTAAAAAAATAAAAATTCTCATTTTATGAATACTCTTTTTACCAAAATAAAAAAAATATATATTTGATTATGCTACCTAATAATTAGGAATTTTAGGAATAATATTTGCTCAATAATTTTGACTTTTAATAACAGTAAATATATTTAATTTAGTAAATTTCATTAATTTTATTATTAAAAATGAAATATGTGGTGAATTGCACATTAAGAGAAATTTATGGGGCTTATTTGCTACATTTATAAGTTAAGGGACTTAATTATACATACTATCAAACTTATGGGGTGATTTACTATATTTCGCTGATGAGGGAAAACATGAGGTGATCTCGAGTGGACCGTGGCAATCGAATTGGTTTATGTAAGAAAGTTGAATTGAACTAGCTTGGAGGTCCGGTGCCAAAAAAAAATAAGAGGCCCCAAACTTTACAAAATTCAGAAACGACTGATCGAAGCCAAATTCCAAAATTATCGTTGCGGCGGTATGGTTTGAATTAGAATCCGACAAAACAAAATCCTCTAATCTCCGACTAATAACTGCAAATTCATAAAGCAAATAAACAATAAGACAATACCATAAAATAAAATTAGAGACAAATTCACAAGAAATCATTAGTTAGTTACAACGGCAATCGACCAATATAAAAAGTTCAGGTCGAATTAGATAAAGTATGTGTTTGGCCACACTTTTAAAAGTGTTTTTTCACTACATAAACACAAACTAGGACAAACGCTAATTTTCAAAAAAAACTAAAACTGTTTTTTTTAAGCCCGAACATCAAATTTGACCCCTAGAAATAGAAGCAGCAAATAGCTACTTCTGTTTCTACTTCTGCTTCTTATTTCCTTTCTTATTTCCTTTTAACCGATTGCAAAACCCTAACAAGCCTCATCACTAAAATTTGTTTTATGATCTCATACTACAATACAATTTTCAAGCAAATTATACGAATTCAGTCATTGGGCCGTTAGTATATGAAGCTGTCCATGTTACAAGCTACTATTTCTTATACTCCATATTTTTTTTATTTCTCCGTCTTAACATTAGAACAAGTCAATTATAATACCATTTGAGCATATAAGATAAATCTTTTGCATTTTCGGATACATTCTGTGTTTGTCTTATTCTAATTACTTGACTAGACTCATGCCTAAGACGGATACACCTGTCTTAAATAAGAATTTGGTAATTATAACTTGTTTTTATAATAATAATGATAATACTACAAGAGTCGATACTCTATTTTATACATATATTAATTTTTGCAGTGTTAAAATGACTTTTTTAAACAAGTTAGGCCAAACATTAAAAAGTTATCAAAAATACTTTTATTATAAGCTTAACCAAACACACCCCAATTTCTAGAAAATGAGTGTTTGGAAAAATACTTTTGAAAAACAAAAACTATATTCTAAAAACTTGGCCAAACATGCTCAAAGTCGAGTATAAATTCTCTATACTAATAGATCAAGTATGGATCGAGTCAGTCATGCGACTCGGATCTAGGCCCTGTTCTTTTGACCGAAATTGTCCAATCGAATCGAATTGAACTGAATCAACTTAATGGAGTCAATCAATCGAATCAACTTAACTTAATCAATCAATCAATCAATCAATCGAATCGAAATAAAATAATAATAAAAAGATTATATTAATAATAATAATAATAATACTACTAATAATAAATATTATAATAAAAATAATACCAATACCAATAATAATAAATATTATTATAATATTATTCATTAATAATAATATAAACTAATAATAATACTCTAATAAGATATATAAAAAATAAAATAGTAATATAATAATAAAGATAGTAATAATAATAATAATATATTAGTAATATAAATGATAACATTATTAATAATAATATAATATATTAATAATAATAACTAAAAAATAAATAATAATAATAATATGTCTAAAATAATAATAATAATTGATGGGGCATATTCTGCACCCGCTGACCAAGTCAACATATTGACCAAGGTCAAAGCTGAAAGACAACAAGTCAAAAGAAAAACGGCCTAACCGACAAAGCCTGTCGGCCTATCACTTGGGTCTCGGCTCGGCAACTAGCCGGCCGAAAGGCATATCTGTATACTCGCATCCAGTCCCCTCGGCATGGAGTCAACCAGGCCTGCCGGCCTGTCATGGGTCCCTCGGCCTTGTGTAAGACAGTCTTTCCACCTGCTACGCCACTTGGCCACTACGTGACAAAAGGTGAAAGTTTATAAATACTCCACATCTCTCATTGAGAAATCCACTGGAAAATCTGGTATAAAACTCCCTTATCTCTCTACAATATACTTTGCCAAGTTAAACATACAACTTATCTCTCTAAGTTTACTGACTTGAGCGTCGGAGTGAGTACGCTCAGCCCCAAGACGATCCCTCAGTTTGTTCATCTTTACAGGAAAGAGTGAAAGGAAGAGACGAGCAACGACATCATTCTGCAAGCTCAAGTGGTCACAATCCTGCTCCGGAATTACACCCGGAACAATTGGCGCCGTCTGTGGGGATACGTACTAAAAGCTAGTCACCTACATTACCAAAAAAAAAAAAAAAAAAAAAAAAAAAGCTCATTCAAATGAGCTAAGAAGATGTCAAAGCAACAAGAAATCAGTGAGTGAAGGAACCGCATTCTTCCAGGATGACACGTTCCTGTAATCTCGAGATTGGCGATCCCCACCGCCGAGTCACTGACACGACGCCTGGGATGCCGAAAGAGCCAGAAACACCGCTGCCTACCGACCAAGTCACTGTCATGGGAAATCTGGTCGATGCGGCCAAATTAAAGCTATTCCTGGACCTGATGGGTAGTACGCCGGTTACCCCTGTCACGACGACGGGGACGGCAGCGCATCCACAGGTGACCAGGGCCCATAGAGTGACCCCGAACAACTTGTCCGGAGCGATACAAGGAGCTGGGCGTGCAAGAACGCCAGCGAGCCCGTGGTGCCGTGGCGACCGAGTCCTTCCCCCACTCGCGGGAGGACAGCGTCGCCGCGCCGCAACAGGAGAGCCGCCGCCGAAGGAATGAAAGAAGTCCGACTCACCAAAGTCGGACAAGAAGCCCATCCCGCCAGAGGGAGATAAGCCGGACTAAGGTTGCGAGGAGCCGATCGCTGCGTGTCATTCGACACGTGGTCAGACAGCCCCTCAGTACCTATGTCCTAGAGATCCCTGTGCCGACTAAGCTGAAGCTGCCGCCCTTATCATACAAAGGGGATAGCGACCCGACCGACCATGTCGAGGCTTTCGAGTCGTACATGTCGGTATGGGAGCAGCCTGATGAGGTGTGGTGCCGAGTCTTCCCAACGACCCTGCATGGGATGGCTCAGAGTTAGTACAAGGGGCTACCTAATGGCTCGGTATACTGTTATGCCGACCTGAGAGAGAATTTCACAGCCCAGTATGCTTGCAACAAGAGAAGGGCCGTGGAAACATCAGATCTCCTAACTATCCGACAGGGGGATGACGAGTCCCTCCGAAGCTACGTGAAAAGATTCGACGCTAAGGTTCAGCAGATCCGTGAGCTGAACACCGAACTGGCGGCCTTCGCGCTAATGAAAGGCCTCCCGAAAGGCGAGTTCAAAAACGAGCTGATCAAGTGCGAAGACCTCAACTTAGACTCCGCCAGAAAGATGGCCGACCGAGCCGTAAAGGTGGAAGACTATCACAAAATCTGGGTAGGCCACAGTGAAGCTGGGCACCCAGAGAGGAAGAGCCGCCGGGACAACATAGATGAAGGTCGCCGTGACGGGAATAGGTCACGGCCTGAGAGATCTAATAGGAAATAAACACTCGGCGGGCGCGGGAAGTTCGGGACCATACTACCGAAGCGGTGCAGTAGTCTCACCCCCATGGTCGCCTCTCCACCGAGGTCTTTACCCTAAGCAAGAATGATGGACGAGAAGTGGGCAAGGCCCCCAAGGGGAGGGGGGACGGTGACACAAGCCGCTTTTTTGCGAGTACCACGCCACACCGGCCATAAACCGACAACCTGTCGACATCTAAGGAACGCCATCGAAGAGCTAATCCGAAAGGGGGCCTCGGCAAGTATATGTAGCTGGAGGCCCAGGAACAAGCGCCGACGGGCGAATAGAAAATCAGTTTTCCAACGGAAGGGAGTAATCCAGGTTGTCATCGGGGGAAACGAGAACGGTGGGTCAGCTAATGGGCACAAACGGCACCTAAATGAGTTATACCAAGCCATCAATTTTGTGCCTAAAACAGCGATCCCCGCTTCCACCATCCCCGATATAACCATTGGAAAGAAGGACTACGAGGGAATCGTCGACCCGCACAAATGACGACCGCTTGTAGTCCACCTGGATATAGCCAACCACTTGGTCAAAAGGTGCCTGATTGACACAGGCGCCTACACGAACATCATGTTCGGGGAGTGCTTTCTTAATCTCGGTCCTCAAGATTGGAGACACGAGCCCTCGTTAACCCGCTATACTGACTTCTCCGGGCCGGCTCGGTACCCCCAGGGTCAATCGGACTGCCGGTGATGTTCGGCCAAGCGGATGCGGCTAAAAATGTTTTATCTGAGTTCGTGGTTATCGATGGTTCGTCTGCCTACAATGTTCTCATAGGCCGGGTCACTTTGAGCAAGGCCGATGCGATGATGTCCATCCGGGCCCGACATTGATGTACGTCTCGGACCGGGGAAGCACAAAAGCTCGTCTCAAAGGACGAAAGATGAAATAGTCAATATCCAAGTGTCCGCCGGGGTGCAACATGCAATCCCTCAAAGTGGCGAAGAAATCGGAGAAAGGGAAGAGCCCATCCTTGCAGCAGGAGGGCGAACCGATGAATACTAATGTCGGCATGGTCGAAGGAGCCGAGACCGAGGAAGCGGAAATTGACCCAGGGCGCACCATAACTGTCGGTGTCAACCTGGAGCCAAAATTCAGGGCTGATCTCCTAGACCTACTGAGGAAGAACAAAGATGTCTTCGCATACTCAGCTGCCGAGATGCCAGGCGTGAGCCGGGAGGTGATCGTTCACAAGCTGAACGTACTCTCCACCGCTCGGCCGGTCAAGCAGAAGATGAGGAACTCCTCGGCCGAGAAGGATGAGGCCATCAAAGCTGAAATAGACAAATTATTAGCGGCGGGCTTTATCATGCCTTGTACTTACCCTGAGTGGCTAGCAAATGTTGTAATGGTGAGGAAATCGTCAGGGGCGTGGAGGATGTGTGTTGATTTTACCAATATTAATAAAGCCTGCCCTAAAGATTGCTATCCCTTGCCTCGAATAGATGGTTTAATTGACGCCACGGCAGGCTACACTATGCTAAGCCTCGCTAGACGCCTTCTCGAGGTATCATCGTGTATTTATGGCGAGGAAAAGATATGCGTAAATGCGCATTCATCACCAGTCACGGCACATTCATGTATAAAATGATGCCGTTCGGTTTGAAGAACGCTGGCGCAACTTACACTAGGTTGGTGGACAAAGTGTTCCAAAATCAAAAAGGGCGAAACATCGAGGCTTACGTCGACGATGCTATTGTAAAAAGCAAGTCTGACAGCGAGCACTTAGCCGATTTAGGCGAGACATTTTGTTCACTAAGGAAATATAAAATGAAGCTTAACCCAAAGAAATGTAACTTCGGTGTCCGGGCCGGCAAGTTCCTCGGCGTGCTTGTCAGCGACAGGGGAATTGATGACAATCCGGAGAAAGTCAAAGCAATACTAGACCTACCGGAGCCGAGAAATCGAAAAGAGGTTATGACGCTGACCGGAAGGATGGCGGATCTCGCCCGCTTCATCTCTCGGTCGGCCGACAAGAGCACTCCGTTCTTTAAAGTGCTGAAGGGGAATAAAAACTTTAGCTGGGGAGGAACGAGAGCACGGCTTTCGTGCAACCGAAAGCCCACCTTCCGACACCGCGACCCCGTCCGGTGCCGACGGGGGGAGACGCTATATCTATACTTAGCGATTACCTCGGCCACGGTCGGTCCGTAATCGTCGAGAAGAAAATAAGCGGAATACCCAATTTACTTTATCGCCATACACATCACCGAAAGAAATTACCCACTAATAGAAAAGGCGCCCTTGCCGTAAATGCGTTCTTGCAAGGAAGCTAAACCCTACTTCGACGCACATCCCGTGACGGTCTTAACCGACCAACCATTGGAGAAAGCATTAGAAAAATTCAAAAATCCGGCAGACTTATCAAATGGGCGGTGGAGCTCTCCGGCTTTGGCATTCAGTACAAGCCGAGGCCTTCGATAAACGGGCAAGCGCTTGCGGACTTCCGGCCGAGTGCACGTATCAAGAAGAATCACATCCCGGCGTGTGGGAAGTGTATACCGACGGGTCCTCCACGGCAAACGGCTCGAGCGCATCCTTATCATCGACCCTAACGAGAAACGAGTTTGAGTACGCCTTGAAATTTACCTTCTCGGCCTCAAATAACGAATCCGAATATGAGGCGGTGATAATCGGAGTCGAGTTAGCTAGAGCTCAGCCGGGCGGAGCATATTGTGTTGAAAGCAGACTCGCTCTTAGTGACTAATCAAATCCGAGGAGAGTACGAGACTCGAGACGATGGGATGGTAAGGTACCGGAGAGGGTAAAAGCGACACCTCAAAATTGAAATCTTTCCAAATACGATGCATCCCCAGTCGAGAACAACCGAGCCGACGCTCTCTCAAAACTTGCCGCTTCAAGCATAAAAATGTCACGTCGAACCGTGCTTTGGTGGATATCGAAATGCTAAAAGCATCACTGAGACCGTCGGCATGGTGGACGACATCAAAGCCGAGACGACGTGGATGACTCCGATAATGAAATACAAGCTGACAAAAGAGTTGGCGGAGGACCGCATCTCTGTCTCGAAGATAAGAAGGATCGCTGCAAGGTACTTAGTGTTCGAAGGAGAATTGTACAGAAGGTCCGTAATAAGACCACTCTTGAAATGTGTCGGCCCGGCCGACGCGGGCTTATCTTGACAGAGATTCACAAAGGCATCTGCGGACATCACATGGGGCGAGAACGCTAGCCCACAAAGCTCTCCGAGCCGGCTACTTCGGCCTAACATGCTTTGAAAGATTCCGGGCAAAAACCAAGAAGTGCAAGAATTGTCGATGCATGCTCCGTGTAATACATGCACCTTCCCGAGACCTGGAACTGGTGCATTTAATCCCCTACCATTTGCACAGTGGGGGATGGATTTATTAGGACCATTTCCGACGGCCTCCGGAGGAAGGAAGTACCTGATTGTCGCCGTTGACTACTTCACCAAATGGGTCGAGGCTGTCGCGGTACCTGCAAAGACCACGATGGCCGTAAGAAAGGTGATTTGGGAGAACATCATAACTCGTTTTGGGTTACCCCAAGTCATTGTATTTGACCACGGCCGAGAGTTTTGGAGCGACATGGTAATGAATTGGTTGAAAGAGCTCGGTATCAAATTTGCATACTCCTCCGTCTCCACCCTCGGCAACGGGCGGGAGGCGCTAATAAAACAATACTGAACGGGTTGAAGAAGAAGGTTGAAGATCTAAAGGGAAGATGGGCGGATGAACTACCCGGCGTCCTGTGGTCCCTTCGAACCATGGAGAAAGAAGCAACAGGGTACAGTCCATTCCACATAGTCTATGGGTCTGAGGCCGTCCTGCCAATTGAAGCAGCGGTGCCGACATTCAGAACGCAAACCTTTAACCTAGTCGAAAATGAAGAAGGCATGAGAGCCTCCCTAGACCTGGTCGAAGAAAGTCGAGATACGGCACGGCTCAACTTGGCAGTATATCAAAACCGAATGAGAAGAGCCTACAACCGTAGGGTCCACAAAAGGGACTTGAGAGTATGAGATCTAGTTCTGAGAAAGTCGGACGCAACCAACAAAGGAAACATCCATGGTAAGATGATGGCCAACTGGGAGGGACCCTACAGGGTGGTTGAAGAAATGGGGCCGGGGACATACCGGCTGACAGACATGGAGGGTGTGACTCTAATGAGCCATTGGAACACAGACAACCTTAGGAAATATTTCGTATAGCGGCGGAGGTGTCCGAGACTGTTGTGGGCACCCCAACGCGTGATTATATCTTATGAAGAGTGATCCAAGTTTTCTATCGAAATGCTTGTCCCCTCCGTAGTCGTACCAAAGTAGACGCCACGGCCAAAGCCGGGCAGTCACTACAAATGCAGTTGATACTCGCGAAAGCGACCAACATTCTTAAGAACGTATAAGTACAGTTGAGAAACGCAAATCTGACTGCCTCGGCCAATCCGGGAGTGACAGAGGAAGCGATCAATATGTCTATAGATACGAATGCAGTCGAGCCGTAACCTCGATTGCCTCGGCCAAAGCCGGGAGTGATGGGGGAAACGACCGATATGCTAACATGTTTACAACAGCAGTTGGAAAGCGCAAATCTGACCGCCTCGGCCAGACCGAGAGCGGAGGAGGAAGCGGCCGACATGCCAACATGTTGCTGAGCAAATTGGGAAACGTGAATCTTGCTACCTCGGCCTGTTCAGGTGCAGCAGAGGGCACGACCAATATGCTAAAAAACGTTTAAGTACAGTTGAGATACGCAATCTAATTGCCTCGGCCAAGCTAAAGGTAAAACGAAGAAAGCGCTCAATATGTTTAAAAACGTAAAAAGACAACTGAATGGAGGATGAGATCAAAGCCTCGGCCAAGCCGAAGGCAAATAAACAAACTTCATTGAAAATGTTTACAAGTAAGACAAAATAAAGTCGACGGCCGTCCCCATAGGGATAGCCTAAGCTCAACCTACCAAAGTTTAACAAAAAAGAAGGAACAACAAAAATTACAACATTAAGACATGAAGCGCCAAAAGGATGGCGAGGAGGAAAGGCTCAGCAGGCCCCCGTACAGAAGGCTGTCCGAAGGGCCAGTGAGTCTCGTGACGACCGCCTGTCTCCCTATGCTTGTTGCCGCTCGCCACCGGCAGCGGCAGCAAGATCACCGTCGGTGGACGGCCCAGGAGGACGACTTGGCGGCTTCATGTGCCTTTGCCTTCTCGGCCTCCTCTCTAGCCTCCTTCACCTTAGCATCATGGGCGCCTTGGCGCGGCTTCCCGAGCGGCCTTCACCGCCTTCACCTCGGCCGCGGCCTTGGCCTCCTCGGCACCGCCTTCTCATCCGTTTTGTCAAAATCTTGCCACGGAAAAGCGCCTTCAGGAAGGAGCTCCTTAATCGCATCCCTTGTAGCATCTTCAGCTTGGTCCCGGTACCGGGCACACATTTCAGGGATGATGACGGTTTTCAGCAGCTTAATATCCTTCTCCCTCTGAGCAAGGATAGCCTTTGTCCCCTTGTGTTCCTTCGCCTCGGCCAAATGCAGGGTCTTCAATCTTTCCCTCTGCTCAACCATGGCCTTATAACCGCCCTCAAGTTTGTTTCTCTCCTCCCGCAACTTAGCGGCATCAGCCAACGCGGACTCAACCTTAGCTCTTTCGGCCAAGACCTTAGCTCTCTCGGCCAGGACCACCTTCTCAGCGTCCTCCTTAAGCTTTCGCTCAGCGAGGAAGTCCTGCTTCGCCTTCCCGGCCTCCTCCCTAGAAGCGGCAAGCTCAAGCCTAAGCCATTTGAGCGTAGGGGCAGTTTGAGCCACGAGCTTTTTTTGCTCGATAAGATGAGTGCCGGCAACGTAAACCCACTTTACCAACCTTTTGGCCAACCTCATGCCATCCGCCCTGAGCTGAACAAAGGAAGCCTTATTGGACGAGGTGTCGACGGCGACATTTTTGTCGCCCATCTTCACAGGCTGCTTCTCCAATTGCCGTTTGGTGAAAGCAACAGCTGGCGATGGCTGATCTAGAAAAAACCCAGACAAAGCGTCCATGTCAACATTCATCGACATATCAGAAAGCCTATCATCAGGAATGCATAAGGAACCTACTAAATCCGAGCCATGGGTTAGATCCGTACCAGTCCTAGCCTTCTTGGATGGAGGGCCAACTGACCCCTTCTCTTTCCCTGCCTCGGTAACAGCAGCAGCAGGCGTTGTTTCTTTCCTCTTATGTGAAGGAGGAGGACCCTCCAGAACGGTGAGGTCCTCGTCAACATTGACGACCTCCTTATCTTTTTGGACTATGGGGATTGGAGATCGAGTTGGAGTTGATGTCGTAGCCGCCGAAGACGTTGCTTTTGGTCTCCTAAGCGCAAAGACGTTACGCCAATCTCGCTGAGTCGCCCCCACGTCCATTGCTTTCAACGATCGCTCCATGAGTTCGTGCGGGGGCCTCGCTGCGATCACGCGACGCGGCCTTAGGGTGCGCTTCAACAACTCTCTGTCCCGGTCAAGTCCCAACTTGCTTAGGATGGAGACAGAGAGATCCTGGCCAAATCGATCTGCAAGAAACAAAGCAGGAGTTAAGCGAAAGAAGTAAACCGAGGCTCAAATATCGAAGCATAAAAGCAAAGGTGGGCCTCATACCGACCCCACTCACCCGGGCCGAGGGCCGGTATGAGGCCGACGTGACAAAGCGGCTCATCTTGAAGGACGATCTGCGTCGGAGGCATCCATCCCTTCGGCGTGCCATCCTTCTCAGCCTCGAACATGCTCTTTGCCGTGTACTTCGTCGTCATTAAGATAAACCTTCTTGGCGTCCATCTTAATCTTATTACGGAGACATATCTTTCATGCTCCCCCCGACTCTCACAACGCAAATTGACGTGTGCTGGCGGGAAGGACCGGGCGGTGGATAGTCCTCCGGAACCTCGACATATACCCACCGCCCCTTCCGTCTTTGCAGGATGTCGCTTGAGACGGTCACGTAACCCGGCTCGGTCTCGCACGCTGTACCACCCCATGATGCCTTGGGTAGACAGTAGAAAGATGGTGGAGCCGGCAGAAAAGGTTCACCGTTGGGGCCTTCCCCTTAAAGAGACAAAACCATACGAAGCCAATAATCGTCCTAATGGCCAACGGGTGCAGTTGTGCCACGGCGACATTCATGGCTTTGATTATGGCCGAGACGTGTTTATTAAGAGGAAAACGGAGCCCATACTCCAGATGTCTAATATACACGCCTATACAACCTTCGGAGGGCAACAGACGCCTGATCACCCACAGGGACAATAATTCTATACCCCGCCGAAGTTGTAGTGGTCTTCGAAAAGTTCAGGCCGGAGGCACGAGCGAACTTGTTCGTCCAAACGGGATCAGGTTTAATCGAGCAGGCTTCGCCGTGCCACAAGTAATGCGGCCTCTCTGAATCAGATTGGGTCTCTTCCTCCTCCTCATCATCAAAATCCTCGAGATATTTCTCGACAATTTCAGGAGAAGACGACTTGCGACCCCCAAACCCTACCGGGGAGACAACCAGTGGCTCCTGTTCAGCGGGACGCGGCGGTTCGTCCCCCGGGGTTGAGGTACTAGGCGGAGCGTCAGCAGCAGACATGGTGTCAACGAATACTTAACAAATAAAAGTTGGGGAAGAATTTGTTTTTACCTTGAAAGAGAGTGTTACGCCGAGTAATGCTTCGGAAATTAGAGAGAGAAAACTCTTCGAAAACTAAAAAAGGAAATTTTTCTTGAAAAAGAAGTTTGCGCAGCAAAATGAGGGGCATACTGCTCTATTTATAGAGCAAAGCCCATTCAGTGGACCAATCCGAGCAAAGCCCATGCAGCGTCCACCAATCAATACCAGGCCACGTGTCAAGCATGCAGCCGCAGAATGTCAATCGACATACAGTGACCCATCTTCTGCGACACGCTCCTTGGTATCTACTTGCCAACGGCCAGCTGATCAACCAAGCTTGGCAGCACCGGCCGGAGGTAATCAAAAGCACGCGGCACTCTCAACCTTGGTCTTGGCCAGCGCCATTTCCTTTTCCACATTCGATGTCCATTACACAACAATGTGGAGGGGGGATATGGTACGGCCTGAACAGGACCAAGCCGAAGAAGAAGTTCGACATGCGCAGAATACGCTCAACACGCATCGAAGGTCCATACCATGGCATAGACTACGCTGGGGGAAAATTGAAGGGGCATATTCTGCACCCGCTGACCAAGTCAACATATTGACCAAGGTCAAAGCTGAAAGACAACAAGTCAAAAGAAAAACGGCCTAACCAACAAAGCCGATGTCGGTCCACTTGGTCTCGGCTCGAAACTAGCCGCCGAGAGGCATATCCGTATACTCGCATCCAGTCCCTCGACATGGAGTCAACCAGCCTGTCGGCTGTCATGGGTCCCTCGGCCGAGGGTAAGCCGCTTTTCCACCGCTACGCCACTTGGCCACTACGTGACAAAAGGTGAAAGTCTATAAATACTCCACATCTCTCATTGAGAAATCCACTGGAAAATCTGGTATAAAACTCCCTTATCTCTCTACAATATACTTTGCCAAGTTAAACATACAACTTATCTCTCTAAGTTTACTGACTTGAGCGTCGGAGTGAGTACGCTCGGCCCCAAGCCGATCCCTCAGTTTGTTCATCTTTACAGGAAAGAGTGAAAGGAAGAGACGAGCAACGACATCATTCTGCAAGCTCAAGTGGTCACAATCCTGCTCCGGAATTACACTCGGAACAATAATAATAAATATGTTATGAATAATATTAATAATAATGAATATATTAATAAAATAGTAAATATAATATAATAATAATAATTTTGATAATAATAATAATAATAATAATAAATATATTAAATATAAATATACCAATATAAACAATACGAATAAATTATTAATAAATATAATAGTACTATAATAAATATAATAATAAAAATAAAAATAATAATAATAATATAATAATAATAATAATAACAACAATAGTAAATACATTAATATAAAAATAATAATAATGATATCAATAAGAATAATAATAGTAATGTTGAAATAAACTAATATGAACTGAACTGAACTGAACTGATCTGAACTGAACTGAACTGAACTGAACTGAACTGAACTGAACTGAATGGAGCTGAACTGAACTGAACCGAACTTATTAGAACTGAAATTAAGTAAAAAAGAACAGGGCCCTAGTCTCTAAATTTAACTGTTTAAGTTGACTTGGAATCCCCTCAAACACAAAACCCACACTCATTTCATTTCTCTCATCAACAATGGCGACAACCCCCATCACTAAAACCCTAACAACAACCCTATTCCTCCGCCCTTCTCTCAAACGCCTCTTCTCCAACGTCCCAACCATCACTCGCCCACCTACACTCCGACCAACCCGACCCGCCCGTCCCACCCTCCTTATCTCCAACTCAACCCGGTCCCTCGTTCCGTTTTCCGCCACCCGGTTCGACTCCATCCGATGCCGGGTCAACTGGTCTGATCCATACTCCCTACTCAATAACAACAACTCGGGTGGGTCCAACTCCAGTGACCGCCCGCCTACGGACTTTAAGTCGCCTCCTCCGGGTTGTGATTATGCACATTGGCTTATTCTTATGTGTAAAAACGGTGACGAAGACGAGAGCAAACAGCAGATGATTGATGCTTATATTCAAACCCTTTCCAAAGTTGTTGGCAGGTTATAACTCATTTTAATGTAGATAGTTATTTTATGGAGTTGGTGTGATTGATTAATTTTAGGGTTTCTACCCCCTCCGTCGTGATTATTTGTTCGCCTTTAACTAAAATACCGCTCAGGAAGAATAGATAGGTAAACATGTGATTGGAACGGAGGGATTTATATACATTCTTGATGTTTTATTTTATTTTTGAAGTTGAGGGCTATGGACATCATGGGAATGTATTAGGCCTTGACGGAATTAAGTGGGCTTGAAAATTTGAAATTTCGGTTAAAATTATCACTTTTTTTTTGTCTCCTTTAGTCCTTGTTTACCTTAATGAAATACAAGTTTCCTTGAAATTTTTTGCTTCTGTATTACAAACTAGTTTTAAACCCGTGCAAAATTGCACGGATATGTATTTGGGCCAGTATTAATATTTTTGGATGTATATTTGTTTTTGCATTTCTATTGTACTTATCTAGTTGGTCTAAATTTACAATCTACATAATTTATGCTTAAATTTGTTACAAACACGTGTTGACATACACTGGTTTATAAGGAAATAACGTAATCTACTCTTGTAAATAAAAACTAGTTTTAAACCCGTGCAAAATTGCACGGGTATGTATTTGGGCCGGGAAGAATGTTTTTTGATGTATATTTGTTTTTGCAATTCTTTTGTACCTCTCTAAATGGTCTAAATCAACGATGTACATAATTAATGTTTAAATTTGTTAAAAACATGTCTTCATATGCACTGGTTTATAAGGAAATAACGTAATCTAATCTTGTAAATAAAAAATGCATACATACAAAACTTTACATTCGGATAAAAGAAATATAATCTAATAATCAACTTTAACAAATGCAAGTTATTCTAAAAATTGAAAAATTTCATGATACACTACATTAGTAGTCGTAGTAGAAGTACGCTTATCTGAGTCACAAATTAAAATTTTCAAGCCTTCTTTTCGGGTGACCCTGGAAAGTGCGACATAAAGCTGGCCATGACTAAACACTGGTCTTGGAAGATAGATGCTGACCTGAGATAAAGACTGGCCTTGACTCTTGTTTATCGTCATTGCAAAACAAACAATATGGGGAATTGTCTTCTCATCAAACGCACGAAATCTCCATCGGTGTCCGATGGAGTAAGTGTTAGTCGAGCAATATGCACTCTATCACCTTTATGACTACCAGTTAAGACAGTACATCTTATCACGCGTGCCCCCAGATCAGTCACAATTAGTCTAGTGCCGTTACACAACCCACGTGATTGATCAATGTTTCGCAGAAGCATCACCATAGCACCGACCTTCAACTTCACCTGGTGATTCGGGAGTCCGTCACATTTAATACTGTTGAGGAATTCAATAGAGTGAACGTCACCGCCACCTGTACCTCTGTCATCACTACACACCTCATCGGAGCTTAAATAAATTCTCTCATCCTTTTTAATAAGCGACAAAACATATTCATTTACTGATTCAACAATCTCGTGAGTAGGGACCAGGATTGCCCTTTGTTGGAGATATTCCGGAATCCACAATTGTGCTAGCAGATTCGGATAAGTGACATCTACTAATGTCTTAATAGGATTCGTCACATCCTGAATTAGTAAGTCGGCTGGTAATTCTAGATCAACTTCTCCATCATTTTCACCGCCTGCTATACAATCTCCAATCTCCAAGAGCCATTCGAAGAATTTTCGTAACTCCTCAACATTGTCAGTTGAACTACCAACTTGCAATCGCATATTTTTGGTCAATCTAAGTACCTATAAGTGGTATACGTTTTAAATTATATAAATACAGTACGACAAAAATAATTTAACTAAGACTCACATAAAACGGTAATATTGATATTTAAAGAAAGAAATATATATACCTTGCAGAAAGACCATAAATACGATGAACACAGGGATGCAGCGACAACATCTGCTCTACTTCCTTTTGAAACAACCGGTAATGTCTGTCTAAAATCACCCCCGAATACCACAACTTTCCCACCAAACGGCACTTCAGCATTTCCCACGTCCAAAACACGCATAACATCTTTTAAACTTTTATCAAGGGCCTTAAAGCAATGCCTATGAGTCATCGGTGCTTCATCCCATATTATGAGTTTAGCATGTATCAAAAGTTCAGCTAAATCACTGCCGGGCTTAATTCGGGAGCATATGGAATCCTCCGTTACATTAATGGAAATTCCAAACCTGGAATGAGCCGTTACACCACCTGGTATCAATGTTGCTGCAATTCCACTTGACGCAAACAATGACGACAATATCGCCCTTACTCTCACGAACAGCACACAAGGCTCTCCAAAGGAAAGTTTTCCCAGTTCCACCATATCCATAAACGAAGAACACCCCTCCTTTCTTATTTAAAGCGACTTCCATCACTTCATTATACACCATTAACCTCTCGCTCAGTGGTCATTGAAGATAATCAATCTCATGTTCTTCACTCAAGGACTGTCTATCGTATGACAACGCATCCATGACTAAACTATTTCGATGATGTGTCGTTGCAGACATGTATGGGAACGGCATTCCCTCAAATCGACGAAGTGAACTACCATTTATTTGAAGAGAATTTTCAATATCAATAAGTGCATAATTTTGCAACTCTTCATCGGTAAGTTTGTAAATCGTGGTTAAAAAAGTTTCAATATTATCTATGTGATTTTATATACTTGCAAAATCAATTAATAGAATAGATGAAGGTAAGAATGCGAAATATGAAGAATTGTTTTAAAGTTGTTCTAATTAAAATAGCGGTAAATGTTTACTATTAAATGAAGACACACCTTGATTGTTAAGAATAGTGCGTTGCCTATGAAGGATGTCGTCCGATAGCAGTTGCCAAGTTTCGTCCCGCACTCGCTCGGCATAGACAAAGTGCCACAAAATAATAACGTCGCGAACAAATTTCTCGTAGAAGCGGACCCAATCACCGCTTCGTTGATAGCTGCAATATACTCTCGATCATCACCAATTAATCCCAATGCATAACATGCTTCTCTAAATGTCGGATGAACAAACTGATTCACAGTCCTAATATCCTCAAAACATTTTGGTCCCTTAACGTGATTCAACATTACTCTCATGAAATACAATTCACCACATTGCGGGGGAACGTGAACCAACCTATCAATTGTAAATCCTTTTTTCCTAAGGCTCCATTGACGAAGTTTCTTTTTCCAAACAAATTTGGTTGGAAATTCACAGTACAATAATTCTTTAGCAACCTGCATCTCTTCTACTGTCGAATTATTACAGCCCATCCAATTAAGAAATTGTGACACTCCGAGCGAAGTCTTTTCTACGACCTCATCAACCCAATCATCATCGTGGAAGACAATAGGTTGCTCATCCGGAAGATGGTATTGTAGCCTTTCAACAGCAGGAGTTATGTAGTCAATATCAAACCCAAAAATTCTCCAAGCGGCTTCACATGCTGAGAGATATCGATAATTGTAAAACCTCTTAATCTCATCAAATCGACCAGGGTCCTCCTCATTACGTCGTGTATAAGACGACTGCATGGTAACTCGATCAGAGCCCTTGTTAATGTACTTAAATAGGTACTTTATGGATCTAGATTGATTACACCATTCGACATTGATATGAGCCCGATATTTCAACAACAACTGAGAGTTATATGGAATGACAAAATCATTTCCCAAGGGCACATCATCTTTAATCACCGTAACTCCTTCCTTGCTTCTCTTGTATATAGGGTACCCATCACCGTCAACCGTTGTTCTCTCGGTGCACGGCTTTGGGTAATATTTTGAGCACTTGCCTCACACCATGCACGGACATGAGGGCTTTACTTTACCACACAGTCCATGAAGCATATACTCGCAAACAACACTATGTAAGACGGGATCTGTAGTCGGATCAGGAATCTCCGCGAAAATGATTTTGTCAACATCTACGGCTGTAGGAAATTTGTCCTCCCGATGTAGGAACAATACTATATGGGCATGAGGGAGTCCACGTTTTTGAAATTCAATAGTATACACGACTGCAAAAAACACGTTCATAAATGTCATTAGATTTTTCTACAGTAATGCTAAAAAAGCAAACGATATATTAAATTAAAAGATTAGCAATTGGTAGTACCTCCTCGCGCTCTTCCAAAAATATGTCGATCCTTTAAGTCCCTAATCAACTCATCAAGCTTCATTTTAAAGACGCGACGATACAATATCCGGACGATCCTCGTCGCAAGCCTCTTTAGAAACAAATCGTACTATTTCCGGCCACTTTGGATTACAGGTGAAAGTGATGAATAAATCTTGATAACCAGACCACTTACAAATAGTCATGGTATCGAGGAAATTTGCTTTTTTTCCAGTTGTCACCTCCTGGGAAAGAAGAAGGCACGATAAACCGAGTACCCGCCGAAGATGGCTCAACATCTCCTCTTCCAACAAAGATTTGAGAGGTTCTTATAATTATCAACTCAAAGTCGATCTTGGTTAAAACGAATGAAATTGAGCCTATGCGATTCGACCAAAGATATAACAATCAACTAAAAATTGGTGGAATGCCTTACCGGATAATAAGATCGTTGGAAATTCAACATCTGGTGGTCTCTCTATAAGATGATAAGCAAACCACTCCCTACACGTTGTTTCTTCACGTGGTTGGTCACTCCTGCTAACACCAATAGAAGAAGCACTATGTAGGATACCCGGCCTATACCCATCTTCTCTGGATGGAATTAACAAAGGATATTGTAAGGGGGTGTATAAAGGGTGCAACTCGGATATCCGCCGTAAACCACCGCACGACCTTCTCACAATAATATCTCGCTTCTCCATATGTGGACCAATATCACCCTCAATTAAAGCCGCTACCTCTGAAACTGTTGGAAGATTGTAAGTTCTTCCATCACTTGATCTCCTTGAAATCAGTTTGATACTCACTTCACTGTCTATATTTTCAGTCAGTCTATCCCTAACCTTCCTAAATGTCTTTGCAATTGTATTGTGCGAGTCAATCATATTTTCCAACAATCGTATTAACTCGTCATTGAACCTTGATGGATCCCCTGGACTACAATTAAAAATAAAATTATTGCCTACGAAAAATATTATTATACAAAAAAAGTTTTTTACGGAAAGAAAATATATTTACCTAATTGCATTTTTTCGATTTTGAACTTCCTCTTCCGTGTCATAAATGTAAAGTTGACAGAACTTTGGCCTTGCATCTCCTGGGCCGGTACCAAAGTCCCTATCCGATGGCAATTTTGACCTCCCATCCTAAAGGTATACGGTCCTTTACCTTGATTGATGGAATGATCGATTTTACCGCCCATAGAAGTGAATGAGAACATCGAGTTATAAGCTCTAATGTTTTCTCTATAATGATTGCTAAATCGATGCTGACCGGTCAACAACGACTTTATAAGTTCAAAGCGTCTTTGAGAAATGCGAGTTCAACTTTTCCATCTGAACAACAAAGTGAGAACTTAGGACGTCTTGTACCACGTCTTTTATCTTTTCTCTCCTCAACCACATCAACGCGTGACATTTCTCGCACTCATATTCTGCATCACCACAGTCCCAATATCCTTCCCATGCTAAACAGTTTTCAAAACATAATTCATAAATTGAGTCATAAAAATTAGACTACAATAACGAAATCATGTTGCAATTAAAATTAAAAAATAAAAAGTCATGAATGAACTAACCATCATTATTTAACGGCACGAAAGTATTTTGCTGACTTCTCGAGGATTCACCATGTGAATAGGATGCATTCAAAAAACAACTACCGGGTGTTTGTTCAATTCGGTTTACAGACGGAATCACTTCATTGAAAGTTTCACCATATTCAGCACATAGATCTCTCACTAAGCGCTCAACAACATCGGCCGGACTACAAATAAGTTCTACACAACGTTTTTAATTAAAATTTAGACTTTCACAAACGTTAATACATGTTAAATGTAAAAAATTAAATATAGATATATACCTGTCACGTTGGAGGTTGCTCCTGTACAATTGACCGTATTTTGAGAAACGTTACTATGAACGCTACCACCACGTTTCTTAGAGAATTGCGACTGTCTTTTTTCTCTTGCCGTTCTCGCTCTTAACTGATTAGGCGTTAGAATAACAGTGTTCGCATATGATGGAGTAGGATCATAAGAAACGTTAGTTGGCGGGGTTCTTATCGGTAACTGTTCACTTGTGGTTCGTCTGCTGCTTCGATGACATGGGGTATGAGAAACTGAAATTTTCACAATTGGTAATGACTTATTATAATTTTTAAAAAAGAACAAATGAAACTGAATTAAAATAAAAAATGTAAAAAATTGAATATAAGTAGTAAAATATTAATAATTAAAAATAAAGAAGTACCGTTACTAATGTCAGATAGCGGTACTCGAGGATTTGACATTGATTGTGGCGTATTGTCCGTAATCATCAAGTTTCTTTCTGATATCCGAACACCTATATTGGTAAACCATAATGACAAAGACAATTTATGTCAAACGTTATATTTTATTGTACATTTTCAAACTGTAAACAACATAGACTGCATGTAAACACATCTCGAACAAAATTAAAAGGCCAAACGATATCACATATGGGCTGAGAATGACCCAATTTGCACTCAACATCTCGAAAACCCAAATTTGGCCTCACCAGTTCTTTCATTCCCGTCTTGCCCAAGTAAAAAAAACCCTAATACTAACCTATTATGTATTAATTTGGGTTCATACCTTGGTACAATTCCCGTCCAACCCAATTCCCGAACAAAAATAAAAACACAAACAATAGCAAACATGGGCTGATAGAAATGCAAAGTTGGGCTAAACCTTTCTAAATTTCCGTCCAGCCCAAATCACAATAACCCTAATAATTTACCCCACCTATATATACCCCTTTCCCCTCAATGAAACCCTAAAATCCCGTCTCCTCTTCATTACACGCCTCCGCCTTTATCGCTTTATCTCCCTCTCTCTCTCTGCTGCTTCTCTCTCTTACTAAAATCCTAAAAATAAATACTTATGCGTCTCTTTTACCCAGTCTACCTTCATAGACAAACATCTTCATTAATTGATTACTTCTCTCATAAAAACTACACTCCCATCTCGCCAATCGTCCACCCTATTTCCGATTAGCAACCCTTCATTATCCGATCTGTTCTTCATGCATGCACACGGTCATTCTTTAACATGGTGAAGGTCGATTTTTTGTTATTCGAACCATTTATTCAAGATGTATTATTGGTAAGTTCATTTTCACTCTATTATTTACCTTTCATTCCGCCGATTAATTAGTAAATTTGAATTTTTTTTCGACTTTTTAACCTAAAATCGTTGTTTATATTGTTAGATCTATAAATTTTATGACATATTTGAGTAGATGCTAATTAAAAAATCGACTTATAATTAAAATGGTTGTTTATACTGTCAGATCTATCAATTTTTTAACATATTTTAGTTGATGGTAATTAAAAAAACGACATATAATTAAAATGGTTGTTTATGATGTTAGATCTATCAATTTTTTTACATATTTGAGTTGATGCTAATAATAAAATCGACATATGATTTTTTTTAAGATCATTGTCACTTCTTGATTAAATACCATGATTTTTAATTAGATCTATGACTTTATTTCATATACATGTTATTAACAACTTAAAATCAATTTTTGTTAATATTTATCGCATTTTTTTTCGTAATATAGTCGATCTGAGATGACGGATTTAGCATGTATTGAATCTGTTTTAATATAGTTTTTTTAATTTAGTTTTGTTTGTCTTCAATTTTTATCACTCTTATTGAAATTATTGCCCCAAAATCTTAAAATATGACAATTGCATCTGTTATGATAGATGATTGCTGCTGTTTTTGGTGTTATGAGAAGTAAAATCCCTAACTTGATTAATTAAAATTCCTTAATCTTGCATGTTTTAGTCTGGGTAGAATCTTACCTAAACTTGGGTTCAACCCAACCCAAAAAGGGATAACCCGGCCCAACCACCCCGGGTTTTAACCCCATCAAACATACCACGGATTTCAAAATGACCCAAACCCCATACGGGTTCCAACCCGACCCAAACCCCATACGGGTTCCAACCCGGGTTCCAACCCGACCCAAACCCCATACGGGTTCCAACCCGACCCAACCCCATACGGGTTCCAACCCGACCCAACCCCATAACAACCAAAACTGGACTGACCCAATAACAACCAAATCTGGACTGACCCAATAACAACCAAATCTGGACTGACCCAATAACAACCAAATCTGGACTGACCTAACCCAAATCTGGACTGACCCAACCCAACCTGGACTGACCCAACCCAACCCAACCAAATCTGGACTGACCTAACCCAAATCTGGACTGACCGAACCCAACTTGGACCTAACCCAACCCAACTTGGACCTAACCCAACCCAACTTGGACCTAACCCAACCCAACATGGACCTAACCCAACCCAACTTGGACATAACCCAACCCAACTTGGACCTAACCCAACCCAACTTGGACCTAACCCCACCCAACTTGGACCTAACCCCACCCAACTTGGACCTAACCCGACCCAACTTGGACCTAACCCAACCCAACCCAACTGTTGGACCTAAGCCAACCCAGCCCAACTGTTGGACCTGGACTGACCTAACCTAACCCACCCAACCTAGACTGACCTAACCCAACACACCCAACCTAGAGTGACCCAACCCAACCCAACCTAGACTGACCTAACCCAACCCAACCTAGACTGACCTAACCCAACCCATGTGTTGGTCCTACCACAAATCAACCAATACAACTGTTGTCTTTCACACTCACGTTTCAAAGTGTTACATTAGTAAACTTATTTTGATTTCAAACTCATCTTAATTTAACAGTTGTGAGATGTGTTGTATAGTATACAAATCATAGTAATTGTTCTACAATTGTTTGCAGAACATTCATTGCAGATCAATTATCAACATGTGAAAAGTTAAGTACGTTTACTGATTCTCTTTTCTAATATACCTTTCAATTTCAATCTCTTTTCTAATATACCTTTCAATTTCATATTTTCCCTTTTGGGAACATAATTTACTAACACTTTTACATTGCTCCTTGTAGACACATTTTGAAGGGAAGGTTTCAACACATTTTGAAGGGAAGGTTTCAAAAAATTAAGTTAAGTGTTATTCAGTCCTTGTTTCATTAAAAAAGTTTCCTTTTAAGCTTTACTTTGATTTCTTATTACCAACACCTTTTTTTGCTTTCAATTTTGTCAAATTTTTATGAACTTAATCTGATGAAAATATGTTACTAAAATGCAGGTTCATTGGTAGCATGCATATTCTTCCTCAAAGATAGAAGAAGTTAAGTAACTAATAACATTCTAAGCATGCATGTTGTTCGTCAAAGTTTGAAAAAGTTAAGTAAGCAATACCACAATGTAACTAATTTTAATTCATAGAAATAAATTAAGAAACTTACTGTTTTCGTTGTTCATTCCTTGCTCCCGTCTCCTTTTTTTTTGGCTTGTACTTGAATTACCCTTTTCCATGTTTAACGCACCTCTGTTTTGATGCTTCTGAAGATGATGCAAAAAATGTGCACAGTTTCTAGTTGGTTTTCTTTATAATTCATCGAAAAAAACTGGTAAACAAAATATGTGTTTGATTTACTTTTACTTCATTCAACTATTGCCCACTAACTTACAAAACTGTTTGTTTAGTTTACTCAAATATTGCCCACTAACTTAT
This sequence comes from Silene latifolia, assembly GCF_048544455.1. Classification (NCBI taxonomy): domain Eukaryota; kingdom Viridiplantae; phylum Streptophyta; class Magnoliopsida; order Caryophyllales; family Caryophyllaceae; genus Silene; species Silene latifolia. The sequence goes on along the minus strand of NC_133531.1, from coordinate 132,109,469 downwards.
TAATCAAGTAAGTAGTGCATCATGGATAGTTGACCATAATGGTTTAAACTGGCCGCTTAAAGTTGAATAAAATTCAACTTTCATTTTTGAGACGTTTATTCTTGATCATTCCGTCACTATGCTACAACTACTTCATTTTGTTGATTCAATTATTGGCCACTAACTTATAAACTGCAAGTAGTGCATCATGGATAGTTACCATAACTGTTTAAACCGTCAGTTAAGCTGAAAAAATTTAGACCTTTATATTTAAGACGTTTTTGCTTACACATTCCGTGACTATGCTTTTAAATTTATGCCCTTCCATTCATCCGTTTTTTTCCATGATTTTCAATATAAGTCAAATACTCTTGCAACATTTTTCGTTTACTCATTGGTAGGATATTGAATGTACTCTATTATTGTTGGCTGTAAAAAACCATGTTTCTTTGGTAATACTCGCTTATTAATGACTAATGACATGTCTCGTAAACTGGAAATGAAAGAATTAAATTTCATAATGATGACGAAAGTTCATTAATTCTTTGTGGGAATTGAAATACAATAGTAAAAAAACGTAGTACATAAATAAAGATCGTCGATGTTGCTTCTTTAAAACTGCATCCAATCTTTGCTTTCCTTTAAGCTCCATGTTTGAAGTGTTGTGCCATCCGTTTCTCCTTTAGCTTCTTGATTGGCTGAAATACAATATGACGACCTAAATTGTTCGATTACAACTTAAAATAACCTTGGTCCAAAATAGAACATAAAACAACAGTCCAAAAACAAAAACAAAAATGTCTGTTAACAAAGTTCAGAAATTGCTTAATTGCTTAAATGTTACTTAGAACTCCATAGGCTGCTTGCCTAACTTAATTTCCTTCATTTTTGTGGCAGATGACTTGTCAGATGCTTCAGTCGTCTCCACGACGCCTTTCTGTGGTGTGATCTCTTGGGAATTCAGCACAGGTTCGGATTCAATCATCTCTCTCATTTGCTCCTAACAAAAAATTAATTGTTACTAAAAAGCCATTAGTATCAAAAAAATTAGTTCAAGTTAAAATTAAATTCACCATTATTGAATCTGATTTCGAAGTGTCCCTTGTCAAAGTTGAAATTGCTTGTTCCTAAAGGAGGACAATATTTATTAGTAAAACCAAACATACGAAAATAAAGTGTGTAAATGTTAGTCATTAATTGGTCTTATACCTTTCTTGCATTATTCATAGCATCCCACTTAGCAATTGTTCTTGGGTCATCACATAAACTGACCACCCCAAATGACTTCGATTTTTGTTGAATGTTATATAAATCAGTCACTCGAATTTTTGCCACAAATGTCCTGTCTAGTAGGGGCCTGAAATCTGGGGGAGGGACGACACTGTACATGTGAAACGATATTTAAACATTAATCAGTAACATTATAAGTTGGTTACATATTATTGCAAACTGTATGTAAATGAGATTTTGGTTACCTCATCTTCGTCAAGGATGGTTTGTGCTGTTTTCCCGAGCAAATCAACCATTACATCATCCCAAATAATGAACTCAACCGAATCTGGATCTTCATATGTGACAATAAACTTGACTTGAAACCTTGGTATTGGTGATGTCACCCCCACACCCTTAATTGTGCAATTATTGTTAATTTGTTCCCTGTCACAATACCACAACCCATCTTCTTCTTGCTTCACTTTTGATCTGCATTCTTTGCAAGAGTAGTAGTACCAACTATTACCAGATGTATCTAACTCAATAATCTTGGCCATTGTGACATATGCCCCTCCTTTGGTTAAATTTGGTATCTCTGATAGTGTTTTGATGTTTGCACTTGCGAGGATTGGAGGGTGGTACCCAGCAGTTTCTGGAGCCCCAAAGATTGGTTCATCATCATCTGGAAAACTGGTAAAAAAATGGCTTAATTAATTTAAGCTGAAGTGGGAATGTTAAAAAACTTTTGAACTCAAAATGTTTCTGGATTGTATTTAGACTGTTTTTTTCAAATAATTTTTTTGACGGTTTTCGACTGCTTCATTTTTGGACGTTTTCTGGAGAATTCATGATGTGCCATTTCTGGTCAATAACAATTAATGCACCTACTATTCCCCTAAAGAAAATAACATCACAAAAAACGGATTTAGATGTCATAGCTATTGTTGAACACTTTCACCTCGTTCATATCTGGATTGACCAATATTTTTGTTGCACCCCATGTTGTTGTTATGCTAACTTCCCCTGCATAGTAGGAAATATTGAGACAATTTTTTTTCCAACATTTTTTTCTTAAATTTTGTAAGTCATCAAAGTGTTTGTAATGCTGAAAAAGGTATTTGAATCACCAGAATTTTATACCTTCATAAACTGATCGTTTTACGAAAAGCATGACCAATGTTGGCTTTGGTTTGTTAATGAATTCTTGCTCAATTTCTGCAATTTGCTGAAGGTAATCCCCAAACAATGAGCAGCACATGTTTTGGTTCCTGAAAAAACGGTTTGTAATGATTATTTTGATATGGTGTTAAGTTTGGCATATTGTTTATTGAATATAGTCGACTTACAGATTATTGCCCAAAACAATAGTCCTCCTTTTCTTTCCATTGTTGTCTCTTATTGGATAAATGTGCTCCAACCTTCCAATTACGTCTGTCACAGAAATTTTCAGTTGTTAGTTAACAAATTTTTTCAGTTGGTAGTAAACACTTAGGGTGCATATATGAAAAATTAATTGTAGGCCATTGTTGCTTACCAATATAAAGTCTATTTGGCATTGCTCCAAACACGACCTCATTGAAAGTGTAGAAAGCATGGGTAGAAAGAGGAATATCTACATTTGGAATCGGTACCACCCTAGTGCTATACTCGAACCAAATCTTTCACGGGTGAATTGTTGCCATGTCAAGTCCCACTCGGTTTGATGATACACTGAACCTTCTGATTTTGTATGTGCTCCCTTCATTAAGGTGCTCTAAGAAAAGGCGAGTCAGCCTCTGGTTGACTGATGCCCGAATTGTGTCTCCCTGCATTCATTCATATTTGTTAATACCTTGTGACAATAATTTGAAAAAGACCACAGGAAAAGGGGTAAAGGGAGACTTACATTCTCATCAATTAGGATGAGTTCTACACCTTTCACGTCCTGGGGATTTGTCTCCGACTTTATGTACCACAATCTCATAACCCGAACAGTTAATTGTTCCGTCCTTGATGTTTCTTTGGTGATGCTCGAAATTGGAATGCTCTGGATGTGTGCCATAATCTCAAGTTTTTGATTGAATTTGCTATATTGAGTTTCTGTGAAAATCTCAATGTTTGCAATCCTATATATACTAAATTACCACCCCTTGTAAACCCTAAATCCCCCACTACTTCCATTACCCATGAAACCCACTTCTTTGAAACTGCTGTAACTGCTGCCATTCCATATTTAACTGCATATGCTCTAATTTCAGAATATGCTGATTATTTTAATTTTATGCAGTTTCGGATTTCATGGTTGGACGGTCCAAGTGTATATATTATGATGATAACAACGTTGCCTAACATTCGTACTTGTAGAAGTAGAAATTACTCGGTAGTTTATCATTGCCATCTTCCGAATTCGGAGTGCGAGGCTGATTCTTAAATTGCCAGAATTTTTGCTCCAAGTACATAATCCTCGGTGATGAACGGCTTTCTATACAGATCTGAGAGGATTAATTTTTTAAAAAACATATTTTACAGTGTTTCGACTTTTCGTATCGTTTTTAAATTTTTTTTATTAAAATCTAAAAAAAATCCGTGCATATGTTTTATTTCACGGGTATACTAATTTAATTTTAATTAATCTTAATTCACAACCCGTGCAGTATTGTGAATTAAGTCCTAAGAAAACCGTGCAGTATTGTAAATTATTTGAAAAAAAATTATTACAAAAAATTTAATATAATTTTTACATCACTCGTAATTTAAATGAACATTTATTTTTTAAATTTTGAGAGTAAAAAAAAAATTAAAAGTAGCTTTTACTGATTAACTCGGTGTGCGTGACTGGTTCATCAGATGCCGAGTTTTATATTCCAACTACATTTCTCGTCATTATTTATATTTAAAAAAAAAATTCGCGTACACTGTATTTTTAAAAAATCATGTTTTCAATTAATTTACTGCACAAGGCAAAATCGTTAATAACAAAAATACTTGTTATTCATTTTGTCATTCATCTCGATGTATTTTCGATTCGTATATAAGTGATATTTTTTCCTGAAACTATGTATTTTTGTTCTTTAATTTTAGTTTTGTAATTATGTAATTCAATTACGGTAACTCGCTTTTGTAATTAATTATGCGTAATTATTAATCAATTTCTATAAAATTTTATCATAATGTTATTTTCAAGAAGTATTCCGTAAGACGACTTTATAGATTTTGTAGTGAGACGGATTTTAGCACGTGCTTTGAAAGACGGATATCTCAGAAATTAAAAACGTTGCGAACACATGGGTCCCACCATAATGTCAATTTTCGAAAAAAAAAAAATGGAATAATGACGTGGCGCGTTCTCTGATCAGTATTGTCTCTTGCTTTTATATAGATAACATTGGCGAGTTTGAGGCCTTTGAATGAACAATCAAGTTCCTGGGGCTGATGAGGTTAGTCCCTGAAATTTTTCATTTACATAAATTTCTTTTAAATATTATCTTTGTGAAATTTAATGAAGTTTGTGGGTTTGTTTAATATTTTTTTTCTTGAACAAGTAAGGCGGAGAATGGAATATGTTAGAATATAAAACGAATCAAGGAACTTCAACCATCGGCTTAAGCTTTTGGTTGAGATGGTTTCTTGACAGAATATGAGACCATTTTTGTGAAATAAAAACTTGCTTTAAATGGCAGATACATAGAGGGGATTGTCGGATTGATCATGGTTCATTCCTATTGCATTTCATTTTCTCTGACATTTCTATCTTATTGATAGCAACTTTGTCTTGGTTACTATCACTCCTGAGTAAAAGTATGACATTTTGTTTTCAAATTTTTCATGTGGGAATGATTAATTAAAAAGCTAGGTAGGGTGAGTAGTTAAAACAACAACGCTACAGACGTGCGAAAATGTCTTATGGCACCTTAGCTGCATCTTTTGCATAAGGTGACTATTGAGGCACATTGCAATACAAATAGCTCTATCGATGTTACTACTTCTCAAGAATAAAACTAACACGTGTTATCTGAGAGTTCGGCGCTTTTGTCTACATGTCTTCTCCTCTAATGTTTTATCTAAATTTTGATAACTACATGCCGCAATGTTGCAATTTTATCCAAAGCTAACACGCATATTGATGACGAGAGACTTTGTTAAATTATCCATTTAGCAAAGTCATATACTTGAGTTTTCGTTTTTCATCACTCGAACATTCATTCTAATAATATTATTTTAAATGTTGATTTTTGGCAGGATATTCACATATTATTAGAAAAGTAGAGTGATAATAGTATAAGATGATTCCTAGGTATAATGTTTTGAGACTCTTAATTTGTGAGTACTCCACATTTTGGATTAATTGATTTATTGATATATTTGGACTCTCATTTGTATATTTTGTCGAACATTTTCAGTTTTTTGGGGAAAGATAAAGCACACATCCAAGAACAAACAAAAGACGAGCTTTTCTCACTATTATTCTTTTTGGTGCTTTACTTATTTCTCACTTTGCTTAAAGAAACGGAACCTTGATCAATTCTCTATATTACCAATGCAATTTTTGATGTTTTTTATTTATTAATTCAGAATGTTGGCTCACATTTTGAGATGTCGAATGCCGGTGTTCTTGGTCCCGTCTTGCTTAGTTGTCTGAATGAAGGAAAGAGACTTGACGTGGCATAAATGGTCCTATAAGGTTGTTCTCCTTGCAATTTCCTTATACACTAGCCTTTCATATTCTGAATGCATTTGTTCCATTTACGCTGGTGAAGATATAAAATATACTCCCTCCGTCTCAATAACTGGTTTACCTTTGATTGATATATCTCTGACAAAAAAATATAAAAAGGTAAATAAATGATTTGTACGGAGTGAGTAAAATTTATCACATTTGATTTGAGGCCGCATTTTTTATATCATCATTTCTGACTTGCCAAAATCGGATGAGATGGAGGGAGTTCTGAAATTCCTTGATTTTGTACAGATTGGTATTAGAGGTGAGTTCCTGGGTCTGGAATTCTTGATTCACTTACTTGATTCTCCAATGTCGAGTGGGGTCAGGGAGACTCAAAAACAACCCGTGACTTGGGACAAAGTAAGTATCTATAGCTCCGACCTGCTCATTTATTTTCTTCTTCAGAAATATAATTTGGCAAAAAGAAGCTAAGGCTGATAAGTTACTTTATGTGTTCAAACTATGTTCTATCCAGCAGGAAACAAACAACTTGCTTTTATGTGTCCAAATTGAAACAAACAACTTGCTTTTATGTGTCCAAATTGCAAGTCTACTACTATGCTATTGTTCTGAGAAGAAATGCTTAAATATTTGGGAGATCCTTCTTAAAGACGGTGGTTGAAGGCAGAGACCCGGGGCCATGGTGGTTGAAGGGAACATGATGAATATCAATAGTGGATCTGATATCTGAAAAATTCAAATACGTATATATCCAATCCAACTTATTTCTCGAAACGGATTTAAATCTGTTTAGATGATTAGATATACGATTTGGTTTGGAATTCTTATCTGGTAATGAAATTTGTCAAAAGCAATAACATATGATGTTCGGTATTATTTAAGTCAACAAAAAATATGAGTATTATCTTAATGCAATTGAACCTTGGTGAATTAGGACAAACAAGAGTAACACAAAGTTAACTTTTTAAATTAAATTATTTACTCAATTTGTAAGAATACGTAGATATCCAATTTTAAGATGCTCATTATAACTTAAAAGCACAAAGTTGATACCAAGTAACACAAACAAGAAATTACAAATACAACATTGAAACTCATGTTAATACAACAATTTATCATACGACGTGCTCCACCATTAACGATGTTGAGAAACACAAAGCGGGATATCAACTATCATAATTGTAATATTCATTTTAAAAATTTTGTAAATAATTTTATTTAAAAAAATTTAAAAAACAATCCCGTGAATTTTCACGGGTGTTACACTAGTTACTTATTAAGGCCGTCCGTTTGAAATTTGTATCATGTCATTTTTTTTACATGTTCTAAACATTAACATTCAGCCGTGGAGTTAACACCACAATCAGGACCTATACTTAACTTTTTTTTTTTGAGATAAGGACTTGTATTCATTCTGTTTAGCGAAAAATGACTTGCTTATTTACTCCGTTAGAGCAAGTCCAGTCCAATGGTAAGCTAGTACTTACTAGTAGGGGTGTTCTTTCGCGGTTCGGTTCACCGAACCTCTAATTTAATTCGGTTCACACACGGTTCGGTTCGCCAAAACTCCGAACCTAATCCGCACCGTTAGAAACGGTTATAAACGTTTCGGTTAACTACTTTAAACGGTTATTAGCGGTTCGGTTACCGGTTAACCGATAATCGTTCTATATTATTTTTTTCTCAGTTTTCGTTAATTTTTGGGAATTTTTTCTAATAGTTTAATTAAATTTTCATTATATATTATACCCAACAATGAAATTAATAAGCTAAACTTTAGCATTAATCAATTTAAGAAATTTTAAATTTGGATACACTAAGAAAATTAAACGAACGAACAGGTTTTTATATAATATTTTAATTTTTTGCTTACTTTTTTGTGAAACGGTTCGGTTCGTGGTTAACCGGTTATCCAAAATTGCGAACCTTAACCGAACGTTTTCCATAATAAAGTTAACGGTTCGGTTCAAAGAACCGCTTTGTCGAAACGGTTCGGTTAATTGAATCTTAAGGACGGTTTTTCGATTTTGCGGTTCGGTTTATTTTGAACACCCCTACCTACTAGCTTACTTTTGTCCTATGAAGTTTTAAGCTACAAAATTTTTGAGCTAACAATTCATTCCAATGGTTTGGCTTAATTTTTCACTAGCTAAACTAGACCCACATTTTAAGATACTAACTTTTTATTGGTTGTTTTCATGTGGTAGGTCCATTTAGCCAAATTCAAGCAACTAGCTTAATGAAACTAGTAGCTTAAACCAAGCTAATCTATAAGAGCAACTCCAATGGCAAACTACAAAATCGTGTAGTTTGCCTTACCCCAACAATTTTCTAAGGAACACTTAACAAAAAAAAAAAAAAAAAATTCTAAGCAACAATGCTTTCAAGCTACAAAACCCCCAGTTAATAGATCCTACAACCAGTTGTACCCAGTTGTATGCTCTAGAATCCGAGCTATATAATAAAGTTTTCGAGTTTTGTTTTAAAGAAGTCGAGTTATACCATAAATTTTTTGAATTCACTCACTTAAACATAAAAAAAAATTAACTTTAAGAAAGCTCAATAAAATTACACATAAGCTCGATAAAATATAACTTGGTTGTACGATGCTATTGTACCACTGGAGATATAATGTTATTTGTGCAAAACCCCTCCAGTGGCAAACTACAATAAATTTAGCTTACAATGTCCCACATAACATATAAATATTGTAATATAAATTATTTTATTGTTTTGTAATTACTTCTTTTATTTCAAGCTACGTAGCTTGACAAAGCTACATCAACTTACAAGCAGTAAGCTATTTTTATACTCCAATGGTGAGCAACATGCTTGATAAATTATAATAATTGCAAGCAAGTCCTTATATGAAATCATTGAAGTTTCTCTAAGGACATTTCCAATGGCTTGGCTACTAGCTTGCAATTTTTTTAGCAATTTTAAAAAATTGCAAGCAAGTCCCTAAGCCAAACCATTGGACTTGCTCTTACTTTGCTATCACATGCAGCGGCGGATTTGGGGAGGGGGGTGAGAAGTGAGGGCACGTGCCCTCACGTGTCGGGAAAAAAAAAACTGAAAATCTATGTTTACATATTTAGAGCGCCTATTTTTAGTAAGATGATGCTCTTGGTCTGGTGGTAAGAGGCTTATAAACTTCCCTGATGGTCTTGTGTTCGAATCTCACCATGGTTAGGTTTGGCTTATTTTTTTTGTATGTTCAAAATTAGATTTAATTAATTGAATTTCAAAATGATGCTACAAGGGTTCGAACCTGGGACGTTAGGCTAGTATATTCAATGATTGTCCAACACACCAATTGCATACTAATATTGTTTGTTAAGCATATATATTTTTATATCTATAGAATTATACACTTTTAGAAGTAGTTCCATGTAAAATTTCCCACTGTCTTATAAATAAAGATTATGGTACTCTTTGGTTAATTTTTTTACTATTTTCATGACGATAATATATGAAATTGAAGGGGTCTCTCGAATTTTTTTTACACAGGACCCCAAATTCTACCGCCGAAAATGGATATTCCCTCTAAAATAATGCACTTGGGCTTGTTGGTATTTGGTTTAGCCGTTTAGGGTTTGTTGATATATTTTTTCTTTACGATTATATTATTATGTATTGACGATGAAAAAATTTTAATGTATAAAAGTTGTCCGCAAATTTTTTTTTTTTTGGGTGTGCCCCCCTTTAGTCAAATCCTGCATCCGCCACTGATCACATGGACCTTTTAATTAGCTTATTTATCCTTTTTCTATATAAAATATATTAATGGGCCCACTAAAAAGAAGCCAAACCCTTGGTGTGCTGAAGAAGCAAAATAATATACTCTTGCAAACAGAGGAAGCGGTTACACTATAATGTCAGATCTAACAAAAAGGATTGATAAAAGCCGTCACGGAAGTTTGGGCACAAGCTGAGCATAGGTGTTACACAAGACATGCATATTGTAACTTTAGAGAGGTCTTTGGAGGAGGCAAGGAATACATAATAGCTTTTTGGAAGATCGCTAAAAGCACCATTGAAAATGAATTTGTCGAGAGAATCGCATATATGAATAAGATTTCTACTAATGCTGGTGAAGATATTCTTAGGAGATACTCCCTCTCAGTCGCTATATTGTTCCCATTTCATATGAGCACAATACTTAAGGAAAAGTAGTAAAATAGGAGTAAAATAGTTGTGTGGGGTTGGTGATAGAAGAAAGGGATGAATTATTAGTAGTTAAATAAAGAATTGTGGGACCAACACATAAAGGAAAGTAATAAAATATGAGTAAAAGAGTTGTGTGAGGTTTGATGATAGGAGAGAGGAATGAATAAAATAAGAGTAAAAGTTTCTAAAAATAGAAAGGGGAACATTACTTGAATAAGCCGTTTCGGGAAAGAGGGAACATTATAGTGACTGAGAGGGAGTATTATAAGAAATGGTGCAGAGCATTCTTCACACCACAGTCTCAATGTGATAATGTCGACAATAATATGTCCAAAATTTTCAATGCGTACATTCTTAAATCAAGACACAAGCCTGCTATAACTATGCTCGAGGATATTAGAGAAAGTTTGATGGAGAGAATGCATAAGAAGAGAGACTTTATTGCTAGCAAAAATGTTGCAATTTGTCCAAGAATTCAAGAAAGACTGGAGAGGTCAAAGTTCAATGCAAGAGGATGGTTTGCGTTTTGGGATGGAAATTTCTGTACGTTTTGGTGTCAGGGAAGGTGCAACACAAAAAAAAATACGTCGTCAATTTGTCAAATATGACATGTAGCTGTAATGTATGGCATATCAGTGGTGTGCCGTGTCACCATGCAGTAGTAGTTATTTGGAAAAAAAGGTCATCAACCAGAAGAATATGTAGCTGATTGTTATAGGAGAGCTACATATCTAAAGGCGTATGACCACTGCTTAGAACCTTTGAACGGGCTCCAAGAATGGCCTCAATCCGAAACTGAACCTATATTGCCTCCTCCCTTGAAGAAGTTAAAAGCTTGCAAGCCAACAACTAAAAGAAGAAAACAAGCTAGCGAGGTTGCCAATAATACTTGAATGAGTAGGGTTGGAGGTAGTATGAGATGTAGTAAATGTGGTGGTCAGGGACACTGTAACACCCCCATACTCCAAGTGCCTTACCAGGACCACTCAGATATGAAGACATTACCATCTCGGTTACCCGAGGCAATGATAATCAAACAACAATAAAGAAACAATGCTTAATATAATAATTTAGTGAATAGATACAATCCTCAAACCAAACCAAAAGTACGATACATTATTTCCAACTGACTGTCTAACTGAATTATAAATAAACTAAAGGCTACAGCGGAAGACTCCTATCATCATGTCGTGGCATCCCAGCTATCCCAGTACTCATCTCAATACCTGCTCAATATCAGCTCACCATCCCCGAATGGATCACCGCAGGTTTACAAAACAACACCGGGGTCAGTACTAATCACACAATCAATATAGATAACAATAATAAGATAAACAGACAGCTGAACTGTCACACACACACACACACACCAACAATTTCCATCATCTCAATCCTGACTGTCCACTGGACCAGGCCTGCCAGTGGGGGACCGCAGCCGTTCCCACCTAAGCCCCGCTCATCATACCGAGCGATAACCCTGTCCATTAATGTGCACATCCCCTCCCGTGGCGGGTTCCACGGAGGGCGAAACTAGGGCGTGAAGCCACTCCCGCAAGTGACCCCACTCAGCCGAGAACGCATCTCGAGAACCATCAACAACGATCACAACCACAAACACAGTACAATCATTATATCAAACAACTGAATACAGCACATCACCAACATCCCATTATGGGACTAATACTGAGTAGGAAATCCTACCGAAAAGCACAATGATCAGGACGGTATCAACAACAGTGTATCAAAAATCCTCTTCTACGAACCCTCCTCCTATCATATAACACATAAAGGCTACACATCACATACTACACACAAAAACCCCCAATCTCTAAATTAGGGTTTAACCAAAACAAGGGAAAGACAATAAAAAGGGTACGTAGATCTTACCCTCGACGCAAGGAATCCAACGATATAAACAACGACAAGAACTCGACCGTCGAACTCAGGAATTGCTAAGAATGCGATTAGGAAGATGAACTGGTTGCTTTCTCTCTTAAATAGGGTTTTAGGTTTTGTAAAAGTGATTTAAAACAATGACGACGAACTTAAATACCTAAATCGCATAATTAACAAAACCCGAGAAAAACCCCCGTAAAACCGGACACTCGATCGAGTACCCAAGGTACTCGATCGAGTACCCCCTTACTCGATCGAGTACCCCACTACTCGATCGAGTACCCAACAGTCGAAACTATTTTATTTCGCAACTTGCCCTTACTCGACAGAGTAAGGGCTACTCGATAGAGTACCCCAAGACATATAAATACGGAGTATTACAGTCTTCCCTCCTTAAAAGGAACTTCGTCCTCGAAGTTCAAACCACTACTAAACAAAGGTACTCCCATAAGCTTCCCGACTCGGCAACCAAAACAAAAACAACATAAGACATGATACTAACCCAACTTATCCCGACAAACATACCGACACAACATATAAAAGGGGTATAAAAACTCTTAAAAACTGCTCGCGATCATCTCCTACCCCCCCTAAAAGAAACAAGGTTGCGTCCCCGTAACCATACATACCTGATCAAAGAGGAAAGGGTAACGCTCTTTCATGATATCCTCCGCCTGCCATGTAGCTTCCTCAGTCTCGTGGTTAGACCAAAGGATCTTAAGCAAAACTGTCTCACCACTCCTAGTCTTTCTAACCTTTCGGTCTAGAATCTGCTTAGGCACCTCAAGATATGATAAGGACTCATCTAGCCCTAAACTCTCTGCCTCCAACACATGTGACGGGTCACTCACATACTTCCGCAGCTGCGATACATGAAACACATTATGCACTCTCTCTAACGCAGCTGGTAAGGCCAGGCGATAAGCAACTTCCCCAACTCGCTCTAAGATCTCATAAGGCCCTATAAACTTCTGACTTAGCTTGCCTTTCTTCCCAAATCTCATAACTCCGCGCATAGGAGACACTTTCAAAAGAACTTTGTCCCCAACTTGAAACTCTATGTCCCGACGATGTAGATCTGCATAACTCTTTTGTCGATCCTGGGCTGCTCTCATCCGTTTCCTGATCATCTTAATCTGTTCCACCATCTCATGCACCATCTCTGGTCCTAAAACCATCTTTGCCTCGATCTGCCGTCCCAACAGATTGGACTCCTACATCTCCTCCCGTACAAAGCCTCAAACGGTGCCATGCCAATACTGGTGTGGTAGCTGTTGTTGTAAGAAAATTCTATCAAGTCCAACCTCTGCTCCCAGCTACCACCAAAATCCATCACACAAGCTCGCAACATATCCTCCAGAGTCTTGATTGTTCTCTCAGTCTGCCCATCTGTCCGTCGGATGAAATCTTTGTACTCATCTTCAAGGTTGTTCCCAACGATTCCTGCAACTCCTTCCAAAACCTCGATATAAACCTCGCATCTCTGTCAGACACTATGTCCTTAGGGACTCCATGTAACTTAAGCACGTTCTTTCGATAGGCCATAGCCAATTGTGCCTTAGTCCATGTATCTTTCATTGGAACAAAGTGAGCTGACTTGGTCAAGCGATCCACTATCACCCAAATCATGTTGTTACCTTGTTGACTCTTTGGCAAACCCACAATGAAATCCATGGAAATGGATTCCCACTTCCACTCGGGTACCTCTAAAGACTGAATCTTACCTTGTGGTCTTCTCTGTTCCCCTTTAACTCTCTGGCATGTCAAACAACGGGACACAAACTCAGCTGTCTCTTTCTTCATCCCAGGCCACCAAAACGTTTTCTTCAAATCCTTGTATAGCTTGTCTCCACCTGGATGAACTGAATATGGTGTGCAATGCGCCTCTGTCATGATTGTCTTTTTCAACTCCTCATCATTAGGAACACACCACCTACCATCAAACCTCAAACTACCATCTGTATGAATAGAAAACCGGGACACTGTCCCTCTCTCTACTCCAGCTCTCCACTCAACTATCTTAGGATCCAAAGCCTGTTTACCTCGAATATCATCATAAAACTCCAGATGTACTGTCATATCACCCATGGCATCTCCTTTCTGCATCATATGTATCCCAAAGCTCGCTACCTCATCCCTCAGCCTCATCAAAGATAGAGCTGTACACAAGGAATGTACACTCTTCCTACTCAAAGCATCAGCAACAACATTAGCCTTCCCTTCATGGTAGATGATCTCCATGTCGTAATCGCCAATCAACTCCATCCACCTCCTCTGTCTCATGTTCAACTCCTTCTGCGTGAAGATGTACTTAAGACTCTTGTGATCAGAAAATACCTTAAAGATTGCTCCATAAAGGTAATGTCTCCAAATCTTGAGAGCAAACACCACTGCACCCAACTCCAGATCATGGGTAGGGTAGTTCTCCTCATAAGGCTTCAACTGCCTAGAAGCATAGGCAATCACTTTACCATTCTGCATCAACACACATCCCAACCCATTCTTCGAGGCATCCGTATAAACCTCAAAATTCTCGCTCCCTTCAAGCAATGCTAGGACAGGAGCTGTGGTCAAACACTCCTTTAATGTTTGGAACGCCGTCTCACAACTCTCATCCCAACGAAACCTGTTCTCTTTCCTCATCAACGCTGTCATCGGTCTAGCTATCTTGGAGAAATCTTTCACGAACCGTCTGTAGTATCCAGCTAAACCCAAGAAACTCCTAACCTCAGCAACATTCTTCGGTGCTTCCCACTTTGTCACTGCCTCAATCTTCGCCGGATCCACAGCTACCCCATCTTTAGAGATCACATGCCCCAGAAAAGCAACTTTCTCTAACCAGAACTCACACTTGGACAGCTTAGCATACAACTCATGATCCCTCAAAGTCTGCAACACGATCCTCAGATGCTCCTCATGCTCCTCCTTAGTCTTAGAGTAGACTAAGATATCATCGATAAACACCACTACAAACTGGTCCAAGAACTGTCTGAAGATTCTATTCATCAAATCCATAAACACTGCCGGCGCATTAGATAACCCAAACGGCATCACCACATACTCATAATGACCATACCTCGACGTGAAAGCTGTCTTTGGTATGTCCACCTCTCTAATCTTCACCTGATGGTACCCCGACCTCAAATCAATCTTAGAAAAGATCATTTTGCACCGCTCAACTGATCAAACCGGTCATCTATCCTTGGCAAAGGATACTTGTTCTTTATCGTCACACGTTCGGCTCCCCTGTAATCTATGCACAGCCTCAAACTCCCATCTTTCTTCTTCACGAAAAGAACTGGTGCTCCCCAAGGCGATACACTTGGTCTAATGTATCCCTTCTCTATCAAATCATCCAACTGCTTCCTAAGCTCCTCCATCTCCTTAGGACCCATACGGTACGGTGCCTTAGAGATTGGCCCCGTCCCTGGCTTCAACTCGACGGTGAACTCTATCTCCCTCTTCGGTGGCAATCCCGGAATCTCATCAGGAAAAACGTCAGCAAACTCTCCCACCACTGGTATCTCATCAACTGTCGGACTCTCTATCCGATTATCTCTCACATGGCACAAGATCAAAGGACATCCCTTCCTCAGATAAGACTTCAAGGTAACAGCTGCAATCAACTTAACTTTGGGTTTGACGAGAAACCCACGATAAGACACACTAACACCCTTTGGACCTCTTAAGGACACTTTCTTTTGATGACAGTCTATCTTAGCTTTATACTTACCTAACCAATCCATCCCAACTATCATCTCAAAACCGTTAAAAGGAAACTCTAGCAAGTCTACAGGGAAATCAACTTGCCCAACTATCAAAGATACATCTCTAAACAACCTCCCACACGAGACAGACTCACCCGAAGGTATGAAAACTTGCTCACTAACAGATTCATATACTCTCAATCCCAACTGTTTAACATGACTCGAAGACACAAACGACTGAGAAGCCCCCGAATCAAACAAAACAAAGGTAGGAACACCATTAACAAGGAATGTACCGGTGATAACATGCGCATCTTCCTCAGCTGCTTTCTTCTCCATCATGAATAACTTGCCACTGGTCTTCTGTCCACCTCCCTGGACAGTACTGGCTGATGCGGTCGGCTTAGCACCCGACCCTTGGTTGTTGTTGTTGTTCGTCGGTGTTTTCTGATAAGAATTACCGCCGTTGCGGTTGCCTCCACTCTGGTAACTCGACTTCCCGGTTTGGCCATGATCCAGGCCCGGTCTGTTGCTCGCGAAGCTCGTGCGGTGTCCGAAAGATCCCGGTGCACTGGTGCACTCATGTCTCTTGTGGCCTACGCCACCACAACCAAAGCAGTCACTCCCCAACTATTACTCACACTTCCACGGCCACGCCCAAAGGAAGCCCAAGATCAACCCGACCCGGAAGAAAATCCCTTAGGCGATTGTGGTTGCCTTTCTTGTAATTAGATTGGCCACCACTCTCGCTCTCAGACTTCCTCTTCTCACCACCAGACCTCTCCTGAGCCATTTCCACCAACCTTTCAGCTCTCCTAGCCCTCTCATAAGCTTCCTTAACATCGGTAAGGATTCCCACGGGTAACTTATCCATAATCGTGGTAGTCAACCCTCTCTCAAACCTCAATGCCAGGTTCTCCTCACTCAAACCCATATCCTCGGCATACCTGGACTTCTCATTGAAATGCCGTAGTACTCGGCTACGGACATCTCGTGATCATCTTAAACTTATCAAACTCTTCCCTCAACTTACTCCTCACATGCTCCGGTACGAACTCCTTCCTCACAGCCCTACGAAACTCCTCCCAAGGTATAGCAGGTAAGCCTTGGTTGGTATATATCTCCTTAGCACTCACCTTCACTGAATCCCACCACTTCCCTGCTGCCTCCCTCAGATAGAACGCAGCCTGCTCCACCCTCATCTCATCAGGACAATGAACCAGGTCTAAGATGTTCCCCATCTCTCTCAGCCAACTATCAAGCAGATTAGGCTCCCCAACTCCCTTGTACTCTTTCGGGTTAAACCTCGCAATATAGAGGCTGATTTTAGAATGATCAACCTCCTTTTCCTTACCCTTATCCTTATCCTCATTCACTCTCTTCAGGGTCTCAGTAAGAGCATCTTGGTGCTCTAACATCTTAACGATGTCATCCGTGGTCATAAGCTCAGCTCTCGCATACAACGCAGTTCTCTTGGGCGGCATCTTGAAGCTATATAAGAAAGGGTAAACATAAACACACGTACTAAACCTCAAAACACGAAAACACGCTGCCCGGAACCCACTCGATCGAGTTCCCAAACACACTCGATCGAGTAACGGGCTACTCGATCGAGTGCCCCACGTACTCGATCGAGTACCCAAACTCCAGAACCCAAACAGACCTTCTGATCTCTTACCTACTCGATCGAGTATCTAGGCTGCTCGATCGAGTGACCCCCTACTCGATCGAGTACCCCTAGTTACTCGATCGAGTGCCCCAAAGCTCGATTCTGGACTCAAAATCGCCATAAACCCACCCGATCGAGTCAGTCTCACTCGATCGAGTAACACTAATTCGTAAGAGCTACCCGCATGTTACGTCATATGCTAACATGCTAAACTTTATAAATCATATTATATCATAATAGGCATACTAGCATCTTTTCTACTATCTACGAAACCATTTCATCATGTTATTAAATGCCACATTGTAAATCATCCAACATGTTATCATCTCATCAACAAGTTTCCTCATATCACCATTTTCTTTCACATGCTCAACTTTCTACTTCAACATCCAACAATTAACACACTCCATCACATTCATAAACCAGTTAACCAAACACACATACGACTCGACAAACACTTCCCCCATGTGACCGGTTCAAAGTTGTAGGGCGACCCCTGCGACTTTAGGACGTCTCCCAAGCCTTTGCACTAGCTCCTACAACTTTTACCCCGGGTTCATTTTAATTGACTCCCTATGTTCATTAGGTTCATTGGTTACAGGTTTCAGGATCGTCGCTCTGATACCATTTGTAACACCCCCATACTCCAAGTGCCTTACCAGGACCACTCAGGTATGAAGACATTACCATCTCGGTTACCCGAGGCAATGATAATCAAACAACAATAAAGAAACAATGCTTAATATAATAATTTAGTGAATAGATACAATCCTCAAACCAAACCAAAAGTACGATACATTATTTCCAATCGATCTGTCTAATCAATTATAAATAAACTAAAGGCTACGACGGAAGACTCCTATCATCATGTCGTGGCATCCCGGCTATCCCAGACTCATCTCAATACCTGCTCAATATCTCGCTCACCATCCCGAATGGATCACCGCAGTTTACAAAACAACACCGGCCGTCGATTAATCACACAATCAATATAGATAACAATAATAAGATAAACAGACAATTTGAATCAACACACACACACACACACCAACAATTTCCATCATCTCAATCCCGACCGTCCACCGGACCCACCACCCGGGAGGACCGCAGACCGTTCCCACCTAAGCCCCGCTCATCATACCGAGCGATAACCCTGTCCATTAATGTGCACATCCCCTCCCGTGGCGGGTTCCACGGAGGGCGAAACTAGGGCGTGAAGCCACTCCCGCAAGTGACCCCACTCAGCCGAGAACGCATCTCGAGAACCATCAACAACGATCACAACCACAAACACAGTACAATCATTATATCAAACAACTGAATACAGCACATCACCAACATCCCATTATGGGACTAATACTGAGTAGGAAATCCTACCTGGAAAGCACAACAGTCAGACGGTATCAACAGCTGTATCAAAAATCCTCTTCTACGAACCCTCCTCCTATCATATAACACATAAAGGCTACACATCACATACTACACACAAAAACCCCCAATCTCTAAATTAGGGTTTAATCAAAACAAGGGAAAGACAATAAAAAGGGTACGTAGATCTTACCCTCGACGCAAGGAATCCAACGATATAAACAACGACAAGAACTGACCGTCTGAACTCCGGGAATTGCTAAGAATGCGATTAGGAAGATGAACTGGTTGCTTTCTCTCTTAAATAGGGTTTTAGGTTTTGTAAAAGTGATTTAAAACAATGACGACGAACTTAAATACCTAAATCGCATAATTAACAAAACCCGAGAAAAACCCCCGTAAAACCGGACACTCGATCGAGTACCCAAGGTACTCGATCGAGTACCCCCTTACTCGATCGAGTACCCCAGCTACTCGATCGAGTACCCAACAGGTCAGAAACTATTTTATTTCGCAACTTGCCCTTACTCGACAGAGTAAGGGCTACTCGATAGAGTACCCCAAGACATATAAATACGGAGTATTACAGACACAATAAAGGAGGATGCCCAGCAGGTTGAATCTATTACATCACTTCCACATACTACATCTACTTTACCTTCATCCGCTTTGAGCAACTTAGCTACAAAGTTGCAAAATAACAAGAGAAGGCATTATACAGCACCAAACAAACACTCTCAAACCAGAAGCAATTCTAATTGTCATGTTAGTCTTTCTCCCTTTTATTCCAGTTTCCTCTTTAGAAACTTAACTATGTTATTTTTTTTAACTTTTTATTTTTTGTTGCATTAGACGATGTCATCTGTACCATAAAGGGTGGCTATATACACAGATTATGAAGGGGAACAAACTATTCAGTTAGTTTTGACGTTACATGAAAATGCTCCTCGTCTACCTTCCGGAACTAAAACTACTAATTCAAGCGTCATTCCATGGTTGATAGATGCAGGTGGCAAGCATACGATAACAAGGCAACCTTTACACGTTCAAAATTATTTCTCAACAAAAATGATTTGAATATCCAATACAAATAAACTATTCAAATCTTTTGCTTGATTAATAACAACATTGATCACTAAATTTTGTTTTTACATGTTCTTTTTTCAGAAATTTTCTCAGAAGAAAAAAATCAAGAGGTTCTGCTCATTCAAATTTTAAACATAAAAGCCACCCGTGACGAGATTTGTACACAAAATAAAAGTTAGCCGTGACTGCAGGTATATATTCAAGTGTCTCTTTTTGTCACGAAGAAACTCCAATATTCAAGTATCTCTTTTTGTCACGAAGAAACTCCAATTACTGAATATTTTGCTGTAACGGATTTTAAGTAGCAGATTTGATGACAGATTGACTTGTATTTAGTTACAAAATATGTCATCAGTTTTTTGGATCTTATGATTTTATATGAAGTAGCAGCAATTTTCTTAGCAGAATCTTCTTAGAAGAAATATGTAGCAGCAATCTTATTTGAAGATTCATTAGGTTTGTATTATTTATTTATTTTTCTATTGTTGAGTATAAAAGTTAACGGAAAGAGTAACGGATTAGTGTAGAGGTCCTTAACGCTAAACGGAATAAGTTCGGGTCTTTATCGCAAAAAAAAAAGTAAAGTATAGGTCCTGATTATGCTGTTAACTCTTCAGCCGTGTGAACCTTGAAGATAACAACTCAATTATGCTACAAGTTTCAATAGAAAGAAACAGTACTCAAGTTACCTAAGAAGCTTCCAACCAATGGCGATTCTAAAATTTTAGTAGTGGATGTGTGGATTTCAACAATTTTTTCATCGTTGAATATATACCCGTAATTTATAATTGACGATAAAAAAAATGTTACTCTTCCCAAAATAAGACAATAGAAAAGTTGAAAAATATAGTTCTTTTTCAAATATAACAAAATGGGTTTTGTTTGTCTTCCGCAATTGAAAACTATAAAATTTGATTCAGAATACCATGAAATGGAGCTAGACCTTGAGTTTCAGATTAACATTTATACGAGTGTAATCGTAAAATAGGCTTTGGCTTTCAACCTATGGCAAGGTAAAAGGAGATATGTTAACATTAGACCTGGCAAACAGATCAGGTCGTGTCGTGTTCGTGTTCGTGTCAACTTTAAACGGGTCATCACCACCCCAACCCTAACCCGACCCAATTACATAAATGGGTCATTTGTCTCAACCCTAACCCAACCCATTTAATTTTTCCATAACCCAACCCGACCTATTTAACCCGTTTATCTTTTAGTAGGTCATTTTAACCCACTTTAACCCAATAAACTAATAAACTCAATTAAGCTTTATAGCCCTATTATCCAAAAATGATGAATAAATTGCAGATTTTTAATTTGTTTGTTTGAATTATTGGTTCAATTCAAATATATTATGACATGTTAAATAAATGGGTTATTCGTGTCCGGTTCGTGTCAAATGAGCTCAACCCTAACCCGACCCATTTCTATTTCGTGTCGTGTCCGTGTCAACCCAATTACTTAAATGGGTCACAGAGTCTTAACCCTAACCCGCTAACTTCTTGTCGGGTTCGTGTTGTGTTTTCGTGTCGTGTCAATAATTGCCACCTCTAGTTAACATGACATTCCTCTACCTTACTTAAATGCGGAGGCTGTTTTCAAATATAATGCTAATTACAACTATATTTGCAAAATGGTGCATGAATCGGATTTATTTTATTTTATTTTTATAATAGTACAATGTCAAAACTTAAAACTTTGTTCCACCTTCAATGGACTTTGTCAATAGCATATCCGACACCTCTTTGGATGGACTGGTAATCAAACCTCTTATGCTTGAATTGCATTGTCACTGCACCTGAGATTACATGACATCGTGTGCAGCAGCTTATTTCCACCCCGTAAGCATACACATCTCACTAAAATCCTCTTTAACCCCCCCCCCAAAAAAAAAAAAAAAAAAAAAAAACCTATCCTCTCTTTTCTTTGTACCGCCGTCGCTGCCATCCTTCCATACCATATCCCATATCTCATCGCCTTTCACCGGAGATGAGGCTATCGGGGTTTGATTGCGCTCATCTCCGGCGAACCATTATTTCTGTTTTTGATTAATTCATTATATACCAATTTCCCCCTTTTTCTCGATGAGATTGAATCGTTATTTCGTCCTCCCTTCTATAATCAAGGCCGTGGTATTCGATGTGGTGCGTGTTGGCTGTGGTCATTGCTTTTTCCGTCTCATTTATTCCCGTCTGAGTCGTCGATCTCCGAGTTGGTTAGTTTGTGTTGTTGGTCGTTTTATAGGTGATTTTGCATGCATCTGAATCGGTGAAGTTCTCGTCCCTTCGTTCCCTTGTCTTGTCGCCGTGGTTCTTCTGTCTATTCCATAGGTGATGCCCCCATTCCCCCACCTCTGGTTTGGTTTTCTTGTTATTGGTCTTGTCTGTATGTGTCGATGAGTATAGCTCATCCAGTTGCTGCGCTGTTGTTCTATGTGGTCGTGTTTTGGGTCAGATTTTATGATCCCCTCTTTTCCCCCATCAATCAGTCCCTTTTTTTTTTTTCACTAGTGTCTGTCAGAAGCTTCCTTTGCCAGAAGCTTCCTTTAGTTTCGTTTGGTTGCTTGTACGACAGTGGTCCTGAGAGGTGTCGTTTGGTGAATCGGGTGTCTTTTTTCAGTCTTGTATGTCCCCTTAAGTGACGGGTCTTATACCCCTTGTCTGTCGTCCTATTCCTTCTTGGTCTTGATTGACTTCTTTGGGTTTGTTGGTTTATTTGGGTTCGGTTAGGCTTTGACTATTGGTCCTCTTTTCTGTTCATTTGGCTGCGTCTTATGCAGCTCTTGCTATCCCTTGTTATAGTTGGTTGGAAGACTTCTTTTTTGTCTTGGTTAAAATTGGTATTCTGGTTAATCAGTACTGTAACATTGCATTTGATGTTATGAGTATCTTGAGATTGGTTTTTCTAGTGGATAATATGTTAAGGAAACGGAGCTAGCGGCGTTTATGGATGGTATTCGATAGTGTATGGAGTTACGGCCGAGAGGCTATAATGTAGTTGATATGATATCGTGAGCCGTGTTGTGGAGGTGAGCATAGGTCGTGGAGTTGGTGTTAAGAGTTCATGTTTTATAGGTTGGGGTTTTGTTTTGAGTTATTAGTTGCGTTCTTGTGTCTTGACCGAGTTAGTATGTTTGTTTTGAGTATGGGTTGAACTTCGGGGAAGAAGTTCTTTTTAAGGAGGGAAGACTGTAATAATACGGTTTTCTATGTCTATGGGTACTCTATCGAGTAGGGCTTACTCTGTCGAGTAAGTAAGTTTGGTTTACGAAACAGTATTCTGCTGAAGGGTACTCGATCGAGTAAGTTGGGGACTCGATCGAGTAAGTTACTTACTCGATCGAGTAAGTTACTTTTGCGGGTTGTTTTAGTTGGGTTTTATTAGTAACGCGTGATTGATATATTAAGCTTTCCGTCACTTTTTTCATCATTTCTATCTTTTATAAAAACCTTTCAAAAGAGAAACGAAGTTATGTTGTCTACGTTCGTCGCATTACCATCAAATCCCAAGGGCTAAGGTTGTCGGATCATCACGTTCTTTACGCCGTTGAGTTCGTCGTGTCGAGGATAAGATCATTGTATAGTTTTTTTTAGTATTTCCTTGATTTTGTTTAAAACCCTAATTGGGTAGATTGGGGGTTTTGGGAGTATTATGTGATTAGATGGTAATTGTATGCATATGTGTTATAGGAGGAGGATTCGTTGAGGAACGTTATTGATTAGCTGTGTGACGGTCTGTGATTGCTATTTCCAGGTAGGATTTCCCTACTCAGTATTGATTACATGGTTTGTGGTGATTGATTGGTCTTGTTATAGATCGTATTGGCATTGGATTCTGAATTGGATTCTGAATTGGTGATTGTTGGTAGTATAATGTGATTATCGTATAACTGTCTGTGGTTTGCGAGGTACGTCCTCGGCTGAGTGGAGTCACTTGCAGGAGTGGCTTGACGCCCTTGATTCACCTTATGTGGAACCCGCCACAGAAGGGATGTGCACATTAAGGAACATGGGTTTATCGCTCGGATAAGATGAGCGGGGCTTAGGTGGGAACGGCTGCGGTCCCCCACTGGCGGTGTGGAAAACTTGTTGCGATGAGTATTCTGGCAGGACTACACACTTGTGTGGTAATGTGATGGAGTTTAGGTTGATTGAATTGGTTGTGGTATTGTTTTATTGCAGCTGTTTGTTTTGTGTAATCAGTACTGACCCCGTTTAAATGTTTTAAAAACTATGGTGATCCATTCGGGAGTGGTGAGCAGTTGTCTAGCAGGTATACTATGGATGCGCGCGGGATTAGATGGGGATGGAGTTGCCACGAGTCTGATAGTAGTCTTCCGTTGTGTTGTGTTTATACTTTTGTTACTTCAGTTGTTGTTTGGTTGTATAACAATTGTACTTTACTTTACAGTTGGTTTTGTTATGTAATCACTTAAACTTATTTATTAAAGTGTGTTATTTTATGGTCTATTTGATATAAATTACCTCGGATAACCAAGATGGTAGCATTTTCATGCTTTAAGTGGTCCCGGTAAGGCACTTGGAGTGTGGGGGTGTTACAAAGTGGCATCAGAGTGACGATTTTGGAACCTGTAACTAATGAACCCAATGAATCTAAAGAGTCAAAATAAAATGAACCCGGGTAGGAGTTGTTAGGAGCTAATGCAAAGACTTGGAAGACATCCTAAAGTCACAAACTCGCCCTACAACTTTAAACCGGTCACTATGGGGTGTCATGGGATCGCTATGTGTTTACTAATGTTCTATTGCGTATGTTGGATGATGTGTTGTATAGAAATGTTGAAAAATGATTGTGGTGGAATGGGGAATGTGGTAAATGATAAAGTGTTGTGAATAAGCATGTTGCATGATAGTTGGTTTACAATGTTGTTTGGAATTGTTGGAAAAGTATATGAGAATGATGAATGATGTGGTGGAAAAATGAAGTAGTTCATATATGATAATATGTGATGAATAATGATGTTGCAGGATGCATGATTTACAATGTGGCTATACTAGTAACATGTGATTAGGGGATGTGATATAATTATACATAATTTTATTTGCGTAAAGTTATATAATAAGTTCATATACTTGTCTACTGTTGTATCATATGCACTTGTTAGATTAAGAATGTGGTTGAAATGGATGAATTGATTGGAAAAGATGAAGTGGCAATTGCACGAGAATATGAATTTCGTGATTATGAATATGTTTAGGTGACGAAGTGGATTTGTAATATTGTTGTATCAGTAACATGGAAATAGGATTTGTAATGTATGAGTTTGTTTTGTGTTACGAAAGGTTATAAAGTTAAAGCATGCGGGTAGTACATGA
The DNA here is from genome assembly GCF_048544455.1 of Silene latifolia. Classification (NCBI taxonomy): domain Eukaryota; kingdom Viridiplantae; phylum Streptophyta; class Magnoliopsida; order Caryophyllales; family Caryophyllaceae; genus Silene; species Silene latifolia. The sequence continues at coordinate 132,084,386 of NC_133531.1, read as the reverse complement.
TTGATAAGTTGAATGTTATATGAGTATGATAGATGTTATTGTTTGGCTTTTGGTAAGTAGTAACATGTGGTTAGAGATAGTGGTTCTACAAGTATCAAGTCGCTTTTGTTCACCTTGTTGACGTTTAAGTTGTTTGAAAGAGAAAATCAAATAGTTATGTTGTTCGATTATAGAGAGGTTGTCTTTAAACTATTATAACCTGAGATGTATATATGATTTAGATGTGATTCCAATTGGAGGTGATAGCACGTTCTTTTAAGATTCTAACGATATGTCAAACGCCCAAAATGACGAAGAAACGAGTGAGATATGACTGTTTTATGAAAATTGGACAGTGTTGAAAAATGCGTAGGGTACTCGATCGAGTGGCCTTTACTCGATCGAGTGCACCACGTGTTACTCGATCGAGTAACTCTTACTCGATCGAGTAGCCCTTGTAATTTGTTGTACGTGCCTCTGACCTTCACCTACTCGATCGAGTAAGTCACTTACTCAATCGAGTGACTTGTACTCGATCTAGTGACCCCTATTTTGGGTCATATGTTTATCTTTTGACTTCGTCGCTTATTATGTTTAATTCAAAGGTGTTCTTTTGCTTCTTTATGCATTGTTTTACCTATGTGTTGGTCCTCATGCGTAAGTTACCCAATCTTATGATGTAAGGAGTGGCACCTGTGGTGAGTATGAGTTCGGTGGGGAGGACATGAGTTATATGTGGTCATGATAGTTAGTGGAAAAAGAAAAGGAAGATTGGTAAGACTTATTGAGGCATGAAGCATGTTTTGTGATATGAGATGAGTGATATGATTGTGTGTTGAGTAATGAAAAAGTAAGTGAATGTGGGCAAGGGATGATGTAAGTCTAAGGAACCTGTAATACTCGTCCTTTTAGGGACTCGTTGACCGACCTTAGACGCATATCTTGACCTTCGAAAACCTTACGAGCGATGAGTGGTGATGGTGTGAGCTTCAGTTTGAGAGTTACTCGATCTAGCGGAGGCTACTCGATTGAGTAGCTTGAGAGCTCGATCGAGTAGAGGTCACTCGATCGAGTAAGTCAGTTACTCGATCGAGTAACGAGTTTACAGCGGGGAGTTATAAATCGTGTTTTGTGAAACCGCAAATCATTTCCGCCTCTTTTCCCTAAACCTAGAGGTTGTCACTTCTTCTTCCCTTCACCATAGTTTCTTCCATTGGAGTCCTTAATGATGCTTGTGCCACGGGGATGGGTTGCTTGAGTCGGGTAGCGGTCTTGATGCCGGATTGCTATGCGTAGGTATGTCATCGTCATCATCATTGTCGTTGTTGTTTTCAGTTAGGGTTGTAGTGGTAGTGATAGACGGTTGTACTGTTTGTATAGGTGTGTTGCTTGGTTGATTGGTATCATGTGATCGGACGTGGAGTCGCTGCGGTTGGCTAAAGGTAAGTTCGCCTACTCAGTACTTTTGGTTGTCTAGTGTATCTTTTGATGTGGTTTGGTTGTTGTAGTGTCGGTGTAGATACCTCATTTCTGCATCTCCCGCAAGCCACCTGGTGATGATTGGGCCGCATGTTTGGTACACGGAACGATTTATGAGAATTCGTAAGTTTATCCTCAAGTGATAGCTCAAATACTTGTGTCTACCCCTTGGTCGTCATCTACGCGCCGTTATGGTCGTTTTGACAGTAATTAGAGTTCATTTGGACTCCGGGTCAAAAACCGTCTTTATTTTCCTAATAAGCCGATTAAAATGCCGAGTCGGAATATTCTGGAATATTTCGGATATTTCTATTCCGTAATTTTAGTTTTAATCTTTTGGTAAAATATATCCCGAAATCTTATTTTGAACAATAAGGAAGTTGAGATCTACCGCAATTCCATAACAGAAACGCGGAAAATCTTTCTTCCGCAAGAGGAAACCTCTGGGGAAAGGACGCAGCACCTGCTGCGCCTCTTCCAAGGGCCGCAGTGGCTGCTGCGCCTCTTCCCCAGCCCTTTTATGCGTATTTTCAGATCTTTTCGAGATTTGTTTCCAAAATTTCAGTCATACCATAATTCCTCCGTGTGATTAGTATAAATAGAGACCTTTGGCCTCACATATTTTTCACGCGAGTGTCCGCCCTTCTCTTCTCCCTTTGCATTCTAAGACCGTGCTCTAAGCTTATTGACGTCTACGTGCCTGATCAATCGACCACGTAAGCTCGGATCCTTCTGAGTACCGGTCTCGTTGCATGACCGACCAATTTGACCAACTCCACTCATTTAATCAAATCAATTTAATTTAAATCCTCTTACGAGGGCACCTTTCTTCATACATTCGAGTCGAGTAATCACTAATCGTTAACTTAGTTAATCTCGTTTCGTCAAACATGTAAGTCTGAGGGTGTAAATCCCATCTTTTATTGTTGTATTTCATTATTGTATTAATTAATGTAAGGTTTACGTCGAAAATATGCTTAAAACCGATTAATAAAACCCTTTATCAAACCTATTTTTACGGATTAACAGAAGACAAACGGCGAGAAGAAACGCAACAACTGATGCGCCCCTTCGAAGAGTCGCAACATCTGTTACGCCTCTTTCTGAGGCTGCCGCAGTTTCTGCCTTTCTTCCTCTTCTTTTGTTCTTTGTTGGTTCGTCTCTTTTATTCCGTCTTCTCTTATTTCCTTCATGTTCCATTCGCTTAATAATTATAACGCATAATTCATAATAATTTGTCATCTTTAGAACCGACTTAAATCCCTTATAATCAATATTTGCGGGTTTTCGTCATTAAAATCAAATCCGGATTTTAGAGATTCGATTTGTTCATATCAAGTGTCTGGAATTCGCCTTTTGTATATTTTAATCTGTTTATCGCAATTTTTCTTAATAGTCTAATATAAATAAACCTAATAAGTTTGTTTTAATTTGTATTTGTAATTTATAATGAATCACAATTATTTTCAGTCCATTCTTTATCGCTTTTATGACCCATTCGCATGTAAATAATCTGTTAAAATACTTCTACTTGAGTCGAATATCAACAATCGATCATTAAATAACCAACGAACATTAAAAATATGCAGTTCCGGCTACACAGCCAGAACTCACCTCAGGAACAGACGCAGTGACCACTGCGCCTCTTCCAAGGGACGCAGCATTGCTGCGCCTGTTCCGGGTTGAGTTCTGTCTCTGAACTTCTGTTCTTGCTTTGACCTAGTTTGTTAGTTTACGTATTAATAGACTATTAATCATAATATCACCGTTAATCTGTCCGTTTTCTAACCTTAGTTTATTTTCTTCTTTTTCTCAGATTATCCGTCTTAAATATATTTTCGACATAAATCAATTAATCCGTTGTACTTATTGTAATTTTAATTATTGCGTTTATTTATTTATCGTATTGGATAATTTATTTACTTGTTCTCACATGTAATCAACCTTAAATCCCTACTTCGACCTATTGTATGCTAAATTACGTGTTCACCGACTTAGTTTAATCTCACATGTTAGGTCTAATTTATTGGATGTTGCATTGCATGCATATAATCGACAACATATCAAGTATAGATAATTTCCCTACTCATTAGTAGAGGCCGCTATCGAGGCGGGCGGGATTAGGTGTTCGATCAAAAGAGCTTCCTAATACGTACCCTCACCCCTTACTCCAGATCTCTGTGAACATCCGTGTTCATTGGCATCCACGATAGTCATTCTAGACATAGAATGCTAAGGGTAACGAGTTCTTAGTGTTCATGTCAATACTTTGTGTCTTGACATGACACGAGGTATTCGAACGGTTTCCAATTTTCCGCAATAAAGTGGTGGCGACTCCACAAATGCAAATGCTTGTTTTCCCAAGCGCCCCCGTGTCCACAGTTTGGCGACTCCGCTGGGGAGTAATACACTTACGTGTTGCCAAGGGTGAAACTTGAACAAGGTTAGGGAATAGTTTATATGAGACAGTTGCCGGTTTTCATTACTCGATCTTCTTAGATCGTTTTATTCGGCCTTCCTAGGTCCAACCCAACCCATTCGACCAATCGTCTCGTCTGGACGGTCCAAGTTTTTATCTGGGCCTAAAGATGGATAACGATTGACGTCAACCATACCATGATGCTTACTCATGTTTGTATCAAGGGCCTTCACTACTCGAGGGAATGGACTAGGAACCGACCGTACTCTTGTTGGACACGGACCTCTCCACAGAGTCGGGTTTGATTGATCGTTATGGCAACCCACCCTTTTAAGCCAAAACCCTTTAAATGCACTCAGTATACCGTTATAATGCGTGTTTTAATGCTTGTATCATATGTGATCACCATTTTATAAACAAAACCATGACGAATTTTGTAAAATCAAAAACCTTTTTCAAAATGTAAATATTTTTGAAAAATGGCCCAAATTAGCGCAGAATGAGTCGAAACCCTGTCCAAATATCGAGTCAAAATTCGGGCCTTGTTTTAGCAGGATTTTCCGTGAAAGGATCCGGCTTGATTATAGAGTAATTAGGGTATCTATTTCAATAAGTTTAGAATAATAATATGAGTAAATAATAAGGAAGAACTGAGTATAAAGAATATCGTTTGTATTATTTTGATAAGCTAAGTACAAACTCGTATGTATAACTGAATATTCAGGAAATAGTGAGAGATAAAATGTAGATAACTGATGAATAATGAATGTCTTTACAAATGCTAGATTATGATATTTATAGTTCTACCAATATTAACGTTTTATTCAATCTCAACGTTCCTCTCAATTGTCGGAGCTGTTATCTGATTAATAGGGCACACTCCCTATTAATCCGGTTGACTCGTTCTTTTCTAACCAATCTTTAGCTTTTCTCCTTTTACACGTCTTGATTCATGGGAATGATGTAGTCTTATAGTTAGACTTGGTCTTCCTTGCGAATAGGATGTGAGCATTTATCTTTATATAACCGTCTTGTTGCTCTTCAACTTGATCCGGCCTGCTTAAGTATCCTGCCAGGCTATCCTGCACTTACCATCGGGCTTTTCTTCTTTGATTTAGTAGCTTGCTTATCTTGTGGTTCCCTTCCTCTGCCAAATAGTAGTTAGATTTGCGCGGTCCTCGGTTGCCTCATTCAGCCTAACAGGATCATGCTAAATTATAGTCAGACCAGGCTAATTTGGCCCTAACAATTGCCCCTTGACATTTTACCCGTGCTGGATCAGGCCAGGGGTGAGATGTCAATTTTACCGGGTTAAACAATAAAGAGAATTATATTTACTCAATGACTCTTAGACTCCTAGTTACCGTTAAACAGTGCAACGACTAACTTTATGATGTCATGCTGACAGTTTTGCGTTTTCTAGGGTTTTTGCACCGTTACTCCCCTTCTATAAATACGGTATTTGTGATAAGTTTATTTTTCACCAAATTTCTTCCACTTTCCTTGCTAAATCTTCTCTAAAATTCTCCCCTATTTCCCAGGAACTCCAGTTTGTTAACTTATAATTTTTCATTAAATAAAATTCATCACGATAAACAAAACAATAAAGGATATGGGAGCCAAAAAGCGTCCTGCTTCCCAGAAAGCTGCTACTGAGCCTGAACCCAAAGACGTCCATGAGGAGGAGGTGGTTGAAATTGATCCTCCTGCTCGTGCTATAGCTTTTAAATATCAAGATTCCATTTTTTCTGCTCTTCAATCTCTGGATGCTTATTTCCCTGAAGAAAACTTATTGAAAACGAACTATGATAGGGTTTTAAGGGAGAAAAAATTAATTCCTGATTCGACTGAGGTTTGGATTCCTGAGTCCAGTCAGAACTAATTGGGCGTCTCCTGGTTGGTTTTGTATTTATGAATGGGCGTTCAAAGCAGGTTGTAAGTTACCTTTTACTCCTTTGATGATTGATACTATTCGTGCTATGGAAGTATCACCTTTCCAAATCATGCCAATGGTTTGGAAACTTGTCCACTCTATTGAAAATTTATGTGCTAAGCATAAACTTGTAATTACTATTAATGATATCAAGGCGATATATCATATGAAAAATCCTTCTATCGTCGTTTCAATTTGAGAATTAAGTCGAAAATGTCTCCATTAATTACTAACCGGGACTGGAGATGATAAAAGGGCAAAGACTTTCCTGTTTATCCGGACTTGAAAGTCCGGGGTCGAACTTTGATTATTTGAGATATCCTCCTTTGGAGAGTGGTAGGTTTTCTGTACTCTTAATTTGCAATTTATATTATACGAAATTAGGATATTTAAGTTTTACTGTGCATTTTTGGTAATATTTGTAGCTCCCGATTGGAACTTCGACCCTCTTGACGAGGAGGTCAATTTGTTTCAAGGATAGAGGCCTTTCTTTCTATTCCCGAGGAAGAGAGGGCTTGGCCTGCTAGTCTGGCGGTATTTATTGCCCCGGTATATGAAGACTAAGTTGAGTGTGGTTAAAGTACCCAAAGGCAAGCCTAGCTCCACTTTGCTCTTTCCCGTATGTCTTCTATATGTCTCCATGTCGATTGTTGTCTTCTTATCGCTTCTCTTCTCGATATTTATATATATTCTTTATATATTCGATATTCGTCTTCACGCTAGGTTGGCCTTTTTGCCAAAGACTTGAAAGCTGGGGTTGCTAGGATTGTTGAACAGTCCAAGAGCCAGGAGGCTAGTGGGAGTGACAAGACGCTTGATATTTTGGTTTCGATGTCCAGCCTCCCCGAACCGCCTGTGCTAGTATCACCGAGGTCGTTCGGGCTTCCAAAAGGAGGAGGGAAACTGTTATTCTTGAGGAAGAAGGGAGAGAGAAAGAGCCTATTCAGGCTCAGCCAATCAGAAGTGTGCCTGCTCGGATTGACGATATGGATGTTTGCCGGCGCAGATAAATGATTTCTCTCTTGGTATGAGCAGCCCGCTTTATCCGATAATGAGTCTTCTACTAAAGTGGTTTCTATCTTGTCTTCTCTTGTGACAAAGGCTGCTGCCCTTGTTTCCCAAGCTAAGGAGGTTAGTTGCAAAGGGATTTTTCAATTATTATGTGTTCTTTGTGTTGCTTTGTGTTTGGCTGATTGACTTTTGTTTTTCTATATGGATTGGATGCTGGGTTGGTTACTGCTTGTCAACTCAGGGATGCCCAGGCTAGGATTTCTGGCTTGGAAGAGATATTAGATAAGGTTAACCATGAGCTGCACACATCCAGGGGTAATGAGGTAGTACTTCAATCTCGGTGGGTCACTGAGAGGCATCCATGGTCGCTTTGGTTTGTGAGGTGGTGCAAAAAGCGCCGAGAAAGTGTCAGCAAGAGTTGGGCTGAGAAGCGGATAAATGCGAGGGTCACCGAGGAAAAATGAAGAGCTTGTCTTTGAAAAGGAGCTAGTGGAGGGACGGCTTTTGCTGATCTTTCTCGGTACTTCTTTTTGGGAAAGGCCGGGTTGATGCTATGAGGGATCCGGAATCGACCGGCTAATTGGGATCCGGATCGGGATGAGATGACTCGGACACCCAAAGATCCGGATTTGGCCAATATGGGTCAAGAAGAAGAAGTGGATTCTCCTCCTTCCAAGGAGAAATCTGGTGATCAGGAAATGGTGGATGGTTGTGAGTCGGTCACTGGTTCGAAGCTTGTTTAGATTTATGTTTTTTCTTTTCGTTTTGGCCCATCCAGGGGGGATGTTCCTGGAATGAATATTTATTAGGTATGTTTTGGAACATCCAGGGGGGATGTTCCAGGAATGGATAATTATTAGGTATGTGGTAAGGCCGGCTTTTTTGTATGAATAAATATTTGGTCTTTGTTGGTTTCTTTTTGTGTTTTGATAAGGTACATTTGTAGTGTTGGATGTGTACTGGATCTGGCCAGTTATTCGACTGGATCGGGCCAGTTTTTTGCGCTGGATCTGGCCAGTTCATTGTGTTATGGGTGGGGTTATTGCCTGTCTGGAGGGCTTATGTCCCCTGCCTGTCTGGAGGGCTTATGACCCATCTATGTTGTACAAGCCAGGAAAAGGTTTTCCAGGTTTGTATATTAAATTGAGCTCAATATTTTAAGGCCTGTTTTTGCAACTGAAAGTTGGATATTCAGTGGGGTAGCCCCCAATCTTTGAAATTTGTTTTAAGTAAAGCACAATATGTAAAAACAAATATTGAAGATTCTACTCGTTTAAAGGGAAATACGAGAATATTGATAAGTATTTGGGCACATAATGGAAGAAATCATATAAGGCATTTATTCATATAATGGCAAATATCATACATTTAGTTTCGTACCAGATCAGGCAGGAAATGGTAAAATGAAGATTATACCTGGATGGGGGAATATATTTTATATGTGAAATAGTTTTAATTGTGCAATATTCCAAGCTCTTGGGTTCATTTCGCCGTCCATGGTTTGTAGTCTATAAGCTCCCTGGCCGACTATTGAGTCAATCAGGTAGGGACCTTCCCAGGTTGGGGCCAATTTGCCAGCATTCTTTTCTTTTGTGTTTTGAAAAACTTTTCGGAGAACAAGGTCTCCTACCCTGAATACTCTAGCTTTGACAGTCTTGTTGTAGCTTTTTGCAACTCTTTGCTGATATGCTGCCATTCTAATGCTGGCTGCATCTCTTAGCTCTTCCGTCAAGTCCAGGTTGTCCTCTATTAGAGGTCTATTGCTCGTTATTGTATTCAGGCTGCATCTGGCTGATGGGATGTCGACCTCAGCTGGGATTACTGCTTCACATCCATAGACCAAGGAGTAGGGGGTTTGGCCTGTGGAGTTTTTAGGCGTGGTTCTGTCAGCCCAGAGGACCAAGGGGAGCTCTTCAGCCCATCTACCTTTCCTTCTTTCCAGCTTCTTCTTTATGCAACTGATTATTACTTTGTTACTGGATTCTGCCTGGCCGTTAGCTTTTGGATATCCTGGGGTGGAGGTTACCAGGTTGATGTTCCATTGAGCACAGAAGGCTGTTGTTCTTTTGTTGGAACATGTGTCCTCCGACAATAATGCGGTCACAACTGTTGATCATGATGATCACATGTTTAAGTCTCATTTTAAAGAATACAATTGGGAAGTATTTTTACTGTCAACTGGTCCACACATATCGGTAATGATTGGTTGACTAGAGTTTGACATTACTGTCGTGCGACGGTGGTGATCAGTTGATCCCCTAGGTCATACCTAAAGGATAATACTCTTAATTGATCATTTAATTAATCGTATAACGTTACGAGTTAATTATATTACTTGAAAATTGACGGACGATTTTGGAAGTAAAATTTACGTATCTCATTGTAATCTGATTAAATAAGATACAGTCTAGGTAATTGAATTGTTTCACTACTTAGATGAAATTATTGTTTAAGGAAACAATTGAAATTGAATGAATTATTATAAATACAAGTTATTGTGATTTATAAATTGGTAAAATATTTTGGTACAAATAATTGTGAATTACTATGTCGATTTTGTATATGACGTATTTTTATTAATACGTTGATTTTTAATATGTTAAAAATACATAACAATTTTATGTGACATGTGACATATTGACAAATTCACAAAGATAAAATGGAGTCCATTTTAACCTCATGACCGAAATATTGGAGAGGATTAGGAAAATATTAGGTTAATTGTATTAGTGGTAAACATAATCATGTTTGCCTAATACTAGACTTGCATGCCTACTTGTTCTTGTGAAGGCAACCTTGAGCATGCATTGGCTCCCCTTTTCCCCCCTCTTCCACCCGGTTTTGAGAAGAAAACCATTATGGTTTTTCTTCTTATTTTTGCCTAATATTCACTATGATACACACAAGTGAACATTCATTCATTCATCCAACTAAAAACAAGAGTTTTAGAAAGATAAAATATTCCTCTATTCTTCCTCTCTCTCAGCCGGTTTTGATAGAGAAACCAAATATTTTTGGGTCAATTTTTATACAAAATTAGTATTATTCTAGTAACAATAATATTAGTTTTATTAAGAGTTTATCTTGGGTATAAATCCTTGGGAGGGATTCTCATCTTGAATCCTTGTTCATCCATTAAGGAAAGCTCAAGAACAAGAGAGTAGGAGAACTCTCTTGTGCCCTTTGATCCGAAAAACCAAATGTAAGGATGAATATTTCTTCTTTAATTTGTTTATTGTTTGCATGCATAAGATCACAAATTAATTTTATGATTAAATTAACATCAACATATATGAATATGTTAAGTATATAGATCTACTTTTCCATTCAATCGGTATCAGAGCCATGGTTGTTTGCATGCAAATCGGTTCAAAGTTTTTTCGAGTTATAAGATTAACATATAAAACTTGTATAATTTGTGTTATTATGATATATCACGAAAATCATTATGCATGTTAAAGTTTCTGATCCTAAAATGTTTTTAGGATATTTTGGTTAATTTATGGATTTTATTGTTCATCTTACATAATAATGGCATTAAAAATATGATTTTATGAATAAAATGTCATTTTCGGACTAAAATTAGCTAAACTTCGAATTTTCTAGTGATTTTTGGATATGTTGTCACATATATTATTTTGAGATGACCTGTAAATTTTCATAATTTTTGGACTTCTTATGCTCGAAAAATGGATTTTTCATTATTAAAATCGGATTTAGATGAAAAATAGGTTAATATGAGATAAATTTCGAATCTAGTTATAGAAATTTAGTATGTTGTCACATGCAATGTTACAAGATGTGTGTAAAATAATAGGCTATATTGAAGTCTTTATGAATGATTTATGATTTTTTGAAGAAAAATAGCATAAATAGTGACATAATTAGTGAAATATTAATAAAACATACTCCATGACTAAGGAAAAACGTCAAATGTTGCATTTTATTATCTGTTTCAGATCTAAAATTGAAAATTTGGTGAATATAATTTTTCTCATGTTTTTATGATTTTATTGTTAAAACCGATAAACCGCAACATAGTGTTTCCGATAATATTACGAAATTTTAACCTAAGTTTTTGAAAATTATGAGTGTCATGGTATTTTTCCAGAATGTTCATAAGTTTAAATTTCAAATTTCAAATTTATTTGAAATTTTGTGATTTATTTGAAGTTTATAGCATTTTATTGTTATTTTTAGTCCATTAATGAACAAATTTTAGAAATATGAGTTAATTATGGTCAAATAATTAGTGAAGACTAAATTTTGAGTCCTAAGAGGTTAGGGTAATTAACTTATGCATAAATATGAATTTATGTAATTTTTGTGATTTTAAAACGTTGAATCACGCAAATCCGTAAAAACCGTGTAATATACGATATTGGCTACTTAAAGGCGATTTAGCATAAAATTGAGCATGTTCATACATATTATAATGCTGCATTTTATTTATGATTGTCATAATTTTATTTTATGTAATTTTGAATTATGTAATTTTACTTAGTATGGCCTTAGTTTTTTAATTGGTATTACCCGAAATGTATGGGAATATCGATTCGGTTGTAATTTATTGTGATCTCGTATCACCGTTTTGTAATTTAATAGATTTATTTTATTTTAGTTACAAATGTATAATAGGAAATTATGTAATTTATTATGTAATTTGATTATTCCGGAGTTCCATAAAGACGGATTTCTTCAAGAAGGCGATACATAAAGACGGTGTTACCTCGAGATGCGTGCCACAACCGAAGTTCAAGGGACCAATGGAGTTGGTTTCCGAATTTGTAATAGTTAAATAGTTTTTCTATTTTAGGAAGGCCATACTAGGATTTATTTTATGTTTTGCATTTTATTTATATGTTGCATGCATCACTAAATCGCCATAACTAAAACATGCATTGTCATTTTATCGAGTTTATCGACCGTGTCAATTAAAATTATCGTATGTCACCGCTTTAGTTCACTTAAAACGTGATAGATAATAAATTGACATGACCTCTCGCTAAAACAATTAATTGAGACATAGCCTTACCAAATAGTAGAAACCATGAAAACCTATTTCGCGAGGGAGTGCACTCGGCCATCCCGGGGTACAAACCTTGTTACGTAGGGGAAGTGGGTGATAAATGTCTATCCACCAAATTCGTATTGATGAGGGTTTCATCGGCCATCCCGTGCCCAAGTTAATGTGAATTTGGATCATGGACACATTTATTCGAAATTTGGATTTACCTCAACGGAAGTATTCGTGACCGTAGTCGCATGTGTTCCGGGCTATAGATAAACATTAGAGTAATTTTATCGACCAAGAGTTCTAAAAGTAGAATCTATTAAACGTTAATCCACCGAGTTATATTAATAAGGGTTCCATCGGCTATCCCGTGCCTAAGTTGATATGAATTTGGGTCTTGGAATCATTTATAATAGTTGGGTAGAGGTCACTATATAAATGTTCATATCTTGTTAATCTTTTTACAAGTATGATTTAAAAAGACAAATGTTAATATTTCCTTTTCCTCCATACTTGTAGTTCATTACAATGAATCCATCAATTGCTACCGCACCGATAACTATTGAGTCTTACCACAATGTTTTTGACAACGCTTGCTCCAACAATGATTTCGACACCACTAGAGAACTTCATTTTGGGATAGGTTCGGATGGAAACCTTAACTTCATCACTTCTTCTAAACCACCTATTACTACTAGACCTCGTGTGAGCCCGTCTCAGGAAGACTATCTCATACAATCTTTAGGGTCTTTGTCTCTGGAAGATAAAGATGCCATAACTAGTGGGAGCTCAAGCAATCAAGTTCTTGCTTCAAAGGGCAAAAAGTTCAAGAAGAAGGGAAAGAAAATCAAAAACTTCAAGCAAGTTAATGATGAGTGCCATTATTGTTATGGCATGGGACATTGGCTTAGGAATTGTCCCGTATATTTGCGAAATATAAGGGAAGGAATTATCACTCCAAAAGGTAAAATTCCTAAAGAAATTTATGTTATTGATATAAAATACACTTCCACTACGACATAGGTACTAGATACCTGTTGTGGTTCTCACGTTTGTAATCATTTACAGGGTTTAAGAGACGTGAAGAGGCTTAGCAAAGGAGATGTGGATCTACGCCTTGGAAATGAAGCTCGAGTAGCGGCCGAATCCAAAGGAACTTATGTTTTAGCTTTGCCTAATGGATTTGAGTTGTATTTACATAATTGTTTTTATGTGGCTACACTCTCTAAAAACATTATTTCAATCGCCATGCTAGACATGGACGGTTTTTGTTTTGTCATTAAGAACAATCATTGTACTATTTCAAGGAATGATTTGGTTATAGGCCAAGCTTTTTCCATCAATGGCATTTACATTTTAGAGACCTCAAATCCGACTAATGATATCTATAACATTCAATCAAAGAAACTCAAATCAAGTGACCCAAGTGAAGCGTTCATTTGGCATTGTCGATTAGGTCACATAAACGAGAATCGCATCAAAAGATTAATTTCGACTAATGCGATTACACCATTTGATTATCAATCATATGGTACATGCGAATATTGCCTACTTGGCAAAATGACTCGTAATCCTTTTAGTGGTAAAGGGACACGAGCTAGTGAACTATTGGGACTCATACATACCGATGTGTGTGGACCAATGAGTATCACCGCTCGTGGAAATGATGACTACTTTATAACCTTCACCGATGACTTGAGTAGACATGGCTATGTCTATTTAATGAAACATAAGAGTGAAGCGTTTGAGAAATTCAAGGAATTTCAAAACAAAGTAGAGAACCAATTGGACAAAAAGACAAAAGCACTACGTTCCGATCGTGGTGGAGAATATCTTAGCCTTGAATTTGATTCACACTTGAAAGGTTGTGGTATAATATCACAACTTTCTCCACCTGGAAAACCACAACTCAATGGTGTTGCCGAAAGGAGAAATCGAACCTTACTTGATATGGTTCGATCCATGATGAGTCAAACCGAGTTACCAAACTCGTTTTGGGGATTTGCAATCCAAACTGCAATTATATCTTTGAATAATAGTCCCACTAAGGCCACCGGAAAAACTCCATTTGAGATGTGGAGAGGAAGAGTTCCTAATCTATCCTACATGAAAATTTGGGGATGTGATGCTTACGTCAAGACTAAGAATGACAACAAGCTTGCCCCAAGATCCGAAAAATGCACCTTTGTAGGTTACCCCTCGAATTCTCGAGGATACTACTTCTACAAACCTCAAGATAACAAAGTGTTTGTGTCTTGCGAGGCTGTATTCTTAGAAAGAGACTTTATTTCTAAGAGACAGAGTGGGAGAAATTTTGAACTTGACGAAGTTCAAGAGCCACAAACCGAGGTAGAGACGCAAGAAGATGTTCCTTCGTCGTCTAACGCGGTTGTACCTCCTCCACTAAGAAGAACGAGTCGAGTAATTCGCCATCCCGATCGATATGTGGGACTTATAGAAAAGGATGGGACACTCGATGTGTTGCTTATATAAAGTGACGAGCCCGCCACCTACAAGGCCGCAATCTCTAGTCCAAATTCCTTCTTATGGCTTGAAGCCATGAAGTCCGAAATGGATTCTATGCATGAAAACCAAGTTTGGGACTTGGTAGATTTGCCTAAAGGGGCAAGACCTCTTCAATGCAAATGGATATTCAAAGTAAAAAATGGCATAGAAGGACATGATGATGTCTACAAAGCTAGGCTAGTGGCAAAAGGATTTACCCAAGTCCAAGGTCTCCATTATGATGAGACCTTCGCGCCCGTAGCCATGCTAAGATCCATACGGATTTTGTTAGCGATCGCCGCATTTCATGATTATGAAATATGGCAAATGGATGTCAAAACCGCTTTTCTAAATGGGCATTTAGAAGAGGAGGTGTACATGATACAACCCGAAGGTTTTGTTGATTCTAAAAATCCTAACAAAGTATGCAAGCTTAAGAGATCCATTTATGGTCTTAAGCAAGCATCTAGAAGTTGGAATCATCGATTCAATCATGTTATAAAGGAGAACGGTTTCACTCGAAGTGTTGAGGAACCATGTTTATACATGAAATTTAGTGGGAGCAATGTTGTGTTCCTAATATTGTATGTCGATGACATACTACTCATTGGAAATGACATTCCATTGTTGTCTTATGTTAAGAAGTGGTTAGGTAACCACTTCCAAATGAAGGATTTAGGAGAAGCATAACGCATATTAGGTATCCGGATCCATAGAGATAGATCCAAGAGGATATTGGCACTAAGTCAAGAGTCTTATGTTGATAAGATTATTCGACGATTCAGCATGGACAAATCCAAAAGGGGTTTGGTACCTATGGTAACCGGGACGATATTGAGCAAGACTCAATCTCCCTCCGAACCCCATGATGTTGAACGCATGAAGACGATCCCTTATGCTTCCGCTGTCAGATCAATCATGTATGCCATGATATGCACACGTCCTGATGTCTCGTATGCCTTGAGCATGACGAGTAGATATCAAGGAAATCCAGGTGAGAGTTACTGGATTGCTGTCAAGAACATCCTTAAGTACTTGAGAAGAACTAAGAATTCTATCTTGGTGTTTGGAGGAGACACTGAGCTACGTGTTAATGGATAAACAGACTCGAGTTTTCAAACGGATAGAGATGACATGAAATCGCAAGCTGGTTTCGTTTTCATGCTCAATGGTGGTGTCGTAAGCTGGAGAAGCTTCAAGGAAGCTATAACCGCGGATTCAACAACGGAGGCTGAGTACATTGCAAAGATCGAAGCGCCAAGGAAAAGCCGTGTGGGATCGTGCAATTCACGAAAGGTCTAAGAGTAGTACCTACCGCCAATGATCCCATCACTCTCTATTGTGATAATAGTGGGACAATCTTCCAAGCTAAGAAGCCAAAGTCTAGTAATAGATCTAGACATGTACTTAGAAAATATCATGTAATAAGAGATTTCATTGAAAGAAAGGAAATTGCGATTTGTAAGGTTGGGACGGATGACAACATAGCCGATCCGCTCACCAAGCCTTTATCGCAGGCCAAGCATGATGGACATGTTGCGTCCATGGGACTTAAACGTGTACCAAGTTTTTGTTATATTTTGAAATTAAATAAAAGTGTTGTTTTTATTCATGTTCACAATCACATTTGTCTTTTATCTTTAATTTATACATTGTTACATCCAAACGGGTTGTAGTGACAATTGAACCCCGTTAAAGTGAACACGGATTAACATAGTATTTGCCCATAGTCAATTGTATGAGGTGACGTCTCGAAGTGACTAGAGTGTGATGCGATTGATGGCAAGTTCAAGTGCCATAGAGTCATGTGAGATGACTAGTCGATCACATAGGCAGACTATTAGGAACATTTTTGTCGGGCCTTATGACCGCTTATAGAGTTCTGGCAAATTTATATAGCATGGTCGTGGCGAGAGCTACTATAGTATTCTAATGAGTCGATTCTTTTGACTAAAGACTATTCGCCTAAGATGGCATAGTAACAGATTAACTTTGATTTGTGTTACTACGACCTTCGTAAATGGGGTCAAATGGGCATATTTTGGGTTATGATGGCTATGGCTAGTCGAAGGGAATGAGTGCGATAGGAATTGTCCACCCCTAGTCAGGGTTATAACAATATCTCAGGGCCACTCGAGGAGTAATGAACAGGAAATGCGTGGCCACGCTCGGAATGTATCCATGGTGGATAGATACGGTCAATCAGTTGTTCTCCAGATCGAGGAAACCACTCTCGATATGATCACTTGCAAGTACGACCTGAAAGACACCTTGCATTGAGTGGGAGGTAGTAATAGGACAAGAGAATTGGTGACGCACACTTGTCGAGGACAAGTGGGAGATTGTTGGAACATGTGTCCTCTGACAATAATGCGATCACAACTGTTGATCATGATGATCACATGTTTAAGTCTCATTTTAAAGAATACAATTGGGAAGTATTTTTATTGTCAACTGGTCCACACATATCGGTAATGATTGGCTGACTAGAGTTTGACATTACTGTCGTGCGACGGTGGTGATCAGTTGATCCCCTAGGTCATACCTAAAGAATAATACTCTTAATTGATCATTTAATTAATCGTATAACGTTACGAGTTAATTATATTACTTGAAAATTGACGAACGATTTTGGAAGTAAAATTTACGTATCTCACTGTAATCTGATTAAATAAGATACGGTCTAGGTAATTGAATTGTTTCACTACTTAGATGAAATTATTGTTTAAGGAAACAATTGAAATTGAATGAATTATTATAAATACAAGTTATTGTGATTTATAAATTGGTAAAATATTTTGGTACAAATAATTGTGAATTACTAAGTCGATTTTGTATATGACGTATTTTTATTAATACGTTGATTTTTAATATGTTAAAAATACATAACAATTTTATGTGACATGTGACATGTGGCATATTGACAAATTGACAAAGATAAAATGGAGTCCATTTTAACCTCATGACCGAAATATTGGAGAGGATTAGAAAAATATTAGGTTAATTGTATTAGTGGTAAACATAATCATGTTTGCCTAATACTAGACTTGTATGCCTACTTGTTCTTGTGAAGGCAACCTTGAGCATGCATTGGCTCCCCTTTTTCCCCCTCTTCCACCCGGTTTTGAGAAGAAAACCATTATGGTTTTTCTTCTTATTTTTGCCTAATATTCACTATGATACACACAAGTGAACATTCATTCATTCATCCATCTAAAAACAAGAGTTTTAGAAAGATAAAATATTCCTCTATTCTTCCCCTCTCTCAACCGGTTTTGATAGAGAAACCAAATATTTTTGGGTCAATTTTTATACAAAATTAATATTATTCTAGTAACAATAATATTAGTTTTATTAAGAGTTTATCTTGGGTATAAATCCTTGGGAGGGATTCTCATCTTGAATCCTTGTTCATCCATTAAGGAAAGCTCAAGAACAAGAGAGTAGGAGAACTCTCTTGTGCCCTTTGATCCGAAAAACCAAATGTAAGGATGAATATTTCTTCTTTAATTTGTTTATTGTTTGCATGCATAAGATCACAAATTAATTTTATGATTAAATTAACATCAACATATATGAATATGTTAAGTATATAGATCTACTTTTCCATTCATCTTTTTCCCACGAATTGTGTGCCATTGTCGCATACTATTTCAGAGGGGATGCCATATCTACATATGATGTTGCGTTTGATGAATGCTATGACATCCTTTTCCTTGGCTTGCCTGTATGAATCAGCTTCTATCCACTTGGAGAAGTAGTCAGTCATTGCTAGCATAAAAACTTTTTGCCCGGGTGCTTGAGGTAGTTTCCCTACTATATCCATACCCCACTTCATAAATGGCCAGGGTGCGGATATGGAATATAGTTCCTCAGATGGCTGGTGGATATATGGTCCATGAATCTGGCAAGCTTCGCATTTAGAGCTGAATTCCAGGCAATCGGCCCTCAAAGTGGGCCAATAATAACCTGTTCTGAGTACCTTGCTTGCCAGGCTCCTTCCGCCTTTATGATTTCCACAGTATCCTCCATGGATTTCGATAGTATCGTTCGACTTCTTGTGGTTCCAGGCATCTGAGGTATGGTCCTGCCTACGATTTCTTAAAAAGCACGTTGTTAATAATAGTATATGAAGCAGCTTTGATTTTGAGTGCCCTAGCATCTTGCTTGTTCAGGGGGAGGATTCCTTGTTGTAGCCAAGCAGAGTAAGGTTTTCTCCATGAATTGGCAACATATATTGGGAAACTTTCATCTTGTTTATTTATTGCAGGTTCTAATAAATGTACGATGGGTATTTTATCAAAATCAGGGGACTGAAGTTGGATCCTAGGTCGGCTAGGGCATCGGCCTGGGTATTCAAGTTCCTAGGAATTTGATCAATATTAAAATTGTGGAATTTTGATTTTAAATTTTGGACAACTTCCAAATAAAGTATCATTTTTGGGTCTTTTGCAGTATATACTCCATTTACTTGGTTTGAAATAAGAAGGGAATCAGTACGTACCTTTAGGTTTTGTACACCAAGGTCAATACATACCTTTAATCCAGCTATTAGGGCTTCATATTCTGCCTCATTGTTGGTAGCTTCGAATGCACAGCTTATAGCTTGTACTATCTTATCCCCCTGTTGCGATTTTATTACTACCCCCAGGCCTGTGCCCCTCATGTTGGCTGCACCATCGACAAATAGAGTCCATTCTAGGTCTGTTTGGTCGTTGGTCAGTCTATTTACTTCTTTTATTAGGTCGGGTTCTAGGGCTGGACTAAAATCAGCCACAAAGTCTGCTAGTGCTTGTGACTTAATTGCTGTACTTGGTTCAAATGTTATGTTGTATGTGCTTAGTTGGACTGACCATTTGAACATTCGTCCGGACAATTCTGGTTTCCTAAGTACAGACTTGATAGGAAGATTGGTTCTGACTATTTTAGGGTGGCTTTCAAAGTATGGTCTTAATTTTGTGCAACGCATAATTAAAGCTAAAACGTATTTTTAAAGTAGGCCATACCTGATCTCAGCATCCAGTAGACTTTTACTTACGTAATAGACAGGGTGTTTTTGCCCGTCCGCTTCTTTGACCAGGACTACACCGACAAAGCGCTTTAAAGGACGATGGTATCTTTGTCGGGGTTCGTCTTTGACTGGTTTTGCCAACAAGGGAGGAGAGGATAGATATGTTTTCAGATCTTCAAAGGCAGCCTGATGATCAGGGGTCCATTGAAAGTCCTTGTTTTTCCTTAGCAGATTATAGAATGATTTGCACCTCTCTGACGATCTTGAAATGAACCTGTTTGGGTCGCTATCCTTCCCCGTCGGCTTTTATATGTCTTTGACTGTCTTTGGTGGTTCTAGCTCCAGGATGGCTTTGATCTGTTCAGGGTTGCCTTCTATTCCTCTTTTTGTCACCATATAGCCCAAGAATTTGCCTGCTAAGACTCCAAAATGGCATTTCTGTGGGTTGAGCTTCATATTAAATTTTTCCAGTATTTGGAAGGCTACTTCCAGGTCTTTGATGTGGTCTTCTGCCTTTTTTGACTTGACTACCATATCGTCTATGTAGACTTCCATGGTATCTCCAATTTGATCTTTGAACATCATGTTGACTAACCTTTGATAGGTTGCACCTGCATTTTTAAATCCAAAGGGCATAGCAAAGATAACAAAGATATATTCCTCTTTCAGTGATGAAAGCTGTACTTTCCTGATCTGCGAGGTGCATCTTTATTTGGTTGAATCCACTGGAGGCATCCATGAATGTTAACATCTCGTGGCCTGCAGTGGCATCCACCATTGCATCGATGTGTGGCAGGGGAAATGGATCTTTGGGGCAGGCCTTGTTTAGGTCGGTGTAGTCTACACAGACTCTCCATTTGCCGTTTTTTCTTTGGGACGACTACTACATTTGCAAGCCAGTCGGGATACATTACTTCCCTGATCATTCCCATGTCCAATAGCTTGTTAAGTTCTTGGTTGATGATTTCATGCCTCTCTGCAGCAAATTTTCTTCTTTTTTGCTGTACAGGCTTAAAGGATTTGTCAAAATTTAACTTATGGGTTATAATATCAGCATCTATACCAGTAATATCAAAATGTGACCATGCAAAACAAGACATTTTAGTTTTGAGAAAGCTGACCAGATTGGGTCTGACCGAGTCAAGTGCATCTGACCCTACAAGTACCTTCCTGTCAGGGAATTCTGGGTCCAGAATGACCTCTTCTGTTTCCATCTGTGATTGTGCAATATATTCTTTCCTGACGGGTGACTTTAATTGCTATGCAAGGGACTTACGTGACTTTGAGGGTTTCAAAGCCTAGGTGTAGCATTTCTGAGCCGTCCTTTGTTCTCCCCTGATGGTGGTTATCCCCCATTCGGTTGGTATTTTCACACATTGATGGTATGTTGATGGGATTGCTTTGACGTTGTGGATCCATGGTCTGCCCAGGATTATGTTATATGAGGATAGGCAATCCATTACCCCGAATCTTTCATAGGAGGCCACGCTTTCCACATAGGTTGGCAGGCTAATTTCTCCCAGGGTATTCTTTGTTTCTCCGCTGAATCCAACCAGGACGCTGGATTTTTTGATGATTTTATCTTTATCTATCCTCATAGCTTTGAGGACGTCAAGCATCACCAAGTTGATTGAACTGCCCCCGTCTATCAGGATTCTTGATACCTTAGTCACCCAATTTGCATGGTAATTACCAAGCTGTCATGGTGTAGATCTGATATTCCATGCACGTCTGAGTCATCAAAAGTAATAGCAGGTAATGACTTAGATCTAAGAGGGGGTTGAAGTTTAGACTCCCTGGATACTCTTTTGGCGGCCGAGCTGGTTAAACCACAGATTTCTGATCCTCCATTTATGAACTTGACTTCATAGATGGGGGGAGGAGGAGTAGGATCTCTGCTGTTCTATGATTCCCTCTTGTTTTGTCCGTCATCTATGTTCTTTTGCTGCTGGATTAAGTCTTTCAGATAGCCTTTCTTTAGGAGGTATGCTACTTGTTTCCTGAGTTGGATGCATTCTTCTGTGGTGTGCCCGATGTCTTGGTGGAAGTCACACCATCTCGTTGGATCTTTCCTGGGGTTGTCGGATTTTTTGGGCCATCTGACCGTGTCTCCCAAACTTTCCAGGCGTTTGATTAATCCTGCAGTATTTATAGAGAAGTTATATTCAGGAATAGTTGGTAGGTTAGAAAGGTTACCTTTATGTTCTTGTGCCATGTTGACTTCAGGTCGTTCAGGCCTGGAATAAGGTGTTGATCTGGGGTTGCCTCCTTTCTGGTAGGAGCTTTTCCTGTTAGTGTGTCCATAGCCTTGCTTTCCTCCGGACGAGTTTGTTCTGAAGTTGAGATCTTCTTCCAATCTGACATGTTCTAAGGCGATGGATTGAACAGTGGCAAAGGTTGGGCATGCTTTCTTGGTTAAGTCTGCATAGATGTCACTGTCAAGCAGGACTCCTTGCCCGAAGGCTTCTACCGCTGTCTCTTCGTCACACCTGGGAATGGCTACCTTCTTTTTGGCAAATCTTGCCAGGAATTCTTTGAGAGATTATTCAGGAAGTTGCTTTACCCCAAAGTTCTTTCGGGTCTCTTGCCATGTCTCTACTGCTTGCGAATTGTTGATTGAAGGCATTGATCAGTTCTGCAAAATTCTTGATACCTCCATTTGGGAGATTGATGAACCACTGTAATGCTGCTCCAGTCAGGGTTGTACCAAAGCCTTTACACATGCAGACCTGCCTGAGTTCACTGGGTATTGAGGCGGCTAACATCTTCTATTTGAATATGGCAACGTGATTTTGTGAATCAAAGGTCTCATCATAAGTTCTCATGGATGGGACGGTAAACTTCTTGGGGAGATCAATCTTTGCAATTTCATCTCGCAAGGGTGAATCAAAGAAAAGTCATCAACTTCTACTTCACCACACAAGGTCCGGCACTCCGGTATATTTTCTATTTTGTTGTGGAGTTTTTGAATTTCCTAAAGCATAGCCATCATTATTGCGCTTGCTTTTGTTTGTTTCATCATTGAAATGATTTGGGTACGGATAATGTATCCTTCTCCTAATTCCAAAATTGGAAAAGTCAATGTTTTTGATAATGGATGAGAATGGGGTTCCTGGTTCGAATCTGGTCTTGGAGCCTCAAGCCCGATTTTCCAATTTTTTCCTCGGTTAGACTCGATTCCTTCACCCTCTTACTCGATTTCATTGCTTGGGCTGCCTTCTCTTGAATTGTCTCCAATTCTTTCATCTTAGCCAGGGCAGCCGCCAATTGTTGTTCTGGGGTGAGTTCCACCATTTTTGTATGTGAATATTAAATGAAGAATGGTAAAAGGAATTTTTTTTTTATTAAAGAACTAGATGCCCCACGGTGGGCGCCAATTGTTTTAGCAGGATTTTCCCTGAAAGGATCCGGCTTGATTATAGAGTAATTAGGGTATCTAGTTCAATAAGTTTAGAATAATAATATGAGTAAATAATAAGGAAGAACTGAGTATAAAGAATATCGTTTGTATTATTTTGATAAGCTAAGTACAAACTCGTATGTATAACTGAATATTCAGGAAATAGTGAGAGATAAAATGTAGATAACTGATGAATAATGAATGTCTTTAAAAATCCTAGATTATGCTATTTATAGTTCTACAAATATTAACGTTGTATTCAATCTCAACGTTCCTCTCAATTGTCGGAGCTGTTACTTGATTAATAGGGCACACTCCCTATTAATCCGGTTGACTCGTTCTTTTCTAACCAATCTTTAGCTTTTCTCCTTTTACACGTCTTGATTCATGGGAATGATGTAGTCATATAGTTAGACTTGGTCTTCCTTGAGAATAGGATGTGAGCATTTATCTTTATATAACCGTCTTGTTGCTCTTCAAATTGATCCGGCCTGCTTAAGTATCCTGCCAGGCTATCCTGCACTTACCATCAGGCTTTTCTTCTTTGATTTAGTAGCTTGCTTATCTTGTGGTTCCCTTCGTCTGCCAAATAGTAGTTAGATTTGTCCGGTCCTCGGTTGTCTCATTCAGCCTAACAGGATCAGGCTAAATTATAGTCAGACCAGGCTAATTTGGCCCTAACAGGCCTCAAAACCCATTTCAAAACCCCACTTCGAGTCAACACTCCTACAACTACACTACAGTTGATTAGGACAAAACATTTCAAAACGTTGTCATTTTCAAACCTCACTTGACACAAGTGGCACACTCCCACTTCACAAGTCGAGTCTTTTCTTTGAGTAAGTGTGCTAGAGTGGTCGATCATGTTTTGATTCGTCGTCGATCTCTTATCCAGTTTCCAAGATGCCTGAAACTAGTACCACAAGCGCCAGCGGTCAACCCCCAAATGGTAATGCTCAAATCCTAGCTACGCTCGCTCGTCTCCAAACAAGCCAAGACCAAGTTTATGATCGCCTCAACACAATTGAGGGCCGAATTGTTGCTGTGGAAACTAGACTCCCTCCTGTAGAAGATGAAGTTCCTAGTGAATTTGTGCACGATAACCTTCCACCCTATGTTGGACAACAAGAAATCAACCCTCCAGTAGGTCTTACTGAAGCTGAAAAACGACTCCAATACTTGGAGGAGCAACTAATGTACCTCAAAGAAGATGATATCTATAGGGAAAACAATCGCAAGTATGAGGCCGTGAGCGCTAAATTGCCAACCAACTTCAACATGACTGATATCCCAAAGTTCTAGGGACATGAAAACCCTTTGAACCACATTCGCGCTTTCAAAGACTACATATCTATCAAAGGCATCAAACCTGAGACGTTCTTAAGGATATTTCCTTCATCTCTCGACACCATTCCTAAACAATAGTTCCACTCTCTAGAGCACAAGAAGATTGCCACCTGGGATGACGCCACAATCGAGTTTGCTAAGCAATACGTGGATAATACTGAAATCCAAGTCAATATGCGCACTCTAGAGGTTCTTACCCAAAATGAGAAAGAAGGCTTCACCGACTTCTTAAGTAGGTGGAGGAAGACTAGCACACAACTTGTCGAACGTCCAGATGAAGCTACCCTTGTGGAAAAGTTTGTGGATAACTTAAGACCCATTTATGCAAATCACTTAAGGTACCAAAGCATTAAGACCTTCAAGGATTTAACTGTGCTAGGGACAAGAATTGAAGATGACATCCATAAAGGACTCTTGTCCAAAATGGTGGGTCGTGGATATCAAGGTTCAACGAGTCGTTCTTATGGCTCTACTAGCAAGACTGATGAGGTTAATATTCTCGAATCATCAAAGAAGAATAACCCCCAAAGGAAGTTCACAAACATTGGCGACACATACTCCAATGCTTTGAAAAGGTTGATGAAATAGGGTAAGCTCCAACACATAGGGCCTACACCTGATCCAGAAAAGAAGTCAAAGTCCGGGGACGAAAATTCTTACTGCGAATATCATAGAGGTAACTGACACGATACCGAAAAATGTTACAAGCTAAACATGTCCTTCAAGATATGATCAAAGACGTTCGCCTACCCATACCCCCTGGAGGTAAGCCTAACAATACTCAGAATCCTCTTTGAATTCTGGTAATTACAAATGAAGAATCTACCTTAGATTGCTCACACCTCATTTCTCCAATCGAAGATGAGATCCATGCATTAGAAGATGAGGGGAATTATTCCACCATTTCTCCTACCATAGCTGACTTTGTTGCATGGGCAAGAACTGTGAATAGACAAGTCTCGGAACTGGAAAATGTAGTGGCATCCCTCCACAATACAAGCACCATACCTAAGGAGAGCATGCCACTAAATCTATCTCAAAATTCTACAATGCAAGAAGTGGTAGCCGTGGTTGATAGCCTAATCGATCAAATAATCCACTTAGAATATGGGCCGATGACGATGAAGATGAATACCTCACTGAGCACTGCCTAGTCAAGATTAGCGAGGATATAGTCAAAAATAGTGAAGACCAGGATATAGACCACCTTACTCGTTCAGGGCGTCCATATCAAAATATTTCTCAAAATAGTCCCATAGCTAATGGTCCAATTACTAATACCAACGTCGTCACACCAAATGATGGCGAAGATACATCTACCGACCACTTGCTAAAGCAATTACAGAAGACAAAGGCTGATCTTTCAGTCTGGCAACTAGTTGCAAGTTCATTCCCTCATCACCAAGCTTTACTGCAAGCCCTGGCTAAGTTAAATGTTGCACACAACTCTACATCCGATGACGTAGTCAACTTGGTCTTCCAAGATTCAACTAAGCTAAGTAACCCAGTTACTTTCTCAGATGAGGATTTACCACCTTTCGGCCCTAGTCACAACCTGGCTCTATACATTACTGTCATTTGTTTAAAGAAGAATGTGCCAATGACTTTGGTGGATGATGGCTCTGCAGTAAATGTCATACCATTAAAAACGGCATATAAGTTGGGCATGAAAGAGTCGGATTGGACTCCTACTAACCAAGGCGTTTGCGCATACGATGGTAAACGACGTAATGTGGTAGGACTAGCCAACCTCACCATAGCCACAAGGCCGATTGAGAGAAAGGTTAGCTTTCAAATAGTGGATATCGAAGCATCATTCAACATACTTATGGGAAGGCCTTAGATTCACTCTTCCAAAGCAGTAACATCCACCCTCCACCAGAAAATCAAGATCCCACTAGATGGCAAAGTAGTGACGATCACTTCGTCACCTATCAAGATAGTGATAGAAAAGATGTCAAGCAACCAAGTAATTACAGATCCAGTATACGAGCTTGGGGGCTTCCATAATATAAACCTTGTAGAAAGTGAACTGGCACCTCTATACTTCGATCCATATTCCAATTTAGTGGTCAACCACATACTCAAGTATCAGGGATACTTTCCGAGAATGCCACTGAATCATACCCAGAGAAATACCTTTGAACCTTACAAAGAAGGAAACTCTCAAAGCATACCACTAGGATTGGGGTACAAACCAACGAAGAAAGAGGCTCTAGAGATGCTCACGCAGTTTCAAAACCGTAAGAATGTGGGAATCCAAATGCGACCCTACCTCCCTACCCTAAATGGATACTTCGTTAGAGAAGGGAGTCAGGGATACTTTCATGGTTTTCCCGAACCTTGGCACTATAAAGGAAGGCAACTAGCTGGAATCGAGATCTTTCACGATTGTTATTTCATTCCTTCAGAAACGGTTCCTACCGTCAAGACTCGTCAAGCACCTTGCTTAGACGAACAGGCTGTTAGCCTTTTGTTAGGAGAGGACTGATTTGTTAGACCTGCGCAGGACGAGATCATTACCATGATACTACAGGATGACCATTTCAACCCTCCCGCATTAAGCACCGAAACCAATTCAAATCAGCAAAAAGGATGGAGAAAGTCGATCAAATGGACAAACAATCAAGGATGACTCTTCAAACTCACCACTGGAGAAGGAGAGATCTTCAAAGGAGAACCCGAAGACAACCTACCAACGTTTTGGAATAAGTGTCCTCCGACAATAATGCGATCACAACTGTTGATCATAATGATCACATGTTTAAATCTCATTTTAAGAATACATGTGGGATGTAATATTTTACAGTCAACTGGTCCACACATATCGGTAATGATTGGCTGACTAGAGTTTTGTTGGAGCTGGTGTCCTCCACAAATTAGTGTGATAACATTTGTAAATCTCTTACAGGTTCACAAGGGTATACTTCGTATATTTAATCAGTTGATTAACGTTTACCTAATAACGGTTGGCTTGCTAGAAAGTTTGACGTTATTATCATACAGATGGCGGTGATCAACTGGTCCCTAAAGCTCACACCTATAGGACGTATTTGAGAAATGTGGTTATAGAAATATAATTACATTGATGCCCAAAATGACTAAAAAGTTAGTCAATGTGTTGATGAGATAATTATTTAATGGAAATTAAATAATATTAAGTTGAGACGAATTAACTGTCAATTCGTAAATTAAATATAATAAGTTATATTTAAATTAAATATATATAAGGTTAGTTTGGACGAATTAATCTGTTAATTCGTGGTTAAATATAATCAGTTGTATTTAATAATCAACAAGTTGAATGTGTCATAGTGGTAATAGTGAGGGTACACAAGCCAAGAGGTCATGGGTTCGATCCTCACTAGATGACAATTTAACACACTTTATATATTTTTGGAAAGACCAAAATTAAGGAAAATAATTTCCTTATTTCGGTCCATATTGGCCGAATATTAGGAGATTAATACTTTTCCTAATTGGATTGGTAATTCGGTCTATATAAGAGAAAAGGGGAGAATTATTTCTACCCTAATGCTTTTTCTGACCTAGCCTCTCTTTCTCATCACAAGAACACAAAGACACTAAAATTTACATAAAATATTTAGATTGATTTCTAGCATAATCAAAGGGTATATCTTAGATCGTCTTGGGTGCAACTAATAGGTGAATATCAATTTTGATATTGTTCTTAGGCCAATTTTGCAAGGACCCGAGGTTAATTCTAAATCCTTTTACTTATGCTTATGTATTTTATTTTATGACCATAGATCATCCTAATTATATCGTTATAATCCTTTAAATTAAGGGAAGTATACATATTATTTCCCACAAGTGGTATCAGAGCCTTTGGCTACGATTTTAATTTTGATGATTTTCATAAAATTTGTATGTAAACGATAAGATTTTCGAGAAGAAAAAAATTTAGGGTTTCGATTTTTGGATCGAAATTTTTTTATGCCGTTTGGTTGTGCCATTTTTTTTCCCGTTTGATGATAGTTCTTCCATTCTATTTTTCATATTATAGTTTATAATCAGTTAAAATTATCATATGAAGAATTGGCAGTTTTTGATTTAATGCAGATTAAGTTAAAATCAAATGGAATCGTCATGTTTATGATTAAAAGATTATTTTTGCTATATAAATTTTGGCATATAAATTAATCATGTTTATTATTTCATATGCTAATCATGTTCTAATAGCAAAGGTAAACAATTGATCATCAAATCTTGTTTTAGGGCAATTCTTGCCGCAAGTTTTAATTTTGACGGCTGTTTTATTTATTTTTGCCGTTGTTTTTTTTTTTCGTTCGGTACTGTTCACGTGAACATTGTTCTAAAAAAAAAAAAAAAAAAAAAAAAAAAAAAAAAAACTGTTTTTAGGTATTTTTGATTTACCGAATCAGAAAAAGATTAGGAAAGTTTTTCTTATTTTTCCTATTTACCTAATTTGAATAGGAAAAAGTTTTTTTTTAACTTTTCACTTTATGCAAATGAAACTTATAAAAAAAAAAATTTTCTGTTTTTTTTTGCCGTGACCAATTTAAAAAAATTGGATTTTGTTTTTTTTTTTTTTTTGGCCAATTAGTTATTGTGAATCGGTTCACAATTTAATGATACCGAGCTATTTTAAAGCAGTTTAAAATTTTTGACGGATAGAATTCATATTACAAGTTTAATATGGATTATGTTTGAAATTAATGTGATTAAATTGCGGAATTGTCACTTAATTCAATTTAAATAGGTGGTTTGGATAAATTAATCAACATAATTTATGTATTGTATTATGTATGTTTAATTTATTTTAGTTGATGCTTTTATTTTTGTTGAATGAATCGAATGAATGAATTTTATTTACGTATTTATTTTTGCAATCAGTTGTATAATATAATACTTAGTGTGGCCTTAGTCAATTATGTTTTCGTAATGAAGGAAACATAATTTTTATGTAATTATGAGATCTCGAATCTCCTTTATTTAGTTTTGGGTTTTTGAAATTAGAATGTAATTAATAGGTCAATTATGTAATTTTATTTATTAGTTATTTATTGTAATTTCAAAGAAGACTAAAGATGAAGATTCAAGCTCACTCCCGCTACATGGATCAAGATGGAACATCAAGACAAGCTTCTCGGGTCCAAGGATGGATTCCAAACTTGTATTTTTGTTCATTTTGATAGGATAGGCCACACTAGGACTTTTCTTTGTTTTATTTTACGTTTTTCATTTTATTGCTTTTCATTCACATGCTAGTAATTGCATCATATTCCGCCTAAAACCAAACCACCTACTA
Source organism: Silene latifolia (assembly GCF_048544455.1). Taxonomy (NCBI): domain Eukaryota; kingdom Viridiplantae; phylum Streptophyta; class Magnoliopsida; order Caryophyllales; family Caryophyllaceae; genus Silene; species Silene latifolia. Next base: position 132,054,995 of record NC_133531.1, on the reverse strand, counting down.
CTAAAATGCATGAAAATTGACTCATATAAGTTGTATGTTAGTTTTCATGGACATGCAGATGTCACAGTCTTTAAGCCATCACCTTAGTTTAAATCATTCTCGCATGCTAGAAATTAGTTCACTTAAAAATGAATTAAAAAGTTGATGGGATCTTCCTCTAAAACGGAAATTGAGATTAGTCTTTATAAGGGCAAACATCTATGAATCCCTTCTTCGTCGGTAGGCCTAATATGACCCCTTCTACGTTGGGTAAGTAGTTGTGTTGACTTAGTTTACCTCAACATCATAGTACGAAGAGTTTCTCGTGATTATGATGGACTAAAGATAGTATTTACAGAAATTTATCGACCAAGAATTCTAACGGTAGAATTAGCTAAAAGGTTAGCTTATCAATTTACAGAAAATTGAGTCTTGGGGTCATTTATATAATTCTTGAGGGAGGTCAATTGTATAAATGTTTTTTGAGTCTTCGCGTTATGACATTAGCTCATTAGACTTAAAATTAAAACGATGCACATGCTTATTATTTTATTCTTCTTTCGCAGTGTAGAACACGTTTATTATCAATAAATACTGTTACAACAAATGGCTGGAAATAACGAAATCCCAATGCCGAGTGTCACACTAGATCGTTCATCCTGGCTTAGAATGTTCATGGACCAAATGAATAGGTCCACGCGACTGAAGAATGATGGGTCAAACTTTGCGGACTGGGAGGCGGCACTACGGAATGCTGCCATTGCTGACGGTAAGCTCAGGTTCTTAACTGAGCCAATACCGGTCAACCCAGGCCCAAATGCAGGAGCCAACGAGTCACTCGCTTATAGTGACTTCGTTATGGAAGCGGGTGCGATAAAGAACGTACTCATCTTTGCAATGGAAACCAATTTGCATAGACGCTTCATTGCCCAAGGTGCAAACAAGATTTTCACCACGCTCACTAACGAGTTCTCAAAGGCACCGAGAATCGTTACATATGAGCATACCTGTCGCTTCTTTGATGCAAAACTCCAGAAGGGCCAACCGGTTAGCCCACATATTCTCCACATGATTGAGAATATCGAAAAACTGGAGGCAATGAATTGTAGAATCAGTGAGAGCATTATCATTGACAGAATGCTTCATTCTCTTCACGATGGTTTTGCCCTTTTCAGGGCAAACTACTATATGAATGACTTGAAAAAGAGTCCTCATGAGCTACACTCCCTTCTCGTACAGACCGAGAAGGATATGAAATTGAGTGGGAGCGTGAAGCAGGATGTTCTCACGATTCACAACAAAGGTAAAGGTAAGGGCAAGGCTCATGACGACCTAGCTGTAGGTAAGCCAAAGTTTAAAAAGCCAGGAAACGGTAAGAGTGGGCCTGGTGAGACTAGTGGCTCACAGGGCAAGACAAAGAGCAAAAGCGGTGACATAGAATGCCACCATTGTCACAAGACTGGACATTGGAGGAGGAACTGTCCCGTCTACCGTGAGGACATCAAGGCAGGCCGCGTCGTTCCTGTTGGTATGTCATCTTATATTCATATGATTGAGATTAACCATGCAAGTTTCGGAACTTGGGTACTAGATACTGGTTGTGGTTCTCATCTGTGTAATCATTTGCAGGGCCTAAAGAACATCATATCTCTCGAAAAAGGTGATGTGGACTGCGAGTCGAATGGAGCACGAGTTCTTCTTTGCCTCGAAGGGAACATATGTAATCCAACTCCCTAGTGGTTTTGAGTTATCTTTAAATAACTGTTACTATGTACCCAGTTTATCTAAGAATATTATTTCTGTTTCCGTTCTTGCTAAAGACGGTTTTGCATTTTCAATAAAGGATAATAGTTGTATTTTCTCTTTTAATGAAATGATTTATGGCAAAGCAGTTTCCATGAATGGAATTTATATCTTAGATCAAACCACTGAAATATTACACATGAATAATAAGAAACAAAAGGTTGGTGAGAAAGATCAAACCTATCTATGGCATTGTCGAATGGGACACATAAATGAGAAACGCGTAAAGAAACTCGTCGATAATGGGACTATTCCCTCATTCGGATTTTCTACATATGGCACGTGTGAATCATGTCTCATTGGCAAGATGACTCGAATTTCCTTCAAAGGTGTTGGAATGCGCGCTAGTGACCTATTAGGGCTCATACATACGGACGTATGTGGACCTATGTCAATTACCGCTAGAGATGGATATAGATATTTTATCACTTTTACGGACGATTTGAGTAGATACGGATATGTCTACTTAATGAAGCATAAAAGTGAGTCCTTTGAGAAATTCAAGGAATACCAGAACAGGGTGCAGAACCAACTGGGTAGAAAGATTAAAACCCTTCGTTCAGATCGGGGTGGCGAATATCTTTCAAATGAGTTTGATCAACACCGAAAGATCGTGGGAATCGCTCTACGCTTAACTCCACCTGAACACCTCAATTAAATGGTGTGTCCGAACGGAGAAATCGAACCTTACTTGATATGGTTCGATCCATGATGAGTCACACCGTAGTGCCGATTCATTATGGGGTTATGCTCTTTTGTCACCGCTCTTATACTTAACCGAAGTCCGTCTAAAGCAGTCGACAAGACTCCATATGAAATGTGGAAGGGAACGGTACCTAACTTGGCCTTTATTCGGGTTTGGGGCTGCGAGGCTTATGTCAAGTGGAGACACGAGGATAAGCTCGACCCGCGATCGGTCAAGACATACTTTATAGGTTATCCAAAAGGAACATTTGGTCATTACTTCTATTCGCCTACCGAACATCGAGTTTTTGTTGCGGCTAGTGCGACGTTCTTAGAGAAAGAATTTCTCGAGAACAAGTCGAGTAATAGAACCTTCGAGCTGTCGGAGATTCCAGAACCAACAACCGAGGAACAGATGGAGGAAGTTGTACCTCCAACTGATGATACGGTTAATATTCCTGAGGAACCTAGGAGGTCGGGTAGAGACTCTCATCCTCCTGACAGATACATTGGTATGATCGAGGAGAATGACGTTTTACTTCTAGAAAGTAATGAACCCGCAACCTATAAAGGTGCTATGGCCTGTTCCGACTCAAAGTTATGGCTCGAAGCCATGCAATCTGAGATGGACTCCATGTATGAGAATAACGTATGGGATCTAGTTGATTTACCTAATAAGGTAAAACCTCTACAGTGTAAATGGCTTTACAAAATAAAGCGTTCTGTAGACGCGAAACCATATATCTATAAGGCACGACTTGTGGCAAAAGGTTTCACTCAAGTGCAAGGATTGCATTATGATGAGATTTTTGCACCTGTAGTCATGCTACGTTCCATTCGGATAATCTTAGCGATTGCCGCATTTCATGATTATGAGATTTGGCAAATGGATGTGAAAACCGCCTTCTGAAACGGTTATTTGGAGGAAGATTTGTACATGGTGCAACCCGAAGGTTTCATAGATCCTAAACATCCTAAGAAAGTATGCAAGCTTAAACGTTCCATTTATGGACTTAAGCAAGCTTCTCGGAGTTGGAATCATCGTTTCGACCAAGTGATAAAAGAGTATGGCTTCACTCGATCGGTCGAGGAACCATGCTTATATATCAAGTCGAGTGGGAGTAAGATTGTATTCTTGATATTGTATGTCGATGACATAATCTTGATTGGGAATGACATTTCTCTCCTTTCTTCGGTTAAAGAATGGTTGAAGAACCATTTCCAGATGAAAGATCTGGGTGAGGCACAGCGTATTTTGGGAATCCGTATCTACCGAGATAGATCACGACGGACGTTATCACTTAGTCAGGAGTCTTATTTAGATAAGGTTCTTGAGAGGTTCAGCATGACCAACTCCAAGAAGGGGAACCTTCCTATGACGACCGGGATTCGATTGAGCAAGTCTCGATCACACCCACGCGCCGAAGGGTTGAACACATGAGTCGTATTCCTTATGCATCTGCAATAGGATCGATCATGTAAGCCATGATGTGCACACGTCCAGACGTGGCACATACATTGAGTATGACGAGTCGGTACCAAAAGAATCCAGGTACCTACGGAGGACTAAGGATTGGGTATTGACTTATGGAGGAGATACTAAGCTATGCGCAACCGGTTACGCATATGGTAGCTTCCAAACGGATCTCAGTCCGGTTCGTCTTCACTCTTAGTGTGTTGTAGCAGATTCTACTACTGAGCCATTGAAATATGATAAGCATTGAGGGCACGTTATTTCCATGGGAATTAAACGTGTACCTGAGTTATAATAGTTGATTATGAATTCGATACGTTATCTTTTTCATATACTATTTATAACTTCATCGGTTTTATAATATTTTGTTTTTCATGTGGATTGTACTGACAACATTGAACGCCACAAAGTGAACTGAATTACATTATATTTGTTTTGGTCCGTAATCGCCAATGTGAGCTGATAACTCCGGCTATTATATTGTGCAGTCGATTGATGGCGGGTTCAACGAGCCATAAGTTAAACGGTTGACTAATCGATCACAGATACGAGATTATGACGATACCTCGTAGGACAATTTTTATTTGTGACAACGTAATGGAGTCCTAAATGTTCTATAACATTCGGTGCCAGGTCGTGGTTAGGACATCCATTGTGTTCCTAGAGTCGATTCTTTTGACTATCGACTGTCTCTTGAGATTAAGGCAGTTTTTGGGTGACTTTGGTTTCTTTCTCACGGTCTACCGTAACTGGGGCTAAGTAGATTTTTTCTGGGTCATTTCATACTGTTCTTACGTCTGCAGGATTCGAGTTGAGGAAATATCCATCCCTTATCAGGTATAGTTATTTCTTAGGGCCACTCGAGGAGTTGTAACTAAAATGCATGGCCATGCTCGAATGTTGATTCGTTTATCAGTTAAGTTACTCTCTAGTCGGGGAAACCACTCTTAATACAGATCACTTGTAAAATACGACCTTTGTGAATTCGGATTTGCAAATTGTTTTACATTGAGTGGGAGAAATTTTATAGGATATGAGAATCGGTTATCGCACATACACTTGTGAGGACAAGTGGGAGTTTGTTGGAGCTGGTGTCCTCCACAAATTAGTGCGATAACATTTGTAAATCTCTTACAGGTTCACAAGGGTATACTTCGTATATTTAATCAGTTGATTAACGTTTACCTAATAACGGTTGGCTTGCTAGAAAGTTTGACGTTATTATCATACAGATGGCGGTGATCAACTGGTCCCTAAAGGTCACACCTATAGGACGTATTTGAGAAATGTGGTTATAGAAATATAATTACATTGATGCCCAAAATGACTAAAAAGTTAGTCAATGTGTTGATGAGATAATTATTTAATGGAAATTAAATAATATTAAGTTGAGACGAATTAATCACAATTAAAAATTAAATATAATAAGTTATATTTAAATTAAATATATATAAGGTTAGTTTGGACGAATTAATCTGTTAATTCGTGGTTAAATATAATCAGTTGTATTTAATAATCAACAAGTTGAATGTGTCATAGTGGTAATAGTGAGGGTACACAAGCCAAGAGGTCATGGGTTCGATCCTCACTAGATGACAATTTAACACACTCTATATATTTTTGGAAAGACCAAAATTAAGGAAAATAATTTCCTTATTTCGGTCCATATTGGCCGAATATTAAAAGATTAATACTTTTCCTAATTGGATTGGTAATTCGGTCTATATAAGAGAAAAGGGGAGAATTATTTCTACCCTAATACTTTTTCTGACCTAGCCTCTCTTTCTCATCACAAGAACACAAAGACACTAAAATTTACATAAAAATTTTAGATTGATTTCTAGCATAATCAAAGGGTATATCTTAGATCGTCTTGGGTGCAACTAATAGGTGAATATCAATTTTGATATTGTTCTTAGGCCAATTTTGCAAGGACCCGAGGTTAATTCTAAATCCTTTTACTTATGCTTATGTATTTTATTTTATGACCATAGATCATCCTAATTATATCGTTATAATCCTTTAAATTAAGGGAAGTAGACAGATTATTTCCCACAAGTTTGACATTACTGTCGTGCGACGGTGGTGATCAGTTGATCCCCTTAGGTCATACCTATAGGGAAATACTCTTAATTGATTATTTATTTAATTGTATGCCGATACGAGTTAATTAAATTGCTTAAAATTGACGTATGATTTTGTGAGTAAAGTTAACGTATCTTATTGTAATTTGATTAAATGAGACATGGTCTAAGTAATCGAATTGTTTTATTACTTGGATAAAATTATTGTTTACGAAACAATTGATATTGAATTGAGATTGAATGAATGATTTATTATAAATACAAGATGTTGTGATTTATAATTGATAAACCATTTTGGTACAAGTAATTACGAATTACTAGTCGATTTTGTATATGACATATTTTATGAGTATGTTGATTTTTAATATGTTAAAAATACATTACAATTTCATATGTCAAGTAACATGTCACATATGTTACAATTGACAAATGACAAAAATAAAATGGACCTCCCATTTTATATGTGCCGAAAATGGAGGGGCTTATGGTTGATATTGTGTTAATTATTTTTAAGTGGAAAACACAATAATTACCTATAGTCTTAGCCTTACATACCTATCATTTCTTGGGTAGAAAAACTAGCCCATGCATTGGGCACACCACTCCCTCCAACCGGTTTTACCTAGGGAAATTGAGAGTGTTTCCTCTACAATTATTCATTCACTCTTATCATAAAATTTCTAGTGTAAGAAATTATCATACTCTCTACAATTTGTGAAAATTCTAGAGAAATAAACTCACATAATCACTCCCTCTTGAACCGATTTTTCAAGAGAACAAAATTAATTTTTGTGTTATATTTTATAGTAAGACTTATATTATTTCTAGTACAAAATAATATTGGTTATTAAGAGATTTCCTTGGGTATTCACATTTGGGAGAGGTTCTAATTTGGACCTTTTGTTCATCCATTTTAAGGAAAGCTCAAGAACTAACAAATAGGTGAATTTGTTGGTGCCCATAAAACCAAAATCATATAGTAAGATTGATGATTTCTTCTCTTATCTTATTTATGTTTGCATGCATAAGATTTGTAATTATTTTATGACTAAATAATTTCTCACATATATGAATATGTAAATTAATGTGATTAATGTTTTCTAACAAGTGGTATCATAGCCTTAGGTTGTTTGCATGCAAATCGGTTATTGTTTTTCCGAGTTATACGATTAACAAACAAAACTTATAAATTTGTGTTTATTATGAAATATTACGAAATTTATTTGCATGTTAAATTTTCTGGTCCTAAAATGTATTTAGGATATTTTGGTTTATTTATGGATTTTATTGTTCATTTTATATAATAATGGCATTAAAATGTGATTTTTATGATAAAAATGCCATTTTTGGACTAAAAATAGCTAAACTTCGATTTTTCCAATGGTTTTTGGATATGTTTTCACATATAGTATCTACTGATGGCCTGTAAATTTTCATAATAAAATGAGTTGTTATACTCGAAATATGGATTTTTCAAGTTAAAATCGTATTTAAATGGGTAAATAGGTTAATATGAGTTATATTTCGAATATGGTCATGAAAATTTAGTATGTTGTAACATGAAATTTTACAAGATGCGTGTAAAATATTTGGTTATAATGAAGTCTTCATGCATAATTTATGAATTTTTGATGAAAAATCACATAAATAGTGACTTTAATTAGTAAAAATGCTAAAACATACTTCATGACTAAAGGAAAAACGTCACATGTTGCATTTTGTCATATATTTCAGATCTAAAATTGAAAAGTTAATAAAAATAATTTTCTCATATTTTTATTGTAATAATTGATAAATCCGATAAACCGCAACATAGTTTTTCTCGATAATTTTCGAAATTTTTAACCTATGTTTTTTGAGCATTATGAGTGTCATGGTATTTTTCCAGAATGTTCATGAGTTTAAATTTCAAATTTTGAAATTATTTGAAATTTTTTATGATTTAATTTAAAGTTTATGGCAAAATTTTGTATTTTGAGTCCATTTATGAACAATATTAAGAAATATATGTTAATTATTGTCAATATGTTAGTGGAGACTAATTTTGAGTCCTAAGTTGGTTAGGGTAATTAACTTGTATATAAATATGATTTTATGTAATTATTGTGATTTTAAAAGGTTAAATCACGGAAATCCGTAAAAACCGAATAATATACGATATTGGTTCTTTAAAGGCGATTTAGCATAAAATTTGGCATGTTCATACATATTATAATGCTGCATTTTATTTTTGATTGTCATTTTTAATTTTTTGTAATTTTTTGAATTATGTAATTTTACTTAGTATGGCCTTAGTTTTAATTGGTATTACCCGAAATGTATGGGAATATCGATTCGGTTGTAATTTATTGTGATCTCGTATCACCGTTTTGTAATTTAATAGATTTAAATTTTAATTTCAAATGTATAATTGGAAATTATGTAATTCATTTATAATATTATTTATTACTTTGTAATTTCCTGGAGTTTCCATGAAGACGGTGTTACCTCGAGATGCGTGCCACGACCGAAGTTCAAGGGACCAATGGAGTTGGTTTCCGAATTTGTAATAGTTTATTAGATTTACTATTTTAGGAAGGCCATACTAGGATTTAATTTATGCTTTGCATTTTATTTATATGTTGCATGCATCGCTAAATCGCCATAACTAAACATGCATTTTAAATCGAGTTTATCGACCGTGTCAATTACAATTATCGTAGTTCACCGCTTTAGTTCACTTAAAACGTGATAGATAATAAATTGACATGACCTCTCGCTAAAAATAAACAATTGAGACTTAACCTTACCAAAAAGTAGAAACCATGAAAACCTATTTCGTGAGGGAGTGCACTCGGCCACACCGGGGTACAAACCTTGTTACGTAGGGGAAGTGCGTGATAATGTCTATCCACCGAATTCATGTTGATGAGGGATGAATCGGCTACACCGTGCCCAAGTTAATGTGGGTTTGGATCATGGACACATTTATTCGAAATTTAGATTGAGCTCAACGGAAGTATTCGTGACCGTAGTTACATGTGTTCCGGGCTAAAAATAAATGTTAATGTAATTTTATCGACGAAGAGTTGTAAAAGTAGAATCGATTAAAGAGTTAATCCACCGAGTTATATTGATAAGGGATTTATCGGCCACACCGTGCCCAAGTTAATATGAATTTGGATCTTGGAATCATTTATAATAGTTGGGTAGAGGTCACTATATAAATGCTCATAACTTGTTAAATTATTTACAAGTATTATTATGACGATAAATGTTAGTTTTCATCATTCCGTTGTCGCATTGTTTGCATCATTCTATTTCTTCACCACATTTTTAATACGATATCATTTCGATTCAAATCTCCATTAAAACATCGTAACTAAAGACAAATATGGATTTTCTTCTAAAACCTCGTGTTATCCATTGGAAGGATCTCTTATGAAGAGTATAGATGAAAGTTATTCGTGATCAAAAGGGTTTTTGATTCTTGACTAACATATCTACTTACAATGAATTGTTTCTCATATGCTTAATTGAGTTAAGTACTTTGAAACGTTACATCATTTTGGTAACTAGATTTGTTTGAAATCAAAATTGACCAAAATACTGCAACCACTTCAATGAAAGTTTTAAGACTAAACAAACGAATGAAGAGTAGTCTTCATGAATTTCAATTTTTGCTTCTCTTAGCAAAGACTCATTGAAATGAGTGAGAGCATTCTCTTAACCGTTAAGAAAATGATAAGGTTTAAAGAAGTAAAATTAGAATGGAATTGATACAAGGTAATGTTAAAAGTAACGTTATTGAGAATAACAATGCTAAACCTATCAATCCCGACCGATAAAGTTTCCATTGTCTTAATTGTTGGACACTAGAAAGGAAGCTACCCCAAATTATTGAAGAATCAACAAGTTAGTTATGGGACATCTAATGGGACCTTCTTCTTTAAATGTTTATTTGATTGACATAAATTTTGCTAGTACTACTTCGTCAATATTAGAAACCGGTGGTGGTTTTCATCATTGTACTTGGTACATAGGATGATTAGAATATGACGACTAGCAACAATGATGTTGAGAGATAGAGTCATTGTGTAATCAATCTAGTTTTGGGTTTATAGTTGTACTTAATTATGACTATTAAGTGCATAAACTCTAAATAAGAATATAAACTTGTTAAGATACAAAAGAGGTTTTCACTTTTGTGACCCTATACACCATGATTTGATGTATGGCTAGCCTATTATCAAGGTGATTATATTCTAAACCAAACTAGAATGATATATCATGTAGATGATGCAAGACTCAAATTGGTAACCCAAGATTGAACCTTAGATTCTGGAATGATGAACGCAAAGAGTTATGGATTACTCTTGAAACCATTAAATATTATGGTATATGCGTATCTTGTATTCAAAGCAAGATGTCTCGTGCTTTTTGGTTGAAAAGGAGATCGAGATTGTAAATCATTGATCCAGAATAGGTTGATCATTTTCTTTTACCAACGATTTAAGTTGACACTAATGTGTTCACTTAATAAGGTAAATAGAGAAATCTTTGAAGAACTTCAAAGAGTTCAAGGAACCACGATTTAGTCGTGATGGGATTATCAAAGTGAAGACTTTGATATAAGCCAAATGAAATGTGATATAGTATCACAAGTTAATCTCTCTTAACACACATTATAGGATAATGTGTGGTTGGATAAGAAATCAAACGCTATTCGATATGGTTTGGACTTCAATAAAGTTACTTTGAGTTACTTGATCCTTTTGGGGATTTTATCATTTTGTCTAAATTATTTTTCCGCTAAATCTAAAACGAATTATATGAGATATGAAATGGTAGTGTACCATGTTTGTAAGTTTTCAAAAGAAATAAATGCTCATTTTTCCTTACTATAATCACGAGTACAACGGGATTGTGGCTTGTGAAGCTGTCTTTCTAGAATACAAGTTTATTTCTAGAAGACAGAGTGAGAGAAATTAATTCAAGAGCCACAAAGAATGTTATGTCGCAAGAAACTGGTCTTTCTTGGCCACATGAGACGTTTTGTGTAAGACGTTGTTTCTTCAAAACCTAGGAGGTTAAAGTCATCACTTGTTGAAGATGATGAATTAGTGTTTACTTTTAGAAAGTAAATAGCTTGTAACTTACAAAGAAATTGTTTGATTCAAGTTGATTACTTCTGGAAAGTAATGAACATATGACTTACATGAGAGTGTTTAAGTCACAACTCAAATTCAAGGCTTAGAGCCATGAAAATCCGAAATAAATTCCAAGTGAATTGTTAGATATCAAAGCTTGATTGGTTGCAAAGGGTTTTGCACTAGTTGAAATGCTTAAGTCTATTTGGATCTTCTTAGGGATTGTGTTTCATTATGATGATATACATATAGCGAGTGAATCTAAAACCCACTTCTTCAATTAGAAGGAATATATTCAATACATGTCTTGAGTTTTGTAGATTCTTGTCATCCTAAGATAATGTGAAACTTAAGAGAGGGTCTTAAGTAGGACATAAATGAGTTGGAATCAATGTTTTGATCATGTTATAAAACATTTCTCGATAAGTCGAGAAGTTGTGTTTATACATGAAGTTTAGTGGGAGTTACGAAAATTTTAGTAGTCTTATATGTGGATGACATATTGATCATTGCGAATGATTTAAGACTTTGGAGAAATATAGTACATCCTTAATATCCGGATTTATGGAGATAAATCTACATGATATTAATGTCAAATAAGGAGTCTTATGTTGATAAGATTCATGACTAGTTAAATCGAATTGAACATATTTGATTGATACCATTTGCTTCCGCTGCCGAATCAATTAAATAGGAAATGATGTATAACACTTCATATACTTTGAGTATGATGAATTGTTTCAAATTGAATTTAAGTAATAGTTACCAAGTAAGCCATAAAGATTACCCTTAAGTGCTTGCAGAAGCATTAAGGATGTAAAGCGAAGTGTTTTTAATGCAATTTTGTGTAAGGGTGTTACACAAATGACAATTGACAATTGAGATTGCGCATGGTTTCCGACAAAACCATAATCAAAACACATTAGGATGGTTAAGATACCATTGTGGCTATGTTGTTTAAGAAATAGATTTTCTAGAATCGTTCTAGGCAATAAAGAACAATGAGAAATATTTACAACGGAAATTGAGTACACTTGCAATCATGGGATGTGCAAGAGGGATGAGTCTCGCACACTGTGAAAACAGTGGGAGCTATTCTATGACTGGAGAGCTTATGTCTAGATTGGATCTAGACTCGTACTCAGAAAGTTTTGTAATGCAAATGTATACATTACAAAGGAAAACGAGTATGTAGTAAGGTTGAGTTAGGTACAAGAAGTTGATAAAACCTACTAACCAAAGCCTTCTTATAGGCTTAACATGATGAGTCATGTCATATGTCATTTCAATTGGATTGAGATGAACAACTACATACATGATCAAAATGGATTATAAAAATATGAAGTAGTAATCAGGTATTGACTATTCATATGTGATAGTCACATTTGTCGTTCGAGTTTTTAAATCTAAAAACTCCTTTTATACTTTGTTACATCCAAACGGGTTGTAGAGACAACATTGAACCCCGTTAAAGTGAGCCCGGATTAACATGGTATTCGCCCATAATCACTTGTATGAGGTGACATCTCGAAGTGACTAGAGTGTGATGCGATTGATGGCAAGTTCAAGTGCCATAGAGTCATGTGAGATGACTAGTCGATCACATAGGCAGACTGTTAGGAACACTTTGTCGGGCCTTATGACCGCTTATAGAGTTTGTCAAATTTATATAGCCTGGTCGTGGTGAGAGCTACTATAGTGTTCTAATGAGTCGATTCTTTTGACTAAAGACTGTTCGCCTAAGGTGGCACAGTTTCAGATTAACTTTGATTTGTGTTACTACGACCTTCGTAAATGGGGTCAAATGGGCATATTTTTGGTTATGATGGCTCTGGCTAGTCGAAGGGAATAAGTGCGATAGGAATTGTCCACCCCCTTGTCAGGGTTAAAACAATATCTTAGGGCCACTCGAGGAGTAATGAACTGGAAATGCGTGGCCACGCTCGGAAGGTATCTATGGTAGATAATTCCGGTCAATCAAGTATTCTCCAGATCAAGGAAACCACTCTAGATATGATCACTTGCAAGTACGACCCGAAAGACACCTTGCATTGAGTGGAGGATAGTAATAGGACAAGAGAATTGGTGACGCACACTTGTCGAGGACAAGTGGGAGATTGTTGGAATAAGTGTCCTCCGACAATAATGCGATCACAACTGTTGATCATAATGATCACATGTTTAAATCTCATTTTAAGAATACATGTGGGATGTAATATTTTACAGTCAACTGGTCCACACATATCGGTAATGATTGGCTGACTAGAGTTTGACATTACTGTCGTGCGACGGTGGTGATCAGTTGATCCCCTTAGGTCATACCTATAGGGAAATACTCTTCATTGATTATTTAATTAATCGTATGCCGATACGAGTTAATTAAATTGCTTAAAATTGACGGATGATTTTGTGAGTAAAGTTAACGTATCTTATTGTAATTTGATTAAATGAGACACGGTCTAAGTAATCGAATTGTTTTATTACTTGGATAAAATTATTGTTTACGAAACAATTGATATTGAATTGAGATTGAATGAATGATTTATTATAAATACAAGATGTTGTGATTTATAATTGATAAACCATTTTGGTACAAGTAATTACGAATTACTAGTCGATTTTGTATATGACATATTTTATGAGTATGTTGATTTTTAATATGTTTAAAATACATTACAATTTCATATGTCAAGTAACATGTCACATATGTTACAATTGACAAATGACAAAAATAAAATGGACCTCCCAATTTATATGTGCCGAAAATGGAGGGGCTTATGGTTGATATTGTGTTAATTATTTTTAAGTGGAAAACACAATAATTACCTATAGTCTTAGCCTTACATACTTATCATTTCTTGGGTAGAAAAACTAGCCCATGCATTGGGCACACCACTCTCTCCAACCGGTTTTACCTAGGGAAATTGAGAGTGTTTCCTCTACAATTATTCATTCACTCTTATCATAAAATTTCTAGTGTAAGAAATTATCATACTCTCTACAATTTGTGATAATTCTAGAGAAATAAACTCACATAATCACTCCCTCTTGAACCGATTTTTCAAGAGAACAAAATTAATTTTTGTGTCATATTTTATAGTAAGACTTATATTATTTCTAGTACAAAATAATATTGGTTATTAAGAGATTTCTTTGGGTATTCACATTTGGGAGAGGTTCTAATTTGGACCTTTTGTTCATCCATTTTAAGGAAAGCTCAAGAACTAACAAATAGGTGAATTTGTTGGTGACCATAAAACCGAAATCATATAGTAAGACTGATGATTTCTTCTCTTATCTTATTTATGTTTGCATGCATAAGATTTGTAATTATTTTATGACTAAATAATTTCTCACATATATGAATATGTAAATTAATGTGATTAATGTTTTCTAACACAACGTAGGAACCGAACTAGAACCCCAAGAACTTAGGATAGGGACAACCTTAAGCCCAACCGAAAGGGCCAATTTCATAGACCTCCTACACGAGTTCAAAGACGTTTTCGCTTGGTCCTACATAGACATGCCAGGGATCGACTGGTATATTGTAGAACACATAATTCCAATCAAGCCAGGTTTCAAACCTGTAAAGCAGAAATTTCATCGGATGAGGACATAATGGGCTCTTAAAATCAAAGAAGAAGACGATAAAGCAATTTAAAGCCGGATTCATCAAAGTTTCCGAGTATTCAGACTGGGTGGCCAACATAGTGCCCGTAACAAAAAAGGATTGGCGAATCCGAGTTTGTGTTGATTTCAGAGACTTAAACAAAGCAAGTCCCAAGGACGATTTTCCTCTACCACATATCGACATATTGGTAGACAATACAACAGATCACGCGTTGTTGTCCTTCATGGACGGATATGCAGGATATAATCAGATCAAGATGGCCATAGAAGACATGCATAAGACTGCCTTTGTTACTCAATGAGGCACCTATTGCTATACTGTTATGCCATTCGGATTAATCAATGCTGGAGCTACATATCAACGCACTGCGACCACACTGCTAAATGACATGATGCATAAAGAAGTAGAAGTATACGTGGATGATATGATTGTCAAGTCCAAAGATAGGAAGAGACACATTTATAACCTTCGCAAATTCTTCCTAAAACTACGAAAGTACAACATGAGGCTCAATCCTCAGAAATGCGCATTCGGGGTGACATCAGGCAAACTTCTGGGTTATGTCGTCAGTCAACGGGGAATAGAAATCGATCCTTCCAAAATCAAAGCTCTAATCGAAATGCCACAACCTCAGACAGAGAAGGAGGTTAGGGGATTTTTAGGCAAGGTGCAATACATAAGTCGATTCATATCGAAACTTACCATGATCTGTGAACCCATTTTCAAGAAGCTCAAGAAAACAGATCATACCATATGGGATGATGACTGTCAAAAGATATTTGACAAAATTAAGGAGATACTAGCCAAACCACCAGTGCTCATGCCTCCTCAACGAGATCAACCTCTTGGTTTATATCTCACAGTGACCGAAACAGCCATGGGGACTATGCTAGCACAAACCGTT
Source organism: Silene latifolia (assembly GCF_048544455.1). NCBI lineage: Eukaryota > Viridiplantae > Streptophyta > Magnoliopsida > Caryophyllales > Caryophyllaceae > Silene > Silene latifolia. The sequence goes on along the minus strand of NC_133531.1, from coordinate 132,039,304 downwards.
GGAAAAGAAGAAAGAGCTATCCACTACCTTACTAAGAAGTTCTTGGAGTATGAATGCAAGTACACACCTATCGAAAAGACATGCCTCGCTCTTGTGTGGGCAACAAAGAAGCTACGCCATTACATGCTTAGCTACTCCGTCAAGGTGTACTCCAAAATGGATCATGTCAAATACCTCTTCGAAAAAACCGTTCTCAACGGATGCTTGGCAAGATGGACTTTAATATTCTCAGAATTCCATCTCAAATATTTACCTCTGAAGGTAATAAAGGGACGCGCCGTTTCCGAGTTCTTTGCAGATAATCCCATCAACGACACCCAAGCAGTAGACACATGGTCTGTCCCAGATGAGGATATACTACAAACTAATGTAGACTCTTGGGATCTTTATTTTGATGGGGCCTCAAACCTAAGAGGATTTTGAATAAGAGTATTGCTCATTTCTCCTGAAGGTGAGCATACACCACTCTCTGTCAAACTCGACTTCAAGGTGACAAATAACGCAGCAGAATATGAAGCTTGCCTTATTGGGTTACAAGCAGCATTAAGTTTAGGCATCAAAAATCTTCGAGTTCACGGAGATTCATCCTTGATCATCAACCAAATTACGGGATCTTGGAAAATTCGAAGTGAAAGTCTAGCACCCTATCAGACTAAGATAGATCAAGTTGCCAAATTTTTCGATCAAGTAACCTATCTACACCTACCTCGAGAAGAAAATCAGTTAGCAGACACTCTTGCAAAACTTGCATCTCTGATTAACATGCCAGACGACATGGTATAAATACCTTTATGCATCGAGCGGCGGTCAGAACCAGCCTACGTGCACCAAATTACAAATGAAGAGGAAAATCCAGGGGAACCATGGTTTCAAGCCATTCTAAACTTCAAACTCAGTGTTACATATCCACCAGATATGGATAAGACAGGACAACATGCTATGCGCCTACTAGCCTCTTAATATCTCCTCATACAAGGAGAATTGTACAAAAGAACACCTCTTGGTGTAGTTTTACGTTGCCTTGATCATTCACAGGCACATAAGGTGATGGAAGAAGTTCATGATGGAGAGTGTGGCCCTCACATGAGTGGACCAATGATGGCAAAGAAAATCACGCGCTTGGGATATTACTGGACCACAATGGAATCCGGTTGAATCAAGTATGCCAGACATTGCCATAACTGCCAAATCTTCGGGAATGTGCAACATGTCCCTCCTTCACTACTCTACACCATGACATCTCCTTGGCCATTTTCTGCTTGGGGAATCGACATTATCGGGAAGATCACCCCAGCTGGAACATGAGGACACTGTTTCATTTTGGTGGCTATCGACTATTTCACCAAATGGGTCGAAGCGGCATCTTACACTAGTCTCACAGCCAAAAACGTGGCAAAGTTCATACAAACCAATATCATCTATCGATATTGTTTCCCACATGAAATCATCAGTGACAATGGATCACATTTCCAGGCTGAGAGTGAACAATTGCTAGCCAAGTACAAAATCAAACATCACCATTCCTCGCCATACACACCTCAAACCAACGGCGCGGTAGAGGCAACCAATAAGAATGTCGTCACAATCCTCAAGAAAATGATCGATAATTATCGCGATTGGCCCAGTAAGATACCATTTGTCTTATGAGGATATCGCACATCATTTAGGATGCCCACTGGGGCTACTCCTTTCTATTTAACTTACAGCATGGAAGCTGTACAACCAGTTGAACTAGAAATCCCATCCTTACGCATTCTACTCGAAATTCAAATTCCAGAAGCCGATTGGAAGAGAGACAGGTATGAAGAACTCATCCTCTTGGATGAACGAAGATTGCGCGCATTACATAATGTGCAAACATATCAGGCACGTATCAAACGAGCATTCAACAAAAGGGTTAAGCCTAGAAACATCAAAGAAGGAGACTTAGTCCTCAAATCGGTTAGAGCTCTTCTACCTGTCGATCCACGAGGAAAGTTCTAAACCAACTGGGCCAGACCATTCTTAGTCAAGTCCATACTCCCGGGGGGTGCGGTTAGGATCACAGACCTAGATGGGAATGAATTTGTTAATCTAACTAACCTCGACCAATTGAAACGATATTACGCCTAGCATAGAACGAAACACGCGCCTCGCGTAACACCCACGTGCCGCTCATGCGACACGAAATAAAACGGCCCCTGGCCCGCTGAAATAAAGATTATGTCACCTCGCTCTTGCATTTTGACAATTTGTCATCCTCATATCATCAAAAATTAAATTGTATTTTAGGAGTAAGTAAAGCACATGCTCATTTTCTAGTTCACTACAAGCTCTTGCTTAGAACAATTGTTCTTTTACATTTACTCGAACTACGCGCAAGGGTTTGATTTCATTTTTAAATGAATACGTAGGCAATCTTTTACAGGATACAACCCATTATTCTAAATGTAAATAGTACATTTGCATTTGCATTTGAAATTCGACAAGAATAATAAAATAAAATCACAACAGTTTCATAACTAATTAATCTTTTATTCATTTCTTTCATAAATAATAATAGTACGCCACATAATATGCCGAAAAATAAATAGGCTAGGATTTTAAAAACCCCACCATTTATTACAAATAATAATAATAATAAATAATACTACGACTTAGGCTACTCTTGCATCTTCCCCTTGCCTTTGTCATTTTTATCATACTTCTTATCTTGACCACGAGCAGGGCACTCCTGTGTTATCTCAGACCTAATCACCAAAGGTCTCTCTCGAGGTCTAGCCTTACCATTTCGATCAACCACCTTCTCTGCGGCAGGAGCGGTCTTCGGTTTCTTCGACGGATGAACGACTCGGAATCCGGCCTTTTCCTCTCCCTCAGTCAAATATTTCTGGTTCTCCTTTGCTACCTCACGAATCTTGTAGTCAACGGGCACGCATTTCCTCAATTTCTCGCGCTCCTCGGGAGTAGTAGCTTTCCTCCATTGCAAGTATGAATCCGATAACCATAAGGAACCGACAGGATAAAGTATGAACCACATGTTCCTCTGAGCCCACTTGAGGGCCCACTCTCGACGACTCTCGGTAGTATGTGCCAATGCAGTTTGAGGAACGGTGTCAAGCTTAGGAATCTTCTGCTTAAGTCCCACTTGCCTCATCAATCTCTCCGGGAAGATGCATATCATGAATTCCAAGCCAGGAATGCGAACTGACCGAGTAGGATCTAAAGACGAAACTCCAGTGACTGACCTGAGATGCCACCATGGCACAATCCATCGGATCAGAGGACCACCTTAATTCTCAGCTTCTTCTCCCAATAGCTGCAAATCCGAGTGAAGTCCACCATATAGAGTCTGGTCCTCATCGCAATCGACCGAGCAAGATATCCTGTCACATTAACTGGGGGCTCGATCAACCGTAGACGCTCTATGAGCCAAACCTACAAAAGACGGGAATAAATGTCCAACCAAAGAAAAAAAGCGAACGAAAAGAAAAAAAAAAGAGAAGAAAATCGAAAAAAAAGAAAAAGAAGAGGTTCTTACCTGCAAAATGATAGGACTTCCCAAATAAGGAAGATCACGGTTGGCTTTCCTATTATCCATCCCCAAAATGATCTCTCCTAGGCACAGACTCGCTGGGCTCCTGCGCAGCTCCATCTGTTCAACCAAGCTCAAATAACGAGGATCCCCTCTCATTTCCTTATCAACATGCCCGCGGAGGACATAACCATGCAGTAGGCAAAACCCGAACGCCCTACACCTCGCCACATAAGAGATAGAAGGGTCTTCCCTGTTTATGAATCGATCAATAAAGTCAAGCATACGGACTCCTTTTGAGGTCACAAGACGGTCAACCTCAGCTTTAGTCAGTCCAAGCAAATATCTAAACTTGCTTTTATACCCTTGAGAGCTAGAGGGTATGGCAGGCGCATTTTATGGATCCCATCCTCCAATTGCAGCAATTTCCTCAGGAAACGGACAGATATCGCCTCCAGAGAAGGCAAACACATGGAAATTAGGGTCCTAATATTCCAGACAAGCATCCAAGAAAGGGTTCACAACCTTCACCAATTTGAGACTCAAGATTGACCCCAAATTGAAAGCACCCATATCATGTTTCTCAACGTTTTTAAATCTATTTGTCCACTCCTTGAGACGGTTTTCAAAGGCATCCATAATTTGTGAATTTTCTTCTATGAAAATAGGAGAATTTTTATGAAATAGACCGAAGAAGACGGAAGAATTATGTGAATAAAAGCTCCCTTGACGTCTATATTTATACTAAAAGTTGTTTCCTAATTTCCGTCAGAACTGACTAACCAGGGAAATGGCGCAGCACCAGCTGCGCCTCTTCGAAGGATCGCAGCTCGTGCTGCACCTATTCCTCAGAAGGCCTTCCGTGATTTTTCCGCCTTGGATCTTTCCTAATTTATTTTGGGTATAATTTCCTATTCCTATAGGTTATTATTTTGGTAGTTACGCCAAATTACCATGTTTTATGATTCCTAATTCTCCGGGCATGCTTTTCGAGACGAAATCGACATTTTCGCCGACCGCGCACACTTACACATTTCATTTTATTTCCTGTTTTTGGGGGAATCATTTCACTCCCGTTTCCCATTTCATTTCAAACTTACACATTTCTTTTTAAGTTTTTTTTAGGGGGTAGCCCTCCCTACCGTCCGGTCATTTTTGACAATTTCTTTTGCATTCCGCTCATTTCCGAGCAATGTTTTCACACTCGTTCGTTTCTGAGCAATTTTTTGCAATTTTTTAGGACGTAAATTTCATTTCGTGCTAGTATAAGCCATATGTACAGTGTGTGTTTTACGTGTATTTTACGTGTAAGTCTATGTAAATTTCGGCAACATGACGATGTAAACCATCATCTACCAAACCTGTTCTAAGCTAACCTGCAGGAACAAACATACAACCCAGCAGCCAAGGCACTCAAGCCATCATATACACAACCAAAATGCTATATGTATATCAAGCTGGGGGCTCTTGCCCAAAACAAGTCCAAAAATCCAGAATGAAGTCCAAAATGTGCAAAATATATACAATACAGCCGACGACAATACAAGCAAAAAAAACTACTCCTACTCGCCACCTCGCTCGGTGACCCTTGCCTCAAGAGCAGAAATATCGGCGTCCCTAACCTTCAACTCCCTCAACAGGCGAGCTGTCTCCTCTTGGACTGCGCCAGTTCTCGCTCCAGGTCGCGCTCCCTCTGCAAATGACAAAGAAATGTCTCATTTCAATCATTTCAAACAAAAGGCGAGAAAATGGCAACAAAATTCAAAATAAAGTAAGTGAAAGGTTCATACCTGTCGTCCTCGGCCGCCAGCAAGTGCCTCCATGGCTGTAGCCCATAGTCGGTTGGCCACCCTCCACAGCGCCACATATCGAGACGACGCCACCTGTATTTCAATAAATAAAAGATTTTCAAGGGAATGGACTAATGTATTCATATACAACAAAAAGAACTAACCGAATCTGGGGCCTACCCTCCTAACCAAGTGCTGCCACTCCTTCAGGCCAGTATCTGTCACCACCTCGCCAAAGTCGCGGAGCTCGGAGATCGTCGTCATCCCCACCGCGTCAATGTACTCAAGGGTCTCGGGGTACGCTGGGGGCTCGACGCCCGCCTCCTCAACCTCATGCAGAATTAAAATGAAGTCTTTATTTGATGATCATTCATCATTTTGTCAAGTCAATTCGAAAAGGGAAAATGAAACACTTACCACGACCGACCAGTACGCCAGTGTAACACCCCGGTTTATGAAGGAGCCTTTAGCAAGACATTCCCTAATAAACCGGACTGTTACCATCTCGGTTTCCCGAGGTAGTGAATAACAAATTAAACTCCAAGGCAAAATTAAATAATACTTTACTTAATTATTACAAAACCTCTGTTATGTCAAATTACAAAGAACTAATCATAAATAAAAGTGAAAGTCTTCTAGATGGTGATCTAGCTACTAAGTCGTCTGATCCAGTGCCTCACGCCCATCCAGCTCCCGTTCTATCTCTTAACCTGTCAAGTCTGCTCGCCAATATTTGGGTCATCACAGGTGTTCACGAATACACAGGGTCAACCACGAGGTTGAATAGGGAAACAATAAAACAACAAAAATATGATATGCATGCTCCTCCGTCACCTCCATCTCTATCTCAACTCATATCTCATATCTCATACCCCGGACAACCCAGCCATACCGATCCCCGGTAGACTATATATATCGACCGTAGCCGATCTGCCAGCTCGCAGCTGAGGACACCAGGGCAAGTCCTGCAGAACCCGCCTGGGCCTTATCACAACTCACATCGTATCTCAACATCGTCACACCTACACCGTCCTCCAACTCCAATGCATATGTAATGCTCAACAGAAATTAATGCAACACAATATATATATTAATGAATGAAATCATGCCAGCTACCTAATGTTGTGATAACAAACTCAACACGATCAATTCAGTCAATCACCTTCCCGTATATGAATCATAACGTAAATCAACAACCACGAATCAAGTCAACACAATTCAACAACAGCGATAATAGGTCAAGTGTATTTCCCTACCTCAAAGTGCCAAAGAAATCCAATTAAGTAGTTCAAGCAGTCCAGAAATAAAGCAACGAATCTGATTATCGATCCTTCACGAATCCGTCACCTAAAACAATTATAATACTTATAATTACTAACTACTAAATATAGAAATCTCCCAAAATAGAAACTTTCCCGAAATACAATCCCGACACCAAACTTATGCCCAACTGATAACTAAAATAAGCCGATTAGTATTTGACCCAACTTCCCAAAATAGAAAGTTACAAAAATAGAATTTCTTAAAATGGAAACTTTCCCGATATAGTAACTTTTCTTTTTTAACAAACCCGACTCAAAACCCGACTTGAATTATTTTAAAAGACTCGGGAATTAAATTAATTAATTAAGAATACGACCCATTACGAAAAATAACGATTAACTATGAAAAACCCGTTTCAAAACAATTCGAATAACCCATCATCAACCACCGCCCCTTCACACTCGTTCCCACACTCCCACGCGCCACCACTAGGCCGTGTCAGCCACCAGACCAAACCCCCACTCTGACCCAGCCACCTACGACCACCACCAGCCTGGTCGACTGCCGCCGGCGAGTTGAACCAGAGCTGCCATTTGGCCTGGTTCACCGCCAAGCCTCACCAAACGCCCCCTGTCCATGACTCACAACCACCGCAGCCGACAACTATCCCTTGCCAAACCACCCCAGACCTGCTCGCCGTCAGCCCACGAACCCAGTCGACATAGCGCTGCCGATTCGACCTCCCCCGAGTCCACGGTGGCGCCACCCCAATCCTAACCATCTACACCCGCCTGAAAACCATATATAAACCCGTTTGTTACCCCCCTTGTCGTTGCCGCCTTTCACAGCCACTATCACCACCTAAAACCTCCCTAACAACCACCACCACACTCGACCCATTCCACCCAGATCCCTTACCCCATCAACAACCACCAGCCTCACCTCTCTAAGACACGAAACAACCAACAAAACTGACAGAATGCGAAAACCGAGAAGAAGGGTTGTGTTCTTACCTTTTTCTGCCACCACTACCGCCACCAGAGTCGCCTATGAGCGTCGACAAATGTCCCTATCTCCTCCCTGCTGCGCCGTTAATGCCCACACCATCTCTCTCTCTCTCTCTCGAATTGCGTGAAGATTGGGATTGGTGTTGCTGAAATGAGGGTGGCGGGTGAGGGAGTAGGGTTTCCTAGAGTTAGGGTAAACTTAGGTTAGAATTAGGTTAAATGGTAAATGGGTCTGGTAAATGGGTCATGGGTAACGTGATTGGGTAAGCTAACGTGACCTCGTTCAGATAAACCCGACTCAACAAGTTTACGAATCGATCTTACGATATCAACACGACTAAACAATTAACTCGACTCAATTAGCGATATAAAATACGGGGTATTACAGTCTTCCCCCCTTAAAATGAACTTCGTCCCGAAGTTCGCTCCCGTACTCAAACCTCAGAAGGGTATTGTATATCGTACATACGGACGTCACGCATTTCTAACACAGTTAACACACACTTTTGACACATCAATTAAACATAACAGACACGAAATGTTACATTCTGCCCTCCTAAAAAAAATAAACTTCGTCCCGAAGTTTAACTCATCTTCACTTAACCCAACTAACTACAACTAATAACTACCTGAGAACACACATGTATCACAACTAAATAATCATCTGAGAACACCGTCATCTTCCATCTAAATTCCGATCTCAAACTCAAGTAACTCAATAACCACGGTCACACTGGACCGTAAACGTAACTCGGCACAAAGGCCCCACAACTCAATACTAGTGGCCAATCTCAATCTCAATATCAATAGTTTAACTACACTCTCCTTTTACACATCAACCAACTAACAGAAGTAGGAACAAAACGTATAGAACTCATTTGCATAGGTACCTCACAACGAATCATCAACTTGATCAAAACTACAATCTACAAACAAGGGCAATATAAACATTAAGATTTTACAATCCTACCCGACTAGAAACATGGTTACGTCCTCGTAACCTCTTTTCAACTTTCATATACATATGCAACAAAATCATTATCAACCACTTGTGACAGGAAAGAACACATGACAAGAGATTGCGCATTAACATTAAAGTCGGACAAGGTTTTATTATGGAATTAATTGATTATCAACAAGTAGCATTTATTACTTAGCTCATGCTTAACTTAAAAACACAGCATCAAACTAAATGAACAGCAAGGAAGGAACCAAGGTTTACACGGTTTCACAACTAAACAAATTTGATGATCAATTATAGACCATGAACGAGCAAGAGTAAAATCAACAAAACAATTTAAGAAACTTCTCCCATTTGTAAACATATCACAGAAAGTAAATCTACCGCTACTATCCATCACAATCACAGGATCTTGTTGACATGTCCGTACAACCATTTACTCACTCACTGGTTTAGGTCACGAATTAGGCCGATGAATTTAAGCAATCAACAACATACTCATAATTCATATTTTAAATTATCAAAATTGTTTGCACGATATCAATTCTGAAAACATATTTCCCAATAAAAGTAACAACATATGATCCAAGACAACAACAACATTACTTAGAACTCATAATTTAGATTATCACACGGTTTCCACCACATCAGTTATGAAACATATCACACCTCCCAGTAAAGAAACAGACATATGATTCACAATAACAACAAAATTACTTCCATATCACACATATGTTTAACATTTTAGCAACCATACCATTCAATTGTGTGTAGCAACTGAGTATAACGCATTTTCAGCAAACAAAAGGTATCGTATAATTAGCTTAAACATATACATTTGCCATCATATACTTTGTAGAACACTAGCTATAGTAAAAGATTAGCAATTTGAACAACTTCTCGGATTTGCACGATTTGAATAATTAGGCAACTCGTAGGCTCAATTAAACGTAACTATAACGACTATCATTTAAACCAATGCATAACATGTGAATCATCAAAGGATTATCCCATTATAATTGCCAACATAGTTATCATGAACAATCTTTATTAGCATATAATTGATAGTAACGACTCGAGAATATAGATATGCCAAATATCGTGTTATATCAAATAGTTCCCTTTATATCACACCCATACCATTGCAAGTATCACTTTCGCATTTTTATGACAAAATAATAACGAACATATGCAACACGGAATAACAACACTGTTTATTATCATGTCATAGTTTAAGCTCAACTAAAATAATTTAATGCAGTGAAAGTAATAAGTATAACTATAGGCACACAGACTCACATAAAGGACCTTAGAACTCAGCGGACATCCTACATGTGTGAACATTTAGACATAATCATTACTACCATCCATGTGTAAACATTTAAACATAATTATTATAACTATTCATGCGAGTATATTAGAACAATCAATTAACTTTTAACGCCATCAACTTACCAAGATATGACAATATAATTTTATATTGATATATATCCGACCACTATGCAAATGTGATGCACACACCAGAGACATTACAACATGCCAAATGTATATAAAGTATGCAAACAATTGGACTCGTATATACATTTCACCCTCGATTAAGAATCAAATTAAGCTATCCAATTTTTTTTACTCATGCTATCATGCCAACAATGTTACCAACTAAGTTTTAATTTTATCACTTTTTAAGACACATAACTACTGAACATGCGTGCTACTATCGTCATATAAAGCATTATAAATTCACATTACTAAGGCTCATGAATTAATCAAACAACTGTATGAAACTCAACCTAGAACACACATTTTACAAGTCATGTTTCACGTTGTAACTTTCAAAGATCATGAATAAATAACCGTTCGATTAAACTTGGTTCATATTATTTTTATAAAACACGGAGGGTTAAAAACACAGGGGAAAAAGAATTAGGTCTAAAGCACAAGAATTCCATTTTTAAAGAATTTTACAACTCAGCTGGTCCAAACAAACATGTGACAGCAATTGCTCCGAAACTTGGGTCAGTTTGCAAAACTTACCATTTAATATAGAGACATCAAGAATTTTCGTGGCTCATCAATTTGGAAACATATGCGAATCTTCTGATCGATGGAGTTGGAATTATGCAAAAATTATTAATACATTTTAAATGAGGATTTTTACAACATCGTTGGTCAAAACATCACTGCACAGGAACTTCCTGACTACAGCCCACTAAAATATTTATTACTCCTAATTCGTATATCCTATAAGCATGAAACCAACGCCAAATGAACAATAACTCACGAGGCTATCTCTCATAAATATTTCATCCATAGGCAATAAACAGAAAAGAAATGGCAGTAAGGTCAATTAAAGAGTACAATCAAACAAACAAGTTTCAGCACTAAGTCGTTCATTTTCTATGTCCCAAACTCTTACAACCATACTATCGATACTAACTCATCCTAACTTAAATCTCACACTGTGTATTTCGTAACATCTACCCCACATAATCCTTTCGCATCTCGATCTACTCTTTACATCTAAATTACGATTGCTATGACCAATAACATGCAAGTCAATAGTATACTAGCATGGCTTTGGGATCACATAACCGCATATCACTAGACATAATAGTACTATCAGCACATCATTCAGCATCCACCTAGGTAAATATCATCAATTCGTAATTATTTTCACGCTCACGATTATCACAATCCAACACTTCATTGATTATCAGTCTGAACATGAAAATTTATTTCTCATCTCCACAACATCATACGATCACGTCATCATTTATACAAATACTTACCGTAATGTTGTCCTGTAGCATGGTTAGAATATATGGGTCTCAAGGTGTACATCAACTCGATTATATCCAAGGTTTTCCTTCTAACTACCCCATTCACTCAATTTCTCTCGGGTTACCTGGTTCAAAACTGAGAGGGCAAAAGAGCACGCATTAAGGGTGCCTTCTTAACCGCACTGTGAGCTCCTAACAGTTTATTCCCAGGGGTTCATTTTATTTAGACACATCCTATGTTCATTGGGTTCATTGGTTTAGGCCTAAGGATCGTTCGCTCTGATACCACTTTGTAACACCCCGGTTTATGAAGGAGCCTTTAGCAAGACATTCCCTAATAAACCGGACTGTTACCATCTCGGTTTCCCGAGGTAGTGAATAACAAATTAAACTCCAAGGCAAAATTAAATAATACTTTACTTAATTATTACAAAACCTCTGTTATGTCAAATTACAAAGAACTAATCATAAATAAAAGTGAAAGTCTTCTAGATGGTGATCTAGCTACTAAGTCGTCTGATCCAGTGCCTCACGCCCATCCAGCTCCCGTTCTATCTCTTAACCTGTCAAGTCTGCTCGCCAATATTTGGGTCATCACAGGTGTTCACGAATACACAGGGTCAACCACGAGGTTGAGTAGGGAAACAATAAAACAACAAAAATATGATACGCATGCTCCTCCGTCACCTCCATCTCCATCTCAACTCATATCTCATATCTCATACCCCGGACAACCCAGCCATACCGATCCCCGGTAGACTATATATATCGACCGTAGCCGATCTGCCAGCTCGCAGCTGAGGACACCAGGGCAAGTCCTGCAGAACCCGCCTGGGCCTTATCACAACTCACATCGTATCTCAACATCGTCACACCTACACCGTCCTCCAACTCCAATGCATATGTAATGCTCAACAGAAATTAATGCAACACAATATATATATTAATGAATGAAATCATGCCAGCTACCGAATGTTGTGATAACAAACTCAACACGATCAATTCAGTCAATCACCTTCCCGTATATGAATCATAACGTAAATCAACAACCACGAATCAAGTCAACACAATTCAACAACAGCGATAATAGGTCAAGTGTATTTCCCTACCTCAAAGTGACAGCAAATCCAATTAAGTAGTTCAAGCAGTCCAGAAATAAAGCAACGAATCTGATTATCGATCCTTCACGAATCCGTCACCTAAAGCAATTATAATACTTATAATTACTAACTACTAAATATAGAAATCTCCCAAAATAGAAGCTTTCCCGAAATACAATCCCGACACCAAACTTATGCCCAACTGATAACTAAAATAACCCGATTAGTATTTGACCCAACTTCCCAAAATAGAAAGTTACAAAAATAGAATTTCTTAAAATGGAAACTTTCCCGATATAGTAACTTTTCTTTTTTAACAAACCCGACTCAAAACCCGACTTGAATTATTTTAAAAGACTCGGGAATTAAATTAATTAATTAAGAATACGACCCATTACGAAAAATAACGATTAACTATGAAAAACCCGTTTCAAAACAATTCGAATAACCCATCATCAACCACCGCCCCTTCACACTCGTTCCCACACTCCCACGCGCCACCACTAGGCCGTGTCAGCCACCAGACCAAACCCCCACTCTGACCCAGCCACCTACGACCACCACCAGCCTGGTCGACTGCCGCCGGCGAGTTGAACCAGGGCTGCCATTTGGCCTGGTTCACCGCCAAGCCTCACCAAACGCCCCCTGTCCATGACTCACAACCACCGCAGCCGACAACTATCCCCCCCAAACCACCCCGGACCTGCTCGCCGTCACCCACGAACCCCAGACGACATAGCGCCGCCGATTCGACCTCCCCCGAGTCCACGGTGGCGCCACCCCAATCCTAACCATCTAAACCCGCCTGAAAACCATATATAAACCCGTTTGTTACCTCCCTTGTCGTTGCCGCCTTTCACAGCCACTATCACCACCTTGTAGATACCCGTATCCGTCGATATTGGAATTTATAGAGAACCCGACAAACACCCGATGATGATAGGACACATGTATTCTTTAGTTGTCATTGTCATTATTTGGAGCTCGTTTTACGAGGTAGAATGGGCGTCGTCGATGAAGTATTTTATTAATTTAAATGATATTTAAATTAATGTTTTTTTAAAGGGAATTCATTTTATTATTTTAAATGATATGTAATTTAATGTTTTTTTAGTGAGTTCATTTTGTTAATTTGAATGATATTTAAATTATGGTTTTTTAGGTAAATTCAATTTATTTTATTTTATTTTGAATTTATTTTCCCAAGTTTATTTTATTGAAAATAAAATAAATAATTGATTTGAAAAATCATTTTATGAGTATATTTGATTTGAAAAGTCATTTATTTTAATTTATTAATTGATTTGAAAAATCGATTTTAAAAGCGAAGAACTCGTTTTTAACCGTGTGTTTTGAGCTCGATTTTAGCTCGTTTTTTTAAGCCCGTTTCCTTTGCGAATTGGCACGAATCTCGAGTACACTAACCCACCTAGACCAATACCCATCAACCCATGTTCGAACCCCCTCACAAGCGGCCCAAATTCTCATCCCAAACAGGCCACAAGCAGCCCGCAAAACACCAATGCAGTCCCCTGTTTTTGCGTGTCAATTCGCGAGCCCAAACCCGCTCCAAACACTACCAAGACCCGTACCCATTAACCCTAACCCATACCCTAGTATCCTACCCATATTATCCTAGCTTAATCACCAAGAAAACCCCCAAAACGAACCCTAGAAACCCCCCTCAAAGCTGCTGGACAGCAGCTATGCTCAACAGGCCCGACTGCCTCTCCCCCTCTTTTACCCTACTTTAACTCCTTATAAATACCCACCCTTCACCATACATTCATTCCTCTAAGTTCTCCATACATCCAACCATCACCCACAAGCTTTAAACCTCAGAAACAAACCCTAAACATCCTCCAAAAACCCTAAACAAAACCGACACACAAACTGAAACTGTTTGTGTGTCCTCTTCGAAAACCCTTTCGTTCCTCCATCAAAACTCCATAAAAATTCGAGTTTCTTGTTCCTAATTAACCACATAACATCCATCTACACATTAGACAAAGATTTACGAGCCAAATTGCCCTTGAGAGTACACGAGATCCCTCGAAAAACAGAGTGAAATAACACTCTGTTTTCGCGGTTTACTCTTGTCTGTCCAGTTCTGTTTGTGCTCGTTTTTCGTGCCCAATAACCCAAATCGAGCAGGGGTTGCTTTAAGATCCTTGTTCTTCTCTCTTTCTAGTTTCCAAAACATCTTTCGGATCGAATTTTCGTCGTGAAACGAGGGAGATATCACTGTTTTAAAACTGCTGTCCAGAAACTTTCCAAAACGCGTGTTGCTTTGTTACTTCGTCGACGACGGCCTCTCGAGATAAAATCTACCATCGATTACGACCCAAGACGGTGTCAACGATACATGTAGGTTGAGGGTGCATCAAATCCCCTTCTCTTCTCTCTTTTTATTTCGTTTTTTTTATGCCTTTTTTTATTGTCTTTTTTGTTTGTTTTTTCGTTTTAATTATCGTTTGTTTTAATTAATTACGAAACTAGTTAGTCCGAGTATGAGTTAAAGTACCACCATGAACACCCGCGTTGACTTGAGATGGGAAAAGAAACCGCTCCTTCTGTCGGTCGTACACCCCCGTCTCATTTACATATCCTCGTGTTCAAGGTAGGGCATAAATAAAACAAGTTATCTAACTTCGATCTTCGCTTTCGACCCTCTTACTGTTTCAGCCAAATCGATGGACCTTAGGACCCGTTGCATGTTAGTTTAACTTCTGATTGTTAACCTATGACGTAATTAGATGACTTTAAATCAATTCAATAATCTAATTAGACACTTTAGGTGGCTTCGACGTAAGTTATAAAATCAATCGACGATTTCTGTAAATAATTGAATGCATCTATCTCTTTCACCTAATTTCTCGCTAGTATAAGAGTGCGTGATTAGCACCTTCTTATTGACACTCGATGAGTTAAATTATTTAGCGAATTTAACCTAATTGGACCCTTTAGGCCGTGTAGAATGCACCCTTGCGCGACAATCAATCAACATCGTTTTTAACTCGTTTTCTAACTTGTTTTCGATTCCTTTTCGCAATCATTCGATCTAATCAATAAATCTAACTTAGGAACTAGGTTGGCTTTGGTTGGGCCGTGGTTGAGCCGTGGTTGGCCGTGTGTTTGGCCTGTCCTATTTCGTTTGTTTGCGCATCGTTCGTTCTTTATTTTGTTTTGTCATTTGTAATTAATTTATGTTTCTTTGAGTCACGTTTTGTAATCTGTTTGTAATTAGGTCTCTTTGAGTCAAAACCTTTTCTGAAAACCTTAGTTTTATTTGGTTAGACGGTTGTTCCCAATGCTTGTAGGAGCGTAGTAAACCGCATGTTGTTTAAAGCAACATGGCCCGGTTTATGCTAATGCATGCTTTGGTGCGTAGCCCAATGTCTAATTCGATGGGATTAAGTGAGAGCACGCAACACGAGGAGGGACCCACGGCCGAGGTCATGTAGGCCGTGAGTCACCTCCCCCTTGTGCACGGTTTTCAAGGCCAAACGGCCATGTGTGTGGTCGTGTGTCGTTTCGTATGTAGCATTTGTGTTTAGATCGAGTTGTATCTTTAATTTGTTGTTGTGTCGGCATGAAATGCCTGGGTTGTAATAGGTAGATCCCAACGGCTCCCCCATTCCCCCTTAAGCCTTGTTTGTTTTATTTGTATGTTGTTAGATCAATCAACCCACATGCTAAATTACAACTTTGACAAAGTTAGTTTAGTTGCATCTAAAACGACATAGAAACTGTTGTCACATGATAGGGTTAAAATAACGTTTGCATTACATACATCGCAAAGAGCTATGACCTTGTTTGAAATCCGACACTTGACTTAGTAGAGGCCGTTATCGACGGGCGGGGTTGGGTGTCCTTATGGGCTTCCCAACACGTACCCTCACCCCTTACTCAAGATCTATGGTTTGTGGATCCGTCTAAATACCATTGGATTACGAGAGTCATTCAAATCGAGTGATATAGGGTACAAGTCTTTATCTTTAATCACTCGTAGTCGATTGGCTTTATGCTTTTCGATGAAAGGTGTAAAGTTGACTTGAACGGTTCCAAGTTCCCAAAAAACTTGGTGGCGACTCTAATTTGTCTTAATTCGATTCGAAAGAACCTCGAGTCGATTATGCGGGTGTGGATCCCTCGGACGCAGCCTCCCGAGGGCCTTGTCCACGATTTGGCGACTCCATTGGGGAAGAGAGGACTAGTTACACTTTGTGTTTCTAGGGTCTTTTCCTCCGAGGTGAAACTTGAAAAGAAAGTGTTGGAAAGTAAAACATTACTCATAGTGCTACGATTCATGCATAAACCCTTAAGGACTTGCCCGGGCCGTCCCAGCGTTTCTTCGTGATGCGTGGGGGGCGACGTCCCACTATGCCAGGAAGCTGCACATTGCTCGCTTCCACTTCGCCTCGCGTGGTTCTTGGGAATGGGGACGATCTTCTAGGTACTTTACCTTAAGACACCTCGCTTTATAAGACCGCAAAAGGATGGAGGGCATAGACCTTCTTGTAGAAGACTTGCCGAGACTTAGAGATGTCTAGGAGCATACATCCTTATAACATGAGAATGACAATGTGCAATATGTTTTCCCGAGTCTTTTTTTTCGAAAATTCCAAGTCCTTTTCAAAACCGAACTTTTGAACAACTTACTTTCAAACCTAGCATGATTTTCAAAACGCGGAATGCTGCCCAAATAGGACTAGAAATTTCGGCCCAAAAATGAGCTTTTATAGCATCTTGCGCCCATTTCAAATCTCATTTTCAAATCAATCCTTCGTTTTTTCCAAATTCAATCCAAAATGTTTCTCGAACCTCAACCAAGCATGAAATGCGTCGAGTCGTGTCCGGGTCCTGGCCGTGTTAGGCTAGACGTTTTTTCATTCCAAGAGTCTAGAACACGACCTTGTTGGGTCCCCCAAGCTCACCTCTTGGGCTTTGAGTCATGTTGGTCGACCTTTTGGTCTAGGATAGTCCACAAAAAACATCCAAGCTAGGCCCTTTAGGACGTTTCACTCGAACCCATGGGCTATGTTAACCCAATCACGGGTTTAGTCACACCAAGTCCAGTTTAGAATCGAGTTATGACAGTTTGAGTCATGTCGTTTTGTCGAGTCTAAAATGAACCGATGTCTAAATCAAACCGTGAGTCGAACCCTTGTTTAATCAATCTCAAGTCGAGTCTTTGTTTGAGTCAAGTTAGGGTCGTGTCCTTAAGTGTGCAGGGGCTCTTACTTTAAATATTGACTCAGTACGGGGTTTTCTTGTAGAAAGGCCGCCCAAAACCCGACGTCAAGCAATGGAAGATGCTATCAACAAGCTCACGGAGGCCGTGAACCTCATGATGACCCGAATGGATGTGATCGAGTCTAAGTTGGTTGAAGATTCCTCTTCATCTACCCCACCTCTGACTGATTTGGAGAAACGGTTCAAGTTCATCGAGGACCGTTTGAAGCTCTCCCAGGGGAAGAACATTCACTATGAGAATGCTAGGGCCTATGCCCCAGTTCAGGACAAATTGCCCACGAACATGGTACTCACTGACATCCCCAAGTTCAAGGGCACTGAAGATCCAGTTCACCATGTTAAGGCCTATAAAGGGTACTTAGCACTGAAGGGAGTACCTGCTGATATGCTCTCTGAAATTTTTGCCCAATCTCTAGGAGAACACCCGAAGGCGTGGTTCTACAATCTTGACCTCAAGAACTTCCCCCACTTTCGAAGACATTACGGTGGAGTTCTGTAAGCACTATGCTGACAATGTTGAGATTCAAACCAACATAAGAACTTTGGAGGTTATGACACAAAAGGAGAAAGAGGGTTTTACGGAATTCCTCGCAAGATGGCGCGCTGAAAGCGTGAAACTAGCCAAGAAGCCTGATGAAGTTGAAATGGTAGATAAGTTCGTAAAGAATCTACGACCTGTTTACCGTAATGCTCTGAAATACCAGAATTTTGGTTCTTTCAAAGAATTGATAAGAATCGGGATAAAGGTAGAAGATGATGTCATAAGGCGGTGGCAGAAAGGGTACCAAGGGGCCTCATCGTCTAAGGGCAAGGCCCCAGCAACGACCCATTTGGATGAAGCCATCAATCTCTTAGAAGGGCAATCAAAGAAGTCGCAGCGCCAAACACCTAGGGCATTCACCGATATCGGATGCACTTATACATATGCTCTCCAAAGGCTCATAGCCCAAGGAAAGCTGAAGCCTATTGGTCCAACTCCGGACCCTCCCGCTGATCAACAAGGTAAATGGTATAAACCAAATGCCTCTTCGTGCCTTTCATCAAGGGAAAGGCCATGATACTTGAAAGGTGTTATCGATCAAACACGAAATTCAAGACATGATTGAGAACGGAACGCTCCCGATCCCAAATTGTTAAACCCAATAACATCACCAATCCATTTGGCGATCACTCCAACTTTGTTTCTGTCGAAGACAATGTCGATTATTCCCATCTTATACGCCCATGTCACTTGAAAGGGGTGTTCATCGGGAAGATATTTGTGGATTGCTTTGAATTCTTGCCAAACCCGAAGAATGAAATTCAAGTCGGGAGTCTTGCTCTAGAGTGCACCCATCTCGTTAACGAAGTTAATAAAAGACAATTCGGTTCACCAACCTTCATCACTGGCGTAGATCCTCGGAGGACTACCTCGGGATGGAGGCAAACCGTCACAGGGATCAAGGGCAAGAGCCGAGCATCTAAGATGACATTTGAACAAAGGAAAGCTCAAGACCAGATTTGAAAAATTATGAGTCGGGATCTGTTTCTTTTCTTAGTCGAGTCGAGTCTAAGACTTTCTTTTCTTGAAGTTGAGTCGTTTGTCCCGCGATGACCTAGGGTGTGTCCTAGGCATCGTTCCTTCGAGTCTGTTAAGCTTTTGACATTCCAATAAAAAGTTGCAGTTTCATTTCCACATATGTCTTGTTTTTAATCCTCAATCATTCTGAAAGCATGATAAAAGGCACAACACACTCAAAGGGATCCCTGGGGTAGAAATATGTCCCGTTTCAAAATGTAAGGTACACTAGGATCCCGTGTTTGATTCCTTTACCTATTCCATGTCTGGCGGTAGAAAACCTCCATCAAAACCATGTTTATGACAAGCTTTTAGACGATTCTAGGACGAACCCGAACTAGCTCCTTGTTTCCCCTATCGATGATGGAAGGCAAGCCTATTCCCCAACAAAATCATCCCATCTGGAAGAGAGAAGATATCAACCCGTTCTAACAAGGAATTGTTAGTTCCTACCCAAATTAGTTGGCGAAGCCCAGTTTTTAAGGTGTATCCATTTCTGACTAAGAGAATGAATAGAAGATCATTTTCAAAGAGAGAAAAAAGATGAAAAAGAATGAAAAAATGAGAATAAGAGAAAAATTGGAAAAATGAAAAAAAATGAAAAAAAAAAAAATGAAAAAAGATGAAAGAAAAAGAAAAAAGAAAAAAAGATGTTGAAGTTATTGCGGAATGCTTTTTGGTTGAATGTCGAAGTTACGGAAGCCAGAAGTCAAGTCAAGTAACCATAGTTGAAGTTCAGTGGGTGAAGCCCAAAAGCTTAAGTAGTAACCTCTTTACCCTCTAAGTCCTTCCTGAGACAGTTACAAGGGTATAGTCGGGAATTTTGAGAATCATTCCGCTTGTGTTGTTATACCTAGCCTTTAGGGTCCAGACATGGAAATTTGAACCCACATCATTTTTCAACCCATTTGCACTCGTGGTTCATCAAACCCGAGACACCCATTCCAACCATATCAGCAGCCATAGCCCTTGGCCTTAGCACCACAAAACAAACCTTCAGAATGATGGTTAACCATTCCAACTTGTTTTTACCAAGCTCCACATCCCAAAAGATCCAACCTTTTGTACCAACCCTAGACACGGGATACAACAGTACTTTACAGGCTAGAATGGGATACGACATGATACCTTAGGTGAAACCTTCGAGTGTACACACAATCAAAATGCCATGTTTATGCACCTAGATCGAACTACGTCGGATTTGATTTCGCTCCACGCGAATACGTAGGCAGTCCTTCAGAATAAGGGATTCAATCCACTCATCAACCAAGTTGTCATCTTGTCGGTTTCTTACGGGTCTTAACCAAGTCCAAATGAAGCCACCTTTGTTTGAGTCGGTCTTAGCATTCGATGTAGGCTAGGATAAGGATATAGGTTCAGATGAGTAGTGTCAAGTCTCGGAATGAGCTTTATCTAACGGTTTAGGCAAAGATGCTGAGTCACATAGATGTGGGTTTGTGTTGGGAACAGAAAATATGAAAAACCCGCTGAAAAGAAAGAAGGCGTGGAAGAAAAATAGTAAAAGCCCGCTGAAAAGAAAGAAGGCGGTGGCAAGAAATGATGAAACTTGCTGAAAAGAAAGGAGGCGAGGAGAAGAGTGGCAGAATGTTCCCAACAAGAGTGATGTGTGATGTCTAATAAGATCAGTCTGTGTTTAGTGTCTGGGCGAAGCCAACGTTGTTTCTCCGTGAGTTTAATCCACCCTGTCAATGCCAAGTGATCTTGATCACCATGTGCCCTCGGGAGCACGCCTATGCCATACGATATCTCCTTCCCAAGTCGACGACCTTGTGATTCCCATTTGCCATCTTTTGGCGCAAGAATGGCCAATTTACCTTTCTACCCCCAGCAAGTCCATATTTGAATTAAAGCCCGTGCACACTTACGGTTTTATTTTCCTTTTTTGTTTTACGGTAGCGGGCTACGCCCACGTTGTTTACGGGTCGTACGGAGTGTCTGAGTCGTATTTCATGCTCACCCATCAAGGCTCGATTTCAAAAAAATTTCAAAATTTCAAAATTCCAAAAAACTTTTTGCGAATTGGGATAGATGATCCAAGTAGTGGTACATTTCAAGTCAAGGTTCAAATCTCAAAGTTCAAAATCAAATTTTGGGTCGACGACCCAACATCCAAGTGTTTCATTTCAAATTCAAAATTTGGGTCGATGACCCAATTATTCAAAATTTTCAACATGTTCAAATTTCGGGTCGATGACCCAGTCTTTCAAACTCAAATTTCGGGTCGATGACCCAATTATTCAAAAATTTCAAATTCAATTTTCGGGTCGATGACCCAACCTTTCAAATGATCCAATTTCAAGATTGATGATCCAAATGTGCTTAAGTGATGATTATTGCTCGTACATTTTTCTATGTTTCAAATGTAGCAGGATATGCTTCAACTGGGGGCTCTAAAGTCTTCGACTTTAGAGCCATTGCAAACTGGGGGCTCTGAAGCCGTTGGCTCCAGAGACCATTATCAAGGTGTAAAGGATGACATCCACCAAGAATTCAATTCGATACAAGAGTATGAAATGGAAGAATTCCGTAGCTGAAAGCAAATGATGAAAGTGGCGGCAACCTCCTTGGAAAGTCCCGTCCCATTTGGACAAAGGCCAGCAGATGATAAGTTTTGGGCAAATGTCAACAGATGATGAATTTTGGACAAAGGCCAGCAGATGATAAACTTTGGGCATGAGTCAGCAGTTGCCGAACTACGACGCGGGTTTGATTCCGTCAGAAACGGATACGTAGGCGCCTAAGGATAAGGCTCAACCCACCATTTATGCAACTTATGGGTCGATGACCAACGAAGATAATTCGACGCAACAGAAGGAAGAGTTAATCCCCGACGAAGTTTCAGGTATGATCTCTTCTTATGGTCAAGTGAGCTTATATACGCAAGTCTAATGGACTATAAACGACCCGCAGAATCCTCAGGTCGAAAGGGACCTGGGGTATACTTTGACTTTCGCCTTGTCCAAGCCTCAGTCAAAGTGGGGGCTCTGTAGATACCCGTATCCGTCGATATTGGAATTTATAGAGAACCCGACAAACACCCGATGATGATAGGACACATGTATTCTTTAGTTGTCATTGTCATTATTTGGAGCTCGTTTTACGAGGTAGAATGGGCGTCGTCGATGAAGTATTTTATTAATTTAAATGATATTTAAATTAATGTTTTTTTAAAGGGAATTCATTTTATTATTTTAAATGATATGTAATTTAATGTTTTTTTAGTGAGTTCATTTTGTTAATTTGAATGATATTTAAATTATGGTTTTTTAGGTAAATTCAATTTATTTTATTTTATTTTGAATTTATTTTCCCAAGTTTATTTTATTGAAAATAAAATAAATAATTGATTTGAAAAATCATTTTATGAGTATATTTGATTTGAAAAGTCATTTATTTTAATTTATTAATTGATTTGAAAAATCGATTTTAAAAGCGAAGAACTCGTTTTTAACCGTGTGTTTTGAGCTCGATTTTAGCTCGGTTTTTAAGCCCGTTTCCTTTGCGAATTGGCACGAATCTCGAGTACACTAACCCACCTAGACCAATACCCATCAACCCATGTTCGAACCCCCTCACAAGCGGCCCAAATTCTCATCCCAAACAGGCCACAAGCAGCCCGCAAAACACCAATGCAGTCCCCTGTTTTTGCGTGTCAATTCTCGAGCCCAAACCCGCTCCAAACACTACCAAGACCCGTACCCATTAACCCTAACCCATACCCTAGTATCCTACCCATATTATCCTAGCTTAATCACCAAGAAAACCCCCAAAACGAACCCTAGAAACCCCCCTCAAAGCTGCTGGACAGCAGCTATGCTCAACAGGCCCGACTGCCTCTCCCCCTCTTTTACCCTACTTTAACTCCTTATAAATACCCACCCTTCACCATACATTCATTCCTCTAAGTTCTCCATACATCCAACCATCACCCACAAGCTTTAAACCTCAGAAACAAACCCTAAACATCCTCCAAAAACCCTAAACAAAACCGACACACAAACTGAAACTGTTTGTGTGTCCTCTTCGAAAACCCTTTCGTTCCTCCATCAAAACTCCATAAAAATTCGAGTTTCTTGTTCCTAATTAACCACATAACATCCATCTACACATTAGACAAAGATTTACGAGCCAAATTGCCCTTGAGAGTACACGAGATCCCTCGAAAAACAGAGTGAAATAACACTCTGTTTTCGCGGTTTACTCTTGTCTGTCCAGTTCTGTTTGTGCTCGTTTTTCGTGCCCAATAACCCAAATCGAGCAGGGGTTGCTTTAAGATCCTTGTTCTTCTCTCTTTCTAGTTTCCAAAACATCTTTCGGATCGAATTTTCGTCGTGAAACGAGGGAGATATCACTGTTTTAAAACTGCTGTCCAGAAACTTTCCAAAACGCGTGTTGCTTTGTTACTTCGTCGACGACGGCCTCTCGAGATAAAATCTACCATCGATTACGACCCAAGACGGTGTCAACGATACATGTAGGTTGAGGGTGCATCAAATCCCCTTCTCTTCTCTCTTTTTATTTCGTTTTTTTATGCCTTTTTTATTGTCTTTTTTGTTTGTTTTTTTCGTTTTAATTATCGTTTGTTTTAATTAATTACGAAACTAGTTAGTCCGAGTATGAGTTAAAGTACCACCATGAACACCCGCGTTGACTTGAGATGGGAAAAGAAACCGCTCCTTCTGTCGGTCGTACACCCCCGTCTCATTTACATATCCTCGTGTTCAAGGTAGGGCATAAATAAAACAAGTTATCTAACTTCGATCTTCGCTTTCGACCTTCTTACTGTTTCGGCCAAATCGATGGACCTTAGGACCCGTTGCATGTTAGTTTAACTTCTGATTGTTAACCTATGACGTAATTAGATGACTTTAAATCAATTCAATAATCTAATTAGACACTTTAGGTGGCTTCGACGTAAGTTATAAAATCAATCGACGATTTCTGTAAATAATTGAATGCATCTATCTCTTTCACCTAATTTCTCGCTAGTATAAGAGTGCGTGATTAGCACCTTCTTATTGACACTCGATGAGTTAAATTATTTAGCGAATTTAACCTAATTGGACCCTTTAGGCCGTGTAGAATGCACCCTTGCGCGACAATCAATCAACATCGTTTTTAACTCGTTTTCTAACTTGTTTTCGATTCCTTTTCGCAATCATTCGATCTAATCAATAAATCTAACTTAGGAACTAGGTTGGCTTTGGTTGGGCCGTGGTTGAGCCGTGGTTGGCCGTGTGTTTGGCCTGTCCTATTTCGTTTGTTTGCGCATCGTTCGTTCTTTATTTTGTTTTGTCATTTGTAATTAATTTATGTTTCTTTGAGTCACGTTTTGTAATCTGTTTGTAATTAGGTCTCTTTGAGTCAAAACCTTTTCTGAAAACCTTAGTTTTATTTGGTTAGACGGTTGTTCCCAATGCTTGTAGGAGCGTAGTAAACCGCATGTTGTTTAAAGCAACATGGCCCGGTTTATGCTAATGCATGCTTTGGTGCGTAGCCCAATGTCTAATTCGATGGGATTAAGTGAGAGCACGCAACACGAGGAGGGACCCACGGCCGAGGTCATGTAGGCCGTGAGTCACCTCCCCCTTGTGCACGGTTTTCAAGGCCAAACGGCCATGTGTGTGGTCGTGTGTCGTTTCGTATGTAGCATTTGTGTTTAGATCGAGTTGTATCTTTAATTTGTTGTTGTGTCGGCATGAAATGCCTGGGTTGTAATAGGTAGATCCCAACGGCTCCCCCAATCCCCCTTAAGCCTTGTTTGTTTTATTTGTATGTTGTTAGATCAATCAACCCACATGCTAAATTACAACTTTGACAAAGTTAGTTTAGTTGCATCTAAAACGACATAGAAACTGTTGTCACATGATAGGGTTAAAATAACGTTTGCATTACATACATCGCAGTAGCTATGACCTTGTTTGAAATCCGACACTTGACTTAGTAGAGGCCGTTATCGACGGGCGGGGTTGGGTGTCCTTATGGGCTTCCCAACACGTACCCTCACCCCTTACTCAAGATCTATGGTTTGTGGATCCGTCTAAATACCATTGGATTACGAGAGTCATTCAAATCGAGTGATATAGGGTACAAGTCTTTATCTTTAATCACTCGTAGTCGATTGGCTTTATGCTTTTCGATGAAAGGTGTAAAGTTGACTTGAACGGTTCCAAGTTCCCAAAAAACTTGGTGGCGACTCTAATTTGTCTTAATTCGATTCGAAAGAACCTCGAGTCGATTATGCCGGGTGTGGATCCCTCGGACGCAGTTCCCGAGGGCCTTGTCCACACACCTAAAACCTCCCTAACAACCACCACCACACTCGACCCATTCCACCCAGATCCCTTACCCCATCAACAACCACCAGCCTCACCTCTCTAAGACACGAAACAACCAACAAAACTGACAGAATGCGAGAACCGAGAAGAAGGGTTGTATTCTTACCTTTTTCTGCCACCACTACCGCCACCAGAGTCGCCTATGAGCGTCGACAAACGTCCTTATCTCCTCCCTGTTGCGCCGTTAATGCCCACGCCCTCTCTCTCTCTCTCGAATTGCGTGAAGATTGGGATTGGTGTTGCTGAAATGAGGGTGGCGGGTGAGGGAGTAGGGTTTCCTAGAGTTAGGGTAAACTTAGGTTAGAATTAGGTTAAATGGTAAATGGGTCTGGTAAATGGGTCATGGGTAACGTGATTGGGTAAGCTAACGTGACCTCGTTCAGATAAACCCGACTCAACAAGTTTACGACTCGATCTTACGATATCAACACGACTAAACAATTAACTCGACTCAATTAGCGATATAAAATACGGGGTATTACAGCCAGCCTCTGGCGAACAAACAAAGATTACTCCTCACTGGGAAGGAGAAGAGCGTCGCCACCAACATCTGCCAAGTCAGCCTCCCTCTCAGCGTCACAAGGCTCCTTAAACATCGTCCGAGGAGGATCGATGAGAACCGTGAAGGCATCACGAGAGCACTGACGAGTCAAGCGCTCGCCCAGATACCACACTGGACCCATGGACGTCCTCAGCAGCAACCGACTCGAGCTCCTAGGTCGAAGGACCTCAACCATAAAAGGAGGGGCGTCGGGGTAGTCCACCCAAGGCCTGGGCACCCACTAAGACAAGCAAACAAAAGGTCATTCTTATGATCGTTTCTAAGAAGCAATGAATAAACAACGAGGGAAAAGTGATCAAAGATACTTACGTCACTCAGCTTCAGGGCATTCACTCCTTGTCGACAGACATCGTAAGAAGAACACCGGCTCTTCCTACGACACATCACCCAGTCCCTAACAACTGGGTAAGCCCTCGGCCTAAGCTCCGTCCTCTTGGGCGCGAAGCCCGGAAAGTAGGAGTACACCCACGCCTGCAAAGCAAGACAATCGATGATGATCTTTCACGAGTCGATAAAAAGAAGAAGAAATGAGTTTTCATTATACGAAATGAAGGTTCATACCTCCAACAACAGTCCAGGACCGACAGTAGCAGGAGAAGTCCCCTTCTCCAGCAGCTCAGGACGGACCATGACCCTCATGTAGCGTGTGAGGACCGCAAAGCCAGGAGTGACCCAGTCCCAACGACCTAGGTCACTCAGGTTAGAAAATAAGGGAAGAAGCTTCGTCGACAGCCTCTCCCCCTTGTCTCCAAGCTAGAGTGAAGACAAGAACCACCAGAGCCACATACGAGCTCTCTGCTCCACAGTACAAGAAGGAGGAGCCACCTCCCTCCCATCCATCGTCACCAACGCCGGGGTCTTATCCGCAAAGTAATCCCTGACGTAAGTGCTCGGCACTAGCCCAGGAACCGCAACAGCACTCGTCGCTAGGTTCCAACCAATCAGCCTCCTGGCCTCAGCCGAGTCCACCCTCATGGCCGTCGACGGCCACACCACAACATCCTCTCCACACGGCAGACCAGAAATCATGCCGTAGTCCTCCAAAGTGACCCCGACCTGGCCAAAAGGCATGTGAAAGGTCGAGGTCGTGTCCCAGTACCGATCAAGGAAGGCTCGAATCAGGAAAAGGTTAGCCCGAAGTTTCCTTTCCTTGATCTCCCTCCACGCTCCCACCAAGGCTCCGAAAGCTTCTAGCTCGATGATGGCCCGCTCCTCCTCCGACAGTCTCCCTTAGGCCTCCATTGTAACACCCCCATACTCCAAGTGCCTTACCAGGACCACCTAAGGCATGAAAGTGCTACCATCTCGGTTACCCGAGGCAATGATAATCATAAGACAATAACGAAACGTACTTTATTAAATAAGTTTAGGTGATTACATAACAAAACCAACTGTAAAGTGAAATTACAACTGTTCTCAAACTATAAACCACTAAACAAAACTGTCTCAACAAACACAGCGGAAGACTAAAGACTGTGACATGTGATGACTCCATCCCCAGCCAGATCCCTCGCGTATCCAAGGTATACCTGTCAAACAACTGCTCACCACCCCCGAATGGATCACCACAGTTTTTAAAACATTTAAACGGTGTCAGTACTAATCACACAATTTATATAATCCAACAACACAACAAACAACACAGCTCAAACGGTCACCCACACACAATCACACCCACTCCAATCAATCTCCGTCACCGACTGTCCACTGGACCAGCCCTGCCAGTGGGGGACCGCAGCCGTTCCCACCTAAGCCCCGCTCATCATACCGAGCGATAACCCTGTCCCATTAATGTGCACATCCCCTCCCGTGGCGGGTTCCACGGAGGGCGAAACTAGGGCGTGAAGCCACTCCCGCAAGTGACTCCACTCAGCCGAGAACGCATCTCGAGAACCAGAGACAAACAATCACAACCATTAAACAGCAATCATAACCGTCACAATACGAATACGATAACATTCAACAATCACAAACACCAACAATGCATCATGGGACTAATACTGAGTAGGGAAACCCTACCTGGAAAGCAACACAAACATCAGACGATCTAGCAGCTGTCTCAAAATCATTCCTCTACGAACCCTTTTCCTATACACATAATCATACAATCACTACCACATCAACATAAACATAGAAAACCCCCAATCCCAAAATTAGGGTTTAACGAAACTTAATTAAATATAACAAATTCGGTACGTAGATCTTACCCTCGACGCAAGGATCACAAAGATGTAAAGAACGACAGGATCCGACACTTCTAGCTCCGGGATTTGTTAATAATGCGGCGAGGATGATTCAACGTAACTTCTAATCTTCTCTTGAAGGTTTTTAGATTGTAAAAGTGTTTTGAGAAAAGTGACGAAAGCCTTATATATCATTCCCGCATTATTAATAAAACCCATCAAAACATTACCCGTAAACCGGGCTACTCGATCGAGTAGCTGAGGTACTCGATCGAGTGCCCCTTACTCGATCGAGTATCAAGGTTACTCGATCGAGTACCCAACAGGTCAGAAACTATTTTTAAAACGCAACACACCCTTACTCTACAGAGTAAGGCCTACTCGATAGAGTACCCAGAGGCTCATAAAACCGTAGTATTACAGTCTTCCCTCCTTAAAAAGAACTTCGTCCCCGAAGTTCAACCCATACATAAAAAAAAAAACAAACATACTAACTTGGTCAAGACACAACAAAGCTGCTAAGAACTCAAAACATAACCCTAACCTATAAAACATGAAACCATGAACTCTTAACACCAACTCCACCAACTATTCCTACCTCCACACATCGCTCACGATATCGTATCAACTACATCATATTCTCTCTCGACACCAACTCCCAACACCACCACCTACCATCCACAAAAGCTGCTAGCTCCGTAACATATTATCCATTAGAAAATCCAATATCAAGACATTCACAAACATCAAACGGAATGTTACATTCTACCACCCTTAAAAGGAACTTCATCCTCGAAGTTTACTCACACTCATAACCTCATCATCCAACTGACAACACTAGTGAAATATGTTGGAGTAAGTGTCCCCGACAATAATGCGATCACAATTGTTGATCATATTGATCACATATTTAAATCTCATACCAAGAATACGAAAGGGATGATACATTACATATATATAGTCAACTGGTCCACACATATCGGTAATGATTGGCTGGCTAGAGTTTGACATTACTGTCGTGCGACGGTGGTGATCAGTTGATCCCTTGAGGTCACACCTAAAGGACGATTCCCTTAATTGAAAAAGGTTAATTAATTGTATGACGATACAGATGAATTAATTCCTTAAAATTGAACAAATTATTATAAGAGAGAAAAATGACATCTTATTCTAATGTGATTACATGAGATTTTATTTAGTAATTTAAGAAGTTATATTACTAAAATTAATCGGTGTTTGCGAAACACGCGAGATGAGAATGATAAGTCTGTTATAATTACAAGATGTTGTTAATTATACTAACTAGTAATCAAATGACCATTTTATGAGAAAGTAATTTTATATTACTAGTCAATTTGTTAAATATGATTTATTTAATTTGTAAATGATATTTAATTTGTTAAATATGCATTTTAAATTAAAACATGACATAAGACATGTCACATGTCACATGACATACAATTGTACAATTGACAAAAATAAAATGGACTCCATATTACTACAATAGAAACCGAAATTGGGTTGGCATGCTTGGAAGTTTTGTCTTTTTCCATTTGTCTTATTCATTTGTCCATGACACTTGATAGTGACATGACTATGGACAAAGCCTTACACATTTGTCTTGTGAAGACAAAAAGAAAAAGAAAAATGGTCATAAGACCATACAATGCCACCGGTTTTGGGAGTGGATTTTAGAGAGGATTTTTCCTCATTTTTATCACTCTCTCATGTTTAAGAAAAACATAAAAACTTCTGTCTCTTGTTCATCATAAAATTAAGTTTGATGAATCTAATTTGTATAAATCAATAACTAATAATACTATTAGTAGTATATGAATATTAGTAATCAATTTTAAGGTAAACCACATTACAAATATCTAGTACATATTAGTTTGTGGGATTGAAGGATAGTTTTGGGCGCTACTAATTGGAGGGCTTCTATTTTGAAGTCATGAATGTTCATCCATTATTAGAAAGCTCAAGAAGTAACAAGAAGGAGATCTTGTTGGTGCCCATATGATGACCGAAATTATCACAGTAAGAATGAAGATTTCTTCCTTATTTTACTTATTGTTTGCATGCATAAGATCACCTTTTAATTTTATGACTAAATTAAAATAAAACATATTTGAATATGTTGAGTAAAGAGATCTAGATTTCTAACCAAATATTCTCACACTCCTAAACATCACACTACTACAAGCACGGCCATGACCTTTAACAGAATCAACCACAACACGCAACACGAATCAACCTTTTACTCGACATCAAGACTTAAACTTCCAAATATATTACCATATGCACACTCATCAAAATCTCTTTTATCGCATCCAACTACTCTTAAGATAAATGTTACGTCCTCGTAACTCACTAATACTAAATCATAGCTATATCGTCTCATTATCCTCGTCACCACCGTATGTCAAAGATAACCACCTATAATCTAAACACTCGCCATGCATATATCCAAGGCTCTCTTACTTAAACATCTCTCATACTTCACTTCACTCGTCACACCACCTAATCTATACCACAAAATCCTTAGCTTAACCCAAAACTTCACTTGTTCCCTATTACCGCCAAAACGACATAATCCTCTATACGTGCACCATTTCCATACTCATAACTCACGATCCACAATTATTACATACACTCACACTAGATTCTCAAGTTCTTTTCTTTCATTACCACAAAACTCATACAAAACTTAACATGACATTAATTCCTAACACCCTACACTCACTGTCTCAACGAAAGATTATGAACCACCTGCAGCTTTCAGATCATTACCGCACCTGCCATGACTATGTGCACCTATGCCTAATCTACAACAAGATCACATGTATTGTAACAACTTCTGACAACTGTCTCCCATCAACAGAATGTCACTATACCATGACAACAACGAAAACATATACAACTCTCTTTCATATCATACTCTACCCTCATTCCAAAACTTAACTGGTAAAAAACATCAATTAACAAAACAACTGTCTATCTGTACAAACTGAAACTCACAGGAAGCAACATCAAACAAAACAACAATTATGTATAACTGAGATGTACTGTTGAGAACTCGTATCATAATCATCTCGCTAACTCCACCACAACCGGTGACGGCATCGCAACACCGCCACCAACAGCCACACCGCAGTGCGAAAATACCCGCATCACAACACTAAGTACCGTGCCCGGATCAGCACCCGAGGCACAACAACCACATCGATAGACACCACAACTACATACAATTCCCAAAAACACTGACTCAGAATAACTTTCCGGACAATAAAACTTACTCAAATCCACTTTACTAAATCACAACGCAACATATTATATGAATAAACGGATAAGCACCTCATGACCATCATCCCTACCATATCACGGAATAAAATATATCATGAATACATACAAGCATAACTAGCCATGCCAAATTAGTCAAATTATTACCTTTTTGAATATCATTCAATTAAATTACCGTGTCCAACATATATTACAGAACATTCAGATAACAGCTTTATAACTATCACACCATACCACTTCCCGTGAGGTCAGAACCTCACACAAACATTTATACACATCATAGACCCGTAATCATATCCAACCAGTCAATCCTGATCACGTAAGTTACCACCTGATAAAAGTTACCTCTCACTTGAGCTTAACTCGTATACTCTTCATAACATATTCTCCGATTCGCATATCCATCACCCCCTGCCAAATGTAACCATACCATTAATACTCAACTACTAACAACCGCCTTATATAACCACATCTTATGCTCTCTCACAACCATACATACCAATATGGTCTCTACAAAATCAATCTCTTTAGAATTGCTACCTTTCTAATATACCATCATCCTTAACCACGAGTCACAAACCATAACACTACCACTGCCCGGACATCAAACCTCTTACACTCATCTCTAAACATCACGATTTATTTCCTATCTTTGGTTAACATCCCAAATAACAAACATCGAATACATCAACAAAATTACCTCAACATTCTTCCCAATACTATCCTTAATTGTATCATCATCTAACTCTCCACCAAAAATCTCGTATCGTGCAAATACTCCACCAACTTCATACTCCCTTAATTCCTCGAAACTCATGATTAATCATGTTGTCCTGAAACTTCCGTATAACCATTAACTTACTTACTCTTGATAATACCATACATCTCGACGATTCCTTACTTTTATGTCACATAACGCCGATGAACATTTTTCTCAGCTTACTTTTATCCTTCTTTTCTCTTTATACTCAACAATACCATTTAATAGCTCAACTCCTTATTACTTCTACCTAACTCTTTAGTGCTCCAATTACCTTCACATCGCTCAAAAACTCAAATCCCATTATTTTATATCGATATCATCTCACTCTTTCTTACCATGGATCTTCTCTTATTATGCTATCGCTCACACATGCCACTAATCTATCCATAAAATCAACATTCACTGTTCAAACAAGTGCATCTCCTTTGTCCTTTCTAAAAATCAGAATTCATTTCATACCGTTAATTGCCCAAGGAACTCACACAGTAGTTTCATCTCTTAATAAACCAAATCTCCCAAACTCACTCACTGTGTACAAATCTACCTCGCGACATGTCTCCATAAAGTTCACTGTATACCACTCTTCTCAACCCCTTTAAAACGAACTTTCACTATATATATCCTTAACCCACACGACTCCTAACCATCTCCCTCCATAATTCTTTACACATCTCAAGCTGCCACTATCCACACCCTTACCTTCAATCTTTTTATTCTCACGTTCCTTAGACTCACATCATCCCTTGCCCACATTCACTTGCTTTTACGTTACTCAACGCACAATCATTTCACTCTTCTCATCTCAGAAAACATGCTCTATGTCTCAATTAAGCCATAACGATCCTTCTTTTCTTTTTCCACTATCTATCACAACCACATATAGCTCATCTCCTCCCACCAAACTCATACTCACCAAAAGGTGCCACTCACCACCCCATAAGATTGGGTAACTTACGTATCAAGACCAACATACATGTAAAACAATGCATAAAGAAGCAAAATAACAACTTTGAATTAAACATAATATGCAACGAATTCAAAAGATAAGCATATGACCCGAATCATGGGTCACTAGATCGAAATCATAAAGCCACTCAATCGAGTAAGGGACTTACTCGATCGAGTAGGTGAAGGTCAGAAGCACGTAAAACAAATCACCAGGGCTACTCGATCGAGTAACTAACGTACTCGATCGAGTGCCGCCTACTCGATCGAGTACCAAGGCTACTCGATCGAGTACCTTACGCAATTCTCAGCATAGTCCAGTTTTCGTAAAACAGTCATAACTCACTCATTTCTTGGTCGTTTTGGGCGTGTGACCTATCGTTAGAATCGTAAAAGAATAATCTATCACCTCTAATTGGAATCACATTAAAATCATTTATGCATATCAAGTTATAACAGTTTAAAGACAACTTCTCTATAATCGAAAACACAACTACTTGATTTTACTTCCAAACAACTTAAACGACAACAAGGTAAACAAAATAACCCAATACTCATGAAACCAGTAGCCCCAATCATATGTTACTATTTTCGAAAGCAAAGCAACAACATTCATCATGCACTACCCACATGCTTTTATTCTATAGCCTTTTGTAAGACAAAACATACTCATACATTACAAATCCTATTTCCATGTTACTAATACAACAATATTACAAATACACTTGGTCGCCTAAACATATTCATAATCACAAAATTCATATTCTCATGCTATTGCCACTCCATCTTTTCCAATCACTTCATCCATTTCAACCACATTCTTCATACAACATATATATATGAACAATAGTAGACATGTATAAGAAATCATTATATAAAATTACACAAACAAAATTATGTATAATCATATCACATATGAACTACTTCCTTTTTCCACCACATTACTCATCA
Organism: Silene latifolia; assembly: GCF_048544455.1. Lineage (NCBI taxonomy): Eukaryota > Viridiplantae > Streptophyta > Magnoliopsida > Caryophyllales > Caryophyllaceae > Silene > Silene latifolia. The sequence goes on along the minus strand of NC_133531.1, from coordinate 132,005,012 downwards.
TTCTCACACACTTTTCTAATAATTCCAACCAACATTGTAAACCAACTATCATGCAACATGCTTTCAACCAACAACATACGAAATCACATCATCACCATCTTTTCTGCACATTCCCCATTATCCACATACGTACATCCACTAATTCATGTCACACATCACTATATAGATACACAATTCACATACAAGATAACACATAGCGATCCCGACTCATATCCCATGGTGACCGGTTCAAAATTGTAGGGCGAGTTCGCGACTTTAGGACGTCTCCCAAGCCTTTGCATTAGCTCCTACAATCTTTACCCCGGGTTCATTTTAATTGACTCCCTATATTCATTAGATTCATTGGTTACAGGTTTCAGGATCGTCTCTCTGATACCATTTGTAACACCCCCATACTCCAAGTGCCTTACCAGGACCACCTAAGGCATGAAAGTGCTACCATCTCGGTTACCCGAGGCAATGATAATCATAAGACAATAACGAAACGTACTTTATTAAATAAGTTTAGGTGATTACATAACAAAACCAACTGTAAAGTGAAATTACAACTGTTCTCAAACTATAAACCACTAAACAAAACTGTCTCAACAAACACAGCGGAAGACTAAAGACTCTGACATGTGATGACTCCATCCCCAGCCAGATCCCTCGCGTATCCAAGAGATACCTGTCAAACAACTGCTCACCACCCCCGAATGGATCACCACAATTTTTAAAACATTTAAACGGGGTCAGTACTAATCACACAATTTATATAATCCAACAACACAACAAACAACACAGCTCAAACGGTCACACACACACAATCACACCCACTCCAATCAATCTCAGTCACCGACTGTCCAATGGACCAGCCCTGCCAGTGGGGGACCGCAACCGTTCTCACCTAAGCCCCGCTCATCATACCGAGCGATAACCCTGTCCCATTAATGTGCACATCCCCTCCCGTGGCGGGTTCCACGGAGGGCGAAACTAGGGCGTGAAGCCACTCCTGCAAGTGACTCCACTCAGCCGAGAACGCATCTCGAGAACCAGAGACAAACAAGCACAACCATTAAACAACAATCACAACCAACAACCGTCACAATACGAATACGATAACATTCAACAATCACAAACACCAACAATGCATCATGGGACTAATACTGAGTAGGGAAACCCTACCTGGAAAGCAACACAAACATCAGACGATCTAGCAGTTGTCTCAAAACCTTTCCTCTACGAACCCTTTTCCTATACACATAATCATACAATCACTACCACATCAACATAAACATAGAAAACCCCCAATCCCAAAATTAGGGTTTAACGAAACTTAATTAAATATAACAAATTCGGTACGTAGATCTTACCCTCGACGCAAGGATCACAAAGATGTAAAGAACGACAGGATCCGACACTTCTAGCTCCGGGATTTGCTAATAATGCGACGAGGATGATTCAACGTAACTTCTAATCTTCTCTTGAAGGTTTTTATATTGTAAAAGTGTTTTGAGAAAAGTGACGAAAGCCTTATATATCATTCCCGCATTATTAATAAAACCCACAAAACATTACCAGAATGCAGGGCTACTCGATCGAGTAGCTGAGGTACTCGATCGAGTGCCCCCTTACTCGATCGAGTATCAACGTTACTCGATCGAGTACCCAACAGGTCAGAAACTATTTTTAAAACGCAACACACCCTTACTCGACAGAGTAAGGCCTACTCGATAGAGTACCCAGAGGCTCATAAAACCGTAGTATTATATCCATCATCGTCGTGTAGCCAGAAAAGGACCTCATGTTCCCAGCCTCCTGTATCAGTTCGACGCAAAGCTATATTTAGCTCAAAGCTCAAAGTGAAAGAGAAATAAAATGACAAATGAATAAGGAAAGATGACGAGGGAATGACAAGTTCAAGACTTACCATACTCTTCACCATCCTGTAAGACAGGCGACTCTCCGCTGCCCAATTGAGATGTCGACCATCCCATTTCTCAGCCCACTTAGGTGCCCTCGCTAGCTGGTGACCACCTCGTCCGACGTTGGCCCGCCTCGGGACCACCTCCTCAGTAGCCTCCTCCTCGAAGACCTCCTCGAACACCTCCTCAAAAGCAAGAGAAGGGTTAAAGTCGGTGTCCACGTCCATGGGAGTCCTCCCTGACGTAGAAGCCATGTCACCTGCAAAATTAGAGTAATTTAGGCCGCCTCAAATGACGACAGGCCTCAGTGAAGGTGATTTCAAGCCTTTCAAGCTCAGAAAATGGCATTTTCTCGCCATATTTGGCCGTTCCTTTCAAAACCCGACCGCTCATGTTGTAAAGTGGGTCAATTCAAGTCTAAGTTCTAGCCTAGTCATGGGTTTGAGTCAAAATTTCGGCAGCATTTCGTTATAACGGTGATTAGGCCCTAGAAAAGTGTCCTGAAAAAGCCGTCATAAATCAAAAATACGAAATGATAGGAAGTTTACCCATCACACAAGGATTCCAAATACCAAATTTCATCACAAATGGGCAATCTGAAGGCCATTTACGAAGCAATTTTCGAAACAGCTGAGAAACCGTCTCAATTTTACTCAAATGCTCAATCCTCAATGAAAATTCAAAAATAATACATGGTTATGTTCCTAACACTACCAATTATCCATTTCTAATGTCAATTTTACAAGGCAAATTCATTTGGGGGAAAAGCCCCAAATTTTCGAAGTAACTGGGTTGAAAACCCTTATTTTTTCGATCCAAATTAAGCAAAATGCGGATGTTAATGCAAGAATGAGACACATACCTCGATTAGTCCTGATTAATGCTAGATTTTGATCAAGTTTTGGCGGAATATCGTTGGAATTTGAGAGAGTTTTAAGAGAATTTGTGTTTTGTTATAATGATATAACACGAGTTCTGTCGAGTTTTACTCAGACAGGGACGAACCCAGGAAGGGTCGTAGCACGTGCTGCGCCTCTTCCAAGAGTCGCAGCTCTTGCTGCGCCTTTTCCTCACCTTCCCTCCAATTCGATTTTCAAAAATTAGTTACAAGTTCGTTATTCGTGGGCCCATCTTCGGTGCACCTCTTCTCCAACATCATATATCATGCATTGGGTCAGTTTGATATTTATTCTTTGTCCGGACCCGTATCTTCGAGCAGACTGTGAATTGTCGCAGTACTTTACCTTCGAGCAGACTGTGAATTGTCGCAGTACTTCATCAAGACTTCGCTTCCAAAAACTAGCAGGTTTTATTCGACAGTGTTTCGACACACCTCAATTATTTTCCCAGCGAGAGTTCATGACAACCGATTGCACTTCTCGAGATATGGAGTTTGCTTGAGACCGACGCGAGCAGATTCCCCGTAGCAGTTTCTACCAACGTCGTGCTGCCCCTCAATATTACGTTTTGTTTCCCCTCGGAGTTCGACAAAGAAGTCTTAGGTATGGTTTCTTCTTATGTCTAGCGAGCTTCCTTACGTAGTCTAATGGACTTTAAACGACCCTCCCCGATTGTCGACAGACTCTAAAATGTTCCCGACGACAAGTCCTTGGCTCAGACCCCTTGAGCCGCCTCGCGTCGCCATAGTCGTCAGGTTGTAATCTTCGATTGACCTGATGGCTATACTTTGACTTAAGCCTTGTCCAGCCTCAGTCAAAGTGGGGGCTCTTTAGATACCTCATTTTTGAACCTCCCGCAAGCCACTCGGTGATGATTGGGCCGCATGTTTGGTACACGGAACGATTTATGACAATTCGTAAGTTTATCATCAAGTGATAGCTAAAAATACTTGTTTCTACCCCATAGTCGTCATCTATGCATCGTTACGGTCGTTTTGACAGTAATTAGAGTTCATTTGGAGTCCGGGTCAAAAACCGTCATTATTTTCCTAATAAGCCGATTAAAATGCCGAGTCAGAATATTCTGGAATATTCCGGATATTTCTATTCTGTAATTTTAGTTTTAATCTTTTGGTAAAATGTATCCCGAAATCTTATTTTGAACAATAAGGAAGTTGAGATCTACCGCAATTCCATAACAGAAACGCGGAAAATCTTTCTTCCGCAGGAGGAAACCTCTGGGAAAGGACGCAGCACCTGCTGCGCCTCTTCCAAGGGTCGCAGTGGCTGCTGCGCCTCTTCCCCAACCCTTTTCTGCGTATTTTCAGATCTTTTCGAGATTTGTTTCCAAAGTTTATGTCATACCATAATTCCTCCGTGTTATTAGTATAAATAGAGACCTTTGGCCTCACATATTTTTCAAGCGAGTGTTCGCCCTTCTCTTCTCCCTTTGCATTCTAAGACCGTGCTCTAAGCTTATTGACGTCTACGTGCTTGATCAATCAACCTCATAAGCTCGGATCCTTCTGAGTACCAGTCTCGTTGTATGACCGACCAATTTGACCAACTCAACTCATTTAATCAAATCAATTTAATTTAAATCCTCTTACGAGGGCACCTTTCTTCATACATTCGAGTCGAGCAATCACTAATCGTTAAGTTAGTTAATCTCGTTTCGCCAAACATGTAAGTCTGAGGGTGTAAATCCCATCTTTTATTGTTGTATTTCATTATTGTATTAATTAATGTAAGGTTTACGTCGAAAATATGCTTAAAACCGATTTATAAAACCCTTTATAAAACCTATTTTTACGGATTAACAGAAGACGGACGTCGAGAAGAAACGCAGCAACTGTTGCGCACCTTCGAAGAGTCGTAGCATCTGCAGCGCCTCTTCCTGAAGCTGCCGCAGTTTCTGCCTTTCTTCTTCTTTCTTTGTTCTTTGTTGATTCGTCTATTTTATTCCGTCTTCTCTTATTTTCTTCATGTTCCATTCGCTTAATAATTATAACGCATAATTCATAATAATTTGTCATCTTTAGAACCGACTTAAATCCCTTATAATCAATATTTGCGGGTTTTCGTCTTTAAAATCAAACCCGGATTTTAGAGATTCGATTTGTTCATAACAAGCCCCTTAACTTTACTATAAAGTGACATCAAACCCCTTCTATTTTTTCGGTCAAAATCTCGCCGGATTTTTCAATTTCTCACCAATTGCTCATATTAGTGTATATTATACGTATAATCAGTCAATGTTATACTTAGATACTATACGTAGATATGTACCAAATATACCGACTTATTTTATCCTATTCCAACAATTCTATGTCCTAATTTTTTTTTTCTATCTCGTCCTCCTGTCTTCCACCCAACATCAACAATTTCTCTGTCCTTTTTTCAACTTTTGCCAAACAAAAATATTGATCCTTATCTACCTTTGAGTCTCATCTTTTTCCTTTTACATTGCGAGTAATTTCTTGATGATCCTAATAGATTTGTTCCGAGCTTACTTAAGCGTACATACGAAGGCTGAGACGGAGAGCGTACAGACATGATAGCTATACAGGCAAGAAATGGAGTTTCACAAAGAGACGAAAATTAGGGTAGATGAAAGAGAGAACTATATCAGTGAAAATAATTCTTATTTTTGTATAGCAATAATATACGTGTATATTGTATCATTTGTATGTATACTTACTCTTATCCATGAAACATATACAATTTGATGAGAAATTGAAAAATCCGGCGAGATTTTGACCGGAAAAATAGAAGGGGCTTGATGTCACTTTATAGTAAAGTTAAGAGGCTTGTTTACTCCAAAGCAAAGTTAAGGGGGTTAATCTCACATTATAGCAAACTTAAGGGGGTCATTTACCACTTCCCCGATTAAAAAAGGGAACTGCATCCTTTGACCTTTTATGGTTGAGAAATGGAAAAATATAAGAAACCGGGTTCTAGTTTAACAAATTTGTTATCTTTTCTAAGAAACCGGTTTTAGCAAATCAATGGTTTGGTTTGTTAAGAAACCGGTTCTAAAATCTAACAGGTTTCTTATCAATAGTTCCTTTGATGATTTTTGTAGTAGTGCTTTAACACTTGAGTTCTTAAAAGTGATTTTGCTGGCTTGACTTGGATGTATACTGGATTACTTCTTAGCTGATTCTCAACCTGGAGAAGGTAGCCCTCTTTTTCCTAGCCCAGAGAAATCAAAACATCAGTTTAATTGATGTAACCATTATTTGAGCATATTTAGTCCTCGAATTAGCCTTGTTCCTATGCTTTTTAGTGCATATTTAGGTCATTTATTGTCTTTAGTCCTTTGTTTTGCATATTCTTTGAGGTTTTGTTCCCTTGGTAGGAAAGGAGTGCAAACCTTGCATTTTCATGGCAAAATAGAGCTAAATTGATTAAATTCAATGACCAAGCATCAAAGAGAAGACAAGACTAGAAGGCCTTTGTACATATTATAGTAGATGAGCAATGATGAGAAAAGATCCTTGCATCTCCGACAAGATCCCCAAGGATTGTTGGAAGAAGAAGGAAGAAAAGAAGAAAGGAAGAAGCTGACTCAGAATCCGAGCGGATTGCCCTCTGGACGCCCGTCCAAGACCAGGAATCCGAGCGTCTTCTTCAGAGGGACGCTCGTCCAAAAACACCACAATCCGCCCGTCCAGCCAATGAATCCGCTCGTCCAACAGCCAGAGAATTCGCTCGTCCCGTGCCTTGGACGCTCGGATTGTGTTACAGCGACTTTCCATTCTCTCCTTGTTCTATGAAGGATGCGCATATTTTGGAAAGACCGGCAAAAAGGAGACCGGAGTTTCTCTGGAGACCAGCGATTCCTCAAGGACTTAATCGTCATTTAAGCCCTTAGTAAACCCTAATCTATGTACCTAATCCCCACTATAAATACCTCATTAGTCTAATTAGATAATCATGCTCTTATTATCAATTCCTAGTGTAGTTTATATCATTCTAATCTCTCTTTAATCTTGTAATCAACTTCTAATCAAGTCTTAATACAAATCTCATTTCCTTAATTTCTCTTTTGTTCATCTTTTATTTTGGGTAATTGAAGATTATTTGGGTTATTATTGGGAGATTGACAACCTTCTAATCAATCATCAAGTACTTCTATTATTCTTTGCTTTATTGGAATCATTAGTAGGTATCATTCTCTTAATCCCTTTTTAATTATTGTTAATCATCTTCATTTATTCATCATGTTTTGCTTTGTTAGTATGATTGACAACCTTGCTAGCATGTTTACCATGATAATGAGTGAGTAGTTTCCTTAACTAGGGTTAATGGGTAATTAGGGGAAATCAATATGGGGGATGATTCATGCTTAAAGTAATATGTTTTCATAGTTTATTTGCTTGCTTGTTGTGATCTCAACTTATGCACATGTTATGTTTGATGAAATGCTAAGCCTATGAATCCTTGCATTTACTACCATAACTTACCTTTTCAATGAGACTTTTAAGACATAAACCAACTCGAGTCTCATTAGACCATGCATATAGTTGAGTAGGGTGGATTAAGTCGACTTGTAGGTGTTGTACAATCTAATCGATTCGGCTCCGGGACCCAAACCTTCCTAGGATTGTAAGATATAAACCAACTCAATCCATCACAACAATAATTGCTTGCTTATAATTTGAGAATATGTTTGTATGATCAATTCCCATGAATCCCCTATGACCCCATGACACCCTAGTGCTTTTTATCAATTGTTTACATCTCATTTCAATCATCTTGCTTGTTTACTTTTATTGGTATTTAGTTTAGTGATCTTCTTACATCAACCCAAATTGTGACACCCCTAGACACCGCTACTTGCAATCGAAAATCCTACATCAATACCCGTCCCTTGGGATCCGACCTTTACTTGCCTCTTTACTAATTGTAGAGTTGTTTGTGAAGTTATAAATAATGTTTTGGTCTAGGTGCTCTTAACGACAAGTACCGAAAACTAAACCTCCAAGTGAGTACGACCAAAAATGGTGCCGTTGCCGGGGACGGTGTTAACTTGATTTAGATTTTCTTAAATTGTTATTAGTTGTGTTTTTCTTTGCCTTGGGGAAGTAAAACTCCTCAAGGTTTGTTCTAATTGTTTTCAAGTTGTTCGATATTTTGCAATATGGATCTTATAGATTGCTTTGTAGAGGACCACTTAAGTATACCTTTCTTCAAAGGCCATGCAAGCATTGGAAGCCTTGGAAGCAAGTGAGGCTAAAAACATGTATTGGGAATTAGAGGTAGATCTTTTTGAGGCCGCTCTAGCTAACAAAGAACTTACTCATGAGCAATCCAAATTAGTACATAACATCCTTGTGGAAGCATATCAACCTATAGAACATGAGCAATCAATCCTAGAAGACATCTTACAAGCCCAAGAGCAAGAGGAATTCATCATGGAATTCGAATATGACGAGATTGATGAGAACGAAGAACAAGTTGAATATGCCATGAGAATGGAATGTCTAATGGAAATGGAGCAAATTCTAAATGAACCTTCAAAGGAGGAAAGTGAGGTACAAATCCCTACTTTAAAACCCCTTCCCCCAAATTTGAAATATGCTTACCTTGATGAATCAAAGACCAAACCCGTGATTGTTAATGACAAACTTGATGAAAACCAATTGGGAAAATTGCTTGATGTGTTACAACACCATGAAAAGGCTATAGGTTATAGTCTAGATGACCTTAAGGGGATAAGTCCCAACTTTTGTATGCATAGAATTCATCTAGAGGAGGACCATATACCTACCATCCAATCTCAAAGGAGATTAAACCCCCACATGCAAGAAGTTGTCAAAGGAGAGGTTATGAAATTACTTGATGCGGGAATCATATATCCCATATCGGACTCTTTGTGGGTAAGCCCCGTTCAAGTGGTACCTAAGAAAGGAGGTACCACGGTAGTGACGAATGAAAAGAATGAGCTAATACCCACAAGGAAGATCACCGGTTGGCGTATGTGCATTGACTATCGAAAATTGAATTCCGCAACAAGAAAGGATCATTTCCCCCTACCATTCATTGACCAAATGCTTGAGAGGCTAGCCTCCAACAAGTTCTTTTGCTACCTTGACGGGTATTCAGGATTCTTTCAAATCCCTATACACCCGGATGACCAACACAAGACCATCTTCCCATGCCCTTATGGAACTTTTGCATATAGGAGGATGCCTTTTGGCTTATGTAATGCCCCCGCTACTTTTCAAAGATGCATGATGAGTGTCTTCTCCGACTACCTAGAGACCATAATGGAAGTATTTATGGATGATTTTAGCGTTTATGGAAAAGATTTTGACTCGTGCTTGCATAATCTTTCTCTTATATTGCAAAAATGTGAGGATGTGAGTCTCATTTTGAATTGGGAAAAGTGTCACTTCATGGTCAATGAAGGAATTGTTTTGGGTCATTTAATCTCGGAAAAGGGCATCGAGGTCGATAAAGTTAAGGTTGAGGTGATAGAGAAACTCCCACCTCCCGTGAATGTTAGAGGGGTGAGAATTTTTCTCGGTCACGCGGGTTTCTATCGCTGTTTCATAAAAGATTTTTCAAAAATAGCGAAACCCCTCACTCAACTCTTACTTAAAGATGCCCAATTCCATTTCACTGATGAGTGTGTTGAAGCCTTTAATAGAATCAAGGAAGCACTAATCTCGGCACCAATCATTCAACCTCCAAATTGGGAACTACCGTTCGAGATTATGTGTGATGCTAGTAACTACGCCGTTGGAGCGGTCCTTGGCCAACGGGTAGGGAGAGCTCTACATGCTATTTATTATATAAGCAAGACTCTTGATTCTTCCCAAGTGAACTATGATACCACCGAGAAAGAGCTTCTTGCAATTGTCTATGCTTTGGAGAAATTCCGTTCCTACTTACTTGGATCCAAAGTGATTGTCTTTTCGGATCACCGTGCTCTCCGACACCTCTTGATAAAGAAAGAGGCAAAACCAAGGTTGTTGAGATGTATTTTGCTTCTTCAAGAATTCGACTTGGAAATAAGAGACAAGAAAGGAGCCAAAAATGTAGTGGCGGATCACTTGTCAAGGATCCGGTTTCACGATGAACAAGGAGAAACGCCGATCAATGACTCATTTCCCGACGATATCTTAATGGCCATTCAAACACAACTTGAGAGGCACATCCCCCCATGGTTTGCCGATTATGCCAACTATATTGTTGGAAGAGTACTCCTTCCAAACTTAAGCTACAACCAAAGGAAGAGGTTCTTATTCGAAGTAAAGAGGTACTTTTGGGATGACCTAAATATTTATAAGGTGTGTAGTGATGGGCTCTACCGGAGATGCATCCCTCAATGGGAAATTCAGGGAATTTTGGAAGGATGCCACTCATCACCTTACGGTGGACACCATGGAGCAAGGAGAACCATTGCAAAAATTCTTCAATCGGGCTTTTACTGGCCTACAATGTTCCAAGATGCTAGGGAGTTCATACTTCATTGTGATGCTTGTCAAAGGACGGGGAATATCTCTTGGAGGAACGAAATGCCACAAAAGGGCATACTGGAGGTAGAGATATTCGACGTTTGGGGGATCGACTACCAAGGGCCGTTTGTGACATCCAATGGGAACAAATATATCCTTGTAGCCGTAGACTACGTCTCAAAATGGGTGGAGGCAATTGCCACCCCGAACGATGATGCAAAGACGGTTACTAAGCTTTTTCAAGAAGATAATCTTCCCAAGGTTCGGAGTCCCTAGAGCAGTCATAAGTGATAGAGGAACGAATCTTCATGAAAAGAAGCTCGCATCCCTTTTGACCAAATATGGCGTTCAACATAGAACCGGTTTAGGATACCATCCTCAAACAAGCGGTCAAGTTGAAGTTTCAAATAGAGAGATCAAGCAAAATCTTGAGAAAGTTGTCAACAAGACCCGTAAGGATTGGAGTACGAAGCTTGATGACACTCTTTGGGCTTATAGGACGGCCTATAAGACCCCCATAGGAGCATCTCCTTACACACTTGTATATGGCAAGGCATGCCACTTGCCAATTGAATTAGAGTACAAAGCTTTTTGGGCAATCCGAGCCCTTAACCTTGATCTCAAATTAAGTGGTCAAAAGAGAATGATACAAATTCAAGAGTTGGAAGAATTCCGACTACAATCTTACGAGAATGCCAAGATCTACAAGGAAAGGACAAGATTGCTTCATGACAAGAGGATCAAGCAAAAAGCCTTGCACAAAGGGGATAAAGTGTTAGAAATCTATATCTCATTACTTGACATATTCAAATATGTGATGATTTAATTTAGTCATAAAATTAAACATGGATCTTATGCATGCAAACAATAATAAAAATAAGGAAGAAATCATCAACCCTTACATTGATATTTCGGATTATTGGGCACAAGTAAGATCTCCTTCTTACTTGTTCTTGAGCACTCCTAAAATGGAAGAACAAGGATTCAAGTAGAGAATCCCTCCCAAGGATTAATACCCAAGGTAATCTCTTAATAAAATTAATATTATTATTACTAGAACAATATTAATTTAAATAAAATTGACCAAAATATTATTTATGTTCTCTTAATTTTCGGCTAAGAGAAGGGGAGAAAGAGGAAGATTTTATCTCACTAAAAACTCTTATTTTTAGATGTGTGTAGAATGAATATTACACTAATGTTTTTAGTAGTGTATATTAGGTAAAAATTAGAAGAAAAACCCATGGTTTTCCTTCACCAAAACCGGGTAGGGGGGGAGTATTGATGCCCAATGCATGAGCAAGGTGCTCTTCACAATAACCACTAGGTATGCATGGCTAGGTTTAGGAAGAAATGATTATGTTTACCACTTACATAATCAACATTATATTTTCCTAATACTCCCCATTATTTCGGTTATATTAGATAAAATGGACTCCATTTTATCTTTGTCAATTTGTCACATGTCACATGTCATGTAAAATTGTAATGTATTTTTAACATATTAAAAAAATCAACCCATTAATAAAATACGTCATATACAAAATTGACTTAGTAATTCATAATTACTTGTACCAAAATAATCAATTAAGAGTGTTACCCTTTAGGTATGACCTAAGGGGATCAACTGATCGCCACCGTCGCACGACAGTAATGTCAAACTCTAGTCAGCCAATCATTACCGATATGTGTGGACCAGTTGACAATAAAATTACTTCCCAGTTGTATTCTTTAAAATGAGACTTTAAACATGTGATCATCATGATCGACAGTTGTGATTGCATTATTGTCGGAGGACACATATTCCAACAATCTCCCACTTGTCCTCGACAAGTGTGCATCACCAATTCTCTTGTCCTATTACTATATCCCACTCAATGCAAGGTGTCTTTCGGGTCGTACTTGCAAGTGATCATATCGAGAGTGGTTTCCTCGGTCTGGAGCATAACTGATTGACCAGAATTATCCACCATGGATACATTCCGAGCGTGGCCACGCATTTCCAGTTCATTACTCCTCGAGTGGCCCTGAGATATTTTTATAACCATGACTAGGGGTGGACAATTCCTATCGCACTTATTCCCTTCGACTAGACACAGCCATCATAACCCAAAATATGTCCATTTGACCCCATTTACGAAGGTCGTAGTAACACAAATCAAAGTTAATCTGAAACTGTGCCATCTTAGGTGAACAGTCTTTAGTCAAAAGAATCGACTCATTAGAATACTATAGTAGCTCTCGCCACGACCAGGCTATATAAATTTGCCAGAACTCTATAAGCGGTCAAAAAGGCCCGACAAGGTGTTCCTAACAGTCTGCCTATTTGATCGATTAGTCATCACACATGACTCCATGGCACTTGAACTTGCCATCAATCGCATCACACTCTAGTCACTTCGAGACGTCACCTCATGTAAGTAACTATGGGCGAATACAATGCTAATCCGTGTTCACTTTAACGGGGTTCAATTGACTCTACAACCCGTTTGGATGTAACAAAGTATAAGATGAGTTAATAATTACTCAAACGACAAATGTTGACATCACATTCGGGTAGTCAATACCATATTACAACCTTGTGATGCATATCGTAAGTGTGTAAACACTAGTCGACTGCAATAGAAGTTTAATATACCATGTGTCCATGTGTTCAAACTTCTCATATTGCATTATCCTTTATATTCATGTTATCTCTCATAGCATGAACCTTACCAAGTACACATATAGGTTCCCAACCTAGGTTTGGCTTCTTTATCTTGAAAGAACTTCCTTGTCAATTATCACATAACCAATGAATTTGTGGTGAATGATATAACTTGCACTGATCAAGTACTCCACCCACTCACGATGCACTAGGTATACGTTTTGTAGAGTCTTGCAACAATTGTCAAGATGATTAGCCTAGCACTTCTCACAAGTCCTAGCATTTTAGAAAATATTAGTTTTGAGTAACTTCTTACTTCAACTAAGTATCTTTCCAAACTTCTTATTTCTCCTTTTAGCTTGAAAAGCTTAGGATTTTCATAAATCCTTGCGCGTGTTCGAACCTTAATATGTGCAACCTCTTGACGCATAACTGAGTGTTCTGTCCAACACTGAAATCACTCGTCGGATTCTCCTCGAGAATACATGACGTTTCTTCTATGGCTTGCCAATGAATCATCATGCTCTTATGCATATGATTCATTTTTGGACATGTGCATGATTATTCTAATGGCGGAAACATTAGTAACCTTTTAATCATGTCATCAACCATTCTTAGGTTCAATGAATGACCATGACTGCTAATGGCAATTCCATTTTCATTAACATGAATAACCTACGTTTCTCGTTGATCTGATGTGTATATCTCAATACTAATCCAACATCTCATGATGTGATTGGATTCATCATAGTCCATTTTCATCCAGAATTGAAAACTCAAATACTTCTTTATGAAAGAATAGTATTAGCTCGTCATTCTCAATGAGTAATGAGTTATAAACTTTTCAAGATGATTGCTCCCACTAAATTCCATGTCTTCACATGATAATTTCCAACTCCCACTTAATCCCACATGTTTCGCAATTGACTACTCAATCAAAACATTTCAAGAATTGAAATATATATATTGCTTTGCTAAGTTATTAAGATAAAACCATATATGTTCCCATCATATCCTTTCAAAATACCTATTTTGAAAAGGTTTTATCTTAACCTTATGGAAAGAGATTCTAATCTCTAACTCATTCATATTGTGATGATGCGTAGCAATGTCATTATTGAAATGTGAATTATATCTAATACACGTCCTTCAAAATACCCTTTTCGGAAGGGGGTTTAACCATTTCATTTCCATAATGTGGTTAAGTAATGACATTAGCGTGGTTAGCATTTAACTTAGCTCTTGTGGATATCGGCATATCAACATTTGCAACGTTTAGTCATAAATCTCATTTATTTCTAGAATGCAACTTTGATTCATTTAGGCTCTTAAGTAAATATCAATATTGAAACTATTGGTCAAAAGTTGTTCATAAACTATTCAAAACTCTTGTTAAGACTTTACATTAGTCATTCTTATTCCAAAACTTTCTTTTGGTGTCCTCATGTAGTTATCTTAAGAACATGTTCTTTCGATTACTTCACTTGGTCTCTTTGGTCATATAGATCTCATCTATTCAAGACCATAGATCTCATCTACTTTAAGTATACTCCTTAGATAAGTATACCAATCATTCTTACTTTCGTATATCTCATTTACTTAAGTACACAAATTTGCATTGTGTTCTTATTTGTGTCTTCATTTTTCTCCCACTCTATCTTTAGAATAAATACACTAGAGATTCAAAGATAGCTTATAAGACACAAATGATGATTTTGAAGTATAAGGAGGACCATTTAATAGGTTGACTAATTGTTTTAGATTTGATAAGTGTACTTGGTGATTGACATTCCTTTTAGGAGAGTTCATCAACTCATTATCACTTTATAATTGATCATATACAAGCCTTAAGCTTGTGGACATATAATGAATCCCATCATTATAGTTGTCTATTAGATCACTTTAAGTGAATGATCATATGTTTCTATGAGCAAGCGTATAAAGACGAATTTTAGAACAAGGATAAAATACCATAAAATGGGTGACTTGGGTTGCAAACCAAGCCACCATTATCCAAAATACAACCATTATCCAAAATGCATTTCCATGTCGAACACGGAAATCAAAAGGTTCTAAAATCCGAAACATAAATTAAAATAAGACAATAAAAAGCCAAGCTTCATGGAAGCTACTCCTAGCTTCTCGATGGTTTCTCAAGCTTGCTTTTCTTTTCCCTTGTCCTTGCTTGGTGGAGGCCCTATTTACAATAAAAAGGGGATACATTATCACAACTTTGTATCACAATACCATAGTTGAATAAGAAACATAAAAGAAAGGATAGTCATTTACCTACTGGAGTGATCTTTCCAGCTTTGATGTCACCAAGATATTTGGAACAATTTCTTTTCCAATGTCCAACACCATTACAATAATGGCATTTATCAAGAGGACCCTTCTTGATCTTGGAAGTGCTAGCTTCAAAAGTCTTAACTTTGGTGAAAGTGGGAGCTTGCTTCTTACCCTTCTTCCCATTCTTTTTGAACTTCCCCTTGCTCTTGGTGCTTATGTTAAGCACATCCTTTGGTGGGTTCACATTTAACACCATGTCCATTTCGGCTTGCACAAGTAACTTGTGCAACTCTTCAAGAGACACATCCTTGTCTTGCATGTTAAAATTCACCCGGAATTGAACATATGCCTTGACTTTGGATAAGGAGTGTAGAATTCTATCTACAATGAGTTCTTTGGGGATTTCAACCTTTTGAATCTTCAAAGTCTCGACTAGCTCCATTAATTTGAGCACATGAGGGCTAACCTTTTGGCCCTCTTTAAAGTCGAGATCAAAGAATGCCGCGGCCGCCTCATATTGGACGATCCGCGGAGTTTGTGAAAACATTGTCACAAGCTTGGAATAGATTTCATTAGCGGTGCCCGTGTTAAAGGCTCTCCTTTGGAGATCCGCCTCCATCGCAAAGATTAACACATTTTTCATTGCGGCGGACTCCTTGTGGTAAGCCTCATATGCTTCCTTAGTGGCGGCGGTCGACCTAGCATTAGGTTCGGGTGGAGAGGCCTCGGTAAGGTAACGAAGCTTGTCGTCACCTTGGGCGGCTAGTTTGAGTTGGGCATCCCAATCGGAGAAATTTGACCCATTCTTTTAAAGTTTACATCGATCCATGATGGATCGGAGCCATGAAGTATTAGCGAGAGGTGTGGCGTTGTTGTTTGGAGTGGCCATTTGTTATGAGAAATAAATTGGTCTACAAAACAAAATAGAAGGAATAAAACATATGTCGTTTTCAAAAATAATACTCGTAAAAATTTAATTAAACAAGTTTTATTGCATTTATCTAGTGACCTCTACCCAACTTGATAAATGATTCCAAGATCCAAATTCATATTAACTTGGGCACGGTAGGGCCGATTCATCCCATATCAATATAACTCGGTGGATTAACGCTTTAATCGATTCTACTTCTAGAACTCTTGGTCGATAAAATTACATTAACATTTATCTTTAGCCCGGAACACATTCGACTACGGTCACGAATACTTCCGTTGAGCTCAATCCAAATTTCGAATAAATGTGTCCATGATCCAAATCCACATCAACTTGGGCACGGTAGGGCCGATGAAACCCTCATCAACATGAATTCGGTGGATAGACATTTATCACCCACTTCCCCTACGTAACAAGGTTTGTACCCCGGTAGGGCCGAGTGCACTCCCTCGCAAAATAGGTTTTCATGGTTTCTACTTTTTGGTAAGGCTAAGTCTCAATTGTTTAATTTTTAGCGAGAGGTCATGTCAATTTATTATCTATCACGTTTTAAGTGAACTAAAGCGGTGAACTACGATAATTGTAATTGACACGGTCGATATACTCGATTAAAATGACAATGCATGTTTTAGTTATGGCGATTTAGCGATGCATGCAACATATAAATAAAATGCAAAACATAAATTAAATCCTAGTATGGCCTTCCTAAAATAGAAAATCTAATTAACTATTACATATTCGGAAACCAACTCCATTGGTCCCTTGAACTTTGGTTTTGGCACGCATCTCGAGGTAACACCGTCTTTATGTATCGTCTTCCTTGAGTGACACCGTCTTCAAGGAACTACGAAATAAATAAATTACATAACAAATTACATAATTTCCTATTATACATTTGTAATTAAAATAAAATAAATCTATTAAATTACAAAATGGTGATACGAGATCACAATAAATTACAACCGAATCGATATTCCCATACATTTCGGGTAATACCAATTAAAAACTAAGGCCATACTAAGTAAAAATCACATAATTCAAAAATTACATAAACTAAAATTATGACAATCATAAATAAAATGCAGCATTATAATATGTATAAACATGCCCAATTCTATGCTAAATCGCCTTTAAGGAGCCAATATCGTATATTAAACGGTTTTTACGGATTTGCGTGATTCAACCTTTTAAAATCACAATAAATTACATAAAATCATATTCATGCACAAGTTAATTACCCTAACCAACTTAGGACTCAAAATTAGTCTCCACTAACAATTTGACTATAATTAACTTATATTTCTTAAAATTGTTCATTAATGGACTCAAAATTATAATAAAATGCTATAAACTTCAAATAAATCACAAAAATTTCAAATAAATTTAAAATTTGAAATTTAAACTGCTGAACATTCTGGAAAAATACCATGACACTCATAATGTTCAAAAACTTAGGTTAAAAGTTCAAAAATTTATCGGAAAAAACATTGTTGCGGTTTATCGGATTTATCAAATATAATCATAAAAACATGAGAAAAAATATATATATCAACTTTTCAATTTTAGTTCTGAAATAGGTAATTAAATGCAACATGTGACGTTTTTCTTTAGTCATGAGGTATGTTTTAGCAATTATTTACTAATTAAGTCACTATTTATGCTATTTTTCATCAAAAATTCATAAATCATGCATAAAGACTTCAATATAGCCTATTATTTTACATACATCTTGTAAAATTGCATTTGACAACATACTAAATTTCTATGACCAGATTCGAAATTTATCTCATATTAACCTATTTTTTCAATCAAATTCGATTTTTATCATGAAAAATCCATATTTCGAGCATAAAAACTCCAAAAATTCTGAAAGTTTACAGGTCATCTAAAAATAATATGTGTGAAAACATATCCAAAAACCACTGGAAAATTCGAAGTTTAGCTAATTTTAGTCCGAAAATGACATTTTAATCATAAAATCACATTTTTAATGCCATTATTATAAATGATGAACAATAAAAATCCATAAATTAACCAAAATATCCTAAATACATTTTAGGATCAGAAACTTTAACATGCATAATAAATTTCGTGAAATATCATAATAAACACAAATTTATAAGTTTTATATGTTAATCGTATAACTCGGAAAAACTATAACCGATTTGCATGCAAACAACCAAAGCTCTTGATACCGCTTGTTAGAAATCTATATCTCATTACTTGACATATTCATATATGTGATGATTTAATTTATTCATAAAATTAAACATGGATCTTATGCATGCAAACAATAATAAAAATAAGGAAGAAATCATCAACCCTTACATTGATATTTCGGATTATTGGGCACAACTAAGATCTTCTTCTTACTTGTTCTTGAGCACTCCTAAAATGGAAGAACAAGGATTCAAGTAGAGAATCCCTCCCAAGGATTAATACCCAAGGTAATCTCTTAATAAAATTAATATTATTATTACTAGAACAATATTAATTTAAATAAAATTGACCAAAATATTATTTATGTTCTCTTAATTTTCGGCTAAGAGAAGGGGAGAA
Source organism: Silene latifolia (assembly GCF_048544455.1). Taxonomy (NCBI): domain Eukaryota; kingdom Viridiplantae; phylum Streptophyta; class Magnoliopsida; order Caryophyllales; family Caryophyllaceae; genus Silene; species Silene latifolia. The sequence goes on along the minus strand of NC_133531.1, from coordinate 131,986,314 downwards.
AGAGGAAGATTTTATCTCACTAAAAACTCTTATTTTTAGATGTGTGTAGAATGAATATTACACTAATGTTTTTAGTAGTGTATATTAGGTAAAAATTAGAAGAAAAACCCATGGTTTTCCTTCACCAAAACCGGGTAGGGGGGGGGGTATTGATGCCCAATGCATGAGCAAGGTGCTCTTCACTATAACCACTACGTATGCATGGCTAGGTTTAGGAAGAAATGATTATGTTTACCACTTACATAATCAACATTATATTTTCCTAATACTCCCCATTATATCGGTTATATTAGATAAAATGGACTCCATTTTATCTTTGTCAATTTGTCAATTTGTCACATGTCACATGTCATGTAAAATTGTAATGTATTTTTAACATATTAAAAAAATCAACCCATTAATAAAATACGTCATATACAAAATTGACTTAGTAATTCATAATTACTTGTACCAAAATATTTTACCAATTATAAATTACAACATCTTGTATTTATAATAATTTATTCATTCAGTTCAATTGTTTCCGTAAACAATAATTTCATCTAAGCAATAAAACAATTCGATTACTTAGACCGTGTCTTATTAAATCAAATTACAATGAGACACGTAAATATTACTTCCAAAATCGTCCTTCAATTTTAAGTAATTTAATTAACCCGTATCGACATACGATCAATTAAATAATCAATGAAGAGTGTTACCCTTTAGGTATGACCTAAGGGGATCAACTGATCACCACCGTCGCACGACAGTAATGTCAAACTCTAGTCAGCCAATCATTACCGATATGTGTGGACCAGTTGACAGTAAAAATTACTTCCCAGTTGTATTCTTTAAAATGAGACTTTAAACATGTGATCATCATGACCGACAGTTGTGATTGCATTATTGTCGGAGGACACATATTCCAACATAAAGTCCTTCTATTCAATTCCCGATATCGACTCTTTCCCGGGAAGTTGAACTCTAGATGGATGGGTCCCTATGTGATCACCGAGGTTGGAAAGTATGGGGATTTTAGAATCAAGACGGAAGATGGAAGCAAATTCAAGGTCAATGGTCAAAGATTGAAGCCATATTACGAGGGAGCATTTATTGGAGAGGTCGAGGTCAACTACCTCGGGCCTCCTCATCCTTGAAGGAATCATCAAAGGGAGAGTTTGGTGGAGTCCTCCTTAAACCACCACTTGTAAATATACTAACCCCTCTAACTTGTATTTATAATTCCTTTTATCATAAACATAAATTCTTTCCATGAGAGTAAGTGACGAAGGGTCACTAATGATTTCTTGATGAAGGAACTAGTTTTAAAGTGAGGGGAAGCTATTCATTGGAGTCAAGGAAATCAAGGAGAATCCGCAGCAAAGAATCCGAGCGTCTAAAGAAGAAATCCGCTCGGTTTGTAAGAAGACGACCATCTTATTAAGAATCCGCTCGTCCAGCAGGAATCCGAGCGTCTGAAGAAGAATCCGCTCGTCCTTATTGCTGCAACATTTTAAGGAAAGTTCCTGTAACAGAATCCGCTCGTCTTCAGGAAATGACGCTCGTCTTGCTTCAGAAAAGACGCTCGTGCTAAGCTCGATCCGCTCGTCTTGGCTGCTTCAATTTTTGGAAAAATCCCCTGTAAGAGAATCCGAGCGTCTACCCAGAGATCCGCTCGTCCCATAACGAGAGAATCCGAGCGTCCCGAGCCCGAATCCGCTCGTCTCCCTGCGGCCTTCACTCCCGGTTTTTACAATTCTAATTCTCCCCACCACACAATTTGTGACACATCACCCTTCCTTCCACTTGTATTATAAAAACCCACCTTCTTATGACTCCAAAGCATATCCCAAACACCCTTTCATTCCACAAAAACAAAAACCCCCAATTTCTAGGGTTTCAAAAGCAATATTCAATCCAAAGAGAGCATCTTCCTACTTCAACAAATCATAAATTCCAACTTCATAATCAAAGAATAGGACCAAGAAGATCTCTATTTAGGGATAGAAGAAGACCAAGAATGAGAGGAAGCTCTTCTACTTCTCACATCAACACTCTAAGGAAGGAGCATGAATAAATTGTGGATCTTACCAAGCTTGATGACTTCTCTAATGTTGAATTCGTAAATGATGTGCAAAGGCTCGTTTTTCACCGACTTCTTCGTAAGAACATTCTCCCTACTAAGTTTTTATGCCATAGAACTTTAAGGAAACTTGGGATTTACGAGCAAATGGAAGCCCTTTTTGAATTGTTTGGTCTCTCTACCCTATTCCACATGTACGAGCAAACCTGCCGATCCCTTGTTCTTGAATTTTTAAGCTTCTTGAAAATCACAACCTTGAACAAAACGATTTGTATAGAATTTAGGTTGGAAAGTGTCTCGAGAATGATGACTCTAGTGGAATTTGCTAATGTACTTGGCCTCGATGTCTCGCCTACCCGGACATCAAGGCCGAAGAAATATGGTGTTGCACCCTTATGGAGAGCCATGACCGGCCGAGATTTCAAGTATATTAAGGAGTGTCTAGCTTTCCACATTCAAAACCCTATTTTGAGACTCACCTACCGGTTCCTTTCCGGCACCCTCCTTGCACGCCGGGACCCGGCAATTGTGAACGAACTCGATCTTGTGTTCATGGAGTCTTATCTCGACATCCAAGGAAGGGGTGGATACCATTTTAATGCGCCTCTTGTGCTACTTGAGAAGTGGGCTAAGTTTAGAAATGGAGATGATGATGGGATGAAACACATCGTTAATGGAGGACTCATTACAAAGATTGCAAAGCATTTCAATCCAAAATTTAATGAGAACAATGAGTACACTCCTCTTTCCGGGAATACAAGGATGAATGAAGAACTCCTTCTTGTGCATCATCATTGGATAACCCTTTAGGGGGTTGAGAAAAGAATCAAGTGGATAACAAAGGGGAGTGATCCAATCTATTTACCAATGACCGGTCTACCAAGAATCTCACCAAGAAGGGGACCTCTATCACCGATCCCGTCCTACATCATCCCCGCAAACCCAACCCAAGCAAGGCAAGCACCACCACCACCAAATCCCCAACAACAACAAGAGCAACAACCACAAGATGAGAAAATCAAGATACCTCCCTACCCTTTTCCATATCAACCATACAACCACCCTAACCCCTTTATCCTCCCCCGTGATGACTTTGTAACGGGAATTCTCCAAGACTTGCATTTCCAACAATATGAAGCTACCGTGGATAACTATTTTGCACTTTACCCTCAATACCACGATATGATTCAACGAGGGAAGATTAGTGAGGAGGGAGTGTTTCCTTCTTGGGCACAAATGGATATACTCTTCCCAAATTCGGAAAAAGCAAATGAAGGGGCAAATGGGCAACAAGATGAAGGGAGCGAAAAATCTTGGGGAGGAGATACGGTGGAGCTTAATAGCGAAGAAGATGAGTTCATGGATCCTAATACAAGTGATGCATCCAAGGAAATATGGGATAGTGACCTAGAGGGGGATGATGTCGATCTCTAGAAGATCTCTTCATAGCTAGATGGAACGGGCACGAGGCACCCATCTCAAGCTTAAGTGAAGTTTCCTTATTCCTTCTCTTTACTTTCAATTTTCATGAAAGAATTTAATATTTTGGTAACTTGTACAATTTTTGTCTTTGGTTTGTTTGGAGAGTCCTAGCAACACGGAGGACTAACACCTTGGCTCCATTAAGGTGTTCTTTTTATTGTTCCCACATGAAAAATCCAAAATGACAATTTATTGTTTCATGCATTGCATTTCGTGTGCATGAACTACCCCAATTTCTTGACATTAGAAATAATGTGTATTTTGGTTTGGGGAAGTCCATGCATATGCATTGGGAGCTAATTCAAATTACGCTCTCCACCATAACAAAAATCATGCATCATGTAGAGTAGCTTAGTATAGCTTGCATTTAGTTTAGAAATCATGCATCATACTTGCATAATTTCCTATCATATTGGTCATTGAGGACAATGCCCATATTAGTGTGGGGTTGGGAAATTCTAACTTGACTTTTATTCAAAAATCAAAAAATTTCGAAAAACCAAAAAAAATTGAAAAATTGAAAAACCAAAAACATGTTCTTTTCCTTTGTAGTGTAGTCTTGTATATATTGTTTGTATATATTGTGTTTGTTCATCCTTGTTCACATTGATTGACTACGCCACATCCGAGACATGAGGATATTGAAGACCGCATGGTATGATCTTTTCAATCTCCTTTTTCCTCTTTATGTTAATGACTATGTGGCTTTATTTTGATTGATGCGGTATAAACAATGTGAATTTAGGACTTGCATTTAGTTTATATGTCATACTAGTTGGTAGAAGCATATGCATTAGGATGTATAAATGTTAGTTGCATCATGGCATGTAGTTTGCATGTTAGAAAAACTTTGTGAAACCGTCTACTTGTGAAGCTTGACAAGTGTATATATGCCCTATTAGATGCTTTTTCTTCTTAAGACTTTGCTTGTTAGAATACTTGTAAAACACCCTAGGATGTGTCATGCTAGTATCCTTTGACCCATGGATTAACACTACTGCAGATACAGGCTATAACAACGGTTAAAAACCGTTGTTATATAAAAAAGTGGACGTTGTTAAAGCGTCCGTTGTAAAAGGTTTTAACAACGGTTGGTTTTCTTAAGGAACCCGTTGTTAAAACTATTAACAACGGTTTTAAGTATAAAAACCCGTTGTGGAAAGTGTGACTCAATTTTGGGGGGAAAGTTATAACAACGGTTGTAATATACAAAACCGTTGTTATAACTAAAGACAACGGTTTTTTAATAAATAACCGTTGTTGTTTGTTCTTAAAAAATAAAAAAAATTAAATTAAATATTACTAGATGCATGCATAATTACGGCCCGTTATAATTCCGATGCATGCATTATTACTGCCATCATTGTGCATATAAACGGACAATATGGAATGAGAAGGGTTAGTAATAAGATTTGAAGCAGCATTGAGAGATATGATGATGATTATGGCACAACTTCCTAACATATATATTAATTAAAAAACAACTCAAACCACACATTGCTTAGTATAAATACATGCATTATCTCAACTAACATTCCATTATCTATATACATCTCCAAACCCTAACTGCTAAAACAAACTCCAAATAAATTAACCCTACTTAATCTTTCAAAACAAACTCCAAACTCCAACAAAATGAATGATATCATCCTTAAGACTCTTACTATGATCGAGAACAACAACAGTTTCATCCGCCGGTTGCTCCACATTGAGGAAAGTTTCAGGAGCTACCTTGCGGATGCTCGATGCATTATGAAGGACGCCAAAGAAGATGGCTTGACGGAGCAGCAGCAGTTGCAGCTATATGACGATATAGCAACTGCTGAACGGAACCTCCAAATAGTCAAGGAGGAGAGGACAGATATCATAGAGGAGAATAAGACCCTCTATGAAAATATAAGAATTGCATTTTTATTAATGTAATTTTTTTTTTAATTTATGTATTTATTATATATATATATATATTAATTATGTTTATCATGCATTCCTCTCTATCATCTTGCTTCTTCTTTTTTGTTTTAGTTTATTTAATTTGTTTTACTAGCTAATTAAGCGAATAATACTTAAAGAAATAACATAATGGTCGATAAAAACTAACACATACACATGCAAATGAAATAATTAGAAAAAGAAAATAATGACGATGAAAGACGATGAAACCAACAAAGGATCATGAGATTTACCTGATAATTAGACGATGAAATCAACAAAGGATGACGAGAAGATAAAGAGACGATGAGAAAGAGAGAAAGAGACGATGAGAAAGTGTGTTTTGTGTTTGTGTTTGTGTTTGTGTTTGTGTTTGTCTGCTGGGTTTGTGTTTGTGTTTTGTGGCTGTAGCAGACTTGTGTTTGTGTGGTTTATAGTATGGAAGGTATTGACAACGGTTATTAAACAAAAACCGTTGTTAAAACGTTTTAACAACGGTTGTAAAACAACAACCGTTGTCAAATAAGTTTTAACAACGGGTTCCAAAAGCAACCGTTGTGATTACTTTTCACTAACTTTGCGTCAATTTTGCGCCAAATTATTAACAACGGTTGTGCATGTGTAACCCGTTGTTAAACCTTATAACAACGGTTTTTATAACCATACCCGTTGTAATTCATTTTAGTAAAATTCGCGCCATACATTCTACAACGTCTATTGTGATTTTCGTGAATAATCGTTGTTAAAGGGGTGTTGTAGTTGCCTGGATTTGTAGTAGTGTAAGGCCTAGTCAAGAGTACCTTGTGGTGTGATAACACATTGGCAACCGTTTATTCCAAGGTGACCCTTGAAACCATGCAACCATCATTCATCCATGTTCTACCATACATTTCGTCATCAAAGGGAATGGGCACAAAAAGAAATTGTTCAAAAATTTGAGTTCAAGAAATGAAAAGAAAAGAAGAGAAAAAGTTTGCAAAATGCATCAAAAAAGAAAAGAGGAGCAAAAATAGACTCCTATGCTTCAAATATAAGCACCCTCCCTACATATGGGGTGACTTTGAAAATGTTCAAAATAAATGCAAAGAAAAGTTGAAATTGTCAAGTATTAAAATGCCAAAAATCAAAAGAAATGGCAAAATAAAGTGTTCTCAAATGTTATATGCCACAAGAAATTGGGGGGAAAAAAACAACAACAAAGCAAACTCCCAAATGAAACTCAAATACTATCAATCCCTTTATCCATCGTATCCATTTTTGTGCATGGTAGAGAGGGGATGACCCTTCTTCTTGTCTAGGCAAGAGGGGGAATTCCGCGATCCTCCAGTGTTTCTAACACCATAGGGAGTCTACTCTTGACGAAAGCATTTAACGATTGAGGACAAAGGTACCCTCGCTTGACACAACTTGCAGGTGATTTATTGGTATCCTTCTAGGCTTAGTAGTTTGAAGAAATTGCATCTATGAAGGAGTGTGTACCCTTGAATTGCTTCCCTTGTAGATAATTTCCGCCACTTAGATGAGGAAAGTGGCTATTCTTTTGTAGATGCATCCATTACTTGATTTTGTGTGCTTTAATGTTTGGATGTGTCGCCATTTTGGCAAGACCCACCTTGCCTTCTTGCCTTGCAAGAAGGCATCCTACCTCATGGTTGTCTTGTTGTGAGTTGAAGAGGCGAAGTGAGACCCGCTAATTGTCTCATATCGGCTATGCTATTAGGTTAGTTTAAATAACGGTCCTAGTTTTTGTCACCTCTTTACTCGGGACGAGCAAAGGTTCGATTTGGGGATATTTGATGTAACCATTATTTGAGCATATTTAGTCCCCGAATTAGCCTTGTTCCTATGCTTTTTAGTGCATATTTAGGTCATTTATTGTCTTTAGTCCTTTGTTTTGCATATTCTTTGAGGTTTTGTTCCCTTGGTAGGATAGGAGTGCAAACCTTGCATTTTCATGGCAAAATAGAGCTAAATTGATTAAATTCAATGACCAAGCATCAAAGAGAAGACAAGACTAGAAGGCCTTTCTACATATTATAGTAGATGGGCAATGATGAGAAAAGATCCTTGCATCTCCGAAAACATCCCCAAGGATTGTTGGAAGAAGGAGGAAGAAAAGAAGAAAGGAATAAGCTGACTCAGAATCCGAGCAGATTGCCCTCTGGACGCCCGTCCAAGACCAGGAATACGAGCGTCTTCTTCAGAGGGATGCTCGTCCAAAAACACCATAATCCGCCCGTCCAGCCAATGAATCCGCTCGTCCAACAGCCATAGAATCCGCTCGTCCCGTGCCTTGGACGCTCGGATTGTGTTACAGCGACTTTCCATTCTCTCCTTGTTCTATGAAGGATGCGCATATTTCGGAAAGACCGGCAAAAAGGAGACCGGAGTCTCTCTGGAGACCGGCGATTCCTCAAGGACTTAATCGTCATTTAAGCCCTTAGTAAACCCTAATCTATGTACCTAATCCCCACTATAAATACCCCATTAGTCTAATTAGATAATCATGCTCTTATTATCAATTCCTAGTGTAGTTTATATCATTCTAATCTCTTTTTAATCTTGTAATCAACTTCTAATCAAGTCTTAATACAAATCTCATTTCCTTAATTTCTCTTTTGTTCATCTTTTATTTTGGATAATTGAAGATTATTTGGGTTATTATTGGGAGATTGATAACCTTCCAATCAACCATCAAGTACTTCTATTATTCTTTGCTTTATTGGAATCATTAGTAGGTATCATTCTCTTAATCCCTTTTTAATTATTGTTAATTGATGTATCACTTTCATATATACTTTTATAGCTCCCTTTACATCATATTTCATACCGTTTCGTGCCTATTATATCATTTATATGCTTTATTTCAATGAATTGTCGATACTGCCGCTATTTTGTGTTTTGATGCAGAAATGACTCAATATGAGTGTGATCAAGCAGAGATTAGCATAGCGGAGACGGCACGGTAGAGTACACGAAGCATGGCACGGGAAATGAGGAATCACGAAGACTAGAAGTGAAAGAAGAGAAGAAAGAACCTGTGAAGCAAGTTCCTCGATCGAGTCACTGCTGACTCGATCGAGCAGCTGTCCTCGATCGAGTCACTTGCGACTCGATCGAGGATCCTCTCTGGCGGGTTTATTTCTGGAATTTCCTAAAACGTTAATCTTTTGTTATAAATTAAAGATTCGTGTTTTATTAAAACTTACGTTATATTTTGCTTGGATATTGCTGGAAAACTCTCTTAGAACCCTAATCTCTCCTTTGTATGGTACTAATCTTTCCTCATTAATTAAATCGTGATTGTTTTATGTTCTTCAATTATTGTTTTATGCTTTTAATCATGCTTTCATCTTTAATCATATTCATTGTTGTTATTATAATTATGAGTAGCTAATCCCCTCATCTAGGATGAAGGGGATCTAGGTTAATTAAAAGGGAAAGTCAATTAGTTGCTATTGATATCATTAAAGTTGTTGTTTGATTATTGTAATTCTTCTAGTTAATCACTTGAGGCCTGAGTTATTAATTAGTGTAGCGAATCGATCCTATCGCCGACCGGGTTAGAATTGATATAGGCTGCGATAATCAAATAGAGAGTATCTAATCATAGCGACCGCATCTTAGAATCAATCTAAAGGGCATAATGGAGTCGACCGATCTTATGACCTTAAACAACTTGATAGATTTAGTAATTGATTGATAATCCCCGACTGATTGACCTAGTGAACCTAATTCCTAGACTTTTAATAATATTGTTATTCATCCTTTATTTACATTGCAATTAGTTTGTTAGAATCAACTCAAAACAAATCCCCCGAAATCGGTTACTTCTAGATGTACTTAAATACTCTTAGACTTAGCTTTTACCGCCTCCCCGTGGATTCGATACCTGTCTTATCACTAGCTATTCTTGTTAGTCCTGAGATAGTTTTACTTTGATTTGGTAATACGACTTTAGCCACATCAAATTCTCGGCGCGTTAGGAGGCAACAATTGTTTAGTCTTTTTGTGTTTATTTTTCTTTTTTGTCTCGGGAACCCGTTCCTTGAGACCGTTCTCACACTTTCTTGTTAGTTATGTTTATGCCCAAGTCTAATAGGTCCGAGATTATTCCTTTTGATCCTGAACCTGAGAAGACTTTTCGCTACAGACGGAAATTTAATCAAGAAGTGGGTCAAGTAGAAGACTTGAGTATACTTGACGTCGAAACGGCGAGCTCCACGAGTCGGCCCGGTCGGTCTTACGAAGAGGAGGAGGAAGAAATTCCTATTCTCGATATTCCTATTCCCGACATTCCAGCTTATCACCGAAATTCCCAAAGCTCCCATCATGCCTACTTTAGCCAGTCACTCTGAGCCGACCTTGGCTTCTATTCCACAAGGATTCAAGCTGCCCACTACTACCAATGGAACATTCGAGATTCGGCCATCTTACATCAATTTGGTGGAACGAAACATGTTTGGAGGGACAACTGCGAGGACCCCGCAACTCATATGGAAAAGTTTGTCACTTACTGCTCTATTCCATTAACAAATGGAGTGACACAAGATCAGTGAAGCAAGTGCTCTTTCCTTTCTCTCTCGAAAGATGGAGCTGCCGAGTGGTTGAGAGATATGGATATGGATATCGAGGAGTTACTGATCGAATTCCTTGGCCCTTGCTTTCTACAAGAGGTACTTCCCGCCTCAAAAGACTAATGCTTTGAGGAATCAAATTACTAGTTTCAAGCAAGGACCTCATCAAGATTTGAATGAAGCTTGGACTCGCTTCAAGCGTTTAGTTCGATCGCTTTCCCATCACGGTTTCCAAAAGTGGTTCCTTTGCAACCGCTTTTACAACGGGTTGTTTGACGATCATCGTGCTCTTTTGGATTCATCTGCTAATGGGAGGTTTCAAGATAACACCAATGACGGTGACGCGTGGAAGTTGATTGATCAGATTGCTACCCATACCGCCAGGTATGGAAATCCTAGAGGAAGCACGCGAGGTACTGGAGTTGATAGTGCTTTGGCGGCACAAATGAGACTATTTCTGCCCAGATTGCTGAGATAAAGACTACCCAATCATTGGGTAACAAAGAGAGAGTTCATGCTATGAGTCAGCAAGTAGAGGAGACTTGTGCTAGATGCGGTTTGGATGGTCACGGTGCGGTGATTGTATGAGCACATTTGAGCGAGGTTCTTGCCTTTCGGGCTTACAGACAAGGTGCACAAGGTACACCTTTCTCCAACTTTTACAATGAAAGAACGAAGGAACATCCGTTCCTTCAATGGTCTAGCCGAGAATGTGCAAAACCCGCAGCGATCACAACCGCAAAAGAATCCTTATATCCCTCCCAACAATCGCGGTAATCGGAACAAGGGGGTATCAAAGGCAAAATCAAGGAGGCCAGCGAGTTCAACAATTAATATCAACACCTCCTCAAAGAAACTCCTCAACAAATTCCTCAACAAGCTCCGAATAATGATATGGCAGAGTTGCGCAATCTTTTGCAACAAACTTTGTCGATGCGGGAGAAGCAGATTTACTCAAATTTCTCGAGCCGATTGCCCATAACAAGATGTTAGATAATCAAGTGGCTCAGATGGCACTTCAAAACCCATCAAAACAGGCCGTAGGTCTTCCTCCTCAAGGCAAGCAAGCTCATGAGCAAGCTAATGTTATTCAAATTGAGGAGCGGTACTTCTTATACGAATCCCGACCCGCAAAGTCTTGAGAATGAAGTGCCCATTACTGTTGATGAAGTCCCTTACATGCATCCCAAAGGATTGGGTAATTTGGAGCTTAGTGATGATGAGAAAGAGCCTGACGAAGTTGAAACACGAGCCGACGATAAAAGTAAAAAAGACGAAAAAGTCAACTGAAAAGGTTCCTCGACCGAGTCACGGGCGACTCGATCGAGGATCCACCAGCTCGATCGAGTCACCCCGACTCGATCGAGGATCCAATATTGCCATTGTAAACGGCGTTTCAAAAGTTGTTTCTAAGGAGAAGCAAGCCGAGCCCATAACTATTTCTCTACCTTTTCCTCACCGACAAAAAAAATCCAAGCTGGATAAGCAGTTCGGTAAGTTTATGGAGGTCGTGAAGAATCTACAGGTAAGTGTTCCTTTTACTGAATTGATTACTCAAGTGCCGGCTTATGCAAAGTTCATGAAGGAGATTTTGACAAGGAAGAGATCCTTTGATGCGGTGGAAACTATTGCGTACACTCAGAAGTGAAGTGCCATGTTGCCAATTAATACACCACCCAAATTAAAGGATCCAGGAAGTTTTTCTATCCCTTGTCATATTGGTCATCTTTTTATTAGTAAAGCTCTTTGTGATTTAGGAGCTAGTGTCAGCGTTATGCCGTATTCTGTCTGTAAGAAATTAAATATGGGTCCGTTGACAGTTACTAATATGACACTGCAGATGGCCGATAGATCAGTCAAGCACCCACTGGGGGTGTTAGAGGATGTTCCGGTTCAGATCGGGAAATTTTACATCCCCGTTGATTTTGTTGTCATGGACATGGCTGAAGACAACCAAATCCCTATCATCTTGGGCAGACCGTTCTTACATACTGCGGGGGCGGTTATAGATGTTAGGCAAGGGAGATTGACCTTAGCTGTGGGGGATGATACGATTATTTTCAACTTAGAAAAAGCATTGAAAAACCCTATGATAGAAGAGACTTGTCATAGTATAGATGTTGTTGATTTTACTATTGATGAGTGTCTTCCTATGTGTTTTGACAGGGATCCTCTGGAGATTGGCCTGGTTTCAGATCCAGCTGATCAGACGGGTTCATGGAGTCCAGAAGTTCATCAGATTGAGAGGCTTCTAATTGGAGAGGAATGCCCCCATCAAAGGGTATACAGTTTGGGTACTACACCTAAGGTAACTGAGGTAAAGAAACCTGAATTAAAACCTCTTCCCTCTCATCTTAAGTATGAGTTTCTTGATGACTGTAAAATGAACCCAGTGATCGTCAATGCTAGCCTAACTGAAGGTCAACTATCTGCTTTGTTGATTGTTTTGAGAACTCATAAAAAGGCAATTGGGTATAGCATTGATGATCTCAAAGGTATTAGTCCTGATTTTTGCATGCACCGAATTCATCTGGAAGAAGGCCACAAGCCTAGTGCGCAAGGTCGAGATTTACTAAATCCTCCGATCTGCAGAGGTGGTAAGAAAAGAGGTACAGAAATTACTTGATGCTGGTATTATTTTCTCTATTTTTGATTCTAAATGGGTCAGTCCTGTCCAAGTTGTACCTAAGAAGGGAGGTACTACAGTAGTAAAGAATGATAAAAATGAATTGATTGCTACTAGACTTGTCACAGGATGGAGGATGTGCATTGACTATAGGAAGTTGAACACGGCCACTAAAAAGGACCATTTCCCACTTCCTTACATTGACCAAATGTTAGAGAGATTAGCATGTCATAATTATTTCTGTTACCTAGATGGCTACTCCGGTTTCTTTCAGATACCCATTCATCCTGAGGATCAGGAAAAGACCACTTTCACTTGTCCATATGGTGTATTTGCTTATAGGAGGATGCCCTTTGGTTTATGTAACGCTCCTGCTACCTTTCAACGTTGTATGATGGCCATATTTTCTGATTACATAGAGTCTATCATGGAGGTCTTTATGGATGATTTCAGTGTATATGGTACTGATTTTGATATTTGCTTGAGAAACTTGACTAAAGTTTTGCAGCGCTGTGAGGAGAGCAACCTTGTTCTCAACTGGGAGAAGTGCCACTTCATGGTTACTGAAGGGGTGGTACTCGGTCATTTGGTGTCAGGTAAGGGCATTCAAGTGGATAGAGCTAAGGTTGAGGTAATTGAGCACTCCCGTACCCGGTTAATGTTAAAAGTGTGCGTAGTTTTCTTGGTCATGCAGGGTTCTATCGCCGCTTTATAAAGGATTTTTCTAAAATTGCTCAACCTCTAACTCAGCTTCTTCATAAAGATGCTCCTTTTGTGTTTACTGACAAGTGTATTCAAGCCTTTGACAGGATTAAACAAGCACTTATCTCAGCTCCTATTATCCGATCTCCGGATTGGAGCCTTCCTTTTGAGATTATGTGCGATGCCAGTGACTATGCAGTTGGAGCTGTTTTGGGACAGCGAAAGGACAAGGTGTTACATGCCATTTACTATGCAAGCAAGACTATCGATGATGCCCAAATCAACTATGCTACTACAGAGAAGGAGCTTCTTGCAGTTGTCTATTTATTAGACAAATTTAGAGCTTATCTTGTTGGTTCTAAAGTTATTGTACACACTGACCATGCAGCTTTAAAGTATCTTTTAACCAAACAAGAGGCTAAACCTAGACTTATTAGATGGATTTTATTATTGCAAGAATTTGATTTGGAAATCCGTGATAAGTCTGGTGCTAAAAATGTTGTTGCAGATCAACTGTCCAGATTGAGATTCTCAGGAAGAGAGATTTTGCCCATCGATGATTCTTTTCCAGGACCACCATCTTCTAGGCCGTAGTGCAAATACCCCATGGTTTGCATATTATGCCAATTATTTGGTAGGAGGTACACTTCCTCTTGACTTATCTTATCAGCAGAAGAAGAGGTTCATGCATGATGTGAAGAGGTACTTCTGGGACGATCCCTATCTGTTCCGAGAGTGTGCCGATGGTATATACAGACGATGTATCCCAGAGGGTGAGGTACGTGCCATCCTTTCTCATTGTCACTCTTCTTCATATGGTGGTCATCATGGTCCTTCTAGGACATTTGCTAAGGTAATGCAATCGGGTTTTTATTGGCCTACTATCCTTAAGGATGCTACTAACACTTTGTCCGTTCTTGTGATGCTTGTCAAAGAACGGCAATATCTCGCAAAGGCATGAGATGCCTCAAACGGAATCTCCGAGTAGAGATTTTTGATGTTTGGGGCATTGATTACCAAGGGCCGTTTCCTACATCTTTTGGGAACCAATACATATTAGTAGCAGTAGATTATGTTTCTAAATGGGTGGAGGCAATTGCCACCCCCACTTGTGATGCTAAATCTGTTGTTAAGTTGTTTCAGAAGACTATCTTTCCACGGTTTGGAGTGCCTCGCGCAGTGATTAGTGATGGAGGCACGCATTTCAACAAGCGTCATCTCAATTCTCTCATGAAGAAATATGGCGTTACACACCGCAGAGGATTGGCTTATCATCCTCAAACCAGTGGACAAGTAGAAATTTCCAACAGAGAGCTGAAACAGATCTTGGAGAAGGTAGTAAGCAAGAATAGAAAGGATTGGAGTCGGAAGCTCGATGATACTTTGTGGGCCTACCGTACTGCCTTCAAAACGCCGATTGGAACCTCACCTTACCGACTTGTCTATGGCAAGTCCTGTCATTTACCTGTGGAGCTTGAGTATAGGGCTATGTGGGCCATTAAAGAGCTGAATATGGATCCCTCACTGGCGGGTGAGAAACGACTGATGCAGTTGAATGAGCTAGATGAATTTCGACTGCATGCCTATGATAGTGCTCAAGTCTACAAGGAGCGAACGAAGAAGTGGCATGACAAGCATATCTTGCAAAGAGAATTTCATGTTGGTGAGAAAGTTCTCTTGTTTAACTCTCGTTTGCGCTTGTTTCCAGGTAAATTGAAGAGTAGATGGTCTGGACCGTTCACTGTTACTGATGTGAACAAATTTGGGTCAGTTACACTGCATTCTGACACAGGAAAGACCTTCAAAGTGAATGGGCAACGCTTGAAAACGTACTATGAAGGTGCTTTTGTGGGGGTGATAGAGGCTCTTGACCTCTTCCCCATTGATTCTTCTCACTGATGAAGAATTACGGTCGTGCGGGACCACAAAAACCAGCGCTACCGAGAGGCAGCTCGGATTTTGTAAATTATTAGTTTGTAATTAGGATTTAAATTCACGTATTGCTTTTGTTTTTATGTTTCTTTGAACTTGGAGAGACGAGGAGAGGGTACTTGATATGCTTTCAAGTGTCTTTTGCAGGAATTTTGACGGGATTTGAAGTTATGAGTAACAAATGGCGAAGAAAGGAGCGCATACCTACTTCCTCGATCGAGCCAATGGCGACTCGATCGAGGAACCTATCAGCTCGATCGAGTCAGCTGCGACTCGATCGAGGAACCTGCGGAGAATTAAGAAAAGTTTAAAACGAAAGTTGGGTAGTCCTGAAATTGGTTCCTCGATCGAGCACCGCGACTCGATCGAGGATCCAAAATAAACCCTTGCCCGCGCTTTGTTTATACCGGTTTTTTGTTTAATTGCTCCTACTTCTTTCACTTTCCTTCTTCCTTTTTCGACATAATTCCTGCATTCTACCTCCTCTATTACTCATTCTCTCTATATTCATCATCAATTATCATCAAAACTCACTTCAAACTTGTGCTTACTTGCTTATTACTTGCTTGAATCGTTCTCTTGTGCTTATTTTCTCAATTCCTTTGCTTAATTTGCTCAGGTAAGTCGCGATTTTGAATTTATATGTCTCGAAAATTCTGATTTTTCTTGCTTAAATCTTGAGTTTATTGTATTGAATCTTCCCTTGCTAGTATACAATTGCTATTTCCTTGCTTTCTAGCCCCTTACTTGTTGAAATTCATGCCTAATTTGCTAATTTGGGAATTAGGGTTCTTCAAAATCCGGGTAGAAATTTTGCATTAAATTGGTTAGAATTATATTCTATTGCTTGGAATCTTCCATATTTGATACATACTCATGTTCCCCTAAGTTTTTTGGATGCTTTCATTGCCATTTGGAGTCTTACAAATTGATTTTTCGGACCCATGAATGCCAAAACCGGGACTGTTTTTCTGACATTATTGGAGTTTAATTTTCTACTTGCTCTTATGTAGATAATGTCGACTTCCGGGCAAGGAAATAAGCGGACTAGAGAAAGGAGAGCACCGGTTCAACAGCCCGAAGTCATTCCTGAGGAGATTGTGTCTTCAGAGGATGATTTGTCTCCCTTAGACGATTATCCATTTATCGAGTTTCGTGACAAAGCACAGAAGGACAGGTTTGTGTACCTGTTATCCAAGTCTATGAGTGCCACTCGATGTGTTGATAGGAAAATTTTGCGCACTTTGAAGATAGACGACATTATGTTTGGCATGTTTAATGAAATCGGGTTGCAGGGTCTTTTCACGCTCCACGAGTTATCTTACCCTGCCCTTACTCTTGAATTTCTGATTTCTTTTACTTATTTCCCCAGTGATCACCTAATCAGATTTCGTTTGCTTAATGTTGAACGGTCTTTAACCTTTGGCCGTATTTCTGAAATCCTGGGATTGGATAAGCATACTGAAGGGGACTTGTATGGTGTTGGTGGTTTGTCTGCCGTTCGTTATTTTCCATTGTTTACTGGTTATAAGGATGCGGACGTCAGTGCTATGGCTTTGTTAGATGTCCAACACGTTTGTCTTCGTCTGTTTTTGAGATACTTGAGCTATTTGTTGTACGGCCGGACCGATAAGAGCAAGACCTCCACTATTGAGGTCTTAATACTTGCGAGCTACTTGAATCCTTATAGGGAGGAGACGTTCCAATTCTCTCCCCCTGCTCTTGTCTGTTCGGCGTTTGATAGGATGGTCGGGAGGTACGGGAACCTTGACTGTGGTGCTCTTGTCACTAAGATTGCTAGGGCCGTTTGTGACTTTGAGGGTGATGACCCCTACGAGCCCATGGGTGACTATGAGCCACTTGTTGATGATGATTACCTTCGCTATGACATTTCTTATCTTGATATTAAGAATGGGACGGACCATTACTGGAGGGTCCGAGGTGAGTCATACATGCTTCTTCCTTGCGCCCGTTTGCCTGCTGTTGACCCCCTCGAGGAGAGTACGGCTGTGGTGCGCCCACCACCCGTTACTTATTTGATTCCCGAGGATCTTTTGATTACTTTTCCTGGGTCTAGTACTACTACCACCACCGGCGGGCGCCGGAGACGTCGTGCACCTACTACCCATCTGCCAGGATCCTTCCTGCCTGCTCCTCCTCCACCTCCTTCAGCCTATCCCACTTCAGGCTATGCTCCAGGTTACCATTTTGATCCCGTCATTGAACGGGAAGTGAGGATGCATACTGGCATCAACACTGCTTTGACAGAGAGGAGGATGTGGGAAAAGATGGAGGCTATGACTTTGGCTTCTGGGGGGGCAGTATCGCGGTGTGTCACCTTCTTACTACACTACTCCTGGTGACGACAGACGCGTGTTCCATCTTTACGGAGTGACTCCTACGGAGTTTGGACAGTTTAGCACCGAGTTTGGTGCATTAGGCCGTCCTTTCTACACTCCAGTCCACCCCCCTCAGCCTACTTCTGTTTTTGCGGAGGACACCGGCATCCCTTGTTCCCAGAGAGGCCCGTTTGGCCAGTTTGCTGCTTCTACTTCCACTGCTGCTGCTCCTGGAGGCACTCGTGGTCGAGGCCGTGTTCGGAGACCCACTCGCGGTAGAGGCCGTGGCCGCAGTGCCGTTCCTGATCCTGCGCTTATGTCCTTATATGCTGATATTGATGATTTTGATGATACTTCTGGAGCCCAGTAGTGACAGCTGGTCACTACATCCCTCTCTTTCCAGCTGGTTTGGGGGAGGCTACTACATTACAGCTGGTATTACCTTTCTTTTTGTTTTTATTGCATTTCCTTTTTCCCCTCTTCCCTTTGTTAGTTGTGTCCCATAGGTTCTTTGGATTTACTCGTGTGATCTATATCGAGGCGTCACAATGAGGACACTGTGACATTTAGGTTTGGGGGAGAGTGTTTATTTCTGTTGTGTGCTTTTATTTATTGTTGTGTGAAAACAAAATCAAAAATTCAAAAAAAAATTCAAAAATTATAAAATCCAAAAACATGTCTTTTATTTATTTTTGTTTATTTTGAGTCGAGTCTTGGTGAATTGTATAGCAATGATGATAATTTGCGTTGTCTTTGCATTTGAGTCTCATTTAGTTGTTCATGTACATTGTTTTGACCTGTTAGCTATGATGACCAAAGCTCTTTACTCAAGTCTTGACCGTCACAATATGCCTTATGCCGAGTAGACTTGACTTTATTTTGTTGGTAACACTACAAAAAGAATTAAAACAGGCGACTGATTTTGGCGACTGAAATCAGTCGCCAAAATCAATTTGGCGATGAAATCGATCGCCAAAGGTCGATCGCGGACCTTAGTCGCCTTTTCTAGCTTTGGCGACTAAAGTCGATCGCCAAATTTGGCGGCGAAAAATCGATCGCCAAATGACTAAAATGGCGACGGATGGGGTAGTCGCCAATTTGGCGGCGATTCAAATGTAGTCGCCAATTTGGCGATGAATAGCACGATCGCCAAATGCCAATTCGATCGCCTTTTTGGGTGACGTAGCTTGATTTAGTTTGAGCAATTTGGCGACGATTTGTGATTTAGCGACTACAAATCGATCGCCAAAATGGCGACTACCTTGAATCGATCGCCAAATTGGCGTGACTTGCGATCGCCAAATCACAAATCGATCGCCAAAGCTCTTAAGTTTTGGTGGTTTTTTTCGTTTTCATTGCTAGCCAAATATTTACAACCTGCATACAAACCGATGTTCCACAACACCATACATCCCAAATTTCAACACACACAACACCATACATTTCAACCCAACACCTCCCAATTTCTCAAACTTCATTTCATATATTGAAAATGAAAGTTTTACAAGCTAAGCTATTCTAAATGTTCAAGTCTAAAGTGTTCAAGTTTTACAAGCTTACATGCTAAAATCATCTTACTTGGAAGCCAACACCGGCTCCACTCCCCCCATGTGGACCATGCGGATCATTTGGATCGTAGTTGGATCTAGGTCCGGGGTTACAACCTTGCCACCAATTCTCAAACATTTCCATTCTTTCCTTCATTTGCCGGAATTCTTCATCACGTTTGGCAAGTTTTTCATCACGTTTGGCATCACGTTCATCACGCTCTCTTATTTGACCTTGAAGTTGACTAATAATTCCCGGTTGATACGTGTTGCTGGGAATTGTTGAAGTCGATCTCCTACGCGTTTTCTCATAGAAAGCCGGTGTTGAACTTCCGGTACCATACACGTGCCCTTTCTTGAAGCCATCCACCAACTTATACCATATGTCATTATCCGGAGTTTCTGGATTGGCGGCTTTTTCTTGTTCAAATGCTTCCTACAATATTAAACAAATGGTTGTAAGTTAATATGGTAACCACCTTATATACGACATTTTAAAAGAGAATAAATTAACAAAAATTAAGTGTTACGGAAACTTACATATAATTGCTTGTCTTTTGGCTTAGTCCAAGTTCTAACGCCTTTGTGGTCAACCCTGGAATGCGTGTCCAGAAACAGTTCTGGTACCGTCGCAATCGGCTGTGACTTCTTCTTTCCTCTCTGAATGAAAAAAAAAAACGTACATGTTAAAAAATCAACAAAAAATCTAACATAAAATAAACATGTTGCATTGAAAACAAAAAAAAAGTGTGAAATAATAGACAAACTTACCCCCAACATACGATTCCAGAACGATCGTGAACCCGCGTAATGAGTAGGCTCGTTCACGGCGTCTTCCTTTCCTCCTCTTTTGTTGAGGGATGCTTGCTTAGACTTCTTCTGAAAAGCTTCAGTTTTGGTATGCTTTATTAAGCCTTCATACTTGTCACCTGCAATTACACATATGAAATCATAACTAATAAGTTACTGATATTATTTATAATATAAGAGAGTATATACTAATTAATACAAATAACAAAACAAGTTAATTAAATACCTTTCATGTGGTCTGGTTCCTTTGGGTGCCTAACTACCTTCCAAATCACGTCCCGATATCGTCGAGTACCGATTTCATTGTACCTGATACGGACATTCTGTTCTTGAGACGGTGACCAAGCAAATGCTTGCTACAAAAAAAAAGCGACAAAATTTCATATTAGTATCAACTTGTGACCGTGCCTTTGTCTTAAAGATTGCACACCACGCATTTTGATTTCTATCATTTGTTGTGCTTGGATAAGTAGCAAAATACACTTGATGAGCCTGATGTGCAAGTATAAATGGATCATACTTAGAGTATGTTCTAGTACGATTCACTTCTAGA
Organism: Silene latifolia; assembly: GCF_048544455.1. Lineage (NCBI taxonomy): Eukaryota > Viridiplantae > Streptophyta > Magnoliopsida > Caryophyllales > Caryophyllaceae > Silene > Silene latifolia. Next base: position 131,965,752 of record NC_133531.1, on the reverse strand, counting down.
AGCTTGTATTGTTCATGTACTCTCATTCCCGCCACAGAATTATCCTTCCAGTCAACCTTGAATAAGACAGTTTTATAAGCTCGGTCACGTCCACTATAACTAATTTCAAAGATATCTTCAACTATACCATAGTATTCGTTGTCATCAAGAGAAGAAATAGTAACCCCCCAATTGCACCTAGCCTTACCTTTACCGTGGTTGAATGTTTGAAAATTAAACCCATTAACCGAGTATCGATTCCACGTTCTTACCATTTTTGAAGGACCAAAAGCCAAACTTCTTATCAAATCATCTTGAATATTCAACTCAATTACATGTTTCTGAAACCATGATGGAAATTGGTCCTCATGTTTGTCCCAAACATCATCCTTACTTATATTAGGATTCCTCTGAATGAAATCATTAACAAACTGTGTTTCGTATGGCTCCAAGAGGTCACAATTAGATAGCACGTAAAGGTGGGCACGATTATACTCCTTATCATCCAAATATCGTGTTTGCCCCTTTGATGAACACCCTTCATCATCTTGAGTTTGAAAAAATTCGGGTAAACTTCCGTCTACTTCATCCGGTTTCTCAACATTCAAGTTTTTTGCTTTGGTTTCTATATGTTTTTCAAAGTAAAGAGAACAAAAGTTTGCAATCTCTTCCGTTAAATAAGCATTGCATATAGAACCTTCCACCCTAGCTTTATTACCAATTTTTTTTCTTCAAATGATTAAGAAACCTATAAAAGTTAATGATGAGTTTTATTAATAATAAAGTTAACATATAATAAATAGATTAGTTATTATTATTAATTTTAATTTAAAAGTAGATACATTATCTTAATTACCTTTCAAATGGATACATCCACCTATATTGGACGGGTCCCCCAACTTTGGCTTCATATGGCAAATGAACCGGTAGATGCTCCATGGAGTTAAAAAATGCATGAGGAAAGATCATTTCAAGCTTACACAATATCTGTGGTATTTGCTCTTCTAGACGAATCATGTCATCAACACATATTGAAGAGGCACATAAATCTCGGAAGAATTGACTAATCTCAACAACTGCATTCCAAACGTTTGTCGGCACGAGGTGTTTCAAAGCAACGGGTAATAATCGCTCCATGAATACATGACAATCATGACTTTTCAAGCCTTGCTACTTCAGCTTCTTAAGATCAACACATCGACTAAAATTTGATGCATACCCATCAGGAAACTTCAAATTTTGTAACCATTCACACAATACTTTTCTCTTAGCTTTGTCGAGAGTGAAAATGGATGTTGGCTTAGACCCGTCGCCGCGAATGTGTAATTTGGGACGATGACAAAATTTCTGCAAATCTTTTCTAGAAGCAATGCTATCACATTTTTCACCTTCTACATCCATGATCATGTCAATTAGTTGCTCAAAGAAATTCTTTTCTATGTGCATTACATCCAAATTATGTCTTATCAACATTGTCTTCCAATAAGGAAGGTCCCAAAGAATGCTTCTTTTAAACCAACCGTTTTTCTGCTTTTTCAATTCCTTAAATTCTTCCTCGGTACCATCAATAGGGGATGGTAAATCACATACCGTCTTCCATATCTCATCCCCAGGCACTCGTTTCGGAGGGGCATCAAGCACCTCTTTACCTTTTGTGAAAGCTTTCTTGTTCTTCCTATGTGGATTTCCCTCTCGTAAGAAGCATCTATGACAATCAGACCAGCTTATTTTCTTGCTATTGGGAAGCCAAAATGCTTTACTTTCCTCCATGCAACAAGGACATGCTTTTTGTCCTTGTGTAGACCACCCAGATAGCATACCATAGGCGGGAAAATCATTTATTGTCCACAAAAGGGAAGCTTTAAGTTGAAAATTTTGTTTTTTAGACACATCATAAGTTTCCACCCCAACTTCCCACAAATATTTCAACTCCTCCACCAATGGTTGTAAATAAACATCCAAATTACGTTTCGGGCTTTTTTGTCCGGGAACAATAAGTGACAAGAAGATAAATGGTCTTTTCATACATAACCAAGGTGGTAAATTGTATGGTGTGACCATAACGGGCCAACAAGAATACTTCCTCCCAAAATTACCGAAAGGATCAAATCCATCCGTACACAAGCCAAGTCGTACATTGCGGGGTTCCTTGGCAAATTCGGGATACATCTGATCAAATCGTTTCCATTCTTCCCCATCACTAGGATGACTCATCTTCCCCGGAGCACGTGGATTTTCTTTGTGCCATCTCATTTGTTCGGCAATGTTTTTGGTGGCATAGATTCTTTGAAGTCTTGGTGCGAGAGGAAAGTAAAACAATTGGTTACATGCTATTGGTTTCTTACTCTTTTTGGCCCTCTTACTACCGTTGCCTTTTTTCAACACCAAAACTGTATCTCCTTCACTTGTCTCATATCTATCCGCCCCACAATCTTTACATTTGTCAAGCAAAGCATCATCTTTCCAAAATAGCATACATCCTTCAGGACATGCATCAATCTTTTCATGCGGTAATCAAGACCTTTAACTACTTTTTTGGTAGTATAGAAACTTCGGGTCATGATATTATCATCGGGGAAAGATTCCTCAAGGAACGAGGCAATGCCATCAACAGCAACAAATGGCATATTGAACTCACATTTCAAGGTAATTAGCCTAGAAGCGGCTTGTAACAATGTCATTCTGCTTCCTTCATACAAGGGTTTTTCTGAGGCTTTTAACATGTCAAGAAAGGCTTTTGCTTGTGGGTGTGGCGGTTGTTCTTCAGAAATAGTTGTATGGTCATCACTATTAAAAATAGTGGAATCTATAACATCAACAACCATCTCTCTATATGGGTTCTCATCATTTTGTATTTGTTGGGTGTGAGTTTGTTCATGAATTGGAGAATATGCTTCTCCATGTGAAATCCAATTGTAATAATTTGGCTTAAACCCGTTTATAATGAGATGTTCTTCTACTACAATGTCAAGCTGGTATTTCAGGTTTTTGCATTTGGCACAAGGGCACCTAAGTTTTTTGTCTACCAAGTCATATTCATCTTGTTGTTTAGCAAATTCAATAAACTCGCTAACACCCTTTATAAATCTAGCGGTAGGACGTCTTTTCTTATTGGAATGGTCTAATCTTCCTTCATACATCCATGAACGTTCCAATCTCTTCATTTTAATCTAAAGAAGACCCCAAAGTAATTTAAACATTATACTCCACATTATACAATAAACATATGAAAACAATATATAAATATTGTCAATAAGTAATCCATCTTCGAATGGGGTCCTTATCACTCCAACCTAAACCCGTCAATGTACGTTTCAAGTCACTAGCAAACACACTTGTAATTTATTAATGAGGAAAAAATTCGGCAGCAATTCCCTTCAGTTCTCCAAATACACATATACATGTATTCGGAGAACATTAAAGGGATCGCCACCAAACTCATTCCTCATTAATAAATCATAAGTACGTGTTTACTACCTAAATGACTTGAAACGTACAAAGACAGTCCCAAAATGGGGACTATTCAAGAATTACTCCTAATAAGTAATTCTTGAACGGGTACTAAGTCAACATCAAATCAAACAACAACACAATCAAGTACTAAATTAATTAAAGCCCAATTCAACCACATAATAAAGGCTTCTATCCTAAAGTCCGTAACATAATTTGAACTAAAATTAGTAAATTTAAAAGGTAACTGGTAAGAGGAGGTTACCTAATCAAGTAAAAGCAAAAATGAAAAGAAAACAAGAAGCAACAGCTACCGCGTACGGTGGTGCCTAGCAGCGCGGTGACAACCCTGAAAAGAGAAAAGAAAAACAAAAATAACAAGGTTATTCTACCTCAATTCATCAATAACATGAATTATCAAACTAAATTTATCAAAATCAAGTCCTAAAGAAGGTTCTACTTAGCTAATAGATAATTTCTCTTAATCCAAAAGACGGTTCCACTTAACTAATTCCATTAATGCAAAAGACGGTTTCACTTAGCTTAATATTAATAATAATAAGACGGTTTAATTAGTAATAATAATAATAATAATAATAATAATAATAATAATAATAATAATAATAATAATAATAATAATAATAATAATAATAATAATAATAATAATAATAATAATAATAATAATAATAATAATAACAATAATAATAATAATACTAATACTAATAATAATACTAATACTAATACTAATAATAATAATAATAATGAGACGGTTTCACCAAGGCCCACCGCACCCTTCCCCCACCGCCACCCACAGACCACCGCCACCCTTCCCTCACCGCCACCCACGGCCGACCAAACCCCCACCCATAACCCTAAACCTAAACACAAACCCCCTTAATCATTCCCTTTTAATTCAAACACAAATTAAACTAAATCTAACTACAAATTAATCTAACATACTAACTACAAATAAATCTAACAAACTAACCACAAATTAATCAAACTAACTACAAACTAATCTAACAAATTAAACTAATTAAACTGAAATTAAACAAAAAAAAACTAACCTAATTAAAGAGAGTGATGGAGGCAATGAGAACGGTGGTCACGGTGGTGGAAGTGGTGGAAGTGGTGGTGTGGTTGTGTGGTTGTTGTCGTCGCCTTAATCGCCCGTTGCTGCTTCCTCTCTTTTTTTTTTTTTTTTTTGTTTCGAAAGAGTAAAGCAGGAGAGAGGAGTTCCGTTTTTCTATAAAAAAATTTGGCGACCGAAAAGCCATTTGGCGACTGAAATTCAGTCGCCAATTTGGCGACTACTTTTAAATCAGTCGCCAAAACTGATTATCGGTCGCCAAATTAGATTCCCCTTTTAAAAAAATCAGTCGCCAAATTAGCGACTGATTTCAGTCGCTAATTTGTGAATCAGTCGCCAATTTGGCGACTACCAATATCAGTCGCCAAATTTCGGTCGCCTGTTTTAGTTTTTCTTGTAGTGTAAACCACTTAAATTTCTGAAGTCTTTAGAGCTTCCTAGGCCGGGAACATTAATAAACCGGTCTCATTGTTATTTAGGCTAATGAGTGTGGTCTCCTTGTGGTATATGTAATATCAAACTGCATAAGTGTGACATTAGTTTCTTAGCTTTTGCGCGTTCATTTGATTAAGTACATGTGGATAGGCGATTCTTATCGTTCAAATAAGCCTTGCATTACCCAGTTTTGTTAGCCCGTTTGAACCGTGTAGCCATTTTATATCCTATTTCTTAGCTACATTCCAGAATTTGCCTACCTTTTTCGGGACAGTCGCAGTCGTTTGAGCCTTATTGTTATAGCTACTTTGGTTGGGTTGGGACTTTATTTGTCATGTGGGTAGTAGCTATCTTTTTGTAGCAATTGTGTGACCTCTTATGTTGAAAAAGAGAATATTATGAAGCAGAAAAAAAAAATGAAAGTCTCGAAAAAGAAAAAAAAAAAGAAAAGAAAAAAGAAAAGAAAAAGAGATGAAAAAAAAAGAAAGAAGTTTCGAAAGAAAAAAAAAAAGAGATTCAGAAAAGAAAAGAAGAAAAATGTATGCTTCATTCGGTTTTGTTAGGAGGTCGTGTGTGGTAATTACTGGAGTCTAATGCACATTTGGAGAGCCCTTACATTTCTCTCATATGTTATCAAAGTTTAGATTATTTCTCCAGCTGGATGTTTGTTTTATTTCTCATTAGTTTTGGCTATTGGTCTAGAGCTGCGACTACCGTCTGAGCCTCACATATCCATACGTGCTTTTGCACAAGCCACTTCTATACCCATGCCACTTTACCACCATTCCGTCCTTGATACATGTACTTCGTCTGTTTCGTGAATGCGTATTAGTTGGAGAACCTCTTGTCACATTAGATTGCATGCATATCTCATAAGTTGAGTGAGAGACTTACTTCTTTCTATCTTACATATATCTCACCCATTATGAGTGCATGAGTGAAACCGCGAGAATCCAACAAAATGGTCTTGCAAGGTTGAAAAGTATTTGGTTGAGTCTCGGTATCATGTCACATCTTGAGTAAGAGCTGCGTTAGTCTATTACCCGTGCTTTTGAATTTGTTTTATTAGCACAACTTCGGTCATTACTTTGTTATAGATATGGACAGCTGAGTCTTGTATGTGCCTAGACATTTGCTCTGAGTTATTCATTCACCATATGTTTATTGTCCTTTGTTTTGGCCTGATTGCTTTGCTTTAGGACAAGCAAAGGTTTGGTTTGGGGGAGTTTGATGTATCACTTTCATATATACTTTTATAGCTCCCTTTACATCATATTTCATACCGTTTCGTGCCTATTATATCATTTATATGCTTTATTTCAATGAATTGTCGATACTGCCGCTATTTTGTATTTTGATGCAGAAATGACTCAATATGAGTGTGATCAAGCTGAGATTAGCATAGCGGAGACGACACGGTAGAGTACACGAAGCATGGCACAGGAAACGAGGAATCACGAAGACTAGAAGTGAAAGAAGAGAAGAAAGAACCTGTGAAGCAAGTTCCTCGATCGAGTCACTGCTGACTCGATCGAGCAGCTGTCCTCGATCGAGTCACTTGCGACTCGATCGAGGATCCTCTATGGCGGGTTTATTTCCGGAATTTCCTAAAACGTTAATCTTTTGTTATAAATTAAAGACTCGTGTTTTATTAAAACTTACGTTATATTTTGCTTGGATATTGCTGGAAAACTCTCTTAGAACCCTAATCTCTCCTTTGTATGGTACTAATCTTTCCTCATTAATTAAATCGTGATTGTTTTATGTTCTTCAATTATTGTTTTATGCTTTTAATCATGCTTTCATCTTTAATCATATTCATTGTTGTTATTATAATTATGAGTAGCTAATCCCCTCATCTAGGATGAAGGGGATCTAGGTTAATTAAAAGGGAAAGTCAATTAGTTGCTATTGATATCATTAAAGTTGTTGTTTGATTATTGTAATTCTTCTAGTTAATCACTTGAGGCCTGAGTTATTAATTAGTGTAGCGAATCGATCCTATCGCCGACCGGGTTAGAATTGATATAGGCTGCGATAATCAAATAGAGAGTATCTAATCATAGCGACCGCATGTTAGAATCAATCTAAAGGGCATAATGGAGTCGACCGATCTTATGACCTTAAACAACTTGATAGATTTAGTAATTGATTGATAATCCCCGACTGATTGACCTAGTGAACCTAATTCCTAGACTTTTAATAATATTGTTATTCATCCTTTATTTACATTGCAATTAGTTTGTTAGAATCAACTCAAAACAAAACCCCCCGAAATCGGTTACTTCTAGACAGCTTAAATACTCTTAGACTTAGCTTTTACCGCCTCCCTGTGGATTCGATACCTGTCTTATCACTAGCTATTCTTGTTAGTCCTGAGATAGTTTTACTTTGATTTGGTAATACGACTTTAGCCACATCATTAATCATCTTCATTTATTCATCATGTTTTGCTTTGTTAATATGATTGACAACCTTGCTAGCATGTTTACCATGATAATGATCGAGTGAGTAGTTTTCTTAACTAGGGTTAATGGGTAATTAGGGGAAACCAACATGGGGGACGATTCATGCTTAAAGTAATATGTTTTCATAGTTTATTTGCTTGCTTGTTGTGATCTCAACTTATGCACATGTTATGTTTGATGAAATGCTAAGCCTATGAATCCTTGCATTTTCTACCATCACTTACCTTTTCAATGAGACTTATAAGACATAAACCAACTCGAGTCTCATTAGACCATGCATATAGTTGAGTAGGGTGGATTAAGTCGACTTGTAGGTGTTGTACAATCTAATCGATTCGGCTCCGAGACCCAAACCTTCCTAGGATTGTAAGATATAAACCAAATCAATCCATCACAATAATAATTGCTTGCTTATAATTTGAGAATATGTTTGTATGATCAATTCCCATGAATCCCCTATGACCCCATGACACCCTAGTGCTTTTTATCAATTGTTTACATCTCATTTCAACCATCTTGCTTGTTTACTTTTATTGCTATTTAGTTTAGTGATCTTCTTACATCAACCCAAATTGTGACACCCCTAGACACTGCTACTTGCAATCGAAAATCCTACATCAATACCCGTCCCTTGGGATCCGACCTTTACTTGCCTCTTTACTAATTGTAGAGTTGTTTGTGAAGTTATAAATATTGTTTTGGTCTAGGTGCTCCTAACGACAAGTACGGAAAACTAAACCTCCAAGTGAGTACGACCATTAATCTATAATTAGCATATTAAATTACTCGTGACAAGTATGAACACTTAATAGAAAATAATTGTGAAAGCATAGAGTATAAAGTTTCTGCTTGTATTATTAACCAAATATCCTCCATATAATTGTTTACTCTATTTACTTATATCATTCACATTGTAATTATAGAATAGATTTGATCTTGTCTATAGGCTCTCTTTTCTAACCATAATTAGCTTAGCCCTTCAACTATAAATACATGTATCCATCTCATAACATTGTACAATTTACAATAACAGTAAACACCTTTCTCTAACTATTCTTATATGGTATCAAAGGGTCTTCGATCCAACCTTCTCAAACCTTAACGCATAAACTTCAAACGCTCCGCCTCTTCCCACGCCACCATGACCAACAACACCATCATTTCCGAAATCTCTGTCCCAAATCCACACGATAACTCGAAACCGCTGCAATTTTTGAACCTTAATCACTGCGTAAAATTGAACACCATGAATTACACGGCATGGCGTTTTCAACTTACGTACATTTTCTTTGGTCTTAGTCTCCTTGGTTTCCTTGATGGATCCACACCACAACCAGATGCAACCATCTCTGATGAGACAAAAACCGACCCCAAAACCGACAAAACCAACCCGGCTTACTTGACATGGCTCAAGCAAGACGGACTCATATTAAGCGCCCTTATAGGCACCCTTACCGCGGCCTTACAACCCTTAATAGTACGGGCCAAAACCTCTAAGGAAGCGTGGGATATCCTCGCTCATACCTACGCCAACCCGTCCCGTGCCCATATCATGCAACTTAAAGAAAAGTTTGATTCGATTAAAAAATCAGCGGATCAATCTATTTCAGACTACATGAACTCAATTCAAGTTTGTGTAGATCAATTAGCCCTCATGGGCAAAATACTAGATCCTGAAGACGTCATAGCCAAGGTCCTTCGCGGCCTTGATTATGAAACCTATAAAGCCGTCATCAACCCCGTAAGAGCTCGAGACAACCCCATTACTTTTGAAGCACTTCATGAGAAGTTACTTCAACAAGAATTACTCATACAACATGAAACCAACACCACCAATAACACCAATCTATTTGCCCCATCTGCTAACCCCGCTTATCGTCACAACCAGCAGAACCGTGGTCAAAACCGACCCTACAACCCTCCTGTATACAACCAACAACAACCGCAACACCATCCCTCCAACACCGCTGGCCCTCGTCCCTTCAAAGGACAGTGTCAATGGTGTAGGGAAACAGGGCATGTAATCTCCGATTGCCCCCTGTTTCGCAAGTTGTTTCCCAACCTCGTGTTTCCTGCCCCTAACTATCGTCAGCCGCAGGGACCGTCACCACAGGCCCAAGTCGCCAACTACAGAAACTCGCAGCCATCCTCTGCCTTCCTCCTCGACAGTGGTGCTTCCCATCACCTCACACATGACCTCGACACCCTTGCGTTCCACTCTCCCTACGATGGCCTCGATGATTTAATTATCGGGGACGGCTCCGCTCTTGAAATTGCAAACACAGGTTCTTTTACTAAACACAATCTTCAATTTCATAATGTTCTTCATGTTCCAAAAATATCTCGAAACATTATTTCAATTTCGCAATTGTGTAGCGATAACAATGCATATGTAGTATTCTCACATAATTCATTTTTTGTTAAGGAAATAACAACCGGGAAAATGCTGCTTCAGGGCCGAGCCAACCAGGGATTTATGAATGGACGCCTCCGCAACCGCTATCACTCACCGCCATTACAAAAGGAACCACGCCTCTTTCGTGGAAAGGAACCACGCCTCTCCCGTGGCACCATAAATTAGGGCATCCTACATACGATGTACTAAAAATTATCAATAAAAATTTCAATTTTGCAATGTCTGATTTTGATTCATGTCACGCCTGTTGTGTATCAAAGAGCAAAAAGCTTCCTTTCTCTACATCTTCTTTTCGCTCCAACGCACCACTCGACCTATTGTTCTCTGACCTATGGACAAGTCCGGTCCATTCACACGATAACTACAAGTATTATGTAATTTTCGTGGACCATTTTAGTAAATATCTTTGGCTATATCCGCTTAAACGAAAGTCCGAAACCACAAAAGTATTTATGCAATTTAAAGCATTAGTTGAAATTTTTTTTAATAAACCTATTCGTCGCTTTTTCTCCGACAATGGTGGCGAATATACCAAATTAAATCACTCTCTACTTGACAATGGCATCTCGCACTATACAAGCCCACCACATACCCCCGAACACAACGGATATGCTGAACGCCGACATCGTCATATCGTTGAAACCGGTCTTGCCTTACTAAACCACGCCGGCCTTCCTACCACTTATTGGCCTTACGCCTTAAGCACGGCAACCTACCTTATAAATCGATTACCCACCAAAACCTTAAATGGTAATTCCCCTTATTTTATGCTCCACAACATCCAACCGGATTACACTAAATTACATAACTTTGGTTGCCTTTGTTATCCGTGGCTTAGGCCATATACCAAACACAAATTAGAAAACCGCTCTGTCGCTTGTATCTTTGTTGGCTACTCAAACACTCAGAGTGCCTACCATTGCCTAGATCCCAAGACCCGTCGCATCTTTACATCTAGACATGTCAAATTTATAGAAGACGAATACCATTCTCGTCAAACCATTCCCGTCTCCTCTTCTCCGAACACGGATGAATGGTGCACACTTCACATTCCCATTCTCCCTCAACCATCACCATCTCCTTCTGTTTCTTCACCCACACCGTCACCACCCTCTGATCCTACACCTAAGCCACCATTTCCCTTTGTGTACTCTCGACGCCAGTCCACACCTGCTCAACCAGTCGATATACAACCTTCCTCCAACACTAATTCCGCTGCCTCTGACCCCTCATCCTCCGCTGCCACACCCTCTGAACAACCAGTCCCTGCCACTAGACCGCGCTCCAGACGCACACGGTCAGTTCCCCCACCTTCTAGGACTGTCACCACGCGTCTCGACAACAACATTCGTATACCCAACCGAAAATATGCTAACAATCTAGCTCACACCTCTTCTTCAATCGACACTCTTCCTAACACCGTCAAGCAAGCTCTCATTCTTCCTCATTGGCGAAATGCAATGCAAGAAGAATTTCAGGCTCTTGAACGAAACCAAACATGGTCTCTCGTTCCACGTTCTTCCTCTCAAAATATTATTGGATGCAAATGGGTTTATAGAAATAAATATAATCCCGATGGTACCCTTAAACAACACAAGGCTCGCCTTGTTGCAAAGGGTTTCCATCAACGACCCGGTATTGATTATAATGAAACCTTTAGTCCTGTCGTCAAACCAACCACTGTGCGTCTCATCCTCTCACTGGCCGTCACCAAATCCTGGCCCTTGAGACAACTTGATGTTAATAATGCCTTTCTTCAAGGCAAATTAACTGATGATGTTTTTATGATCCAACCACCTGGATTTGTTGATCAACAAAAACCCGAGTTCGTCTGTAAATTAAATAAAGCAATTTATGGTTTAAAGCAAGCACCCCGCGCTTGGTATAATGAATTAACCTCTTTTCTTCTTACCTATGGTTTCAAACAATCTATTTCTGATTCTTCCTTATTTTTATTTCACACAAATAAAACATGTATTTATATGTTAATCTATGTTGACGACATTATCGTCACAGGCTCACACCCATTGCAAATTCAACGTTTTATAGACACTTTATCCAACCGTTTCTCACTCAAAGACCTTGGACCGTTATCCTATTTTCTAGGTATAGAAGTCACCCCGAATGCACTAGGCTTATATTTAAACCAATCCAAATATATACACGATCTACTTACAAAATACAAAATGCTTGAAGCAAAACCAAATACTACACCCATGGCTACTTCACCACCACTTACACGTGAGGACCACCGTCCCGTTCATGATCATCACGACTATCGTGCTATTGTTGGTAGCCTACAATACCTCTCGCTCACAAGGCCTGATATTGCCTTTGCAATAAACCGTCTGGTTCAATTCTTACACCATCCTACTATCACTCATTGGACCGCTCTCAAACGTCTCCTTCGCTATCTTCAAGGCACACAAACTCTTGGACTCCAACTGTATCGAGACTCTCCGCTCTGTCTCCATGCCTTTTGTGACGCCGATCATGCCGGTGACAAGGACTCCTATGTCTCCACAACTGGCTTCCTCATTTACTTAGGCCGCAACCCAATCTCCTGGTCTTCCAAGAAGCAACACGGTCTAGCTCTCTCTACCACCGAAGCTGAATTTCGTGCTATAGCATCCGTTACCACTGAGACAATCTGGCTTCGCAATCTTCTCACTGAACTTCACATCACTGTCACCAAACCTCCCGCCGTTTTTTGTGACAATATCTCAGCGACTCTCTATGCCAAGAACCCTGTTTTCCACTCTCGAATGAAGCATATGGCTCTTTCTTTCCATTTCGTCAAGCAACAGTTGCATCTTGGTCAAATTCGCATTCAACACATTGCAAGCAAAGATCAACTGGCAGATGTCCTCACCAAGCCCCTACACAAGTCGCAATTTATTGAGCTCCGAAACAAGATTGGCCTTACTAATCGTACGTCCATCTTGAGGGGGAGTATTAACCAAATATCCTCCATATAATTGTTTACTCTATTTACTTATATCATTCACATTGTAATTATAGAATAGATTTGATCTTGTCTATAGGCTCCCTTTTCTAACCATAATTAGCTTAGCCCTTCAACTATAAATACATGTATCCATCTCATAACATTGTACAATTTACAATAACAGTAAACACCTTTCTCTAACTATTCTTATATGTATATCCAGCAGTTCCTCAGCATTTTCAGTCAGTGCAGTGGAAGTATAGTCTCCAGTTTCATCTTCTACTTCAAATGTTTGGGTTAAAACATGTGTTTTCAACACAGTAAATACTATATATGAGTTAATGAGCTCTTTTTATGCACCAATTGATCTAATCATGCCTCACCATAACGATCATCAAGCAAAATTTTCCTAGGAATAGATGCAATTAACATGCAATGGTCAGGAGGGATTGTTAGGATTAGAGACTGGACAATGGTAGCACTGGGGAAATCAATTTGATAGATTTGATCATTTGGATTCTCCCAATACTGACCTTTTATCAGTTTCACTTTTGCATTAGTAATCTTGTATTCAACACTATCATATATAACATCATCAAAAACATCTAGCTCCTCATCATATAAGATAGTTTTCAGTTTCGGTTCCTGCAGCACGAACAAAAGTTGTACGAAGTCAATATCTATTATATTTTTCCACGTTCTATCCTAACCTTGAAAATGATCAAATTAATAGGCAGGCAATAAATATTAGAGGCAGAGCACAATCCAGGTAAGAATGTATGGTTTAACTCCTCATGATAATATAGTTAATTAATTAATTTGTAATGTATAATGTAGAGTCTAACCTATTTAATTCAAAGCATCCTTCAAATGAATACAAAGTACTATTTAATCTAATGAGTTTATAAATATCCATGAGATTGCATTTTAGTTAGTTAGAGTATTGGCTCATAATTCATGATACATAAAAAAGCATTAATCTAGAATTCGTAGAAATGGCCTCTTCGTCTTGAAAAGTGATTAACTGACATTCTAACGCTCCTCTATCTGTTGATCTATGCATATCTCTTTTCCCAATCACCTTCACTTTAATAGAACATGGTACATTCTTATCTACAAGTTCTTTTACTAGCTTCGTCAAAGGTTTCACTGTGAACTGCAACAGTAAGAAACACATTAGTTAACAAGCAAAGGTAAGCTACTGTTTAACATAACCACAGTTAACGCCAAACAACAAGAAGACCATGAAAACACCTTGTTAAAGATTAGGTAGAAGATGATACAATATTGTGTACATAGAGATGGATAGTTCATAAAAAGTTGTAATTATATCAGCTTAGGTTGCTTGTAAAGTAAGAGAAACGATTGTAGAAATGAGTTGTTCTCTTACACTTGGTCCTTTAACCGTATGGGCAGGGTTATCAATAACTAACTAACACTACTGTTGCACATGTTGTACTTTTTAAAATTGTGTATATTTAAAAATATGATAAATAAATACTAACGTGTATGTTATATAGCATTGCCCAGTTTGTACATTAAACAGTCATCTGAGATTCTCATCAATGAATTGCCCATAACCTTTAATGAGTACTAAGAGGTGATATCCCTTTAGACCCTATTTTGTAATTTTGAAAGGAAATAAACCATATTAATATATACACTGTTTAAGATATGAAATATTTACTAACCAGCTGATGTGGTCTGATCCAACCTTTCTTTTATATAAGTAAACCTCTATAAGCTTTAGATTGCAACACACCTTGCTCCTCTCACACTCCTCCGTTTCCTAGCATCACTACCTGCAACAATTATAAACATAATCCTTGTTCAAAATGTCGAACAACACTCTAGTAGTTCATAACATACAAATGAAAATTGATGCAATAATTGTAGATGCACCGAAGCTCTCTAGATGACTAACCATAGTAATGACATCTGATGCCATATGCAGACTGCTAACCCAACCAGAGGCAACTATGCAGCAGCTAAGCCTTTTAATGGTAGGGGACACCAGCCAAATCCCACCGCTTGTGGTAGAGACCATTGTCTCTGACGTTATTTTTTGCAGTATCTTTTATGAAATTTAAATTTTATCTTAGTAACTATCTATTGTTATTCTCATTGACTTTACTCCTCTCCCTGTTTGCCAACCTCGTAAACCAGTTATCAGAGAAAGGCGGGAAATTTTAGACCAGCTGAAGAGCGAAATGGTTTTATTTTCCAGGAGGTTAGAGTTAGTCCTAACATGGAATGTGATATTTGACCTATGTGCTAATAGGGGCGTTTTGTAGTCCCTCAAGCAGGAGATGACGGCAGCATTGACATCATTGACATTTTCTGTAGCAATATTGAAGAAGAATACATAGAGAGCCTTAGAGAGCAAGGACACCAAGAGTCAGGGTCATCATCTTCGTCAGAAGATAGCTGTAATCGCTTAATTTGGTAATAGCCCAAAGTAAGCTTAGAAGGGTTTGTAGCCTTAGAGAGCAAATACACCCAGACTCAAGGCCATCATCTTCGTCAGCAAAAGCCCATAGTAAGCTTTGAAGAGTATGTACTTTGTAAGCTTTCAATTCTTGTTTGATTTATAAAGTCAAGTTCTCAAATCTTCTCTAAATCCTCTATGAGCAACATAACATGGCTCACCCATTCCTCAAATGATGTTATTGTTTCTGAAGAACGTTGAACAAAGAGGAAGAATGGAAAAGATTGATAATATTATTGATGATTGAAACTGATACAATGCATATGCTTATATACAGAGACTCCATATATTTACTTCCTAATTGTTAGGCAACTATTATGTTAACAATATATCGAGATAATATGCTACTAAAATACTCGAGATATTATACACCGAAGATCGTCACGATACCGTAATAATATCGTAACAATATTATCCAATACTCCCCCTCAAGTTGGAGCACTTGGTAAGCCAATGCCCAACTTGGACTGAAGAAAACGAAAGGCATCTCCTCCTAACGCTTTCGTAAAGATGTCGGCGATTTGCTCTTTGCTTCGTATATATGACGTTGAGATGGTTTTATTGACGATATGGTGCCGGATGAAATGACAGTCGACCTCTATGTGTTTCGTTCGGTCATGAAAGACCGGATTTTTCGCTATACTCAAGGCTGCCTGATTGTCACAAAGTAACTCAATCGGCTTGTCACAGCTTATCCCGAGTGACTGGAGAAAAGACTTCAACCAAATGACCTCACTGGTCACAGCTCCTAGAGCTCGGTATTCTGCCTCGGCCGTCGATTTTGCCACCGTAGTTTGTTTTCGTGCCTTCCACGAGATAGGGGACTTTCCTAATGACACAAAATAACCGGTTATCGATCGCCTTGTTAATGGGCATTTTGCATAGTCGGAATCCGAGTAGCCACGCAGCGTTAAATCACCATCTCGCTCAATGATGATTCCCTTTCCCGGACTTCCCTTGATATACCGTATCACTCGAAATACAGCGTCTAGGTGCTCTTTTCGAGGAGCATAAACAAACTGCGATAGGATGTGGACTGCATATACCAAGTCTGGTCTCGTTATTGTCAAGTATATGAGCTTTCCCACCAGGCGTCGATACTTCATTGGGTCATGGAGAAGCTCACCTTCGGCCAAGGCTAGTTGGTGGTTCGGTTGAATGGGCACTTCGACTGGTTTTGCTCCCTCTAACCCCGCCTCCTTAAGAATTTCTAACGCATACTTTCTTTGACAAAGAAATAGACCTCTTGACCCGGTTGCAACCTCGATACCCAAAAAATATTTGAGCCTTCCGAGGTCCTTAATGCCAAAACTATGATCAAGAAAAGCCTTGAGACGGTTGCTTGCTTCTTCATTATTACTCACAATTATCATGTCATCAACATATACTAAAATTCCAAGGAAAATATTGTCTTTGTTGTAAGTAAATAATGAGTAATCGGCCATAGATTGAACAAAACCATACCTCCCTAATGACTCCGTCAATTTTGCAAACCAATTTCGCGAAGCCTGTTTGAGCCCATATAATGACTTCATTAACTTGCACACTTTATTTGATCTCCCTACCTCGAAACCAGGCGGCATCTTCATATATACCTCTTCATTCAAGTCTCCATGAAGAAAGGCATTATTAACATCTAATTGAGTAATGGACCATCCTTTAGAGACGGCTACAGCGAGTAGGCAGCGAACACTCGTCATCTTTGCAACCGGAGCAAAAGTTTCGAGATAGTCCACACCTTCTATTTGTGTGTAACCTTGTGCCACTAACCTCGCTTTGTATCGTTCAATAGATCCATCAGCCTTATACTTCACTTTGTAAACCCATCGGCATCCAATGGGTCTTTTGCCTTTTGGGAGATCAACAATTGTCCAAGTTTTGTTAGCTTCCAACGTAGCAAACTCCTTCGACATGGCTAGTTGCCACTCGGCCTGTTTCGCAGCTTCCTTGTAGCTACGTGGCTCTTCAATTGCATCTACTTTCGCCAAGTAATTCCTGTGATTGTTAGAAAAACAATTGGTAGTGACGTAATTAACCATAGGATAACGAGTACCTTTCTTTGTTGATGTCGATTGGAGTGAGTGAGCACTTGCAGCGGGGTCTATGATTCGGGCTGATTTGCAAATGTAATCTTTCTTCCAATACGGCTCAAATTTCTCACGGGCTCCTCGACCAACTTGTTCACGTGGCACTTGCTCCATATCTCGTGCCTCTGTTTCCCTTTCCATTTCATTTGTCTCATTTTCTTGTTCATTACTAGTCCCTGTCCTTTCATTCGTTTCTTGTTCATTGGCAAGTGGCTCTTGTTCATTTTCATGATTATCATATGAGTCATAGAACAAGTCAAGTTGGTCCATAATGGGTACATGGGGTCCCGAGGTGTTCCTTTGTTGGGTCTCATGGTGATCAGTTATAGGAGCATCAACGAAAGGAAAAACATGTTCGTAGAAAATAACATCCCTCGACTCAAATAATTGTTTTTTCTTTAAATCGTAAACCTTCCAACCCTTCTTGCTATGCGGGTATCCTAAGAATATACACCTCTTGCCTCGCTCATTAAATTTGTCTTTTGGTTTATCTTTATTGTGGACATAACAAATGCTTCCAAAGACACGTATGTTATCAAGACAAGGTTGCTCCCCATACAAAATTTCATAAGGTGTGAGGCCATTAAGTAAACGAGTAGATGTCCTATTGATTAAGTACGCAGCGGTTAGGACACACTCCCCCCAAAATTCAAGCGGTAAATTTCCTTGAAAACGAAGGGCTCTCGCTTTTTCTAAGATGTGCCTATGTTTTCGCTCCACCCTACCATTTTGTTGTGGGGTATCGACTTGACTAGTTCGAAACAACATACCATGTTCATTGTAGTAATCCTTCATTATCCCGGAAAGAAATTCCGTTCCATTATCGCTTTGCACAATTTTTACTTCCTTCCCAAATTGAGTTTTTGTCATGTTACAAAAATTAATCATTAAACGACTTACTTCCCCTTTATCTCGCATAAGGTAAACCCAAACGCCTCAACTTCGGTCATCAACAATAGTAAGAAAATAATGTGCTCCCGATAGACTTGGGGTATGATATGGTCCCCAAATATCACAATGTATGAGGGCAAATAATTCGACACTTCTCTTATTATTAGACTTAAAAACCGAACAAGTTTGTTTGGCCCGACAACAGGGGTCACAAATGTCACTATAATTCCATGATAAATTAAAACCAACTAAATTTGAGAAAAGAGGCAAAATATCATTTGATGGATGTCCGAGTCTTTTGTGCCAAAGCCGCGAATCATCACGCATACTTGCTCGTGCCAAAGTATGCTCTCGTGCACCCTTGAAGTAATAGACCCCATCATTGTGCTCACCTCGTCCAATCTTCATCCTCGTAGATTTGTCCTGTATTACACAATGATTATCATAAAACGTCACGACACAATTATTTTCTTTAATCAACTGTTGAACGGAAATTAAATCACAAGTTAACCCTTTTACATAGAGGACATCTTTAAGTATAAAGTTATCATTTAACTTTACACTTCCGTGTTCCTTTGCCACCATACGTGACCCATCCGGCAGGCTAATAGTAGATCCTTTCCCACTCCATAAATTTTCTAGCAGATCACGTCTACCGGTCATGTGGTGCGATGCTCCGCTATCGAGTAACCAATTAACAATTTGATTATTCGTACCTGCTATGGGTGTCTGACTACCTTCTGCCTTGCTGTTCAAAAGAGTTCGTAATTGGAGAATCTCAGCCGCGGTGAGATCCTGCTTTCCTGCATCATCCTCGTTTAATGTTGCAGCATTCATTATCTTCGATTTTTTGGTTCCATCTCCTCCTGTCATCGTAAAAGAAATACTCTGTTTTTTTTTTTTTTTTTAAAAAAAAAAACGAACCAGGATCAATCAATCGTGCTCTGATGCCATGAAGAACGTTGAACAAAGAGGAAGAATGGAAAAGATTGATAATATTATTGATGATTGAAACTGATACAATGCATATGCTTATATACAGAGACTCCATATATTTACTTCCTAATTGTTAGGCAACTATTATGTTAACAATATATCGAGATAATATGCTACTAAAATACTCGAGATACTATACACCGAAGATCGTCACGATACCGTAATAATATCGTAACAATATTATCCAATAGTTTCTGAGGCTGAATTATGACACAGTCGAGTACAACGTTAATCTATTATCTACACGTATGTGTACGTAAACATGTCATGTATAAAGCAACACGACGGAGATATCATCCTAGATAAGTATACCACATTTGAAACCCAGTTATTTAGGCCACACGTGTTAGCTAAACACTTTATCACAAATTAATAATATAATGATCAATTAAAAACAACATATTATTATATGATCAAGATGAATAATACTTTTAAAAGAATCATACCTTCATGAATGGAAGACAAGCGCTATCTGATGAATACAATCAAGATGAATAATACTTTTAAAAGAATCAGACCTTCTTGAATGGAAGACAAGCTCTATCTGATGAATGGTATACAGACCATCTATTCCTTATTCACCCTGAGCATCACGCTAAAGCGTAAAGTAGTCACAGTATTTAGCACCAACGTAGTAGCCAAATCCAGTGCTATTATTGAAAGTAGAGCTAAGTAGAGAGTAACTGAACTCATTAAAAGGCAGCTTTAAATACAACTCATATTATTTTTCTGGGTTCTTCACTGAATCAGCCAGAGCTAAGAACGTAGCTAACTACTATTTGAAATAGACGATGCTAGAATTGCATGATTGACATGTTAACAAATGCAGAATTGCATGCCTCGCTGAAGTCAGTGTAAATCTCCACTATTGAAAAAGAGACATTGCAAAACACAATAGTAGCCAATCAAACGATGAATTTGTGAAGAATCACATGTAAGTCTCCCACATCGGAGAAATAGTGAAGAGTAATCCAGCTTATAACCCAAGGGGCTACTCCTCGTATTACCAATTGGTTTTGGGATGGAACCTCCTTGGACTTTAAATTGGACACTCTCTCGTGCTCGACGGGTGCGTCCCAGGCCCATGTGCGATCTAACATGGTATCAGAGCCCAAGGTTTAGTCCTAGGTTGTGAGGCTAAGACGGGTCCGAAAAGCGACGACGTTCCTGTTCGAAGAAAAATTGGGCCACTATTTAGCGGGTCCAAAGAGTGGCGACGTTCCCGCCCGACGAAACAGGTTTGAAAAATTGCCACTATTTAGCGGGTCCGAAGAGTGGCGACGTTCCCGCCCGACGAAACAGGTTTGAAAAATTGCGGCGTTCCTGTCGATTGATCGAAAGGAGACCTTACATGTGAGGGGGCGTGTGAAGAATCACATGTAAGTCTCTCACATCGAAGAAATAGAGAAGAGTAATCCAGCTTATAACCCATGGGGCTACTCCTCCCATTGCCAATTGGTTTTGGGATGGAACCTCCTTGGACTTTAAACTGAACACTCTCTCCTCCTCGATGGGTGCGGCCTAGGCTCGTGTACGATCTAACATGGTATCAGAGCCCAAGGTTTAGTCCTGAGTTGTGAGGCTAAGACGGGTCCGAAAAGCAACGACGTTCCTGTCCGACGAAAAATTGGGCCACTATTTAGTGGGTCCGAAGAGCGAAGACGTTCCCGTCCGACGAAACAGGTTCGAAAAATTGTGGCGTTCCTGTCGATTGATCAAAAGGAGACCTTATATGTGAGGGGGAGTGTGAAGAATTACATGTAAGTCTCCCAAATCGAAGAAATAGAGAAGACTAATCCAGCTTATAACCCAAGGGGCTACTCCTCTCATTGCCAATTGGTTTTGGGATGGAACCTCCTTGGACTTTAAACTTGACACTCTCTCCTCCTCGACGGGTGCGGCCCGGGCTCGTGTGCGATCTAACAGAATTTGATTAAAGCAAAACCTCAACCACCACTACAACAACACTTAGAAATTGTACAACACGATGAAACCCAAAAGAAGACATTGCAAAACACAACAGTAGCAAATTCAACAAGGAACTTGCTTAAAGCAAAACCCATATTAGATTACTACAACAACATCTAGAATTTGAACAAGCACTACTACAGATACAGGCAATAACAACGGGTAAAAACCGTTGTAAAAACAAAAAGCGGACATTGTTAAAGCGGCCGTTGTAGAAGGTATTTACAACAGTTTGGTTATTTAATGAAACCGTTGTCGAACGTATTCACCACGGTTAAAAGCCGTTGTTGTTGGGTGTTCTCCGTTGTGGAAAGTGTTTCAAAAATTTGGAGGGAATAATATAACAACGATTGTCATATGTACAACCGTTGTTGTAACTTTCCCTCCAAAATTGTGAAGACTTTTAACAACGGGTATATGCTACATACCCGTTGTTGAAATTGTTAGTAACAACGGTTCTTAATTTCAAACCCGTTGTTGTAACTTTACCTCCAAAATTGTGAAGACTTTTAACAACGGTTCTTCGTTTAAAACCTGTTGTTGAATATTATGCGCGGTATTTGTGAAAGTCATTCACAACGGTGTTCTTTTTATTAACCGTTGTGAAAGGTCTTCACAACGGTTTTTTTTTAGTAACCGTTTTTATTACGAACTCCTAATGTTTTGAAAAATTAAATTTGTTTCATGCCATTCAAAACCTCGCATATATCAAGAAGACCATATACCAAAGACACAAAGATAAATCACAGCTGGGTTTATCAGAACTCAATAGATTCAATTCAACCACAACAGCAGCATCATATATATATATATATACTTACAAGGAGTTGAATTTACATGAACTAATCATTCCCTAACTTCAACAAAAATTTTACTAATAAGTTGATCTAAACTCTGAGTATCATGCATTTCTATTTTCTAAGACGTATTTGCCCAACATGTCCCTTACCTCGTCTATATCTATACTTGAGTACTCCTCAATCTGTTGTGACGGGTTGATTACATACTGCGGAAAAAACAAAGAGAAGACATTATTGTAACAACATCAATTACTGCATAGCAACATCATGGTATATATAGCAGCAAGCAAGACAACATTAGCTCTAATTTAAATTACTAACCTTTTCTGGAATAATGATATATCTTCGCCTAATAATGTAACACCCCGGCCCAAACCGGGTCGGGAGCGGTTACTTATGATAGCTCACCAGGCTGTGTACATGGCCCACAGATCAACACGGATGCGCATCCCGGAAATCTTCCCAGGAGGTCACCCATCCTAAAACTACTCCCAGTCAAGCACGCTTAACTTTGGAGTTCTTTCGCATGGATGACCATAAAAGAAAGTGCACTTTGTTGATATGAGTAGTACTTCCAATCCCTTTAAGCACTAGTCATTTAAGCCTATCACTGGACCTCTTCCATTACCGTGGGGTGTTACAAATAATCTCCAACATGAACCGACAAACGTAGTATCCACATTGTATGCTATCTGGCTGGCGAGGGGCCTATTATTACATAAAAACAAACAGACGAGAGAAAGCTCACATCAGAATCTTGAACTTTAGGTATTGTATTAGTATTAAACACAGATTTTTGCACTTAATGTTATTGTATTTGAGCACGTACCCCTGTTATCGTAATAAAATCAGGGCCAACATCAGAATCTTTCGTGGGTTGATCCTGCTCGTTTGCTCTTCTCTTCTCAAAGGCCCTTTTTTTTTTAAAATAAAGAAACTCATTTTTTTAGGGGCAAAAATGTGCTTTTTTCTATAAATAAAAATTGAAACTTAATGTTATTATAAATAAATCAGTATTATAAACTTACTTATTAATCAAGCGCTTAAAAGTCTCGCTTGATTGATGATGTAAAGAGTCCAACCAGAAAACTTTATTCCTTGTCGGCATGATGGCTGCTAGCACCCAATGAGTCCTACATCAAGAGACATCATCATTATTAACAAGTACATATATTAGTTATGAAAATGCAATTGTAGGGGGAAACGTAATATTAATTTGTTTATTACCCTTTTTCATTATAAGCGCCAAAAATCGCTTCTTGGTTGTCGCCAATTCTTTGAGCAATATAATCTACCCGTTCTTCGAACGAGAAATCCGCAATAAATAAAGATAAAACATAGGGGCACAGGAATCCGTATTGATCAGATGGAATATTCTTCTCGGGGATCACTCTCAATTTCAATATCCTACATTATTACGGTATTAATTCCGGTATTTAAAACATTATCTTGTAGTCAGAATATTAGAATATGAAATTATTTATTAAGAAACTTACTTCATCCAAACAAATACGTGTTGGATATCAATCTGGTCTAGGCCAGCCCAAATGGCTAGCATATCCCATGATAGATGTGCTTGGCGCTCAACCCCTAGAATATCCTCCTCGAGCAAAATAACTATCAATTGCTCGGTGGCTATGCGATGGCCAGCCTCCTCATGCAGTTTCCTCATCGTCACCGTTCTTACTTTTTGCATGTAATCTTTCCCAGTATATTGTGTGGAGTTTAAACTCCTAACTGCTTTCAGGTCCGGGAAAGAATGAGTCTTTGATTTTGTGCTACTACCACCAGCCTACACATGTAGTAGATAATTAAAATAATAAAAAATCCAAAGGTAACATATCCTAGTTGGAGTAATAAAAATAAAAGCGTACTTAATTAAATACCTCGTCAACCTGCTCTTTCAATGATGAGGTAGTAGTAGCAGGTAAGACTGGGGACTTAGGCTTATCAGTCTTTTTTGTCCCCTACACAAAATTACCATGCTTTTTATAAATACAGACAAAATATAAATAAAGGGAGCGAGGTTTTTAAAAAAATGGAGAAGTTAATTAAATACTTCATCAAGTTGTTGTCTCGACGAGGTCGTTGGCATGTCAGTGAACTTAGGCTTATCCGCCAAAGCCGACTTTTTTGTTCCCTACAAAAAAAAATAACATATAAATTTAACATATAAAAACATTCAACAATTAAAAATTTAACATATATATAAAGGTATTTCTTCTAACCCCAACTGCTTTCCGCGGCTGAGGCGGAGACGGCCGAGCCAAGTAGATGTGAGTTTCAGGCCATTGGATGAAACTTCCAACCGCATCTCCCGGAATGGTAATGTCGTCACGAACTGGGACAGGCAGTTGCAATTTTTCATGGCCTGGAAAGACTGTAGTTATCTCTACTTTGGTATGATTCGGCAAAAGTTTTTCGCCATGAACTACAGTTTCCGCTGCTGCAGATTTGGTGTGCATTTCTACGAGACCCCGGCCAACACGCACATGTGGCTTTTCGGTTTTAGAGTCAGCAAGAATAACTTGTCTCTTGTTTACGGCCTGAAGAATATACACATACATTATTATATCCCAAAATTTAATAGAACTCATATTAATTTAACTAATTAAACACTTCATGCATACCTTATCAAAAACAGGAACCGACTTGAAGGGGATGTATCTTTGTTTTCCATCAGCCGTCTTCTCAAGTTGCATCTCCTTTTCGGACCCATTATTTACCTAATAAAATTAACCAATGGCACCATGTCGGGTTATAGCATTAGAGCTGGCAGGGAACACACCCCATGATCTTACCCAAAAAAAAAAGATAAGAAAAATAAGGAAGTATTAGGTACCGATCGGCTTTAGTTGTTACAACTTCGAAGCATTATTTGGTACCGATCTTTCGAATCTCGTTGACCGATACTTCCTTCTCATGTATTGCCAAGGTAGTAGCGGCCTCTTGACCAATCTGTTGTACCTTATTATTACCCCTTTAGAAATGACATCCTCCATCATCTTCACTTCTTCTTCTAAAGCTTGCCTCCAACATTCACTTTAGTAGTACGGATGCCATTAATCAAGTCGTGCGTGCAAGAATATAATGTGTCAGCAATTTTTATCCCAACAATAACATGTGAATTGAACTTAAATAAAAATAATAGAATAAATGTTACCATGTCACCTTCTCGGACTTAGTCTTCCTTTTCTTCTTTATCGGGCGGTTGTCCCATAATATTTCGTTACTCTAACCTCAGTAACGGGACGCCCCTCAAACGACCTGGATGTTCGGGTCGGCCGATCGCTCTAGCAAGAACGTCATTACAACCATTGGGAGTGAATTTCCCTTCTTCTACCTCTTTCAATACGTTGTCCTATAATATATTAAATAAACTTCAAATTATATTTGTGACTAAAATAATAAAGTTAGTAATTAACTCGTCTTAATAAAATAATGCTTACTATGTTGGCCAACACTTTCTCATCATATTTGTCACGCGACCGGGATCCTTTAGGCGTGTGCCCTTCTCTATAAGTTACATGCCGATCCACCTCTTTCACTCCCTTTGCCACCTACACATTAACATGGTAAAATTTATACACGTAAATATGTATCAATGCAAGTCCAAGTGTGATTAAAAAAATAAAGTCTCACAGGGAAATAATGCATGCTACTTACGAGGTTCTCTTATATCTTTCTGTAACCGCCTCGAGAACCATACCATTTCCCCTTCTTGCATGAAATGTTAGCACGATTTCTTCTGCTAACGGCCTTCAAATAGTTATATAAAAGCGCAAGTAGATGAGATAATAAAAAGATTATATAAAGGACTCATTAATTAAAAAAATGATAGGTAAATCGTTAAAAGGCGAGGATATTTATCTTGAAACTTCTCAGTTGTTCTCATCTTTTTGAAAAGATCCCATTGTTCCTGACTGATGGTGGGACACTTGTTTTCCGGTGGGCTCTTACGCATCTCCCCCGTTGCCTTGTCCACATACAACCAATCCCTAGCAACGTCACACCTCCACTGCCTGTGGACATCCGCTGCCTTATGCATTAAATACTTATCATGGCTTTCATCGGGTATAATAAAGCCTTCCTTTACACGAGCCAAGTATAACTCCGCCAATTTTGGATTCAAAGTTCTAACATCATCTAAATGGATAGGCACAAACTGTCTTGTGCAAGTACCAATCCAACTGGAGAAAAAACCCGCATTTGGACCAGTAGGGAAACCCATCTCACTCCATGTTATTTCCAACGGCTGTTTAGCGGCTATAGCTGCAAGGACTTTCTGGCACTTCATAGCACCCCTCTCACCAGGCTTATTATCCCCGGGCTTATTATTCTTTTGACTTCTT
Organism: Silene latifolia; assembly: GCF_048544455.1. Classification (NCBI taxonomy): domain Eukaryota; kingdom Viridiplantae; phylum Streptophyta; class Magnoliopsida; order Caryophyllales; family Caryophyllaceae; genus Silene; species Silene latifolia. The sequence goes on along the minus strand of NC_133531.1, from coordinate 131,939,385 downwards.
TTACGTTTTTCACCCATGATAATCCTAAAACCCAAATATGAATGATATAGGAAATGAACAACTTAACAACGTACATGCAGACTATTATCTAAAACCCTAAACCCTAATAGGAATGAAAATTTAAAACAACAGATTGAGCTTCTAAAATCCTAAACCCTAATAAGAGGAGTGAAGTAGATGATGCGGGATGATAAAGATAACAAAGAAGACGAAAAACAAACAGATGCATGAAAAAGAAAAAAGATGATCGTCTTAAAACCCTAATGACGAAACACAAAATTAAAGTGAACATACCTGATGATGATGATGATAAAGAGAACGAGCAGGATGATAAGGGAAGGCAACGGAATCTGGGCGTCGGAAATTGGGCGACGGCCGGCAACGAGAATGTAGAAAGCGAGGAAGAGAGAAGAATTAACTAAGGATACCAACGGTTGACCTAATGTTGTGTGTGTTTGTGTATGGTATGCTGTATGGGTTTGTAGATTAGTTTTTTATTAAGACAAACTATTGACAACGGGTGCTCAAAGAAGAACCGTTGTTATATGTTAATAACAACGGGTCAATAAAAGTCAACCGTTGTCAAAACTTTATTACAACGGTTAAAATATACCCGTTGTAATATATTTTCACCAAATTTGCGCCAAAATGAAATATGTCAAAAAAATCATTGACAACGGGTAGAGGTACTACACCCGTTGTTGAATGTATTAACAACGGGTAATTTAAATATAACCGTTGTTATTGTTGAACCTTTTTTTTTTTTTTTTTTTAAATTATCAGTAATTCCATTACAGGTCAAACTGTAATAATACATACTCAGAATGTAAATGCGGAAGCACCATATCTTTGCAACATTATTCAAAGAATTTCAACACCAACATCCACATCTAATAATAAGATCAAGAAAATAAGACAACACCAAAGATGCATGCATACTTATATCTAAGCTACAGGATTTACCATGCCATGCAAATTTGGGAATTTTTATTTAACAATATAATGACCATTATTGATTTACCAATAAATTAAACCATCAAATTATTGGTCTGAAAATGACTCAAAATGTTGGTCGTCCATATCATCATCGTGTCCCGATGAACTATCTCGGGATCGGGGGCGTTTCTTGATGTCATAGTTTCTTCGTTAACCCAAATACCTTCACCATGGTCATCACGCATATAGATGCTTTCAAAGTGTCCTAATGATCGGTGTCAACATCGTCGAAATAAGATACAATGGTAGACTGATCCATTCCCTCAAAAACGACATCCTGATCATCATCACCATTATCGGATGGACTACTCCTTCTACTCCTTATAGACAGTACAACAGACCACTTCTTATCCATAGGATCGGTGACGTAGAACACTTGTTTAGCTTGGGATGCCATTATGAAAGGATCATCCTTATTATTGCCAACCTTACCCAGATTGACCAACGTAAATCCCATCTTATCCTTTCGGACACAATTGATGTTGTTATCAACCCAGTTACATCGAAACAAAGGCATTGTGAAATCAATGTAATATAGTACCAATATTTCTTGAATAACACCATAATAAAGGCATTTTCCCCAAATAGGCTTTTTATCTTTTGAAGTAGCAAAGTGCATTGCCTCAAATTCAGAACTCACACCACTATTTTGCATTGTGCTCAACTCATCTTGCTCGTGGGTGTAAAAAGTATATTTATTAATGGCAAAACTGTTGTAAAAGGTGACCCTGGCATTTGGACCTAAACCAAGACGTAGTAACCTAGAAGAGATGTCATCACCAGTTTGATCAGTACACTCTAAGACAATATTCCTAAACCACTCTGCAAACGTCTTCGTATGCTCGTTCGCAATCCACTTCTCGGTCTTGTTTGGGTGATCGTATTTGAGCTCATCTTTGTGTTGTTGAATATAAGGTTGCACCTCATCTTAGTTGTTTAGCACATACGTGTGTGCTAAATGCAACATTTCACGTGTCACAATTTTTTCAACCCGGCCCCTAATACCTTTTCCGGTTATCCAGTCACTATGACGATTCTTAGGAACGCCAATTAACTCCTCAGGGGAGAGATGAGCGTAACAATATGAAAGAGCTTTGTCTAAAATAGCGCGTTCAGCAATACAACCTTCTGGACGATACCGATTAGATGTATAGTCCTTGTAGACTTTCATCAATCTTTCGAAAGGATACTGGTATCTCAAGTACACGGGCCCAAGGTACAAAATCTCCCTAACCAAGTGAATGGTCAGATGAATCATGATAGTGAAGAAAGAGGGTGGAAAATACATTTCCAACTGACAAAGAGAGGTTACAACGAGGTCCTGCAATGAATCCGCGTCATCGGGATCGATGACTTTCTCGCATATGGACTGGAAGAAGAGACAGAATCTAGTTATAGCATATCTTACCTTTTCAGGTAAAATGGAACGAATAGCCACAGGTAGTAATTGTTGCATCAAAGTGTGACAATCATGTGACTTTCACCCGGTGATTATTAGGTCTTGCATCGACACTAGGCTTTTAATGTTCGACGAATAACCATGTGGCACTTTAATTCCATTCAAGCATGCACATAACTCTTTTTTCTCATTCCGTGAAAGGGTATAAGCTGCTGGCGGTAAAAATGTACGATTACCTCTCTTCTGTGGTGCCAACTCTAGCCTAATACCCATCATTTTCATATCTTCCCTAGTTGCGGCGTTATCCTTTGTTTTACCAGGAACATTCGAAAGGGTATTAATAATATTATCACGGACATTTTTATCAATGTGCATGAAATCGAGGCAATGCCGACCTCCACCTCCAGTGTCAGCCAATATGGAAGTTTATCAAAAAATATGGATCTTTTCTTATACCCACGAGTAGACAATTTAGAGCCGCTCTTCTTCCCATAATCTATCTCAATATGCTTTACTTTCTGATAAACTTCATGCCCACTCAAAATTCTAGGAGGTTGACGAAGTTCTTGTCTTCCATTGAATGCTTTCTGCATCTTGCGATAACAATGGTCATGATACAAGAACCTCCTATTTCCCATATACACATACTTACGAGAAGACTTCAAGTATTCAGACTCGATATCCTCCCCACACAATGGACAAGCCTCTTTCCCATGAACTGTGTGCCCGAAAGGTCGCCATAAGTCGGATAGTCGCTTATTGTACACAATAACATCGGTCTCAAATTGAAAGTTTCGTTCTTATATGCATCAAATACTTCTATCCCACTATCCTACAACAATCGCAAATTATCTAGAAGAGGTTCCAAATATACATCTATATCATTTCCAGGTTGTTTAGGGCCGGAAATTAACAACGACAACATCAAATACTTTCTTTTCATGCACACATATGGAGGTAAGTTATAAATAGCCAACACTACTGGCCAAGTACTATGTTGGCTACTCATGTTTCCGTCTGGGTTCATTCCATCAGTGGACAGCGCTAGTCGTAATTTTCTAGGTTCATTGCCGAACTCAGGATACTTAGCGTCGAACGATTTCCATTGCTTACCATCTGCCGGGTGTCTTAGCTTTCCATCATTTATTCTTCCTGTTTCATGCCAAGTTAACATTTTTGCATCATCGGGATTCGCATAAATCCTTATGACTCTTGGTATCAATGGAAAATACCACAACACCTTAGCCGGGATCCCTTCCTTATCCTTATAACGCCACTCCAAATATTTAGGGCAATTGGTTAAGTTTTGATATAATTTCCGATACAATATGCAATCATTTGGACATGCATGTATTTTCTCATATTTCATACCCACTCCTCTTATTAGTTTTTTTGCCTCATATGTCTTAACAGGTAGAACATTACCATCAGGAAGCAACTCCTTTATCAAGGCTAAAAACTAGTGAAACACGTGTCACTCACCCCATTTGCCCCCTTGATATTATACAACTTCACCACAAGACATTTTTGTGAACTTACAACCAGGATACAGAGGTGCTTCGGACTCACACAACTTCTCATACATGTTGTTAAGGTCATCCCAATTACTAGTGTCATCACCTACATCTTCAAAAGCAATGGACTCATCATCATTCTCTTCATTATCTATAGACCCAACATTCAACTTCTCTACTTCCAACTCTTCCAACTCAAAAAACTCGGCAAACTCAGGATCATCAGTTAGCCTTTCGTGTACCTCAACATCATCCTTTTCTGAGTTATTCTCTTCCTCTAATGATTCCCCATGAAAAATCCAACGTGTATAGGATCGACTAAATCTCCACTTTTCTAGGTGTATTTTAACGTCCGGAAAAGCCATATAGCTAATATTACCACATCTTTCACAAGGACATGCAATACTAGAAGAACCTTTCAAATTGTTCGAAACGAATTCATAAAATTCAGCTAAACCATCCTTGTAGGTGCGGTCACTCATATTTGCATCAATCATCCAAGTTCGAGTCATTATTCTACATTCGTAATAATAGGCAACTAATTCAGAAAATACAATAATAGGCAAACAAATAAACGAAATTCAGGAAAGCAATTAAGCTAAATTATCAACAAGTAGATAATAACCCAAAAAATCCTATATCTATAAGCGTTGCTAAGAAACATATATATACCCGATTGATAAACACGATGAGGGAGAGAAGACGGTGACAACAGTGACGGAGATGAAGACAGAGAGACGATCAGGGAGGAATGGAGGATGATATAGTAGCAGTATTAGCTTGTGTTTGTGTTTTGTAGCGTATAGCATAATAAAGCAATCTGTTGTTCTTAAGATTATCATAACATTAATAACAACGGTTATTGAGTCTACAACCGTTGTTAAAAAGTATTAAAAACGGGTTCTAATATAACCGTTGTGATTACTTTTCACTAATTTGGCGCCAAACCATTAACAACGGTTAAAATTTAACCGTTGTTATTAGTTTTTTAATTAACAACGGTTTTTCAAGTATGACCCGTTGTTAAAACCAATAACAACGGTTAACAACACAGAACCGTTGTAATTAAGTTTGGTAAAATTCGCGGAATCAATTCTACAACGTGTTTTGATGATTTTCGTGAATAAGCGTTGTTAAAGGGCCGTTGTGGTTGCCTGTATTTGTAGTAGTGAAGGAACTTGATTAAAGTAAAACCCCAATTAGACCACCACAACAACACCCAGAATCTGAACAAGGAATTTCATTAAAGCATAACCCCAATTCGACCGTTACCATTTTCCATACCCACTGCAAATAAAACACCATTGTCAATAGAGGATCCATAAGCTAGAGGAAGAAGAAAGTAAAGAAGTGCGAGTAGCTGATCCATAAGCTTAACGAAGATAAAAACAAAGGAGTAAGAAGTAGACAAAAGGAGGTAAGAAATAAAGAAGGAGCTCCATCTACTAACTAAAATAACCATATCCTTTCACTACTACAGATACAGGCTATAACAACGGTTAAAAACCGTTGTTATATAAAAAAGCGGACGTTGTTAAAGCGTCCGTTGTAAAAGGTTTTAACAACGGTTGGTTTTCTTAAAGAACCCGTTGTTAAAACTATTAACAACGGTTTTAAGTATAAAAACCCGTTGTGGAAAGTGTGACTCAATTTTGGTGGGAAAGTTATAACAACGGTTGTAATATACAAAACCATTGTTATAACTAAAGACAACAGGTTGTTTCTCGATAACCGTTGTTGTTTGTTTTAAAAAAATAAAAAAAAAATTAAATTAAATATTACTAGATGCATGCATAATTACGGCCCGTTATAATTCCGATGCATGGATTATTACTGACATCCCTGTGCATATGAATGGACAATATGAAATGAGAAGGGTTATAATAAGATTTGAAGCAGCAGAGAGATATGATGATGATTATGGCACAACTTCCTAAACATGTATTAATTAAAAAACAACTCAAACCACACATTACTTAGTATAAATACATGCATTATCTCAACCACCATTCCATTATCTCACTATCTCCAAACCCTAACTGCTAAAACAAACTCCAAACCCTAATTAATCTTTCAAACAAACTCCAAACTTCATCAACAAAATGAATGATATCATCCTTAAGACTCTTTCTATGATCGAGAACAACAACAACAATTTCAGGAGCTACCTTATGGATGCTCGATCCGTACTCAAGGACGCCAAAAAAGATGGCTTGACAGAGCAGCAGTTGTTGCAGCTATATGACGATATAACAACTGCTGAACGGAACCTCCAAATAGCTAAGGAGGAGAGGACGGATATCATAGAAGAGAATAAGTCTCTCTATAAAAATATAAGAATTGCATTTTTATTAATGTAATTATTTTTATAATTTATGTATTTATATATATATATATATATTAATTAATTAATTAATTAATTAAGTTTATCATGCATTCCTCTCTATCATCTTGCTTCTTCTTTGTTTTATTTAATTTAATTTGTTTTACTAGCTAATTAAGCGAATATTACTTAGAGAAATAACATAATGATCGATAAAAACACATACATGCAAATGAAATAATTAGAAAAAGAAAATAATGACGATGAAACCAACAGTGACGGCGAGATTTACCTGATAATTAGAGAAAGTAAGAGATGATGAAACCAACAGTGACGGCGAGATGATAAAGCGATGATGAGAAAGAGAGAAAGAGACGATGATAAAGTGTGTGTTTTGTGTTTGTGTTTGTGTTTGTGTTTGTGTTTGTGTTTGTGTTTGTGTTTGTGAATTAAGGTTTGTGTTTTGTGGCTGTAGCTGATCTGTGTTTGTGTGGTTTATTGTATGGAAAGTATTGACAACGGTTGTTAAACAAAAACCGTTGTTAAAACGTTTTAACAACGGTTGTAAAACAAAAACCGTTGTTAAAAAGTTTTAACAACGGGTTTCAAAAATAACCGTTGTGATTACTTTTCACTAACTTTGCGCCAATTTTGCGCCAAATTATTAACAACGGTTGTGCATGTTTGACCCGTTGTTAAAACTTATAACAATGGTTATATAACCATAACCGTTGTAATTAATTTTAGTAAAATTCGTGTCATACGTTCTACAACGTCTATGGTGATTTTCGTGAATAAGCGTTGTTAAAGGGGCGTTGTAGTTGCCTGGATTTGTAGTAGTGTTTAGACAGCAAAATCGGGAAGATAATCATCCTCATTCTTATAAATAACAGAAAGAAGAAGGAAAATAATCAAAACAAACATCCTTATCAATAGCAAATCGATAATCGAAGGATAAAGAAAGAAAAGAAATTAAGCTGAAAGAAGAAGAAAGTAAAGGAGGAGAAAGTAGAAGGAAAGAGGAGGCGAGAGAGAGAAAGGTCAGATAGATAAAGAAATAAGCTGCAGTAAGCTGAAAGAAAAAAAAAAGTAAAGGAGGAGAAAGTAGAAGGAAAGAGGAGGCGAGAGAAAGAAAAGTCATAAAGATAAAGAAATAAGATGCAGTGTTTGCATTATTCAACATGTGAGGCGTCCGTGTAACACTGGCCTACTGTTCATTATTTTGGGAATTTCAGACATTTATATAGGGTATAGATGTGTTATTTAGTGGATAACCAAATGGCCCCTATGTTTCTCTCCCTCTCAACTTCAAAGTTCATGCTTCTAATTTATCAAGAGTTTGTATCGGAAATAGAAACAAAAAAATAATTTGTCAACATATATAAACTAAAACTTCCTCTACGCATGCATGTTGTTATCCTCTTTAACATATTTATGTATTGTAAATAATATAATCCTTCTTATCCTTAAACTATTTATATTAGAAATTTACAAATTTGTACTACCTAGAAATTTTGTTGACCGTTTCTAACTAAAATCTTGCAAATAACTTACTCCCTCCCATCCACACCAAAAGGTAACAGTTCTATAATATAGGTGAGAAGTATTATATTGAAATGTTACCTTTAATTTGGATGGGAGGGAGTATATCACAGTACTTCTGCGAATGAGCATTCTACCTTAATAATGTTGAATTTGTCGAATAAAATTGGCATATTTTACTCGGACACAAAAATCAAGGGTTATTAAAAACACCAATTCTTGTTGAAGACGGACACTATCCGTTACAAGGAAGTAATAGAATATGCTCCAAAGTCCAAAGTAACAGGAGAAGGAAATAACTTTGAATGATGAACGATGTTTCTTTAGCCATGATTTCTGATAAGACCGTCTCTAGTTCAAATTAAGTAAAACGTAGTATAAAATAATAGAAATAAAGAATGGGGAACGAAATATATAAAATAATATTATACGAGACAACTTACGATAAAAGAATCATAAAACCGTTCCATATAAAAATTATTATTTATCTAACACTTTACCTAAGAAAATGAGAAACCAATATATAAATATATATATCGGCGAAAAATATATGAAAATGGAAAATTACACAAATGGTGAACTAGATTAGATAAACTGGTGAAACATAGCTAATATGGGAAGCATCAGTACAAGGCGTACAATGTCGAATCAAATGAAATAATTTTAGGATTCAAGACTACTAGAAGATCATCATACTCGAATCTTTCTTTATATATGCATATTATGTTGGTACAGTTCAACTTCGGAGAGTTTAATAGAATATTCTTAAATTTAGGAAAAGAAAGTTAAGGTAGATTTTCAAACAACGTTTTAAAGGATCTATTATTAAAGTCTATAATTAATGGTTTAATAATTACTCATTTATCTTAGAAAAGGTAATATTAAAATTATTCGTCGTATTGGTCAATTTTGTATCAATTTGAATGTTGTGTTCCTCTAAGGTCAGCATTTAAGAACAATTTTCAATATGAGCATATTGAGCTCCCTTTAATACCTATATTCTATTGCATTTGGAGCTCATTTGGTAGCATTTTGCAAAGGTTTTGGGCATTTTTAATGCTTTTAATCCAAATACCAAATGTTACTAAATTCAACAAAGAAGTATCAATGAAGAATTGAAGTTAATTTGGAGCAAGAAAAGCAGCAAAGGAAGGCCAAGATCAAGCACCAAAGAGACCATGAAGAAGCCTTTCAAGAAACAAACAGAGAAAAATGTTGAAGAATGGAGGCAGCAAGGAATTCGCACGGTGCGAATTTTCTGTCCACATATCTCGCACCGTGCGAGTTTTCTGGGTTACTTTCGTTTATATTACGGGCTTCTCTCATATTAAGCCCATGGATACTTGGTACTATTAGACTATGTATAGTATGTTTTCCACTAGGTTAAGACATTTTTTGCATTATTGAAGAATTAATTTGTAATTGGGAGAATCATCATCTTTTAATTGGGTTTAGATCTAGCATGGAGAACTAATCTCCTCATCTTAATCCGACTGAAGTGTAATCTTTGGTTGTAAGACTCTTTAATCTTTCCTTAATTATTATTATTATTCTTAATCTCTTGTGTTTAAATACTTAATTTTAGAATCCTTGTTAGATTATGGTGATTAAGTGTGATTTCCTTGTTACTTAATCTTTCCAAATTCCTTAATTTACATGTTGTTGGGTTTATTAAGTGTGATTTTCTTGTAATCCCATATTGCAACAACTTGTTATTAGACTAATGAATGTGATTTCTTCTTGGTTTAATTAATATTTGAGAGATTAATTTGTGATTGCTCATTAATTGTGTTTTTATTGTGAGTAATTGCACCTATTAGATTCCTATTACTTCATCTTCTTGTTAATTAATCTATGTGTGTGATTTCCACTAGAGGAATTATTAAGATTGGGTCAATTACTAAGTGTGATTTCCTTGTGGTTGACTTCTAATTATGGGCATTTGGAGAATTAATCTCACTAATAGAGCAATATATTAATTAGAAGGATTGATTGAGTGGTTTCATCTACTGTGCCTCACTTTATTGAGTCGGATTAAATTTTCCTTAAACTTGATAAATTTCCATCTTAAAACTTGTTTGATTTATTACTTGTTTTTTTTTTTTGGTGAAATGTGAAAATTATATTAATAATTAAGAAAATGAAGTACATAATCACCAATACAGGTAACCATTAACTACACTTTCCCTTGAATTAGACTAAGTATTTTACATCCAAGGTGTCCCTTTCGTACGTTGATACTTGGATGTCCACTTCCAATCATGTCCTCTTCCTTTCACCATGGCTTGAACATTCTTGACCACATAAGAAGGGTGAAGTAACTTACTCTTCAACCGGCAAATATTGCGAGCCATCCAAATTTGATAGACCATTGCCATAACAGCAGTGATAACAAGCTTCTTTTTCATTAATGACCGGCATCTCCACTAGCAGCACCAGTCCAATATCCATGTACTAGGAAGACTAACACCCAACCAGGCAGCTAACATATTCCAGCAGCTAGCACTGAACCTGCAATTATAAAGCAGAAGAGTATGGTCCCCAGGCTGTGCCATACACATATCACATGTGCCTTCATTGATAATGCCAAATCTGACCAGTCTATCCTTTGTCATCAGTCTACATTGGATAGCTAACCATCCTATAAAAGAGTGCTTGGGAAGATTGAGCCTGTTTAAGATAATAGGGTACCAAGAGACTTTAGTCTAATACCCTTGCAACCAAGAATACCCCACAGATACATCATATCTCCCTAATTAGAGAGAATGCAACAACCTAGAGAGAGAGACGATTTAGGCGATTTCTTATTTGATTAGCAATGGCTTGTCAAAAACGTAATCAACCTAAATCTAATAGAGTATTTCGATTAATACATAATAATAATAATTATCAATAAACTCAAAAAACACAGATTAGTAGTAATAATTCAAATAATAATCCTTCTGGTTCCAGGTTTCAACATCTCGATCAGGAAATTGATGATTCTTAGGTTGATATTCAGCTTGACGTTCACGTTCTTGATGAGGATGGGGTAATCAAGCCATTTAACTTTAGTAATGGCATGGAATCAATTGTTGAGGAAGAATCTGATGATGGGAGTGTTTGGACTGAGGTGAATTCGCGATCTGGGTCAGCTGCATCTGAAAGAGTAAGTCCTCTTCGTTTGACTAGTGTCGATACTGATTCTGAATTAAGAGTATTGGTCTACTGCGGTCTACTATTACGTCCTCGGTGCTAACCCTTTTTTTAAGGTCATTGATGGGTTTGTGAAACGGGTTTGGGGGTATACTGAATATGATCAAATTTCTTTTCATTCCAATGGTATATTCCCGGTTCGTTTCAAAACTGAGGCTATGAAGCTACGAGTCTAACAATCTGGGCCTGTCTTATTTGATAACAAACCGATTATTGTCAAGGAATGGACCCCGACTGCTAAATTGATACGTGAGGCTGTTGATACGGTGCCAATATGGATCAGATTCTATGGGTTACATCTTAAGTTTTGGGGAAACGCCTTGAAGAAGAGTCTAATATTGGTAGGGGTTCCTGTGAGATGTGATAGCAACACTCAACTGAAAACTTTCATAGGTCACGCTAAGGTAATGGTTGAGGTTAAAATGGGTGAGGAGCTCCCTGATGTGATTGAATTTACTAATGAGCTGGATGTCATTTATAGTCAGATAGTTCACTATGAATGGAAACTAGTTATATGCACAGATTTTAAGGGTATGGGTCATCTGGCTAGGGACTGCAAGACAAAGCAGCAGCCTAGCTAGGGAAAATTCAGGCAAAAGTGGGTGCCCAAGGGGAGGGTTCAGCAACAACATGTGGTTGTTCCTGAGCCTCTTGTACCCCCCCCCCCCCCCCACCTGTTAGATCTTTAATGGTTTAACCTAGGCAAAACTTTAATATTTCTAGAGGGCTAGCCACTCCTATCCCTGTCTCTTTTACTCCTTTTTCTCCTGCAAGGGTCATAACTAAATTCACTAGGTAAGGAGGCATAAGTGGTGGTAGTGGCAGAAGAACTTTTTTGGAAGTACTTGAACACTCTGTGCGGTATAGGAAAGTGGTTGAGGAGGATATGGGGGAACCAAGCTTGATAATTGAGAATAGGTAGTATTGGTTTTTGGAATGTCTGTTGTATGAATAATGTAAATAAACATAAGGATATTATATGGTTTCTACATTCAAATAATTTAGGAGTTTATGGTTTACTAGAAACTAGAGTTAGAACACCTGCTATTAATAAAGTGCATCAGGGAATTGGATTCCATTGGTCCATGGTGCATAATAATGATAGTCATGATGGAGGAAGGAATTGGATCATTTGGGATGCTGGTAATTATGTTGTTGATGTTTTAGGAAGTGAGGCTTAGGTGATACATACTAAAATAACTTACTTGCCTACTGGTGATGTTTGGTGGTTGTCCATGGTATATGATTTTAATAGATTGGCAGAACGTATTCCTTTATGGCATTCTCTTAAAAATATGAAGAATTATATAAAGGGGCCTTGGGTTGTAATGGGAGATTTTAATAATGTTCTGGCAATGAATGAAAGAAATTGTTCTGAGGTTACTATTGCTGAGGTGAGGGAGTTTCAGACTGTGTTGATGTTTGTGGTTTGAGTGATATACATGCTCATGGGGCATTCTTCACTTGGACAAACAAACATGAGGTTGGAGACCTGAAGTTCAGCAGAATTCATAGAGCTCTAGTGAATGATACCTGGTTTCTCTCTTTCCCTAATACCATCACTGTATTTCACCCAGAAGGATTATTTGACCATTGCCCTTGCACTATAACTCTAAATCCAGAAGTTAGCAGAAACAAAAGCAGCTTTAAATATGTCAGTATGTGGGGTAAGGACCCTGGCTTTATGAATATTATCAAAGAGATTTGGATTATATCTTTGTATGGGTATAAAATGTTCCAAGTGGTTAAAAAGTTGAAGCTTCTAAAGAAACCATTGAAAGAGCTTAATAGTGCAGGCTATGCTAGTATTGAAACTACTACTAAGGTGGCTTTGATGCATCTCCACAATATGCAGAGCCAGTTGCATACTGATCCAGCTAATACTAATTTGGAACATGCATTAAAAGAGGCTGATATTATTTATAGAGAGAGGGAGGTAGCCTTGAGAAGTTTTCTAGCACAAAAAGCCAAAGTTCAATGGTTAAAAGATGGGGATGATAACACTCGCTACTTTAATAGTGTCATCAAAGCAAGAAGGATGCAGAATATGATCCTTGGGATCCATGACCAGGATGGACTTAACCATACTACTTTCGATGCCATGGAGGGAGCTTTTGTCAAGTATTACAGGAATCTTTTCAGGATACAAACAAATGTGGCAAAGGTTCATAGAGCTAGTGTTCAACAAGGGAAAGTTGTGAATGCTAAGCATAGACTCTTGTTAACTTTTGTTTTGAGTAATAAGGAGATCAAGGATGCTTTATTTTCTATACCTGCTGATAAAGCACCTGGACCTGATGGGTATACCACTCAATTTTTTAAAGATGCTTTTGACACTATTGGGTCTGATATTATAGAAGCTGTGAAGGAGTTTTTCTCTTCTGGGAAAATCCTAAAACAAGTTAATTCTACCATTCTGACTTTGATTCCAAAGAAGGCAAGGCCTCTGACTATGGCTGATTTTAGACCCATTGCTTGCTGCAATGTGGTCTATAAGGTTATCTGTAAAGTGATTTGTAATAGACTAGCCTCTGTGTTGCCTGATATTGTTAGTGAGAACCAGAGTGCTTTCTTAAAAGGGAGGGATATTGTAGACAAAATACTGATTTGTCATGATTTGGTTAGGGTCTAAAAAAGGAAAGCTTGTTCACCTAGGTGCTTGATGAAGGTAGACTTAAAGAAGGCTTATGACTCAATTAAGTGGGAGTTTATTAGACAAATGTTGCAGGCCCTTCACTTCCCTCATCAGATGACTCAGTGGATAATGGAATGTATCACAACTCCTTGGTTTACTCTGTCTCTTAATGGCTCCAACTTTGGCTATTTCCAAGGCAAGAGAGGGATTAGACAAGGTGATCCCATGTCACCACTACTGTTTACTCTTTGCATGAAGTACCTTAGTAGGATCCTAAATTCAGTTACAAATACTATGGGGTTCAACTATCATCCTCTATGTAGAGCACTTAGACTGACTCATTTGTGCTTTGCAGGTGATCTTCTAATGTTCCGCAGAGGAGACAAGGCTTCAATTAGCATAATTCTTAGAACCTTTGCTACTTTCTCTATTGCTTCTGGACTGGTTATGAATAGTGAGAAGTCTGATATATATTTCAATGGTATGAGTAATGAGGATGTTCAGTATGTTTTGGAGTTTCAGGGTTCAGAGAAGGGTAATTCCCTTTTAGGTACCTTGGTATTCCCATATCCTATAAAACAATGGTCGTGGGTGATTGTGCTAGATTAATTGAGAAGGTGGTGTTGAGGATTCGTGGATGAGGAGCCAGGAAACTTAGCTATGCAGGCGGCTTGTTCTTGTTCAGGTTGTACTATCACAACTCCATAGTTTCTGGTCATGTATTTTCATCATTCCCATTACAGTGATGGATAGAATTGAGCAAATCTATAGGAAATATCTTTGGAGTGGCTCTGATGATTTTCACAAAACTTCTCCTGTGGCTTGGGATAAGGTTTGTCTTGACAAGAAATTTGGTGATCTTGGTATTGTTAACTGCAAACTATGGAATGTGGCTATGCTGGGAAAATATGTCTGGTGGTTAGCTGAAAAGGCTGACCATCTTTGTATTAGATGGGTTAATCATATGTATATTAAAGGTCAGAATTGGATGGATTATGTCCCATCTGCTAGTTCAAGTTGGACATGGAGGAAAATTTTCCAAGTCAAGGATCAGTTCAAGCCTGCTGATTTATTACTTGTTGTTCACTCTTATTTGAATTTCATTTTGTCTTTGAAAACCAACCAAGACCCCCCTCTTTTATTTACATACTTGTTTGTTGATTACTTTACAATTGTTCTCTTAATATAATTGAAAACCGAATACAAAACCCCCCTTCTCTTCGGTTCGATCCCATTACTTGCTACTTACTTGTCTTATAATTAGTCTTGATTGGTACGTATTATGGTATATAAACTATTAATTTGGCCATCTTAAATAGCGACGTTTTAGGCGTGTCAAATTTTGGCGCCGTTGTCGGAGAATTTGTTAGAGTTTTTAGTGGTGTTTTTAGAATAGTTGTGTTAGTTAATTTTCCTTTCACACTTGTCTTTATTTCTTGTTTATTACTTTTGTGAACTTTTTGATTGTGTGCTTTTCTGTAGAATTGTTTATGGTCAATACTAGGAACTCAAGTGAACCAATTTTTCCATTCAATCCGGAAATTCAAAGATCACTTGCTTGGATAGGAGGAGGTATTATAAGAGATACCTCGGTTATTCACGAAATTAATTCCGTGACTCAACAAGACCAAGAGGAAGATAACATCATTACTTTTGTTGGAGGAACCGATTCACACCCCATAAGAATCATCATGGGTGATGCCGAGAATCCACCAAGGGATAATCCCCCAAGGGAAGATCCAACAGGGCCTATGACTATCAAAGAGCTTACCGCCCCGGACCTTACACAAGTCCCCTTGTGTATCTCCTTTCCGGCCCTAGCGGAAAATGCTACCTTTGAACTCAAGTCCGGGCTAATCCACTAATTGCCCCAATTCCATGGACCGAGTATGGAAGATCCCAATAAGCATTTGAACAAATTACATGTGGTTTTATCAAGCATGAAACGTAATGGGGTTACCGACGAACAACTTCAACTAAGAGCCTTCCCATTTTCACTCAAGGACGCGGCAAACAATTGGCTTTATTATCTCCCCACCGGGAGCATTACTTCTTGGAATCACATGAAAAAGGCTTTCCTAGAGAAGTATTTTCCCGCTAGTCTCTCCTCTCCACTAAAGAAAGAAATAAGTAATGTGAAACAAATGGATGGAGAGAACTTGAATGAGTATTGGGAAAGGTTCAAGCAACTTCTTGCTAGTTGTCCATACCATGGATATACCGATCACGACCTACTCTTTAACTTTTGTGGTGGTCTCCTTGAGGATGATGCTAGGATGATTAAAGCCGCTACCCAAGGGGGAATTGAGTACATGTCGGTCCAAGAAGAAAATGATTTGATTGAAAGATAGTGGGAAGTTCTACGAATTTTGGAAGGAGAGTAAAAAGGGCAAGTGTGGCATCTTCTTCAAAGCAAAACTCCAACCACATGGAAGACAAAGTTGATTTTCTTACCAACTTATTTAAAGAACTTGCAAAAGAAAATGGGAGTACATCTCATGTGAAATTTTGTGGTCTTTGTAATGATCCAACTCATCCCACCGATGGGTGTCCATCTTTGCAAACGGAGGAAACAAATGAAACGGTGAATGCTCTCGGGTTTAGAAAGTTTGACCCTTATTCCAATACTTACAATGAGGGGTGGAAATCTCACCCTTATTTTGGATGGGGTGGCAACCAAAATCAAAACCAAAAGGGACCTTCAAACTCTTAATTTCAAAAGCCAAAGCCAAATCAAAACCAACCACAAAATTACTTGGAAAAGATGATGAAAACACTTGCTATGAATCAAGTGGCAATGCAAAAAGACACACAAGCCTTGCAAGCCAATACTAGGGAATTTCAAACCAATACCAAAGAGTTTCAAACCTCCATGCTTCAACAAAATTGGCTCACCGACTCTAGGATTGGCAACCTTGAGACTCAAGTGGGTCAAATTCTAGACTCACTTACTAAAGACCCTACTCAAGGAGGAAGTCTTCCTTCTCATACCATTTCCCCACCTACCAAGGAACAAGTAAAAGCGGTTTCCTTGAGGAATGGTAGGGAGTTAGAAGACGCACCCAAGGATCCTAAGAAATCAAAACCCCTACCGGTTGTTCATGAAGTAGAGGATGTGATTGAAGATGAAATTGAAGTAGTGGTGGAACATGGGAAAGCATCTACACCTGAGCAAGTGAGGATCAATGAACCACTTCCAGAATATGAGCCACAAGCTCCTTTTCCAAGTGCTATAAATGACACAAGGATAATTGACAAGAAGACCTCAAGCCTTTACGATATCTTTCGTAAATTGGAGGTAAAAATCCCACTTCTTGACCTTCTTAGTAGTGTACCAAAACATGCTAAAATTTTAAAATAACTGTGACCTACTAAGAGGATCAACAAAGCAAAGAGTATGAAGAAAGTAAGGGCTAGTGAACATGTATCTGTAGATACCTAGTATCTGCAGCTTCTAAAAACCACCCGATGATGATCGGACTGTAACGTGTTTTTGATATGCGTGCGTGGATTGGCTATACATGAGATGGTTTAATGCTCTACTCGAATATGAAAAATGATTTCATAAATGGTTTTCTAACTTCATTTGCATTAAAATAACACTATTTAGAGTTAAAACCGTCTTCGGACCCAAAACCGACTCAGAAACCCGCAACTCGAGTCAACCTGAGTCAAACCGAGTCAACCCAAATCTCAAATGTCAAAAATAATGCCATGAATGTCTTCATCATGTCATTTCCATTAAAATGACCCTAACTAGAGTCAAAACCGACACCGAGCCAAAAATCGACTCGAAATTCAAATCCCGACTCACACGGGTCAAACCCGAGTCAAGCACACAAAACACCTACCTCAAGTAACACCTAAAATCATCTTATTAGATGCCCATATTTTTACACGACATCCTATTTTATTACCACAAATCAATAATGGATGGAGAATTGGCCACGTCCAAATTGAAAGGGAGAATACACCCCTTTCAGTCACGGAGTGGCTCGCGCCTAAAGCAGGTGTCTGCTTAGCCTCTAAGCAAACACAACCGACCTACCATCCCACATTTCTCTATAAATACCAACCTTCACACAACATAATATTCACGCGAGCGTCCGCCCCCTCACATCTCCCTTAAACTTCTAGACTCGACTTCCTAAGTCACAAAATCGACACGTGTTTACGACCTACCGATCGTAAACACAAGCCTTACACATATTGTTTGGTACCGTCGCCGTGCGTTCGACCGACCCATTCGACCAACTCAACATTAATCAACATGTTTTAATTAACATATTTTCAAAACCAAATCCTTTTTAAGGCACTCTTTTTAAACTTATTTGATCGTGAGTAGTCGCTACGAGAAAATCGTCTCTAAAGTCGCCTACGTCGCAAACATCAATATACGTAAGTTTGAGGGTGTAAATATCTCATTTATTTCATGTCTTTACTGTTTTTATGAGTTTATATGCATGAACAATGCATAACACGATTCAAATATAGGTTAGACGAGCCAAAACCGAGTTTTGGCCTGAGACAGAAGCCCCTTGCTATGCAGGGGCCAGGGAGGCTTGCGCCTCTTGTGGGTGTCCAGGTCAGACTCAACCGTGATTGTTCTCGTCTTTCCTCTTTATTTAATTTCTTATTTGTAATCGGTTTTTACCATTTCAAATATTTCAAATCATTTTTATGACAAACTTTTTAACCATAAATCATAATCACCCTTGGTTCCATATACCATGACGGTTTAATCCGTGACTCGGTGATATTAATTGGTTAATTACATTTTAAAAGAAATTCTTTTCTTTTATTTACCATTTCAATTCATTTTTATGATGAACATATTTTGACCATTATAAAAATCATCCTTGGTTCCATATACCATGACGGTTAAATCCGTGACTCGATGACTTTATGGTTAATTACATTTTAATGGGTATTTTAACACCCTTTTCTTTATTTACCATTTTTCTCTTTTATTTACACTTGTAAACATATTAGTCATGATTCATAATCATCCTTGGTTATTTATACCATGTCGGTTTAATCTGAGTACGATGACAAACGTGACTAATTACAAATAATTGAACTTAACATAATTAGTTCAAATCAAACATTTTACATTTTTATTTGTAAACGATGCTTTTCAAACATGCAAATCCGACAACGAATATTACTAACACAATGGTAATTATTTCGAGTCATGCAAACAATATTTGCAAATTATTTAATCACAAATACGGTTTTAAATAACCTTTTCAAGAACCAGGAGACACCCCCTTGGGCCGCCTCATGGCTCGCGCCCCAAGTGGCCGCCTGTTTTCATACTTTAAAACCTGGACAGAGCCCCTTCCTTCGCCAATAGGCTCGCGCCCCAATGGGGCTGCCTGGCACTGTTCTGCCCTGTTTTAGCATTTGTCTAGGACGATCCCGATTACGGTTAATCCAAATACATGGCGGATTAGATTGACAAGCTTACGTTTTTACACTTTGTCATTTGACATCCTTTTTCAAATAAATGGATCGTGTTAAGCATCATAACCCGAACTTGGTAAATGGATGTTTAATTTCCGTTTTCACATGCAAATCAATCTAAATCCAACTTGACATCTTATGCTTGATATTTGGATTAACAAACCGACTTAGAAAGCTCTCACATGTTAGGTTTAAACTATTGGATGTGCATTCATGCATTTACACCGTCTTATCAACTTTTGCACTTAAACAACCACGATCGATCAGTAGAGGCCGCTAACGCGGGCGGGATTGGGTGTCCGATTAAAGGGCTTCCCAATACATACCCCCACCCCTTACTCAGAACCTTTGGATAGTGGATGGCCTTATCCAGGGCGTACGAGAGTCATTTTAGGCATAGAATGCTAATAGGGGGACGAATCCTTATCTTTAGTGCCTATGTCAAACACCGCTTTTTGCCTTGATTGACCTAGGTATAAAGTGGATCCGAACGGGTTCCAAGCATCCCTCAAATGCTTGGTGGCGACTCCGAACATCTCTACATCGTTTCGTGGCCCTTGCCGAGACGATACCGACCGATCTATAGCGATCCGGTCGAAAGCATTTTTACGCCGCCGAGCGTGGCTTTTAAAGAGACCTCTGCATGTCTACCATATCGGCCTGGCGTGCAGGTGGCCCGTGACCGCGGACCGGTAGGCGGCCTAAATCCGCGGACTGAGACGTGGCCCATGTCCACAGTTTGGCGACTCCGCTGGGGAAATCTAGGACACTTGTGTCTTTGTGATCCTTAGAGGTGAAACTCGAACGAGGTCGTGGTTAAAGTGCATTAATTGATATTACGGTCATAAGTCGGGTTCCTTGTCCGGGCCCACAACCTAACCTTTATTGACCAATTGGCTCGTCCCGTCGGCGTGAGATTTCTCATCCCCGCGCTTCGAATCCCGATTGAGTCAAGCATACCGTTGACGTTACACATTTCTGTTTCGTCAAAGAGCTTTTATCACTTTTGAGCACAAGGCTAGGGCACCCTCCTTAGACATTTTGTTTGGATTGGTATCCCTCTCGCAAATCGGGGTTTGATTGCTTGGTGTGTAACCCACCCTTTAAGCCAAAACCCGTGTCAGCATTATGCATAATATAATTAAACTGCGAGTGCTTATGTGTTATGTGATCATAAGTCCTTCCGTGTCATTTCAAACTTTCAAAAACGCCCTTTTGCGCCGTTATAATGGCCATTTCAAAACTCGGTCTTTTGCCGACCGTTGCAAACCTTTTTAGGCCGTCGTAATGACGATTTTCAAAACCCGGTTTTTTATAACCATTTCCAGCACGCCTTTCTAGGCCGTCATAATGACGATTTTCAAAACCCGGTTTTTTATAACCATTTCAAACACGCCTTTCTAGGCCGTCGTAATGACGATTTTCAAACCCGGTTTTTTATAACCATTTCCAGCACGCCTTTCTAGGCCGTCATAATGAAGATTTTCAAAACCCGGTTTTTTATAACCATTTTAAACACGCCTTTCTAGGCCATCGTAATGACGATTTTCAAACCCGGTATTTATAACCATTTCAAACACGCCTTTCTAGGCCGTCGTAATGACGATTTTCAAACCCGGTTTTTATAACCATTTCAACACGCCTTTCTAGGCCGTCGTAATGACGATTTTCAAACCCGGTTTTTATAACCATTTTCAATTACACCTTTTCATGCCGTTGTAATGACGATTTCAAACCTTGGTTTTCACAAACCATTTCAAAATACCCTTTTACGTCGTCGTAACGGCCGTTTCAAACCTCGGTCCCTCGCCGATCGTTGCATTCTCAAAACGCCTTTTTGAAGGAAAAGTAGATCTATATACTTGACATATTCATATATGTTATATTTTAATTTGTTATAAAATTAATTACAAATCTTATGCATACAAACATCAATAGTTAAGAGAAGAAATCGGTTCCTTACATTGCATGTTTCGGATATTTGGGCACTAGTAAGGTCACCTACCTCACTTAGTTCTTGAGCTTTCCTTATGGATGAACAAGATTCAAGTATAGAATCCCTCCCAAAGGCATATACCCAAGGAACACTCATAATAACTAATATTATTTGTACTAGAAATAATACTAATCTTACTTAAAGATTGATACAAAAATTGTATTTTCTCTTGAATAATTTCGGCCAAGAGGAGTAAATAATTTTTGTGGATTTTCTTTCTCTAAAAATGTCTCACCAAAAATGTAGAGAATCATAATAATCTTACACTAGAAAATTATGTAGAGAAGTAGAGAATGAATAAAAAGAAAAGCCCCTTGTCTTTTCTATGTAGAAACCGATTGGAGGGGAAGGAGAGCCCAATGCATGGGCTAATTTTTCTACCCAAGAAATGTAGGCTTGCATGACTACATATAGCTAGGTCATCATTGTGTTTTCTCTTAATAAAATAATCAACACAATTTTTCCACTAAAAACTCTCTAATTTTTCGGCACTTATAAAATGGCAAGTCCATTTTATATTTTGTCATTTGTCAATTTTGTCACATGTAACATGTTACATGACATGTCACAATGTAATGTATTTTTAACATATTAAAAAATCAACATACTCATAAAATATGTCATTCACAAAATCGACTAGTAATTCGTAATTACTCGTACCAAAAATGTTTCCAAATTATAAACTACAACATTCTGTATTTATAATAATTTATTCATTTCGTTTCAATTGTTTCTGTAAACAATAATTTCATCTAAGTAATAAAACAATTTGATTACTTAGACCCCGTCTCATTTAATCATATTTATAATAAGATATGTAAATTATACTCACAAAATCATCCGTCAATTTTAAGCAATTTAATTAACTCGTATCGGTATACGATTAATTAAATAATCAATTAAGAGTATTTCCCTATAGGTATGACCTAAGGGGATCAACTGATCACCACCGTCGCACGACAGTAATGTCAAACTCTAGTCAGCCAATCATTACCGATATGTGTGGACCAGTTGACTGTAAAATATTACATCCCACATGTATTCTTAAAATGAGATTTAATAATGATATTTAAATCATGTGATCGCACTATTGTTGAGGACACATTTCCCAACAATCTCCCACTTGTCCTCGACAAGTGTGCGTCACCAATTCTCTTGTCCTATTACTATCTCCCACTCAATGCAAGGTGTCTTTCAGGTCGTACTTGCAAGTGATCATATCGAGAGTGGTTTCCTCGATCTGGAGAATAACTGATTGACCGGAATTTATCCACCATGGATACCTTCCGAGCGTGGCCACGCATTTCCAGTTCATTACTCCTCGAGTGGCCCTGAGATATTGTTTTAACCCTGACAAGGGGGTGGAAAATTCCTATCGCACTTATTCCCTTCGACTAGACACAACCATCATAACCCAAAATATGCCCATTTGACCCGATTTACGAAGGTCGTAGTAACACAAATCAAAGTTAATCTGAAACTGTGCCATCTTAGGCGAACAGTCTTTAGTCAAAAGAATCGACTCATTAGAATACTATAGTAGCTCTCGCCACGACCAGGCTTTATAAATTTGCCAGAACTCTATAAGCGGTCACTGCGCGACAAAGTGTTCGTAACAGTCTGCCTATGTGATCGACTAGTCATCTCACATGACTCTATAGCACATGAACTTGCCATCAATCGCATCACACTCTAGTCACTTCGAGACGTCACCTCATACAAGTGACTATGGGCGAATACCATGCTAATCCGTGTTCACTTTAACGGGGTTCAATTGTCTCTACAACCCGTTTGGATGTAACAAAGTATAATAAAAGAGTTTTTAAAGTAAAACTCGAACGACAAATGCGATTATCACATATCAATAGTCAATGCCTGATTACTATTTTATGTTCTATAATCTAATTTGATCTTGTATGTAGTTGTTCATTTCAATTTAATTGAAAAGACATGACTCATCACGTTAAGCCTATGAAAAAGGCTTTGGTTAGTAGGTTTTATCAACTTCTTGTACCTTACTCAACCTTACTACATACTCGTTTTCCTTTGTAATGTATACATTTGCATTACAAAACTTTTTGAGTACGTGTCGAGATCCAATCAAGACATAGGCCCTCTAGCCTTAGAATAGCTCCCACTGTTTTCACAGTGTGCGGGACTCATCCTTCTTGCACATCCCATGATTGCAATTGTACTCAATTTCCATTGTAAATATTTCTCATTGTTCTTTATTGCCTAGAACGATTCTAGAAAATCTACTTCTTAATTAACATAGCCACAATGGTATCTTAACCATCCTAATGTGTTTTGATTATGGTTTTGTCAGAAAACATGCGCAATCTCAATTGTCAATTGTCACTTGTGTAACACTCTTACACAAAATTGCATCATAAACACTTTGCTTTACTTCCTTAATGCTTCTGCAAGCACTTAAGTGTAATCTTTATGGCTTACTGGGTAAAGATTACTTAAATTTCGATTTGAAACAATTCATCATACTCAAAGTATATGAAGTGTTATACATCATTATTCATTTAATTGATCCGGCAGCGGAAGTAAATGAAATCAATCAAATATGTTCAATTTAATTGAACTAGTCATGAATCTTATCAACGTAAGACTTCTTATTGACGCTAATATCATGTGGATTTATCTTCATAAATCTGGATATTATTGATGTATTATAATACTCCAAAAGTCTTAAATCATTCTCAATGATCAATATGTCATTCACATATAAGACTAATTAAAATTTCCGTAACTCCCACTAAACTCCATGTATAAACACAACTTCTCGACTTATCGAGAAAAGTTTTATAACATGATCAAAACATTGATTCCAACTCATTGATGTCCTACTTAAGACCCTCTCTTAAGTTGCACATTATCTTAGGATTGTAAGAATCTATAAAACTCATAACATGTATTGAATACATTCCTTCTAATTGAAGAAGTGGGTTTTAGATTCACTCGTTATATATTTTATAATAATGAAACACAATCCCTAAGAAGATCCAAATAGACTTAAGCATTTCAACTGGTGCAAAACCCTTTGCAACCAATCAAACCTTGAAATCTCTCTTTATTAGTGCAAAACCCTTTGCAACTAATCAAGCCTTTTATATTGGATTTTCATGGCTCTAAGCCTTGTAGTGAGTTGTGACTTAAACACTCTCATGTAAGTCATATGTTCATTACTTTCTAGAAGTAATCAATTTGAATCAAACGATTTCTTTTGTAAGTTATAAGCTCTTTACTTTCTTAAAAGTAGCATGTATTCTTCATTTTCAACAAATGACGAATTTAACCTCCTAGGTTTTAAAGAAACAACGTCTTACACAAAACGTCTCATGTAGCCAAGAAAGTCCAGTTTCTTGCGACATAACATCTTTGTGGCATTCTTTGTGGCTCTTGAGTAATTTCTCCCACTCTGTCTTCTAGAAATAAACTTGTATTTTAGAAAGACAGCTTCACGAGCCGCAAACTCGTCGTTCTCGTGATAATTGAAAGGGAAAAATGAGCATTTGTTTCTTGTGAAAACTTACAAATATGGCACATTACCATTTCATATCTCATATGATTTAGTGGAAAATAAATTAGACAAAAATGATAAATTCCCCAAAAGGATCAAGTAACTCAAAGTAACTTGATTGAAGTCCAAACCATATCGAATAGCGTTTGAATTCTTATCCAACCACACATTATTCCATAATGCGTGCTAAGAGAGATTAACTTGTGATACTATATCACATTTCCTTTGGCTTATATCAAAGTCTTCACTTTGATAATCCCATCACGACTAAATCGTGCTTCCTTGAACTCTTTGAACTTTTTCAAAGATTTTTCTATTTACCTTATTAAGCGAACACATTAGCGTCAACTTAAATCGTTGGTAAAAGAAAATGATCAACCTATTTTGGATCGATGATTTACAACCTCGATCTCCTTTTCAACCAGAAGGCACGAGATATCTTGCTTTGAATACAAGATACGCATATACCATTAACAATCTAATGGTTTCAAGAGTACTCGATAACTCTTTGCGTTCATCATTCCAAAATTTAAGGTTTAACCTTAGGTTACCAATTTGAATCTTACATCATCTACATGATATATCATTCTAGTTTGGTTTAGAATATAATCACCTTGATAATGGGCTAGCCATACATCAAATCGTGGTGTATAGGGTCACAAAAGTGAAAATCTCTTTTGTATCTTAACAAGTTTATATTCTTATTTAGAGTTTATGCACTTAATAGTCATAATTAAGTACAACTTTAAATCCAAAAACTATATTGAGTACACAATTACTCTATCTCTTGACATTATTGTTGCTAGTCGTCATATTCTAATCATCTTATGTGTCGAATACAATGATGAAAACCTCCACTGGTTTCTAATATTGACGAAGTGGTACTAGCAAAATTTATGTTTAATCAAATAAACATTTAAAGAAGAAGGTCCCATTAGATGTCCCACAACTAACTTGTTGATTCTTCAATAATTTGGGGTAGTTTCCTTTCTTGTGTCCAACATTTAAGACAATGGAAACTTTATTGGTCGGGATTGATAGGTTTAGTATCGTCATTTCTCAATAACTTTACTTTTAACATTACCTTGTATCAATTCCATTATTATCTTTACTTCTTGAACCTCGTCCTCATCTTTAACGGTTTAAGAGAATGTCCCACTCATTTCAATGAGTCTTTGCTTTGAGAAGCAAAATTGAATTCATGAAGATTACTCTTCATTTGTTCGTTTTAGTCTTAAAACTTTCATTGAAGTGGTTGCGATATTTTAGTCAATTTTGATTTCCAACAAATCTAGTTACCAAAATTAGAAACAATTTATTGTAAGTAGATGTGTTAGTCAAGAATCAAAAACCTGTTTGATAATGAATAACTTAAATCTATACTCTTTACAAGAGATCCTTAGCAATGGTTCATTTGAGGTTTTAGAAGAAAATTCAAATTTTGTCTTTAGTTACGATGTTTTAATGGAGATTTGAAACAAAAATCGAAATGATATCGTATATGAATTGTGGTAAAGAAATAGAACAATATAATAACGGAATAGTGGAAAACTTAACATTTATCGTTATATTAATACTTGTAAATAACAAGTAAAGCATTTACATAGTGACCTCTACCCAACTATGATAAATGATTCCAAGATCCAAATTCATATTAACTTGGGCACGGTATGGCCGATGAAACCCTTATCAATATAACTCAGTGGATTAACGTTTTAATCGATTCTACTTTTAGAACTCTTGGTCGATAAAATTACTCTAATAATTATCTATAGCCCAAAACACATCCGACAAGGGCACGGTATGGCCGATGAAACCCTTATCAAAAAAACTTTTGTTGAGTTCAATCCAAATTTCGAATAAATGTGTCCATGATCCAAATCCACATCAACTTAGGCACGGTATGGCCGATGAAACCCTCATCAACATGAATTCGGTGGATTGACATTTATCACCCACTTCCCCTACGTAACAAGGTTTGTACCCCGGTAGGGCCGAGTGCACTCCCTCACGAAATAGGTTTTAATGGTTTCTACTATTTGGTAAGGCTATGTCTCAATTAATTATTTTAGCGAGAGGTCATGTCAATTTATTATCTATCACGTTTTAAGTGAACTAAAGCGGTGAACTACAAAAAAAAAAGAATGCTAGAGATAGAGAGAGAATGCGATTTTTTCTCTGAAATTTTGACCTAAAATTCTGTGCTGTCACCATGGCTGTAATGACATGTACTGCAAATTCCTTTTCACCTTTAGCATCTTCATCGAATAAACAATCATCAGAAAAACAAAAAACACCAAAAATACTATCAAATAAAAAGTCTACTGATGAGGAAAGGAACAAGGTACTGGATCTTCGTCTAAGGGTCCTCAATCTGGTGACGCTCGGAAAACGAAATCGATAAATGAAATTCAAGGTATTCCAGTCCTGAAGTTACCTGAGGATACACCGGAGAAGGCGGATGACGGGTGGATGACAAGGCATAATGGGAAAAATGTTCTGGTAATGGAAACAATTCCTGAGGAGGAGGATGTCTCTGAGTTGCTTCAATTCACGAAGGAAGATATCCAACCTGAGGTAGAATTCTGTTCTAATTCTGTCTACTGCTATATCTTAGGGGCTAATCCTCCAACTGAGATTATTGAAGGCTTTGTTTATTCTGTTTGGGAGGAATTTGGGGTGGATAGGGTTTCCTTCCTGCCTAATGCAGTCTTCCTAGTTCGGTTTAAACAGGCTAAACAAAGATATGCTCTATTGCAATCAGGATATTATCTGTTTGATAACAAACCAGTAGTGATTAAACCATGGGATGTGGAGGCAGAACTGATTAAAACTGAGGTAGACATTGTCCCTGTATGGATTAGATTGTATGACCTCCCTCTAAAGTTCTGGGGGGGGGGGGGGGGGTGTTTATCTTCAATTGCTGGTATTGTTGGCAAATTTGTTCAAAAGGATGGACTCACTATTGATAGGACCAGATTGAGTTATGCTAGGGTTTTGGTGGAACTCAACATGGGACAGGATTTGCCTGAGAAGATTAAGTTTCTGGATGAAGCTGGCAGAGTAGTTAATATTAGAGTTGAGTATGAATGGCGCCCTGTGACTTGTGCCTTGTGTAAGGGTATGGGTCATGATGAGCAACAATGTCGGAAAAAGAAGGCTGCTAAGAAGATTTCTGTTGTACAACAAGGGGGACCAAAGGGGGTACAGCAACAGAAGAAAGTTTGGAGGCCTGTACAGAGAGCACATGTTGATCCTGTGCCTGCTGTTCATTCTCCACCTATCTTCACTCCTGCTGCTTTCCCTACATTGGCAGCAGTAATCAAATCAACTCCAGCTAGGCAAATAATGAGGATGAATAGACAAGGGAGTATGACTTGGGGACAAAAAGTTAAAGACTGGTCAGGAGTTCCTACTTTCCTAGATGCTCTTAATGGTATGACTACCCCTGGGGGGGGGTGTAGTTCAGAGTGGTAAGGACCCCCCACCACCTATACCTAATGCATAGTATAGGTTTTTGGAATGTGAGGGGTCTTAATGTCCTGAATAAACAGAAGTTGGTGAAGTGGTTCATGCATAATAATGGTGTTGGGCTCTTTGGACTACTTGAGACCAAGATAAAACCTCATAAGCTTTTGAATAAGAATACTACTCTTTGTGATGGATGGAGTATATCCACAAATTGTAGTTGGCATAAAGGTGGTAGGATTTGGGTTTTTTGGAAGCCTACTTGTTTTGATGTCAATTTTATTGAGTATGGAGCACAATTTATTCACATGAAGGTGCAATCTGTTATTGATAATAAGAGTTTTTTGCTTACTATGATCTATGCTCATAATGGGTTGGTTGAGAGACAAACCCTGTGGCACTTTCTGAAATGTAAGGCAATGGATTGTGAGATGCCTTGGTTATGGGCTGGGGATTTCAATACTGTCCTTTCTCCCTTGGAAAGACTAGGTGGCAATACTACTGATGCTGAAATGCAACAATTCCAGGATTGTGTTTCTATCTGTTGTATGGAGGATGTGCCTGCAACAGGAGCCTTGTTCACTTGGTCTAATAAGCAAGAGCCTAATGATAGGGTTTATAGTAGACTGGATAGGATGATGGGTAATCAGGAATGGTTTGTGGTGTTTGCTGATTATGTGGAACATTTCCACCCTGAAGGAATTTTTGATCATTGTCCCTGTACTTTGATGGATAGACAGGCAAATTTTGGAGGAAAAAAGAGCTTTAAATACTTTAATATGTGGGGCACAGCAGAACATTTCAAGGAGCTAGTGAGTAAGAGTTGGAATCATGGGTATAAGGGGACCAAAATGTTTCAGGTGGTGAAGAAGTTGAAGCCTTTGAAACCTGTCCTAAAGAATATTAATAAAGAATGTTTCTCTGATATAGAAAATAGCACTAGTATAGCTAGTGCCTTACTGGATAGAATCCAGAAGAACCTGATAGACAATCCTGGTAACCCTGAGCTTATGCAGCAGGAATATGATACAGCTCATGAGTTGAGGGAACTGATTGCAGCAAGAGATAGTTTTCTTATGCAGAAGGCAAAAGTACAATGGTCCTTGGAAGGGGACCTGAATACTACTTATTTTCACCACATTATTAAAAAAAGAGTGATGCTGAATAAGATACTGCAAATTGAGGATAAGGAAGGGGTGCTCTGTAGTGAAGGGGAAACCATTCAAAATGCTTTTCTTACTTATTATCAGGAGCTACTGGGCGAAAATCATGCTACAGATGCTGTGAATTTGACTGTAGTAAGAAGGGGGAAGTGTTGCACTAATGCTCATGCTCTTATACTTAGTATGCCTGTGACTAAGGAGGAAATTAAGACTTGCCTTTTTAGTATTCCTAAGGACAAGTCTCCTGGGCCTGATGGCTATACAAGCCAGTTCTTTAGAGATGCGTGGGAGATTGTAGGGGAGGAGATTAGTGGGGCTATTTTGAATTTTTTTGAAACTGGACAATTGCTTGCACAGATTAATTCTACTGTGGTTACTCTTATCCCTAAGGTGGACAGGCCTAGTAGTGTTAAGCATTTTAGGCCTATAGCCTGTTGCAATGTGGTTTACAAGACTATCTCTAAACTCATATGCAACAGGTTAGCTTTGGTGTTACCTGATATAGTGAGTAGGAATCAAGGTGTTTTTGTGAAGGGGAGGAGTATACTGGAAAATATACTCATTTGTCAGGACTTAGTAAGACTTTATCATAGGGGCCATGTCTCCCCTAGGTGTATGTTTAAACTAGATCTTCAAAAGGCTTATGACACGATTGAGTGGCAATTTTTGGAGCAAATGTTAGCTGCTCTTCAGTTCCCTGAAAGATTTATCCACATGGTGATGGGCTGTGTGACCTCGACAACTTGTACTCTAAATTTGAATGGGGTCCAATTTGGGTATTTTAAGGGCAGGAGGGGTTTGAGGCAAGGGGACCCCTTGTCTCCTCTCTTGTTCACTGTTTGTATGGAGTACTTGACTCGTATTTTGGATTATGCTGCTCAACATTGGCCATTCAGATATCATCCTCTTTGTACTGGCTTGAAGCTGAATCATTTGCTATTTGCAGATGATCTATTAATGTTCTGCAAGGGTGATGTAGGGTCTATTATGCTGATGCTGAGAGCTATGGCAACATTTTCAGCTGCCTCAGGGCTGAAGATAAATGCCAGCAAGTCAGAGGTGGTCTTTAATGGGGTTGCAGATTAGGTGAAAACTGATATTATTCAAGTTTCTGGTTTTAAAGAAGGATGCTTACCTTTTACTTATCTGGGTGTTCCTATTCAGCCTACCAGATTAACCAGACTGGATTGTAGCATCTTGATTGATAAGTGTGGACCATGGAAAAACGCTCCACTCAAATGCTTTTTCAAAACATTTTTAATTTTAAAAGAGTCGCCACTAAATTTTTTAAATGGAATTTAGAAACCAATTTTAGAGATTTGAATTCGTGTGACTTTACGTGTTAGGAAGTTAATTTAATTTCATTAAAACAACACCCAACCCCGCCCGTTGCAATAACGGTCTCTACTAGGTAAAAGATGGCTATTTCGGAAAGATATCACATGCGTATGCAACCATTGACTTTAAATCCTATCATGCGAATTTCATTCTAAGTCGTTTAAAATGCATTTAACTTCGTCGAAGTGGTTTAGCATGTGAGGTTCATTGATTAAACTAGAAAACATATCCAAAGAGAGGGATAGGAAGGCTTACGCTTAGCATAAGATGTATTAACAAACATTAGTGGTTAGCTCATACATACAATATAAATTAGAAATAATGTAAATTAAAATCTAAAACATAAACTAATTAAACTAAGGATTAATCAAACAAAGTCAAACAAGTAAACAAATTAAAACACAAAACCTGGACAAACCCGTGCACTGCACGGATCTGAAATTTTCGAAATATGTCAGAATTGACCCGTGCACTTTGCGGGTTTTGAATTAATACATTGCTAATTACGAAATAAATACTAAATCAAAGCAATAAATTACGAAAATCTACCTAAATTAAAATTACAAATTATAGGTCTGGAAAATCATTAGAAATCAATTTTTATATGGTTAAAAATAAATACACATAAATTAAATAAACTCGATTTATTAAATTGCCCTATTCCAACACGAGGATATGTAAACGAGCGAGGCATTTCGGTCACTTCAGACGAATTAAGCCTTTTAAACTCGAGTCAACGCGGGTGCCGGAATGGTACTTTAACTCATACCCAAACTATGCTAGTTTCGATATTAGTTAGACGATGTTAGACAATGGTTAGTAAATAAACAATAAAAAAAACGAAATAAAAAGGAGAGAAGGGAGTTTTAATGCACCCTCAACCTACATGTATCGTTGACGAAGTCTTGTGTCGCAATCGATTGTAGATCTTGTCTTGAGGGGCCGTCGTCGACGAAGATTGAATTGTAAACACGGTTTTTGAAAGGTTTGAGTAGCGATTTTCAAAAGCTTACCACGGACTCGTTTCTCAATGAAAATTTGATTCGGAAAGTGTTCTGGAATCAGGGAAATATGTAGTCTTTGAAAGTGTAAATGGATGGAAACCACGGTATTGTTTCAGGCACGAAAAGCGAGGCAGAACAGGCTGGTGCGCAGGAAAACACGCGAAAACAGTGTTTACCACTCGCTTTTGAGAGGATTCGTGCTAGGTTTAGGGTTGATTCTGGCTCGTTATTGCTGGTAGGCGATGGTAGGTTCTAAGGGTCGTTAAGTGTGGTGATTAGGGAGTATATATAGGAAGGTTTCAAGGGTTAAAAGTAGGGCAAAACGGAGTGACAAGCAGCTTGGGCCTGTTTCGCATAGCTGCTGTCCAGCAGCTTTCGTGGGTGTTTGTGAGGGTTTCAGGGATGCTTTCTTGTAGGTTAAGGCACGGGAATATGGGTAGGATAGTCGGGTATGGGTTTGAGTTAATGGGTTGCGGGTCTGGGTCAGTTTGGAGCGGGTTTGAGGCTTCGATATGGGCTGTGCGGGTTAAAGGGGGAAAACCGGGGCCTGTTCGCATGGCCTGTTTCGGGCTTCGAAAATGGAGGTTTTTGGATGTGGGTTGCACGGGAAATGGCCTGGAATGATAGCTTGGTATGTGGGCTAGGTGTGAGGTGAGAGTTAGGTTGGAAATTGGGTCGAAGTTGCATCGAAATTCGAGTCCAATTCGAGCTTAAATCGAGCTCAAAACCGAGCTTGAAATCGCGTACAAAACCGTCTTAAAATCGAGTTTCTCAAATACGATTTATAAAACGAATAAATTCAATTAAAATGATTTATCAAATCAAATTAAATAAACTCAAATAGAAAGTTTACTCCATTTTCAATAAAATAAACTTGAAAAAAATAAACTCAAATTAAAACAATAAAATGAATTTATTTGAAAATGAACATTAACTTAAATTTCATTTAAATTAATAAAAATCCGTCGACGACGCCCGTTCCACATCGTAAAACGAGCCACAAATAATGACAACGCCAACTGACGAATACATGTTGTCCTATCATCATCGGGTGTTTGATGGGTTTTCTATAAATGCCAATATCAACAGATATGGGTATCTACAGAGCCCCCACTTTGACTGAGGCTTGGACAAGGCGAAAGTCAAAGTATACCACAGGTCCCTCTCGACCTGAGGATTCTGCGGGTCGTTTAGAGTCCATTAGACTTGCGTATGTAAGCTCGCCAGCCATAAGAAGAGATCATACCTGAAACACGGTTTTGGACGCCTCGACTTTTGCATTTTCATCATTGGAAGGTGGGTTGAGCCTTATCCTCAGGCGCCTACGTATCCGTTTCCGACGGAATCAAACCCGTATCGTAGTTCGAGCTCGATGGCCTGTAGCTTTCTGCTGCTTCGGCTCGGATGCCAATATCCCATTGTTCATGTGAGTAAAGACAAAACTTGCGCTTTGCTTATCAATTTCGCTGTTCTGCTAGGGAAAACGATTCACTGAAACTGACATTTCTGTTGGGGAAATGTCATTTCCGTAGCATTCTGCTGTTGATCTTTGTTATGAGGATGCCATCCTGTCTGTTTTGTGGTGGTCTCTGGAGCCGACAGCGACAGAGCCCCCAGTTGGAGCATATTCTGCAAATTTAATCATAATATATAGCACGCGATTCACGTAGCGACATTTTGATACTTGAAATGGTCATCGACCGAATTTTGATGGGTCTCTGGAGCCGACGGCGACAGAGCCCCCAGTTGAAAGAAAAGGAAAATGGGTTATCGACCCGCAGATATGAACATTGCTTAGAAAAGGTGGGTCATTGACCCGAACTTTGAATATCTCGAAAATGATTGGCCTCTTCGAGGCGAGAATTTATTTCAGTTTTCTGGATCCAAATGATTTTTCGAATCAACACACAATTTTATTTTCAATAAAATTAATTGCGAATTTTTTTTTCAAATTTCTGGAGTTAAATGATTTTTCAAATCAAAACATAATTTTATTTTCAATAAAATTAATCGCAGAAGTTTATTTCAAATTTCTGGTGGGTAGACACGACCTTTTGACAAAAAGACTCGGACTTTCTGACCCGTAACCAATGTGGGCGTAACCCAATAAAATCTGTAAGTGTGTACGGGATGTTAATTCAACATGGGACGCGCAGGGGATAAAATTGTAAATTAGTCACTTCGGTGCACGAACCATGACAAATTCCGCAAGAGAAATGAGCGAACAAAACCCGGAATGGATGGGGCCCACTTGGCGCGCCACACAGGCCTTACAGGGCCGAAATAGAGGAGGTATGGGACCTGCCTTCTTATTTCAAAAAGCTACCAAACTTCCTAAAGCTAGTAGGCTTCCAAGTTTCCAAATTTCCTAGAAGATTTAGGTTTCCAAAACCTAAAGGAATTATACTTCCAAAATTCCTCATCTCTTTTCATATATAAGGAAGGGCTAAGGGTTGAGATTTCCCACAATTTCTCAAACAGAAATCTCTCTCGCTTAAAAGAATATCTTTCTTAGAAAAAAACTAGTCATGAATTCCTTGTTTGGGACCATGAAGGGATGAGCGACGAATTCGAGGGTTTAGAAATCCAAAATCGAATGCGGCGGAATTCAACAAATTATTTTCCTGAGGCAAGTCATGATTCAACCCGCATTTCTTAAAGAGTGCCCGAGAGTGTGGGATCCCGAGCATCATGTCTTTGCTTTTCCGGAGGGAGAAATCTGTCCCCTTCCCCGAAGAATTTACCGTCTTGGGAGGATGGAGGACCACGCAAGAGCCTGTGGTTCCCGACTTTGTGTCCAATCGGACCAAAAATACCGCGAATATCTAAACTTGTCGCGTGATGAAGCCCGTACCATCGTCGATGGTGGAAAGGTGGACCTGCTTGCGCTAGTGCATAGATTCCGGCGTGCGAATGACCCAGATATACCGATCATTTATCGACGCCGCGCCTTTGGCCTCATTCTATTGCATCTTTATTGTTTCGAGGGGGCGATAGAAATTCCATCTTATCGCGGCCAAGCTAGACTAATCCGAGTCGTGGAGCAAATGGAGAATGGTGCTAATCCTGCATGGATTATACTACCTGAGACTATTAAAAGCTTGGATGCACAAAAAGCCAATCCGGATGCTGTATTCATGGTATCAACCCGTCTACTGCAAGTTTGTCTTTCTTCTCTTTTTTCCTTTTTTTCTCTTTTTTTTCTTCGTCTTTTTTTCTTTTTTTCGTCTTTTTTCTTCTTCTTTTTTCGAAATTTTTTTTTTTTTTTTTTTTTTTTTTTTTTTTTGGTTTTTTTTTGACCTGCCTTTTTCTCGATCGTCTAACGGTATGGCTCGTGAGCGTCTTGGTTTGATTGATCCGCCGTTGAAACCGAAAGATTATCATGTCAGAAGTCTCACTAATCGGCGACGGCGCTACAGTTCTGAGCAAGGATCCGATTACTGGCGAAATATGCTGATTAGCGGAACAGGGTCTCACATTCGCTGGTCCTTACCATGGCTTCATTTGAGCTCACTTACCGGGCTCGCAGATACTGATCATACACGGTATGTCACTTTGTTGGGCTTGGATCACCTTGTCTATTTTTACCCGAACCGAGTGCTTCGCCAATTCGGTCGTCAACAAATTGTCCCTGCGACGGAGGCTTCGCGAGGTCCTGCTTTTGTTATTTCTCAGGGTAGATGTCATACTTGGCTCCATGCGTGGCGCTGAAGGACCGTGTGGCGCATTCCCGAGCCACGCGAGTCTACTTGGGTTTCTCCTTCATATCTCAAATGGACTACAGAACCGGGCCTTAATGCAAGGAAGAAACTACAGAAAGATGATGCCATTGATCGGGAGAAGCATGACAAGGGGTTAAAAAATCGACAATTCTTTACTGGGCCGATTCCGGGCCCGACTGAGACCGAGACTAGGCCTGACGAGAACCCTAGGGCTAAACCTGGTGCTCCTAGCGTGTGGGACCGACTGGGTACTACAAGTGGTGACGTTCCGACACTTGCAGAGAGACTTGGCCCTCGACCAAGCGTAAAAGAGAGATTGGGCCCGCGAGAAGACAACGTGGTCCCCCCGAAGAAACGGGCAAGAATGATGATGGGTGAGACATTGTCTCGTAGTGACGGGACACGCGACCCAACTAAAGATAGGCGGTAGTTACGGCTCTATTATTTAGTATTACTATTATGCTTTTATTTGCTTTCCTGTTAGTTTGATTTGTAATGGGCGTCGCCCGGATTTATCAAAATAAAAGACACGTATTATTTATTAGAAATCCTTAGTTTCTGCATTGAATATTTCATTTTTATTGTGGTTGTACCCTTTTCAAGGGTTGCCTACGTATCTGCTTTTCAACAGAATCAAACCGAGGTCGTAGTTCTCTCATAAAACATTTCAGGTAGTGGCAACAAATGCCAAACTTAAAACTTATTCAAATACATCACAATTCAAGTGTTATTTCATAACTTTGAGAGTGAGGTCTTAAGGATAGTACTTCTTCAACTGATCTAGATTCGTTGGATTCGAGAAATCATTTCCATCCAAATCTGTCAAACGTACCGCGCCTCCTGTGAGTATCTTTTTCACAAGATAAGGACCGGCCCAATTAGGCTTAAACTTCCCTCTTGGATCGACTGGTAATAAAGCCCTTACTGATTTGAGAACTAAATCACCTTCATTAATTCCCCTGGGCTTCATCTTCTTGTTAAAAGCCCGCTCTATCCTCTTCTGATAGAGCTGAACATGATACAACGCATTCAAACGACGCTCATCGAGCAACACCAACGAATCATATCTGGCTTGGACCCAATCCGCTTCCGGGACTGGCTTTCGAGCAAGATGCGTAGGGAGGGTACTTCCGATTCGATCGGTTGTCTTGCTTCCATCCCGTAAACTAGATAGTACGGGTTGCCCCCATGTGGGTGTTCGATGGATGTTCTATATCCCCACAACGCGAAGGGTATCTTCTCCGGCCACTCCTTGTAATTGTCAGACATCTTTCTCAATATAGTAGCCACCGTTTTGTTAGCGGCCTCCACTGCTCCATTTGTCTGAGGTCGATATGGAGATGACTTATGATGCTTGATTCTATACTTTTCAATTATAACGGTGTCTCGGCTTGAAAGTGAGTTCCATGATCAGATGAACTCGTGCGGCACTCATGCCGACGATGATGTCATTCTGAATAAACTTGGCTACTTTCTTCGCATTTAGCACTTTGTAAGACTTGGCCTCTACCCACTTGGTAAAGTAATCAATAGCGACTAGGATATAACAATGCCCTCGCGTTCCAGAAGGGTTTACTTTTCCGATGATGTCGATTCCCCAGGTTGAGAAAGGCCAAGCTGACGTCATGGTGTATAGCATAGAAGGTGGTATATGTTGAATATTCGCAAATATTTGGCAATTGTGACAATGTCGGACATATCTGCGACAATTTGTTTCCATTGTTGTCCAATAGTATCCTAACCTCATGATCTTCCGAACTAGCATGTGGGAGTTCATATGCGGCCCACATTCCTCGTCGTGGACTTCTCCCATGACCTTTTCTGACGTTGTCTTGTCGACGCATCGCAACAGGACACCCTGTGCTGTCTTCTTATACAATTGTCCATCGTTAGTTTTAACGAATTGGGCGGATAACATTCGCAATGCACGCTTTCCACGTGTATCGAGGTCTGCAGGGTATTCTCCTGCTTCTTTGAATCTCACAATGGATGCATACCAAGGTTCGGCTTCGCTTTCCTCGGCATCATCGACAGCATTTATATAAGCTGGTGAAGACCTTCGTTTTCGACACACAATGGCATGCCATCCATATGATCAGGGATGTTTATCAACGCTGCCAGTTTTGACAGTGCGTCAGCGAACTGATTTTCCTCCCTTGGGAGGTACACGTATCGCACCTCTTCGAAGAGTTTTTCTAGCTCTTCTATCTTAGCCTGGTAGGGTGCCAGGCTGCTACTTTTGATCTTCCATTACCCCGTCACTTGATTAATGACCAAGGAGGAATACCCGTGTACTGTCAACTTCATGACTCCTAACTTGTTAGCGCTCTGCAAACCAAGTAGGCATGCTTCGTATTCCGCGGCGTTATTTGTGACGGCGAAGTCCAATTTGATCGAAACTGGTACGTGCTCTCCTCTCGGTGAAATGATAAGGACACCTATTCCGCATCCCATGTTATTCGAAGCCCCATCGAAATATAGATCCCATACATCATCTTCGACATGGACAATATCCTCATCTGGGAACGACCAAGTGTCAACAATGTCAGCTTCTTCGACTGGATTATCGGCCAGGAAATCGGCAACGACCTTTCCTTTTATCGCTTTCAGCGGCACATATTTGAGATCGAATTCCGATAGCATGAGGGTCCATCTTGACATTCTGCCGTTTAGCACCGGTTATTCAAACAAGTACTTGATGGGGTCCATTCTGGAATATATACTCACACTGTAGCTGAGCATATAGTGACGTAGCTTCTTCGTTGCCCAGACTAAAGCTAGGCATGTCTTTTCTAATGCCGTATACTTTGATTCATACTCCAAGAACTTTTTACTAAGGTAGTAAATTGCTCTTTCTTCTTTGTCAACGGTTTGTGCCAGCATTGCTCCCATCGCGGTATCTCGAAATCGTTAAATACGATGATAGAGGCAAGCCTCTGCGGATCGAGAACGGCGGAGAAGATAACACTTCCTTTATCTTATCAAACGCGGCTTGGCATTGGTCATCCTACATAATATGCTCCCCAACTTTCAATTTCTTAAAAATTGGTTCGCAGATCATAGTTAATTTTGAGACGAAACGGCTTATGTATTGCACTCGGCCTAAGAAACCTCGAATTTCTTTCTCGGTTTTAGGATGGGGCATTTCCATAATGGCTTTAATCTTTGATGGGTCGATTTCG
The DNA here is from genome assembly GCF_048544455.1 of Silene latifolia. Classification (NCBI taxonomy): domain Eukaryota; kingdom Viridiplantae; phylum Streptophyta; class Magnoliopsida; order Caryophyllales; family Caryophyllaceae; genus Silene; species Silene latifolia. The sequence continues at coordinate 131,900,910 of NC_133531.1, read as the reverse complement.
ATGCCACGGTGGCTAACGATATGACCCAAAAGCTTGCCAGAGGTGACCATGAACGCGCACTTCTGTGGGTTTAATCTCATATTATACTTTCTCAACCTCTCGAAGAATTTTCGTAATGTCATCAAATGGTTATTACGTTCCTTCGATTTTACGATCATGTCATCAACGTAGACCTCTACTTCCTTATGAATCTTTTTATGCAACAACGTCGTTGCTGTTCTCTGGTAAGTCGCACCTGCATTTATTAATCCAAACGGCATCACCGTGTAGCAATAAGTGCCCCATGGTGTTGAGAAAGCAGTCTTGTGCATATCTTCCTCGGCCATTTTTATCTGGTTGTAACCGGCGTACCCATCCATAAAGGATAATAATGCATGGTTAGCGGTATTGTCAACCAAGATGTCAATGTGAGGTAACGGAAAGTCGTCCTTTGGACTAGCCTTATTTAGATCACGAAAATCAACACAGACCCAAACCTTTCCGTCTTTCTTTGGGACCGGCACCACATTAGCTACCCAATCTGAGTATTCCGATACTTTGATGAACCCGGCCTTGAACTGTTTATCAATCTCTTCTTTGACTTTCAAAGACCACTCGTACGCATTCTACGTGGCTTCGCTTTCTCGGTTTGAACCCTGGCTTGATCGGAATCTTGTGCTCTGCAATTTCCCTATCAATACCTAGCATATCTTTGTAGGACCAAGCAAATACATCTTTGAATTCATTCAACAATTCAACAAACCCCTTCTTTTCAAGGGGATCTAAGGTTGTTCCTATCTTATGCTCCCCTGGGCTCTAAGGTAGTCCCCACATTAACAACTTTGGTATCTTCGATTACGAGCTTCTTTGGTCGTATTCTTCCAACCCTTTTACTAACTGGGGAGGCGGTTCCACCTCCTCCTCTTCTTCTTCCACCTGTCTATCCTCGACCTCATTCTCAACGTTATTTAAACAATCAATTGAATCGCAATATAAATGAGACAAGTCGTAAGCAAACTGATTCATCTTATTATTGATTTGAAACTGCGCAAATTGCGTTAACATTTGAGCCAACTGATCAGAGGTCAGTGGCGAGATAGGAGCAGTATTCGGGACAGGCCCCGGAATACCAGCACTAGGGGGAGGTACAGGAAAAGGAAAGACTGGGGAAGGGGTATCTTCGACAACTAAAACCCTAGACTTAGCCTTAGGACTTATGTCAGACTCGGACTCAGACTCAGACTCAGAATCGTCATCAGGCTTGAACATTTGCCCTTCTCCAATGGTCATCTTGAAAAGCGAACCCTTGTTGTCGGTCCATTTCATGGTTTTCCGCCATCCAGATGTATTCCTCTGAGGATCTACATCAGTAATGAGGGTAGATGGATCGAAACGATCACTCCATACGATCATGTTTACCAAGACTTCGTTTGGTATTTCCGGCTTCTTTTCCTCTCCAAAGAGGAGACCCATAGCTTTCCCATCTTCGATCGGAACAGACTCCTTCTTTATTGTAGCTACTGCCATAATGTCTTCGGGAATATAGAAACAATCACGGAATACTTCGATTCCAGGGACCAGCTTGTTGGCCTTTGAGTTGAACAGTGGTTCGGGAAGTCTAAACTCGGCATTTCCTCCCGGCTTTCACAAAGTGGCCGTTTAGAGTTAGCAAGTACGGCCCCATCTTGATGTCTCGGTCTTCGATCGAGACTCTCTTTCTCGTGAGTCTTCTTCATTGGCTCATACCCAAGCCCGTATCTTGTCCCCTTAGGCACTGGCGACTTCAATTGAAATGCGTTTTCCCTTCGGGGGTACATGGAGTACCCGAAGTACTTTCCGGTCTTGAAGATTGTTTTACAAACACGGCTTCCCGTATATAAGTCCATATTCGGTGCCTCGAAAGTGGACTCAATTGCGTTTACTACCTCGAAACCACAAGACTCCAAGGCGGTATTATCAGTTTGCACTTCGGAAGTAACATCTCCTCCCGTCACAATTATAGGAGTAGCATCGATGGTCACTACCTCTCCCTTGAGAGGGATTTTAATCTTGCGATGGAGGGTAGAAGACACGGCTCCAGATGTGTGAATCCATGGTCTCCCGAGCAAAATGTTGAAAGATGAGGCAACATCCTATCACTTGGAAATTGACCTTGCGCTCCACCTTTCCCACATTCACGCTTAAAGTGACGAGTCCGGACACTCGACGCACTGTGCCATCGAAAGCCCGAACCGTTTGCGTAGTGGGTGCGAAGTCGCTTTTCTCGAGTCCCAAAATGAAAGCGGTCCATAGTGGGAGAACATTAACTGCAGACCCGTCGTCGACAAGGGTCATTGGGAGTCGCTTATGACGGCATTCTACCGTGATGTACATAGCGAGACAATGTTGTGGCCCAAATGAGGGCAGGTCTTCATCGAGAAAAATTACGGCATTAGTGAGCCGAGGTTGGTTTTGAGCAACAAATGAGACCACGTCATCTGGAGTAGTGTGCGGTGACACGGTCATATTCATTAAGGCTTGAAGCAGAGCTTGTCGGTGTTCAAACGAGCTCAACATTAACTCCCAGATGGAGACATCTGCCTTAGTCTTTTGTAACTGCTTGATGAGGGAGGCCTCTGAGGTCGACCCTTCACCAAGAGCTCGGACTGAGGTGGCCTCCTTGGTGGGTGTCTTACTTGGACTGTCTCCAAAGATAGAGACATGGTTTGCCTTCTCGACACGATAGGTACGTCCCGATCGAGTCAAATGATTGGATTCGAGGACATCTTTCCTCAATTTAGAAATTTCTTCCTGATTTCGGGGAATAATCGCACCTTCGGTGAGATAGATATCGTCTTCATCGTCAGCCCAGACCCCATTAATTTCATTCTCGCTTCGGAGAATGTATGGTGTGCAATCGATAGCAAAATCCCCAATTCGAACTTCGTTCTTAGCTTGAGGGATATACTCAGAGCAGCTTACATAGACCTTCCCCACGAAAAACCCAGTGAGACGGCAGATGGGTTGGATTAAGTGAGATACATCGGTATTGTCTTCGACGAATATTGCATTGGCATGGTCGCCAAAAGGATTGTTCAGGTTGTTAGGTCGGACGGTGGGGATGGGGAGCGACCCATTCTCGATCATGTCTTGGATCTCATGTTTAAGACGGTAAGAATTTTCGGTATGATGACCTTTTCCTTGATGATAAGCACAGTAGGCGTTGGGCTTATACCATTTACCCTGTCGATCCGCAGGCGGGTCCGGAGTTGGACCACTTGGGTTTAGTTTCCCTTGGGCCGAGATCCTTTGGAGGGCGTATGCGTAGGTACACCCGATGTCAGTGAACGCTCTTGGCCCATGGTGTTGCCATCCCTTAGGAGCTCCTCCCAAAAGACCGATGGCTTGGATATGATTGGCAGAACTGGATGCCTTAGCTTTGGAAGAGGAGGCACCCTGATACCCTTTTGGCTTTTCAGCCTCAGCAGAACGAACGTCGTCCTCAATTTTTCTTCCAACTCGAATAAGGTTCTTGAACGAGCCAAAATGTTGATATTTGATAGCGTCACGGTAGACAGGTCGAAGATTTTTGATGAACTTATCTACCATTTCAGTCTCCTCTGGCCTTTTGGCCAACTTCACGCTTTCAACGCCAATGTTGAGGAATTCAAAATCCCTCCTTATCCTTCGTGTCATCACCTCGAGTGTGCGCACGATGAGTCGAATCTCGGCATTATCAGCAAAGTGTTTGCAGAACTCCACCGCTATATCTTTGAAAGTGGGGAAATTCTTAAGCTCAAGGCTGTAGAACCACGCCTTCGGGTGTTCTCCTAGGGATTGAGCAAAAATGTGGGGCAACATCTCAGCAGGTACCCCTTTCAACGCAAGGTACTCCTTGTAGGAACGGATATGTTGCAATGGATCTTCCGTCCCTTTGAACTTTGGGATATCAGTTAGGACAAAATTGGTTGGTAGCTTGTCCTGGACCGGCATGTACCCTCTGACATTCTCATAATGCACATTTTCCTCTCGGGATAGCTTCAACTGTTCCTCTATTAGTCGGAACCTCTTTTCGAATTCAGTTTCCGGGGCGGTGGTATGGGAGCTTCCACCGCGATCTTGGCTTCCACAGCCGTCAAGCGTTCCATCATTGCGACCAAAGTGTCGTTAATCTGCTTCAGTGCCTCTGCGGCAGTCATACTTCTTGTTTGTAGTGGCCTTTCTACAATAAAATCCCGAGCGAGTATCAGTTATCGAATCAAAATCCCCTGCACAAACAGGACTCGACTCATAACAACATGACGGACTCTATGCGACTCGATATTGGGTTTAGACCCGGAGAACGAGCAATTGGGCCCCCTCGGTTTGGGTCATACACGACTAGGGACGGTTTTTCAAACCTAAAAACTGGCTATAATAACTTGACATGGATCCTACGAACGAACTATTCTGGCTCGTTGAAACGGGTCCTAACCGTGATACACACGTGGCTTGGGTTTTAGACTCAACGTGATCATAAATCCGACATGACAAACCCGTGTTCAAACCAGACATGGCTCTTGGGCTTTGTGACAAACGCCCTAGGTGGCCTAGTGGGGACGTTTTGGTGGACTGACTTGGACCAAATGGTCGACTTTCATGACCCAGACCCAAAGATCGGTTTAGGTGACTCACTTGACAAGTGTTCTAACCAAACAAAGGCTCACTCGAGCCTAAGGGTGGACTAGCTCGCCTATATCGAGCAAGCAAAAGCCCAACTCGACTAACCCGACCCCACTGACTCAAACTCTATTCTAGGTTTGGGTTGGACCTGGGATACAGTTCATCGAAATTTGAAATCGAGAAGGATTGAATTGACTTTTAAAAGGGGCAGCACTTCGGCTTGAAAAAGGGTTCAAAATTTCGAAATAGAGGGCCGAAATTTTCGAAAAGAAATGGACTTGAAAAAGAATCAAATTTTTGAAAGAAAAAGAAGATGGATTTGAAAATGCTATTTTGAAAACATGACCCGGGATTCACATAGCATGTAATCATTCGCATTTTAGGGATGCAATGCATGAACTAGACTCTTCTAAGTCTCGGTCAGTCCTCTAAAATGGGTCTATGCCAGTGAAACCGCTTTGTCGGGGAGTCCACATACCGTCATATGCCCGTAGCAATATGCCTCGTATGCAGCTGCCTACCTCCACGGAATCAGCTTGATACTTAAATCGGACATAGTGGACATCAATATCCTCCCTTGGAATTAACCCAAGAGATTCTTTGGCCCGCCTAAAGTCTCGGGGGTTATGCATGATTAACATAAAAAAATGTGACAACAATCCTAATAGCCATCTTAAACTTTTCAAGTTTCACTTTCCCCAGCGGAGTCGCCAAATTGTGGACCATGGAAAAACGCTCAACTCAAATGCTTTTTCAAAACATTTTTAATTTTAAAAGAGTCGCCACTAAATTTTTTAAATGGAATTTAGAAACCAATTTTAGAGATTTGAATTCGTGTGACTTTACGTGTTAGGAAGTTAATTTAATTTCATTAAAACAACACCCAACCCCGCCCGTTGCAATAACGGTCTCTACTAGGTAAAAGATGGCTATTTCGGAAAGATATCACATGCGTATGCAACCATTGACTTTAAATCCTATCATGCGAATTTCATTCTAAGTCGTTTAAAATGCATTTAACTTCGTCGAAGTGGTTTAGCATGTGAGGTTCATTGATTAAACTAGAAAACATATCCAAAGAGAGGGATAGGAAGGCTTACGCTTAGCATAAGATGTATTAACAAATATTAGTGGTTAGCTCATACATACAATATAAATTAGAAATAATGTAAATTAAAATCTAAAACATAAACTAATTAAACTAAGGATTAATCAAACAAAGTCAAACAAGGAAACAAATTAAAACACAAAACCTGGACAAACCCGTGCACTGCACGGATCTGAAATTTTCGAAATATGTCAGAATTGACCCGTGCACTGCGCGGGTTTTGAATTAATACATTGCTAATTACGAAATAAATACTAAATCAAAGCAATAAATTACGAAAATCTACCTAAATTAAAATTACAAATTATAGGTCTGGAAAATCATTAGAAATCAATTTTTATATGGTTAAAAATAAATACACATAAATTAAATAAACTCGATTTATTAAATTGCCCTATTCCAACACGAGGATATGTAAACGAGCGAGGCATTTCGGTCACTTCAGACGAATTAAGCCTTTTAAACTCGAGTCAACGTGGGTGCCGGAATGGTACTTTAACTCATACCCAAACTATGCTAGTTTCGATATTAGTTAGACGATGTTAGACAATGGTTAGTAAATAAACAATAAAAAAAACGAAATAAAAAGGAGAGAAGGGAGTTTTAATGCACCCTCAACCTACATGTATCGTTGACGAAGTCTTGTGTCGCAATCGATTGTAGATCTTGTCTTGAGAGGCCGTCGTCGACGAAGATTGAATTGTAAACACGGTTTTTGAAAGGTTTGAGCAGCGATTTTCAAAAGCTTACCACGGACTCGTTTCTCAATGAAAATTTGATTTGGAAAGTGTTCTGGAATCAGGGAAATATGTAGTCTTTTAAAGTGTAAATGGATGGAAACCACGGTATTGTTTCAGGCATGAAAAGGGAGGCAGAACAGGCTGGTGCGCAGGAAAACACGCGAAAACAGAGTGTTTACCACTCTGCTTTTCGAGAGGATTCGTGCTAGGTTTAGGGTTGATTCTGGCTCGTTATTGCTGGTAGGCGATGGTAGGTTCTAAGGGTCGTTAAGTGTGGTGATTAGGGAGTATATATAGGAAGGTTTCAAGGGTTAAAAGTAGGGCAAAACGGAGTGACAAGCAGCTTGGGCCTGTTTCGCATAGCTGCTGTCCAGCAGCTTTCGTGGGTGTTTGTGAGGGTTTCAGGGATGCTTTCTTGTAGGTTAAGGCACGGGAATATGGGTAGGATAGTCGGGTATGGGTTTGAGTTAATGGGTTGCGGGTCTGGGTCAGTTTGGAGCGGGTTTGAGGCTTCGATATGGGCTGCGCGGGTTAAAGGGGGAAAACCGGGGCCTGTTCGCATGGCCTGTTTCGGGCTTCGAAAATGGAGGTTTTTGGACGTGGGTTGCATGGGAAATGGCCTGGAATGATAGCTTGGTATGTGGGCTAGGTGTGAGGTGAGAGTTAGGTTGGAAATTGGGTCGAAGTTGCATCGAAATTTGAGTCCAATTCGAGCTTAAATCGAGCTCAAAACCGAGCTTGAAATCGCGTACAAAACCGTCTTAAAATCGAGTTTCTCAAATACGATTTATAAAACGAATAAATTCAATTAAAATGATTTATCAAATCAAATTAAATAAACTCAAATAGAAAGTTTACTCCATTTTCAATAAAATAAACTTGAAAAAAATAAACTCAAATTAAAACAATAAAATGAATTTATTTGAAAATGAACATTAACTTAAATTTCATTTAAATTAATAAAAATCCGTCGACGACGCCCGTTCCACATCGTAAAACGAGCCACAAATAATGACAACGCCAACTGACGAATACATGTTGTCCTATCATCATCGGGTGTTTGATGGGTTTTCTATAAATGCCAATATCAACAGATATGGGTATCTACAATAAGATCACAGCTAGGGTAAGAAGTATAGGTGCAAGGAAGATGAGTTATGCAGGCAGATTAACTCTTGTTAATGCTGTGTTTAATACTTTGCATAATTATTGGGCTTCTATTTTCATTATACCTAAGTGTGTGATAAAAAGAATTGAAGCAATTTGCAGGACCTTTTTTTGGGAAGGAGGTGTTGAGTATCAGAGGGCTCCTTTGGTGGCTTGGCACAATGTTTGCTGTAGTAAGCAGGAAGGTGGATTAGGAGTAAAACAAGTAGGGGTGTGGAATATTGCTATAGTTGGGAAATTGGTCAATTGGATTTACACAAAAGCTGATAGGTTATGGGTTCTTTGGATTGACCAGGTATATCTGAAAGGAAGGGATTGGAATTCATATCAACCTCCAGCTGACTCCAACTGGAATTGGAGGAACATATGCAAGGTGAGAGATTGCATGGCAGCTGGTTATCTTAATAATGTTTGGATGCAGGATCCTAAAGGGTACTCTGTGGCTTCTGGATACCACTGGTTACATGGTATACACCCACATGTCCAGTGGTATGATGATATTTGGGATGTTTGGGGTGTTCCTAAACATACTTTGATTGGTTGGCTGATAAAGCATGAGGCTTTAAACACTAGGATGAAGCTGAAACAGATTGGTATATGTAGCACTGATCAGTGTGTCTTGTGTGAGAATGGTCAGGAGACACATGAGCATTTGTTTGATCAATGTGCTTACAGTAGAAGAGTACTGCAATATGTTAGTCATTGGTTGCAGGATACTGGGACTCAGAGAAGCAGTACAGTGCAGACCAGGATCAGACGGGTTGCTATGTTAGCTAGTTGGTATCTGATTTGGCTGGAGAGGAATCAATGTAGGCATGAACTGATGCTAGCACGGCCAGAGAAGATAGGAAGGGAAGTTCAGTTAATAGTCAGACAGAGGATGCAACACTTTATTCAAAAACCAGTTGGTAGAAATGACAAAATTTGGCTAGGTCAGATTGGCATTTATGTAATCTCGAGCTAGTTATTCACCAGTTCAAGGAATTGAATTGTATTGCCTAATTTGTTTATTATTAATGAAAAAGCTCACATTTTACCAAAAAAAAAAAGCGGTGAACTACGATAATTTTAATTGACACGGTCGATAAACTCGATAAAAAGACTATGCATGTTTTAGTTATGGCGATTTAGCGATGCATGCGACATATAAATAAAATGCAAACATAAAATAAATCCTAGTATGGCCTTCCTAAAATAGAAAAACTGTTTAACTATTACATATTCGGAAACCAACTCCATTGGTCCCTTGAACTTCGGTTGTAGTACGCATCTTGAGGTAACACCGTCTTTATGTATCGCCATCTTGAAGAAATCCGTCTTTGGGAACTCCGAAATAAATAAAATTACATAACAAATTACATAATTTCCTATTATACATTTGTAACTAAAATAAAATAAATTTATTAAATTTACAAAACGGTGATACGAGATCACAATAAAATTACAACCAAATCGATATTCCCATACATTTCGGGTAATACCAATTAAAAACTAAGGCCATACTAAGTAAAATTACATAAAATAAAATTACATAAAATAAAATTATGACATTCATAAAGAAAATGCAGCATTATTATATGTATAAACATGCCCAATTTTATGCTAAGTCGCCTTTAAGTAGCCAATATCGTATATTACTCGGTTTTTACGGATTTGCGTGATTCAACATTTTAAAATCACAAAAATTACATAAATTCATATTTATGCATAAGTTAATTACCCTAACCTCTTAGGACTAAAAATTTAGTCTTCACTAATTATTTGACCATAATTAACTCATATGTCTAAATTTGTTCATTAATGGACCAAAAATTACAAAAATAAGCTATAAACATCAAATAAATCACAAAATTTCAAATAAATTTGAAATTTGAAATTTAAACTCATGAACATTCTGGAAAAATACCATGACACTCATAATGTTCAAAAACTTAGGTTAAAATTTTCGAAATTTATCCGGAAAAACAATGTTGCGGTTTATCGGTTTTAACTAAATAATCATAAAAACATGTGAAAAATTATATTCATTAACTTTTCAATTTTAGATCTGAAAAAGATAATAAAATGCAATATATGATGTTTTTCTTTAGTCATAGAGTATGTTTTATTAATATTTCACTAATAAAGTCACTATTCATGCTATTTTTCTTGAAAAATCCATAAATCGTGCAAAAAGACTTCAATATAGCCTATTATTTTACACACATCTTGTAAAATTGCATGTGACAACGTACTAAATTTCTATGACCAGATTCGAAATTTATCTCATATTAACCTATTTTTCACCTAAATCCGAATTTAATAATGAAAAATCCATTTTTCGAGCATAAGAAGTCCAAAAATTATGAAAATTTACAGGTTATCTCAAAATAATATATGTGACAACATATCCAAAAATCACTGGAAAATTCGAAGTTTAGCTATTTTTAGTCCGAAAATGACATTTTATTCATAAAATCATATTTTTAATGTCATTATTATGTAATATGAACAATAAAAATCCATAAATTAACCAAAAAATCCTAAAAACATTTTAGGATCAGAAACTTTAACATGCAAAAATTAATTTTGTGATATATCATAATAACACAAATTATACAAGTTTTATATGTTAATCTTTATAACTCGAAAAAACTTTTAACCGATTTGCATGCAAACAACCATGGCTCATGATACCGATTGAAGAAAAAGTAGATCTATGTACTTGACATATTCATATATGTTATATTTTAATTTGTAATAAAATTAATTACAAATCTTATGCATGCAAACATCAATAGTTAAGAGAAGAAATCGGTTCCTTACATTGCATGTTTCGGATATTTGGGCACTAGTAAGGTCACCTACCTCACTTAGTTCTTGAGCTTTCCTTATGGATGAACAAGATTCAAGTATAGAATCCCTCCCAAAAGCATATACCCAAGGAACACTCATAATAACTAATATTATTTGTACTAGAAATAATACTAATCTTACTTAAAGATTGATACAAAAATTGTATTTTCTCTTGAATAATTTCGGCCAAGGGGAGTAAATGATTTTTGTGGATTTTCTTTCTATAAAAATGTCTCACCAAAAATGTAGAGAATCATAATAATCTTACACTAGAAAATTATGTAGAGAAGTAGAGAATGAATAAAAAGAAAAGCCCCTTGTCTTTTCTATGTAGAAACCGATTGGAGGGGGAGGAGAGCCCAATGCATGGGCTAATTTTTCTACCCAAGAAATGTAGGCTTGCATGGCTACATATAGGTAGGTCATCATTGTGTTTTCTCTTATTAAAATAATCAACACAATTTTTCCACTAAAAACTCTCTAATTTTTCGGCACTTTTAAAATGGCAAGTCCATTTTATATTTTGTCATTTGTCAATTTTGTCACATGTAACATGTTACATGACATGTCACAATGTAATGTATTTTTTACATATTAAAAAATCAACATACTCATAAAATATGTCATTCACAAAATCGACTAGTAATTCGTAATTACTCGTACCAAAAATATTTCCAAATTATAAACTACAACATTCTGTATTTATAATAATTTATTCATTCCGTTTCAATTGTTTCTGTAAACAATAATTTCATCTAAGTAATAAAACAATTTGATTACTTAGACCGTGTCTCATTTAATCATATTTATAATAAGATGCGTAAATTATACTCACAAAATCATCCGTCAATTTTAAGCAATTTAACTAACTCGTATCGGTATACGATTAATTAAATAATCAATTAAGAGTATTTCCCTATAGGTATGACCTAAGGGGATCCACTGATCACCACCGTTGCACGACAGTAATGTCAAACTCTAGTCAGCCAATCATTACCGATATGTGTGGACCAGTTGACTGTAAAATATTACATCCCACATGTATTCTTAAAATGAGATTTAATAATGATATTTAAATCATGTGATCGCACTATTGTTGAGGACACATTTCCCAACACCTTTTTACGCCGTCGTAATGACGAATTCTAGCCTCGAATTTTCAAAAGTTTGAAACAAATTTTCAAACAAAAACGTTTTTCAAACCGTCGTAATGACGACTTCAGCCCATGCAACTTTCCAAATTTCAAATCTCGTTTTCGAAATCAAATTTGGCTTTTCTAAGCCGTCACAATGACGATTTCAATTCTCACACTTTTGGATTTGCATACCGTCTTTCAAAGGTTAAAACGTTTTTTTCTAACCCGTTGTAATGACGAATTCAATCCTCACAATTTCCAATTTCAAATCTCTGAAAACAAATTTAACCGTTTTCAAATTTCAATTCAATATCAAATCATTGAAAACCAATTTAACCGTTTTCAAATTTCAAATCCAATTTCAAATCTTTGAAAACAAATTTAGCCGTTTTCAAATTTCAATTCAAAATCAAATCTTTGAAAACCAATTTAACCGTTTTCAAACTTCAAATCCAATTTCAAATCTTTGAAAACAAATTTAACCGTTTTTAAATTTCAATTCAAAATCAAATCTTTGAAAACCAATGTAACCGTTTTCAAATTTCAAATCGAATTTCAAACCATTTGAAAACAAATTTAACCGTTTTCAAATTTCAATTCAAAATCAAATCTTTGAAAACAAATTTAACCGTTTTCAGATTTTCAATCAAATTTCAAATATTTGAAAACAAATCCAACCGTTTTCATAGTTCAAATCAAAATCAAATCGTTTGAAAACAAATCTAACCGTTTTCAAATTTTCAACCCAATTTTAAATCCTTTGAAAACAAATTTAACCGTTTTCATGGCCATTATGATGGCGATTCCAAATTCTTCGATTCTCGATTTTCAAATTCGTGATTCGGAATTTCGAAAACCGTCTTTGGAAACAATGCATTGTTTTCAGAGCCGCCACAATCTCAACTTAAACCGTCTTTTGAAAATAAACATAAGACAACCCTTTCAACTGGCCGACCTTCTAAAGATCCCTACTCTTCGGAAGCCGTCCATAAAACGACAAATGAATCTTTTTGAAAATCTCTATTTTCGAAAATTTCAATCCACCTTTCCGATTCAGCCTCGAGTCGATTAGAGTCCAGTCGATCTCAAGTCAGGTCGTCAAGATAACGTCGAGTGTCTGCCGAAGTTAGTACCTACCTTTTGGTCTAGGTCGTGTCGCCTAATTGGCGAGACATCTACAATTATGGCGTTAGGAGAGTCAAAACCTCTCGGGTATTAAACCCATCTTTCCCCTAAATTACGGGTCAAAGGTCAAGTTTGTGTACATGTCTTGTCCAACGGCGTCATGCCAGTAACGCACATCCAAACTGAGTCAGAATTCGTCTGTCTAGGCATCACTATGCCAAAGTCGACACTCGAGTCTAAGTTCAACGTCATGCACCAAGAGTTCAAACACAAGAGGTCATTCATGATCTTTAATGAACTCATAACCTGGTCACACCGTCGTGTCTTCACGACAAAACTACATTTTCTACATATGTGTCACACTTGCCTTTGTTTGTGCAACCTCTTGCCAAAACAAGTTATAACGCCTATCGTTATGTCAAATAGGAATCTCTTGGGTGCCATCAATCACCAACCAGGAACTCAAGAAACCGATCAATCTGCAACCGCCATGACTTCTGCCGAAACCAACAACATGGTCCTTCGACTCCTAGCTACCATGGAAAACTTGAGCACTCGTCTCTCCCATGTTGAGGACAAAATGATAACCGAGAATCCTCCCTCTTCTGATATTGAGCAAAGGGTTAAGCTTCTTGAAAGCCGACTACTGGCCAACGACCAAACCAAAATCAGACGACCTCATAGGTCCTTCCCTAATCTGGGTATGCCTTATGCCACAGCCTTGGAAAGGCTAACCTCCCAAGGAAAACTTCAACCAATTGGTCCAACTCAAGACCCTCTACCAAATAAGCGAGGACGTAGATGAAGGAAAAGTAGATCTATATACTTACATATTCATATATGTTTTAATTTAATTTGTCATAAAATTAACTAATGATCTTATGCATGCAAACTAATGAACAATATAAAGGAGAAATCATTGTCTTACATTGGAAATTTGGTTAATATGGGCACAAGAGAGATCACCTTTCTCTCTTGTTCTTGAGCTTTCCTTTTGGATGAACAAAGACCCAAGTGTAGGATCTCTCCTTAGGATTTATACCCAAAGCTCACTCTAAATTAAAATTAATATTATAGATACTAGTACAATATTAATCTTGTAGAAAATTGACCCAAAATATTATGGAACACTTAATATTTTCGGTTTTTGGGAGGAGGAAGAATGGGAGCTTTTTATCTCTCTAAAACTCAAAGAATTAGAATAATGAAGAATGAAAATATCACACAAAAACATTTTGTGTATATTAGATAAAAAAAGAGGAAAAACCAAGTGGTTTTTCCTCTCTCAAAACCGGGTGAAAGGGGGGGCATTAAGGGAGCCAATGCATGCTTGTGTTGTTCTTTACAATGCACAATAGGGTTGCATGGCTAGATTAGAAGGTAATCATTTTGCCCTCCACTAATACAATCAACATAATATTAGCTTAATCTTCCTCTAATTTTCGGTACATATAGTTAATATGGATTCCATATTATTTTTGTCAATTTGTCAATATGTCACATGGCACATGTCACATAAAATTGCAATGTATTTTTAACATATTAAAAATCAACGTATTAATAAAAATACGTCAAATACAAAAAACCGACTTAGTAATTCATAATTACTTGTACCAAAATATTTTATCAATTATAAATCACAATGAATTGTATTTATAATAATTCATTCAGTTTCAATTGTTTCTTTAAACAATAATTTCATCTGAGTAATGATACAATTCAATTACTCAGACCGTATCTCATTTTAATCAACTTTAATGTGATACGTAAATTTTTCTTCCAAAATCGTCCGTCAATTTTCAATTAATTTAATTAACTCGTAACATTATACGATTAATTAAATGATCAATTAAGAGTGTTGCCCTATAGGTATGACCTAGGGGATCAACTGATCACCACCGTCGCACGACAGTAATGTCAAACTCTAGTCAGCCAATCATTACCGATATATGTTGATCGATTGACAAAAATATTACTTCCCAATTGTATTCTTTATAATGAGACTTAAACATGTGATCATCATGATCAACAGTCGTGATCGCATTATTGTCGGAGGACACATATTCCAACAATCTCCCACTTGTCCTCGACAAGTGTGCGTCACCAATTCTCTTGTCCTATTACTATCTCCCACTCAATGCAAGGTGTCTTTCAGGTCGTACTTGCAAGTGATCATATCGAGAGTGGTTTCCTCGATCTGGAGAATAACTGATTGACCGGACTTATCTATCATATATACCTTCCGAGCGTGGCCACGCATTTCCAGTTCATTACTCCTCGAGTGGCCTTGAGATATTGTTATAACCCTGGCTAGGGATGGACAATTCCTATCGCACTCATTCCCTTCGACTAGCCACAGCCATCATAACCCAAAATATGCCCATTTGACCCCATTTACGAAGGTCGTAGTAAGACAAATCAAAGTTAATCTGAAACTGTGCCATCTTAGGTGAACAGTCTTTAGTCAAAAGAATCGACTCATTTGAATACTATAGCAGCTTTCGCCACGACCAGGCTATATAAATTTGCCAGAACTCTATAAGCGGTCATAAGGCCCGACAAAATGTTCCTAACAGTCTGCCTATGTGATCGACTAGTCATTCTCATATGACTCTATGGCACTTGAACTTGCCATCAATCGCATCACACTCTAGTCACTTCGAGACGTCACCTCATGTAAGTAACTATGGGCAAATACAATGTTAATCCACGTTAACTTTAACGGGTTCCAATTGTCTCCACAACCCGTTTGGATGTAACAAAGTATAAGGTGAGTTAATATTAACTCAAACGACAACTGTCGACATCACACTCGGGTAGTCAATACCATATTACAACCTTGTGATGCATATTGTAAGTGTAAACACTTATTGATTGCAATAGAAGTCTAACATGCCATGTGTCCATGTGTTCAAACTTCTTATACTTGCATTTTCCTTTACATTCATGTTCTCTCTCATAGCATGAACCTTACCAAGTACACATCAAGGTTCCCGACCTCGGTTTAGGTTCTTTATCTTGAAAGAACTTCCTAATCGATTATCTCATAACGAACGAATTTGTGGTGAATGATATAACTTGTACTGATCAGGTACTCCATCCACACACAATGCACTAGGTATATGTTTTGTAGAGTCTTGCAACAATTTGTCAAGATGATTAGCCTAGCACTTCTCACAAGTTCTAGCATATTAGGAAAGATTAGTTTTGAGCAACTTCTTATTCAACTAAGTATCTTTCCAAAACTTCTTATTTCTCTTTCTAGCTTGAAAGGTTTAGGATTCTCATAAATCCTTGCATGTGTTCGGATTTTCATTAATATGTGCAACCTCTTGTCACATATCAGACTATTCTGACAAACACTGAAATTGCTCATTGGATTCTTCTCGAGAATTCATGACGTTTCTATTTTGGCTTACCAATGAACCATCATACTCATATGCATATGATTCATAATTGGACATGTGCATGATTATTCTAATGGCGGAAACATTAGTCACTAATAATCATGAGATCAACCGTTCTAAGGTTCAATGAACGACCATGACTGCTAATGGTAATTCCATTTTCATTCACATGAATAACCTATGTGTATGTTGATTCGATGTGTATCTCTTAATACTTATCCAACATCCCTTGATGTAATTGGATTCATCATAGTCCATTTTCATCCAGAATTGAAAACTCAAATCTTCCTCTATGAAGGAAGGTATTAGCTCGTCATTCTTCAATGAGTGTTGAGTTATAAATATTCAAAGGATGATAGCTCCCACTAAATTCCATGTTTTCACATGATAATTTCCAAACTCCCACTCAATTCCACATGTTTCGAAATTGACTTCTCAATCAAAACTTTTCAAGAATTGAAATATAAATTGCATTTGCCAAGTTATTAAGATAGAACCATATATGTTCCCATCATATCCCTTCAAAATACCTATTTTGAAGTGGTCTCATTTTAACCTTATGAAAAAGGATTTTAATCTCTAACTCACACATATCATAATGATGTGTAGCAATGTCATTATTTAAATATAAATAAAATTTAGAACAAGTCCTTCGAAATACCCTTTCGGAAGAAGGTTTAACCATTTCATCTTCATAATGAGGTTAAGAAATGACATTTGCGTGGTTAATGTTTAACTTAGCTTTTGAGGATATCGGTATATCAATCCTTGCAACTTGTTATAACTAGTACTTTACCATGATTCATTTAGGCTCTTAAGTAAATCTCAAGGTTGAAACTATCGGTCAAAATTTATCACAAAAATAGTCTAAACTTAGTCAAAAACTCTTATTAAGACTTTACATTAGTCATTTTTCTTCCAAAAACTTTCTTTTGGTGTCCTCACGTAGTTATCTTAAGAATATTTTCTTTCGATTACTTCAGATGGTCTCTTTAGTCATATAGAACTTACTTGAGACCATAGATCTCATCTATTGGGTATACTATATAAATAGATATACCTCCATTCAAATCATTCTTCCTTGCGTAGACCTCATTTACACAAGTAGATCTCATTTACACAAGTATGCAAACTTATCTTGGTTGTGTCCTCATTTTTCTCCCACTCTATCTTTAGAATAAATACACTATAGATTCAAAGATAGGTATACCTCCATTCAAATCATTCTTCCTTGCGTAGATCTCATTTACACAAGTAGATCTCATTTACACAAGTATGCAAACTTATCTTGGTTGTGTCCTCATTTTTCTCCCACTCTATCTTTAGAATAAATACACTATAGATTCAAAGATAGCATATGAGACACAAATAATGATTTTGAAGTATAAGGAGAAATACCTCATAGGTTGACTAATAGTTTTAGATTTTGTAAGTGTACTTGGTGATTGACATCCCTTTAAGAGAGTTCATAGACTCAAAATCACTTTATAAACGATCATACACAAGCCTTAAGCATGTGGACATATAATGAAACCCGTCATTATATTTGTCTATTAGATCACTTTAAGTTATATGTTTCTAAGAACAAGCATTTAAATACGAATTTTTAGAACAAAGGATAAAATGATAAAACGGGTGACTTGGGTTGCAAACCAAGCCACCATTATCCAAAATACAACCCATTATCCAAAATACCTTTCCATGTCAAACACGGAAACTTAAAGTTCTAAAAAATCCAAACATAATTAAAATAAGACAATGAAAAGCAAAGCTCCATGAAAGCTATCCCTAGCTTCTTGATGGTTTCTCATGCTTGCTTTTCCTTTCCCTTGTCTTTGCTTGGTGGAGGCCCTATTTACAATAAAAAGGGAGATACATTATCACAACTTTGCATCATAATACCATAGTTGAATTAGAAACATAAAAGAAGGATAGTCATTTACCTACTGGAGTAATCTTTCCAGCCTTAATATCACCAAGGTATTTGGAACAATTTCTTTTCCAATGTCCCATACCATTACAATAATGGCATTTATCAAGAGGACCCTTCTTGATTCTTGAAGTGCTAGGATCATTAGCCTTCGCTTTGGTGAATGTGGGAGTTTGCTTCTTACCCTTCCTCCCATTCCTCTTGAACTTCCCCTTACTCTTAGTGCTTATGTTAAGCACATCCTTTGGTGGGTTCACATTTAACCCCATGTCCCTCTCGGCTTGCACAAGTAACTTGTGCAATTCTTCAAGAGACGCATCCTTGTCTTGCATGTTAAAATTCACCCGGAATTGAACATACGCTTTGACTTTGGATAAGGAGTGTAGAATCCTATCTACAATGAGTTCTTTGGGGATTTCAACCTTTTGAATCTTAAAGGTCTCGACAAGCTCCATAAGTTTGAGCACATGAGGGCTAACCTTTTGGCCCTGTTTGAAGTCGAGATCAAAGAATGCCGCGGCCACCTCATATTGGACGATCCGCGGAGTTTGTGAAAACATTGTCACAAGCTTGGAGTAAATCTCATTAGCGGTGCCCATTTTAAAGGCTCTCCTTTGGAGGTCCGCCTCCATCGCAAATATCAAGACATTTTTCATTGCTGCGGACTCCTTATGGTAAGCCTCATATGCTTCCTTAGTGGCGGCGGTCGACCTATCATTAGGTTCGGGTGGAGAGGCCTCGGTAAGGTAACGAAGCCTGTCGTCACCTTGGGCGGCTAATTTGAGTTGGGCATCCCAATCGAAGAAATTTGACCCATTCTTTTCAAGTTTACATCAATCCATGAAGGATCGGAGCCAAGATGAATTAGTGAGAGGCGTGGCATTAGGGGTTGGTGTAGCCATTGGTATGAGAAATTAAGTGGTCTACAAAACAAAATAGAAGGAGTAAAACAAATGTCGTTTTAATAATACTCGTAAAAATTTGTAATTTGAACAAGTTATATGCATTTTTCTAGTGACCTATACCCAACTAGAATAAATGATTCCGAGATCCAAATTCATATTAACTTGGGAACGGGGTAGCCGATGAAACCCTTATCAATATAACTCGGTGGATTAACTCTTTAATCGATTCTACTTTTAGAACTCTCGGTCGATAAAATTACTCTAATGTTTATCTATAGCCCAAAACACATCCGACAAGGGCACGGGGTAGCCGATGAAACCCTTATCAAAAACTTTTGTTGAGTTCAATCCAAATTTTGAATAAATGTGTCCATGATCCAAACCTACATTAACTTGGGCACGGGGTAGACGATGAAACCCTCATCAACATGAATTCGGTGGATAGACATTTATCACCCACTTCCCCTATGTAACAAGGTTTGTACCCCGGGGTAGCCGAGTGCACTCCCTTGCGAAATAGGTTATCATGGTTTCTACTATTTGGTAAGGCTATGTCTCAATTGATTGTTTTAGCGAGAGGTCATGTCAATTTATTATCTATCACGTTTTAAGTGAACTAAAGCGGTGAACTACGATAATTCTAATTGACACGGTCGATAAATTCGATGAAAGACAATGATGCATGTTTTAGTTATGGCGATTTAGCGATGCATGTGACATAAAAATAAAATGCAAGCAGAAAATAAATCCTAGTATGGCCTTTCCTAAAATAGATAAACTATTTAACTATTACATATTCGGAAACCAACTCCATTGGTCCCTTGAACTTCGGTATTGGCACGCATCTCGAGGTAACACCGTCTTTATGTATCGCCATCTTGAAGAAATCCGTCTTTGGGAACTTCGGAATAAATGAAATTACATAGCAAATTACATAATTTCCTATTATACATTTGTAACTAAAATAAAATAAATCTATTAAATTACAAAACGGTGATACAAGATCACAATAAATTACAACCGAATCGATATTCCCATACATTTCGGGAAATACCAATTAAAACTAAGGCCATACTAAGTAAAATTACATAATTCAAAAATTACATAAATTAAAATTATGACAATCATAAAGAAAATGCAGCATTATAATATGTATGAACATGCCCAATTATATGCTAAATCGCCTTTAATTAGCAGATATCGTATATTACTCGGTTTTTACGGATTTGCGTGATTTCAACACTTTATAATCACAAAAATTTCATAAATTCATATTTATGCATAAGTTAATTACCCTAACCTCTTAGGACTCAAAATTTAGTCTTCACTAATTATTTGACCATAATTAACTCATATTTCTTATATTTTGTTCATTAATGGACTTAAAATTACAAAAATAAGCTATAAACTTCAAATAAATCACAAAATTTCAAATAAATTCAAAATTTGAAATTTAAACTCATGAACATTCTGGAAAAATACCATGACACTCATAATGTTCAAAAACTTAGGTTAAAATTTTCGAAATTTATCTGGAAAAACAATGTTGCGGTTAATCGGTTTTTAACAAAATAATCATAAAAACATGAGAAAAAAATATTCATCAACTTTTCAATTTTAGATCTGAAAAAGATAATAAAATGCAACATATGACGTTTTTCCTTAGTCATAGAGTATGTTTTATCAATATTTCACTAATAAAGTCACTATTCATGCCATTTTTCTTCAAAAATCCATAAATCATGCAAAAAGACTTCAATATAGCATATTATTTTACACACATCTTGTAAAATTGCATGTGACAACATACTAAATTTCTATGACCAGATTCGAAATTTATCTCATATTAACCTATTTTTCACCTAAATCCGAATTTAATAATGAAAAATCCATTTTTCGAGCATAAGAAGTCCAAAAATTATGAAAATTTACAGGTTATCTCAAAATAATATATGTGACAACATATCCCAAAATCACTGGAAAATTCGAAGTTTAGCTATTTTTAGTCCGAAAATGACATTTTTATTCATAAAATCATATTTAAATGCCATTATTGTATAATATGAACAATAAAAATCCGTAAATTAACCAAAATATCCTAAAAACATTTTAGGATCAGAAATTTTAACATGCATAAATTAATTTCGTGATATCTCATAATAACACAAATTATTCAAGTTTTATATGTTATTCTTATAACTCGGAAAAACTTTTAACCGATTTGCATGCAAACAACCATGGCTCTGATACCAATTGAAGGAAAAGTAGATCTATATACTTACATATTCATATATGTTTTAATTTAATTTGTCATAAAATTAACTAATGATCTTATGCATGCAAACTAATGAACAATATAAAGGAGAAATCATTGTCTTACATTGGAAATTTGGTTAATATGGGCACAAGAGAGATCACCTTTCTCTCTTGTTCTTGAGCTTTCCTTTTGGATGAACAAAGACCCAAGTGTAGGATCTCTCCTTAGGATTTATACCCAAAGCTCACTCTAAATTAAAATTAATATTATAGATACTAGTACAATATTAATCTTGTAGAAAATTGACCCAAAATATTATGGAACACTTAATATTTTCGGTTTTTGGGAGGAGGAAGAATGGGAGCTTTTTATCTCTCTAAAACTCAAAGAATTAGAATACTGAAGAATGAAAATATCACACAAAAACATTTTGTGTATATTAGATAAAATAAGAGGAAAAACCAAGTGGTTTTTTCTCTCTCAAAACCGGGTGGAAGGGGGGGCATTAAGGGAGCCAATGCATGCTTGTGTTGTTCTTTACAATGCACAATAGGGTTGCATGGCTAGATTAGAAGGTAATCATTTTGCCCTCCACTAATACAATCAACATAATATTAGCTTAATCTTCTTCTAATTTTCGGTACATATAGTTAATATGGATTCCATATTATTTTTGTCAATTTGTCAATATGTCACATGTCACATGTCACATAAAATTGCAATGTATTTTTAACATATTAAAAATCAACGTATTAATAAAAATACGTCAAATACAAAAAACCGACTTAGTAATTCATAATTACTTGTACCAAAATATTTTATCAATTATAAATCACAATGAATTGTATTTATAATAATTCATTCAGTTTCAATTGTTTCTTTAAACAATAATTTCATCTGAGTAATGATACAATTCAATTACTCGGATCAGTATCTCATTTTAATCAACTTTAATGTGATACGTAAATTTTTCTTCCAAAATCGTCCGTCAATTTTCAATTAATTTAATTAACTCGTAACATTATACGATTAATTAAATGATCAATTAAGAGTGTTGCCCTATAGGTATGACCTAGGGGATCAACTGATCACCACCGTCGCACGACAGTAATGTCAAACTCTTGTCAGCCAATCATTACCGATATATGTTGATCAGTTGACAGTAAAATATTACTTCCCAATTGTATTCTTTATAATGAGACTTAAACATGTGATCATCATGATCAACAGTCGTGATCGCATTATTGTCGGAGGACACATATTCCAACAGTAGATGGGACGGAAAACTGTTTTGCCAATATCACCAAGGTCGCGGACACGATACTGAAATGTGTCTCCCCCTAAAATGTGCCATCCTTGACATGATTGAAAAGGGTGAGTTACCATTACCTCCCTCAACAAACAAAAAGAACAACCCTCCGAATACCCTCACCGAACACAAACCAGAATCTTCCCTAGACTTCTCTCACCTCAGCCCTCCTGACAATGAGGAAATTCATGCAATTGATGAGGATGGCATACAAAGCGGTATAATGATGCTCTCTGTCTCCATCAACAACATATTCTCAAAGCTGCAAGTGACTATCGATGATTTGAACACTCGGGTAGCTAATTTGGAGAAGAGGTTTGGTAGTACCGACAATGAACCTGATCATCAAGGAAACCAACTCTTGGTTCACCAACCAACAGCTGTTGAAAATGAGGAGTCATCCGATGGTTCCCACATCCATGAACCTACAAACAAAGAACATGAAAGTGCCTCACCAAACTACCCTTCAAAATGTCAAGCAACATCCCAAAAACTTCCCATTGACAATGACCAAATCCTGTTTCCGCCCAGGATTGACAAAATCAAAAACAAAACTCACAAAAATATCCCCAAAAACACAAATATGGGAACCATTGAAAAACATCAAAGGGTATTCACAGATCTGGGAATAACATATGGCACCGCTCTGGAGATACTTGCTTCAGAAGGAATGCTGCAACCCATTGGTCCGACTCCGGACAAACCCGAACACAAAAGAGTCCGATTCTGGGATGGTAATGCCTATTGCTAATACCATCAAGGCAAGGGCCATGACACCGAAACCTGTTTCAAACTCAAGCATGCCATCCAAGATATGATTGAAGCTGGCAAAAGCATAATTGCACCTCTCAGTCAAGACAATCCTTCTGAATGTCTCAAATCAAACAGCAAGGTTGAGCGTTCTCAAAAGACATTCACCAAACTCAACACAACCTATGCCGCAACTCTTCAAAAGCTCAAGACTGAAGGGAAGCTACAACCAATCGCGGGCCCGTATGAATGCAAGAAAAGCCGTTTCTGGGACGACAATTCCTATTGCCAATATCATCAAGGAAAAGGCCATGACACTGAAACATGCTTCAAACTGAAACATGTTATTCAAAATATGATCGACAACCATGAACTGATAGCTTCATCCCTATGCCAACCAAGTGATGAAAATAGCCCTCATGAACATCTCTTTCTGCAAGGAGATAAAAGCCTCATGGACTGTTGTCCTCATATCATCCTCAACAACGAGAGTGGAATGCTCAAGTGGGTCAATGCTCAAGACCAGACATTCAAGCTGCCAGATGCTGCGAAGGAGACCTCCAAGGAGGAAGATGATGATTAGGAGTCCGTATGTACGATTAAGTCTGAGTCCGAGTCCGAGTCTTAGGCTTTCTCATATCTATCCTAGCGTCTGTCCTTTTATTCCTAAGTGGCAAACTGGGGGCTGTCCCCATGAGTCACATGTATTCATCGAGTCTGTGCTAACATCTTATTTATCTAAATAAAAGCACAATTTCCAGCTATCATATATTCTCCTCTTTACCATTTCCCGTTGACAACGAGAATTGATTTGAGAATTGATTTAAAACAAACAACATGTTCCAATTCAATGTGAGTACACTCGAGTGACGTTCCGTACCGAGTAAGCAGAGGACTCGAAACTCCGTGTCCATTCTCTTTACCTGTTCCATGTCTGGCAATAGAAACCTTTCATTAGCATCCGATTTAGAACGAGCTTCTACCAAAGGGATCCTACGACAAACCTAGATAACAAACCAGGACATCTCCTTGTTCATGTTCAATGACGGAAGGCAAACCCATTCCCCACAAAAAACATCTCATCACCAAATATCAACCTCTCACCAACGGGTACATCCCCGTCTGCAGCTTTACCTGCCTCGAACGAAGGACGGCAAAGAACCAATCAATCAAAGCTAAAGGCCAAAATCAAAGGCCCAAGCCAATAGCCATTCACCCAAAGCCAAAGCGAAAGGCCAAAATCAAAGGCCCAAGCCAATATCCATTCACCCAAAGCCAAAGCGAAAGGCCAAAATCAAAGGTCCAAGCCAATATCCATTCACCCAAAGCCAAAGCAAAAGGCCAAAATTAAAGGTCCATTCACCAAAAATCAAAGCGAAAGGCCAAAATCAAAGGCCCAAGGCAATATCCATTCACTCAAGGCCAAAGCCAAAGTGAAAGTCAAAGCAAAAACCAAGGCTAAAGCCAAAATATATAAAAAAAAAAATGAAATAGCGAAATTCAAATTCACTATTTTCACAAATTCCACACGAAGGAATTACAACCGTTACTTTTTAAAAAAAAAACGAAATAACGTAATTCAAAATTCGTTATTTTCTCAGAATTCCAAACGACGGAATATAAACCGTCACTTTTCAAAAATGAAGTAACGGAATTCAAAATTCGTTATTTTTCCCACAATTTCAAATGACGAAATTCAAAACCGTCACTTCTCAACAAAATGAAATAACGAAATTCAAATTCGTTATTTTCCCACAATTTCAAATGACGGATTTAAAAACCGTCACCTTTCAAACTTCGGACCAACAAGTCCAAAACACCAAGTCCAGGACCAAAAAGTCCAAAGCCCAGGACCAACAAGTCCAAAACACCAAGTCCAGGACCAACAAGTCCAAAGCCCAAGACCCATGAGTCAACCACACAAAGTCCAGGACCAACAAGTCCAAAGCCCAAGACCCATGAGTCAACCACACAAAGTCCAGGACCAACAAGTCCAAAGCCCAAGACCCATGATTCAACCACACAAAGTCCAGGACCAACAAGTCCAAAGCCCAAGACCCATGAGTTAACCAGACAAAGTCCAGGACCAACAAGTCCAAAGCCCAAGACCCATGAGTCAACCACACAAAATCCTGGACAAGTGAGTCAAAAATACCAAGTCCAGGACCAACAAGTCCAAAGCCTGGACCAACGAGTCCAACACATCAAATCCCGGACCCACAAGTCCAAAACACCAAACACTAAAACCTCAACCAAAACTTCTTCACCCCTAAGTCCTTCTAGAGACTGTTGCAGGGAGACCTATCTAGGCTTTTGAGGATTCCCCCTCAAGCTCGTAATATCACACATTAACCTTTATGGTCCAGACATGGAAATCTGATCCCATGTTATTTACCAACCATTTCGTGCTCAGGCCACATCAAGCCGGAGACCCCATTCCGCACCACACTACAAGTCGTTACCCTTCGGCCTAAACACCACAAAGTTCTTGCCCCAGATTTTTATCTGTTAAGCAAACCCATTATTACCAAGCTCCACATTCCCTAATGTTGAAGCCATTTTTCACCACAATCCCCACGGAGTCCTCGAATGCTTTGCTATCGAGAACGGGACATACCTAATCTACCCTTAGAGTCCACTTTTTAGTGTGCTCAAATGATAAGGAACATTTTCACAAATTACACCTCTTCGATTCATGATCAAGAGGTATTTATCTCCAATCAACCTTCGAGTCACCAAACGGAATTTTCCGTCGTGACGCTCAACTCCAGATTTTTATCTGTCAAACAAACCATTATTACCAAGCTCCACATTCCATAATGTCGAAGCCATTTTCACCCTGACCCAGATACGGAGTCCTCGAATGCTTTACTACCGAGAATGGGACATACTCAATCTAATCCTTAGGGTCCACTTTTTAGTGTGCTCACATGATAAGGAACATTTTCACAAATTACACCTCTTCGATTTATGATCAAGGAGGAATTCTCTCAAATCAATCTTCGAGTCACCAAACGGCATTTACCGTCGTGACCCTCACACTTTAAGGTCCTAACAACTCGCTTAGGCACACATTCAGAACTACGATCTGGTTTGATTTCACATCACGTGAATACGTAGGCAGTCCCTCAAGGACACAACCATACACCTCAAAATCACTTTAAGGTCCTAACAACTCGCTTAGGCACACACATTCAGAACTACGACCTGGTTTGATTTCACATCACGTGAATACGTAGGCAGTCCCTCAAGGACACAACCATACACCTCAAAATCACTTTAAGGTCCTAACATCTCGCTTAGGCACACAAACACATTCAGAACTACGATCTGGTTTCATTTCGCAAACACGCGAATACGTAGGCAGTCCCATTACAAGGGCATAACCAAATCCCCACACACATTCAATTTTCAAACCTTCAATTTGCAACCCATTGCACACACACGCAGAACTACGATCTGGTTTGATTTCGCAAACACGCGAATACGTAGGCAGTCCCCCAACAAGGACACAACCGCACACCAATTTCAATCTCAACCATCAACATCAATCCTCAAAAGCAGCCCACCCAGCTGCAGAAATTAATCTTATACCTCTTTACTAGGGGCTTCTTCCTTGAGACATCGCCCATTCCTTGTTTTGTCAAATTCCCACCTTCTCACTCTGGGGGGCTTCTCTTTCAAGACGCCACCCATCCTTCATCCTCAAACATCTTTTGAGTCTCAACTACAGTCCAAAATAAAACCGCCCATAGCCTAGGGCTCGGTTCGGACGATGACAAAGGTCTTGGTCCCGCTCTCTAAATCATCATACCTCGAGAAGGGATCTCCAACAAGCAAACGGAGGTAAAGATGTCTGGAGAAGATAATCAATTCATGTTCCCCAGCCAAGCGGACCTTCTACCTTAGGGATTTGATACGCGTTGTCACCCTTTCTTGGCTAGGAGTTGCACTTACATGTGCAAAGTCTATTAGAGTCACCCCGTGTCGTGTCGATACTGAGTTTGTATCACATTCACGACCGTATGTTTGCCAGTCTGTCAGTATGCGTCCATGTGAGTCAATATCGCAACGGTCACGTGTCTGCAATATATCAAATCATAGATCTACGAGTAACAAGACTCGCCTTTAAGCTTCACAACATTCAAAACTTCTATCTCCCTTCGCGTGAGATATTACATGCTAGTTGCTTATATGCTAAGCGCTCACATGTCTATGTGCTAATGTGCTTATATGCTTACATGCCTACGTGCTTGTCTATGCGACTGCGGATTTGGGTGGTCACTAACCATGCAGGTAATCTGAGAAGACAAACGCACTCTAACTGAGTACTGGGATCTTCCCAACAAACATCGACCCATCAAGTCCAAGGGCTTTTACCCAGACGATTACATGGCATACGCTACCTCCCAACGAGCAACAACTCATATCCCCGGCGAGTCCTGAGAAGTTTCTAACTCCCCAGCAAGTGCCGATTTTCAAATGAAAGTCCCACAGGTCTTTCAAAGATCCCCGCAACATCATTTATGATCCCGATGCAGCGCTCTCCCTAAATGGTTTTCCAAAGAGCTTTGCTTACATGATTCATCCACACGGAGCTCGTTTAGGGCGCCCATCAAGTCGGAGTTCGTTGCTCCCTAGCCGAACCTGTCAACGTCGGCCTGGTTGGAAGTCATTATCAGACGATATCTAGAAGTTAGCCCAATGTTCCAGGCTTTTTCCCGAAGTCGATTATTCGACCATCCATGGCTGGCGAGCCTATACGCACCATCGATGGGTGGCGAGGCTTTGCGCGCAAACGAGAATTATTCAAGGACATATCCCAAAGATGCCTCAGGTATGACTCCTTTCTATGGCCGGCGAGCCTCAAAACGCACCTTCAACATAGCTGGCGAGCCTTTGCACAAGCACAAGAAGAATTTCAAGGACATATCCCGAAGATGCCTCAGGTATGACTCCTTTCTATGGCTGGCGAGCCTCAAAACGCACCACCTTCAACACCGGCTGGCGAGCCTTTGTCCGCAAATAAGAAACAATTCAAGGACGTATCCCGAAGATGCCTCGGGTTTGACTCCTCCACACAGAAGGCGAGCCTTTGTCCGTAAACAAGATACGACTCAAGGACATAACCCGAAGATGCCTCGGGCGCGACTCCTCCACACTGATGGGGAGCCTTTATCCGCAAACAAGATACGACTCAAGGACATATCCCGAAGATGCCTCAGGTATGACTCCTTCTTATGGTTGGCGAGCCTTTATACGTAGTCTAATAGACTTTAAACGAACCGAACCGGAAGTCGACAGACTCTAACCTGTTCTCAACGGCAGGTCCTTGACTCGAATCCCCGAGTCGCCTCGACGTCGCCCTTCCCGACGGCAGGTCCTTGGCTCAAACCTTTTTGAGTCGCCTCGACGTCGCAATGGTCTTCAGGTTGTAATCTTCGATTGACCTGGAGATCATACTTTGACTTTCGCCCTGTCCAAGCCTCAGTCAAAGTGGGGGCTCTGTAGATACCCAGTATCTGCAGCTTCAAAAAACCACCCGATGATGATCGGACTGTAACGTGTTTTTGATATGCGTGCGTGGATTGGCTATACATGAGACGGTTTAATGCACTACTCGAATATGAAAAATGATTTCATAAATGGTTTTCTAACTTCATTTGCATTAAAATAACACTATTTAGAGTTAAAACCGTCTTCGGACCCAAAACCGACTCAGAAACCCGCAACTCGAGTCAACCTGAGTCTAACCGAGTCAACCCAAATCTCAAATGTCAAAAATAATGCCATGAATGTCTTCATCATGTCATTTCCATTAAAATGACCCTAACTAGAGTCAAAACCGACACCGAGCCAAAAACCGACTCGAAATTCAAATCCCGACTCACACGGGTCAAACCCGAGTCAAGCACACAAAACACCTACCTCAAGTAACACCTAAAATCATCTTATTAGATGCCCATATTGTTACACGACATCCTATTTGATTACCACAAATCAATAATGGATGGAGAATTGGCCACGTCCAAATTGAAAGGGACAATACACCCCTTTCAGTCACGGGGTGGCTCGCGCCTAAAGCAGGTGTCTGCTTAGCCTCTAAGCAAACACAACCAACCTACCATCCCACATTTCTCTATAAATACCAACCTTCACACAACATAATATTCACGCGAGCGTCCGCCCCCTCACATCTCCCTTAAACTTCTAGAATCGACTTCCTAAGTCACAAAATCGACACGTGTTTACGACCTACCGATCGTAAACACAAGCCTTACACATATTGTTTGGTACCGTCGCCAAGCGTTCGACCGACCCATTCGACCAACTCAACATTAATCAACATGTTTTAATTAACATATTTTCAAAACCAAATCCTTTTTTAAGGCACTCTTTTTAAACTTCTTTGATCGTGAGTAGTCGCTACGAGAAAACCGTCTCTAAAGTCGCCTACGTCGCAAACATCAATATACGTAAGTTTGAGGGTGTAAATATCTCATTTATTTCATGTCTTTACTGTTTTTATGAGTTTATATGCATGAACAATGCATA
Organism: Silene latifolia; assembly: GCF_048544455.1. NCBI lineage: Eukaryota > Viridiplantae > Streptophyta > Magnoliopsida > Caryophyllales > Caryophyllaceae > Silene > Silene latifolia. Next base: position 131,871,066 of record NC_133531.1, on the reverse strand, counting down.
ACACGATTCAAATATAGGTTAGACGAGCCAAAACCGATTTTTGGCCTGAGACAGAAGCCCCTTGCTATGCAGGGAGGTTCGCGCCTCTTGTGGGTGTCCAGGTCAGACTCAACCGTGATTGTTCTCGTCTTTCCTCTTTATTTCATTTATTATTTGTAATCGGTTTTTACCATTTCAAATATTTCAAATCATTTTTATGACAAACTTTTTAACCATAAATCATAATCACCCTTGGTTCCATATACCATGACGGTTTAATCTGTGACTCGGTGATATTAATTGGTTAATTACATTTTAAAAGAAATTCTTTTCTTTTATGTACCATTTCAATTCATTTTTATGATGAACATATTTTGACCATTATAAAATCATCCTTTGGTTCCATATACCATGACGGTTAAATCCGTGACTCGATGACTTTATGGTTAATTACATTTTAATGGGTATTTTAACACCCTTTTCTTTAATTACCATTTTCTCTTTTATTTACACTTGTAAACATATTAGTCATAATTCATAATCATCCTTGGTTATTTATACCATGTCGGTTTAATCCGAGTACGATGACAAACTTGACTAATTACAAATAATTGAACTTAACATAATTAGTTCAAATCAAACATTTTACATTTTTATTTGTAAACGATGCTTTTCAAACATGCAAATCCGACAACGAATATTACTAACGCAATGGTAATTATTTCGAGTCATGCAAACAACATTTGCAAATTATTTAATCACAAATACGGTTTTAAATAACCTTTTCAAGAACCAGGAGACACCCCCTTGGGCCGCCTCATGGCTCGCGCCCCAAGTGGCCGCCTGTTTTCATACTTTAAAACCTGGGCAGAGCCCCTTCCTTCGCCAATAGGCTCGCTCCCCAATGGGGCTGCCTGGCACTGTTCTGCCCCGTTTTAGCATTTGTCTAGGACGATCCCGATTACGGTTAATCCGAATACATGATGGATCAGATTGACAATCTTACGTTTTTACACTTTGTCATTTGACATCCTTTTTCAAATAAATGGATCGTGTTAAGCATCATAACCCGAACTTGGTAAATGGATGTTTAATTTCCGTTTTCACATGCAACTCAATCTAAATCCAACTTGACATCTTATGCTGGATATTTGGATTAACAAACCGACTTAGAAAGCTCTCACATGTTAGGTTTAAACTATTGGATGTGCATTCATGCATTTACACCGTCTTATCAACTTTTGCACTTAAACAATCACGATCGATTAGTAGAGGCCGCTAACGCGGTCGGGATTGGGTGACCGATTAAAGGGCTTCCCAATACGTACCCTCACCCCTTACTCAGAACCTTTTGATAGTGGATGGCCTTATCCAGGGCGTACGAGAGTCATTTTGGGCATAGAATGCTAATATGGGGACGAATCCTTATCTTTAGTGCCTATGTCAAACACCGCTGTTTGCCTTGATTGACCTAGGTATAAAGTAGATTCGAACGAGTTCCAAGCATCCCACAAATGCTTGGTGGCGACTCCAAACATCTCTACATCGTTTCGCGGCCCTTGCCGAGACGATACCGACCGATCTAAAGCGATCCGGTCGAAAGCATTTTTACGCCGCCGAGCGTGGTTTTTAAAGAGACCTCTGCATGTCCACCAGATCGGCCTGACGTGCAGGTGGCCCGTGACCGCGGACCGATAGGCGGCCTAAATCCGCGGACCGAGATGTGGCCCATGTCCACAGTATCGGCCATGTTTCAAAAACGTTTGCCATAAAAATATGGTAATCCGGGCATGTTCACCAGTCCTTGCAAAATTGGTGACTTGGATTGTCAAAGAGCTAGGCTTGATTTGGGTGCATCTATTAATGTTTTTCCCAATTACCTTTATGAGTCTCTTAAGTTGGGAACTTTGAAACCGACTCGTACGAAAATTTCTTTGGCCGATAGGTCGAACATCTATCCTAAAGGAATTGTTGAAGATGTCTTGGTGAAGGTGGGGGTATGATTTTCCCCTTCGACTTCTATGTGATTAAAATGGAACCCGAGAAAGGCCCAACTTCTATCTTGTTGGGAAGGCCTTTCATGAAAACTTCCAACACTAAGACATATGTGTCTAGTGTATGCCTTACCATGGAATTTGAAGGTCAAAGATTGAATATAGCCTTTATGACGCAATGAAATACCCTACCGAGACTTCCTCCTTATGTTTTTTAGAAGTTTTTGAACCAATTATTCAAACCGTGTATGAATTGTGTCAAAGTGACACCATAAATGTTGCTTTAACTAATGGAATGGTTGGAGAGGATATAGGGTATGTTTTGTCTTGTAATTTGAAGGAAACTATCCACGAGTTAGAGGGAAAATCCGCTAATGGAAGAGTGGGAAGAGAAGGAAGCAATCCGGAGGGCAGAGGGGAATTCTCACCGTGCGAAAAAATAGGGTCCAAAATTCGCACCGTGCGAGTTCTCTATTGTCCGGGATTTTTGCTTCGTTTCTTCCAGTTTGTTAGAGGATCTACCAAAGGAGAAACTCATTCCTTCTATTTTCTAGGCTCCTATTGTTGAAATGAAGCCCTTGCCAACCCACTTGAACTATGCTTTTCTAGGAGATGAAGAAACTTTACAGGTAATTATTTCAAGCAAGCTTTCAAGTGAGCAAGAAGAGGCTCTCATTCGAGTTCTAAAGCAACACAAGGAAGAAATTGGGTGAATAATGGCCGATATCAAAGGCATTAGTCCCACCTTATGCGTGCACCGGATCCTTTTGGAGGATGAAGCGAAACCCGTTCGCCAACCACAAAGGCGTTTGAACCCCCCAATGATAGAAGTTGTCAAGAAGAAGGTACTCAAACTTCTTTATATAGATATGATCTATCCCATCTTCGATAGTCAATGGTTAATCCAACCCAAGTTGTACCAAAGAAGTTCGTGGTAACGGTAGTCGAAAATCATGAAGGTGTTTTGATTCCCACTCGAGTTCAAAACGGGTGGAGAGTATGCATCGACTACCATAGGTTCAATGTGTTGGAATAGATGTCCTCCGACAATAATGCGATCACAATTGTCGATCATATTGATTACACATTTAAATCTCATTACAAGAATACAGAAGGGATGATACATTACATATATAGTCAACTGGTCCACACATATCGGTAATGATTGGCTGGCTAGAGTTTGACATTACTGTCGTACGACGGCGGTGATCAGTTGATCCCTTGAGGTCACACCTAAAGGAAGATTCCCTTAATTGAAAAGGTTAATTAATTGTATGACGATACAGATTAATTAATTCCTTAAAATTGAACAAATTATTATAAGAGAGAAAAATGACATCTTATTATAATGTGATTAAATGAGATTTTATTTAGTAATTTAAGAAGTTATATTACTAAAATTAATCGGTGTTTGCGAAACACGCGAGATGAGAATGATAAGTTAGTTATAATTACAAAATGTTGTGAATTATACTAACTAGTAATTAAATGACCATTTTATGAGAAAGTAATTTTAAATTACTAGTCAATTTGTTAAATATGATTTATTTAATTTGTAAATGATATTTAATTTGTTAAATATGCATTTTAAATTAAAACATGACATAAGACATGTCACATGTCACATGACATACAATTGTACAATTGACAAAAATAAAATGGACTCCATATTACTACATCAAAACCGAAATTGGTGGGCAAGCTTTAGAAATTTTGTCTTGTTCATTTGTCTTATTCATTTGTCTATGACACTTGATAGTGACTTGACCATGACAAATCCTTACACCAATTTGTCTTGTGAAGACAAAAAGAAAAAGAAAATTGGTCCATATACTAATAGACCAACCGGTTTTGAAAGAGAGATTGAGAGGATTTTTCCTCATTTTTATCATTCTCTTATGTTTTTCTATAAAACTACTTTCTCTCTCTTGTTCATCATAAAAAATCAAGTTTGATGAATCTAATTTGTACAAATCAAATACTAATAATACTAGTAGTAGTATATGAGCATTAGTAATCAATTTTAAGGTAAACCACATTACAAATATCTAGTACATATTAGTTTGTGGGATTGAGGGATAGTTTTGGGTGCTACTAATTGGAGGGCTTCTATTTTGAAGTCATGTATGTTCATCCATTATTGGAAAGCTCAAGAACTAACAGGAAGGAGATCTTGTTGGTGCCCATTTGACCGAAATTTAGATGGTGAGAAATTGATTTTCTTATCTCTTCTTATTTAGTTTGCATGCATAAGATTTGTAATTAATTTTATGACTAAATTAATTTAGAACATATATGATTATGTTAAGTAATGAGATATAGATTTCAAAAAGCAGTATCAAGAGCACAAGGTTGTTTGCATGCAAATCGGTTATTGTTTTTCCGAGTTATACGATTAACATATAAAACTCATAAATTTGTGTTATTATGATATATCACGAAATTTATTATGCATGTTAAAGTTTCTGATCCTAAAATGTATTTAGGATATTTTGATTAATTTATGGATTTTTATTGTTCATTTTATTTAATAATGGCATTAAAATGTGATTTTATGATAAAAATGTCATTTTTGGACGAAAATTAGCTAAACTTTGAATTTTCCAGTGGTTTTTGGATATGTTTTCACATATATTATTTTTAGATGATCTGGAAAGTTTCAAAATTTTTGGAGTTTTATGCTCGAAATATGGATTTTTCATGATAAAAATCGAATTTTAATGAAAAATAGGTTAATATGAGAAATATTTTGAATCTGGTCATAGAAATTTAGTATGGTGTCACATGAAATTTTAAAAGATGTGTGTAAAATAATAGGCTATAATGAAGACTTCATGCATGATTTATGGATTTTTGATGAAAAATAGCATAAATAGTGACTTAATTAGTGAAAAATTGCTAAAACATACTTCATGACTAAGGAAAAACGTCACATGTTGCATTTTATTATCGTTTTCAGATCTAAAATTGAAAAGTTGGTGAACATAATTTTTCTCATGTTTTTATGATTATAATTGTTAAATCCGATAAACCGTAACATTGTTTTTCCCGATAATTTTCGAAATTTTTAACCTAAGTTTTTAAACATTATGAGTGTCATGGTATTTTTCCAGAATGTTCATGAGTTTAAATTTCAAATTTTGAATTTATTTGAAATTTTTGTGATTTATTTGAAGTTTATAGCATTTTTGTTGTAATTTTTGAGTCCTCTAATGAACAATTTTAAGAAATATAAGTTAATTATAGTCAAATTGTTAGTGGAGACTAATTTTGAGTCCTAAGATGGTTAGGGTAATTAACTTGTGCATAAATATGATTTTATGTAATTTATTGTGATTTTAGAAGGTTGAATCACGCAAATCCGTAAAAACCGATTAATATACGATATTGGCTCCTTAAAGGCGATTTAGCATAAAATTGGGCATGTTCATACATATTATAATGCTGCAGTTTATTTATGATTGTCATAATTTTATTTTATGTAATTTTGAATTATGTAAATTTTACTTAGTATGGCCTTAGTTTTTTAATTGGTATTACCCGAAATGTATGGGAATATCGATTCGGTTGTAATTTATTGTGATCTCGTATCACCGTTTGGTAATTTAATAGATTTATTTTATTTTAATTACAAATGCATAATAGGATATTATGTCATTTGTTATGTAATTTATTTATTCCGGAGATCCTTGAAGACGATGTCACTCAAAAAGGAAATCCATTAAAGACGGTGTTGCCTCGAGATGCGTGCCTCAACCGAAGTTCAAGGGACCAATGGAGTTGGTTTCCGAATATGTAATAGTTAATTAGATTTACTATTTTAGGAAGGCCATACTAGGATTTCATTATGCTTTGCATTTTATTTATACGTTGCATGCATCGCTAAATCGCCATAACTAAAACATGCATTATCATTTTAATCGAGTTTATCGACCGTGTCAATTACAATTATCGTAGTTCACCGCTTTAGTTCACTTAAAACGTGATAGATAATAAATTGACATGACCTCTCGCTAAAATAAACAATTGAGACTTAGCCTTACCAAAAATTAGAAACCCATGAAGTACCAGTTTCGCAAGGGAGTTGAGTCGGCTTTACCGTAAGACAAACCTTGTTACGTTGGTGAAGTGGGTGATAAATGTCTACCCACCGAATTTATAAAGATGAGGGTTGTTTTCGGCTTTACCGATGCCCAAGTTGATGTAAATTTGGATCATGGACACATTTATTCGAAATTTGGGTTGAACACAACGAAAGTATTCTCGACGGTTACCGTATGTGTTTCGGGCTAAAGATAAATATTAATGTAATTTTATCGACCAAGAGTTCTAAAAGTAGAATCGATTAAAGAGTTAATCCACCGAGTTATATTGATAAGGGTTGTATTCGGCTTTACCGATGCCCAAGTTAATATGGATTTGGGTCTTGGAATCATTTATCATAGTTGGGTAGAGGTCACTATGTAAATGCTTTACTTGCTATTTACAAGTATTATTATAACGATGAATGTTTTGTTTTTCATTATTCCGTTATCATATTGTTCTATTTCTTTACCACAATTCATATACGATATCATTTCGTTTTTGATTCAAATCTCCATTAAAACATCGTAACTAAAGACAAATATGAATTTACTTCTAAAACCTCAAATAAACCATTGCTAAGGATGTCTTGTAAAGAGTATAGATAAAAGTTATTCATTATCAAACAGGTTTTTGATTCTTGACTAACACATCTACTTACAAAGAATTGTTTTTCCATATACTTAATTGAATTAAGTACCTCTAAATGATAAATTGTTTTGGTAATTAGATTTGTCAGAATTCGTAAGTGACCAAAATAACGCAACCACTTCAATGAAAGTTTTAAGACTAAAACGAACAAATGAAGAGTAATCTTCATGAATTCAATTTTGCTTCTCAAAGCAAAGACTCATTGAAATGAGTGGGAGCATTCTCTTAAACCGTTAAGATGAGGACGAGGTTCAAGAAGTAAAGATTATAATGGAATTGATACAAGGTAATGTTAAAAGTAAAGTTATTGAGAATAACGACACTAAACCTATCAATCCCGACTGATAAAGTTTCCATTGTCTTAAATGTTGGACACTAGAAAGGAAACTACCCCAAATTATTGAAGAATCAGCAAGTTAGTTGTGGGACATCTAATGAGACCTTCTTCTTTAAATGTTTATTCGATTAACATAAGTTTTGCTAGTATTACTTCGTCAATATTAGAAACCAATGGTGGTTTTCATCATTGTACTTGATACATAGGATGATTAGAATATGACGACTAGCAACAATGATGTTGAGAGATAGAGTCATTGTATACTCAATCTAGTTTTTGGGTTTAGAGTTGTACTTAATTATGATTATTAAGTGAATAAACTCTAAATAAGAATATAAACTTGTTAAGATACAAAAGAGGTTTCACTTTTGTGACCCTATACACCACGATTTGATGTATGGCTAGCCCATTATCAAGGTGTTTATATTCTAGACCAAACTAGAATGATATATCATGAAGATGATGCAAGACTCAAATTGGTAACCCAAGATTAAACCTTAAATTCTGGAATGATTAACGCAAAGAGTTATCGAGTACTCTTGAAACCATTAGATCTTATGGTATATGCGTATCTTGTATTCAAAGCAAGATGTCTCGTGCCTTTTGGTTGAAAAGGAGATCGAGGTTGTAAGTCATTGATTCAAAAGAGGTTGATCATTTTCTTTTACCAAAGATTTAGGTTGACACTAATGTGTTCACTTAATAATATAAATAGAGAAATCTTTGAAGAAATTCAAAGAGTTCAGGGAATCACGATTTAGTCGTGATGGGATTATCAAAGTGAAAACTTTGATATAAGCCAAAGGAAATGTGATATAGTATCACAAGTTAATCTCTCTTAGCATACATTATGGGATAATGTGTGGTTGGATAAAGAATTCAAACGCAGGACTTCAATCAAGTTATTTTGAATTACTTGACCATTTTGGGGATTTTATATTTTGTCTAAGTTATTTTTCCACTAAATTTAAAACAAATCATATGAGATATGAAATGGTAGGGTACCATGTTTGTAAGTTTTCACAAGAAACAAATGATCATTTTTCCCATTCAATTATCACGAGTACGACGGGTTTGCGGCTCGTGAAGCTGTCTTTCTAAAATACAAGTTTATTTCTAGAAGACAGAGTGGGAGAAATTATTCAAGAGCCACAAAGAATGCCACAAAGAATGTTATGTCGCAAGAAACTGGTCTTTCTTGGCTACATGAGACGTTTTGTGTAAGATGTTGTTCTTTAAAACCTAGGAGGTTAAACTCGTCACATGTTGAAAATGATGAATTCATGCTACTTATAAGAAAGTAAAGAGCTTATAACTTACAAAAGAAATCGTTTGATTCAAGTTGATTACTTCTAGAAAGTAATGAACATATGACTTACATGAGAATGTTTAAGCCACAACTCAATACAAGGCTTAGAGCCATGAAAATCCGAAATAAAAGGCTTGATTAGTGACAAAGGGTTTTGCACTAATGAAGACAGATTTCAAAGCATGATTGGTTGCAACGTGTTTTGTACTAGTTAAAATGCTTAAGTCTATTTGGATCTTCTTAGGGATTGTGTTTCATTATGAGGATACACATACAGCAAGTGAATCTAAAACCCACTTCTACAATTAGAAGGAATGTATTCAATACATGTCTTAAGTTTTGAAGATTCTTGCAATCCTAAGATAATGTGAAACTTAAGAAAGGGTCTTAAGTAGGACATCAATGAGTTGGAATCAACATTTTGATAATGTGATAAAACATTTCTCGATAAGTCGAGAAGTTGTGTTTATACATGAAGTTTAGTGGGAGTTACGGAAATTTTAATAGTCTTATATGTAGATGACATTTTGATCATTGCGAATGATTTAAGACATTGAAGAAATATAGTACATCTTTAATATACGGATTTATGAAGATAAATCCACATGATATTAATGTCGAATAAGGAATCTTATGATGATAAGATTCATGAGTAGTTCAATCGAGTTGAACATATTTGATTGATTCCATTTGCTTCCGCTGCCGGATCAATTAAATAGGAAATGATGTATAACACTTCATATACTTTGAGAATGATGAATTGTTTCAAAATCGAATTCAAGAAATAATTACCAAGTAGCCATATTGATTACCAAAGTGTTTTTGATGCAATTTTGTGTAAGGGTGTTACACAAGTGACAATTGACAATTGAGATTGCGCATGGTTTCCGACAAAACCATAATCAAAACACATTAGGATGGTTAAGATACCATTGTGGCTATGTTATTTAAGAAATATCGTTCTAGGCAATAAAGAACAATGAGAGATATTTATAACGGAAATTGAGTACACTTGCAATCATGAGATGTGCAAGAGGATGAGTCCCGCACACTGTGAAAACAGTGGGAGCTATTCTTAGGCTAGAGTGCCTATGTCTTGATTGGATCTCGACACGTACTCAGAAAGTTTTGTGATGTAAATGTATACATTACAAAGGAAAACGAGTATGTAGTAAGGTTGAGTAAGGTACAAGAAGTTGATAAAACCTACTAACCAAAGCCTTCTCATAGGCTAAACATGATGAGTCATGTCATTTCAATTAAATTGAGATGAACAACTACATTCAAGATCAAACTGGATTATAGAATATGAATTAGTAATCAGGCATTGACTATTCATATGTGATAATTGAAGGAAAAGTAGATCTATATACTAACATATTCATATATGTATTATTTTAATTTGTCATAAAATTAATAAATGATCTTATGCATGCAAACATATAAACAAAATAAAGAAGAAACATTCATCCTTACATTGGAATTTCGGTTTCTAGGGCACAAGAGAGATCTCCTTCTCTCTTGTTCTTGTGCTTTCCTTTATGGATGAACAAAGACCCAAGTATAGGATCTCTCCCAAGGATTAATACCCAAAGCACACTCTTAATAAAATTAATATTATGTATACTAGACAATATTAATTTTGTAAGAAAAATTGACCCAAAATAATTTGGTTTTTATCTCCCAAAAACCGGTTAGGAGAGGAGAAGAGGAAGGTGAAATATTTTTATCTCTCTAAAAATATTTTGGTGGATGAATGAATGAATGATACAACAAAAACATTTTTGTGTATATTAGGTAAAATAAGAGGAAAAACCAAGTGGTTTTTCCTCTCCAAAAACCGGGTGGAAGAGGGCATGGGAGGGAGCCAATGCATGCTCTAGTTGCTTTTCACAATGAACAATAGGTTTTGCATGGCTAGTCTTTAGGTAATAATCATGTTCTCCACTAATTTAATCAACACAATATTAGCCTAATACTCCCTCAATTTCGGTCCATTTAGATAATATGGACTCCATATTATCTTTGTCAAAATGTCAATTTGTCTTATGTCACATGTCATATGTTACATAAATTTGTTATGTATTTTTAACATATTAAAAATCAACGTATTAATAAAAATACGTCATATACAAAAATCGACTTATTAATTCATAATTACTTGTACCAAAATATTTTACCAATTATAAATCACAACAATTTGTATTTATAATAATTCATTCAAATTCAATTGTTTCCTTAAACAATAATTTCATCTGAGTAATGATACAATTCGATTACTCAGACCGTATCTCATTTAATCAAATTTCAATGAGATACGTAAATAATACTTCCAAAATCGTCCGTCAATTTTAAATAATTTAATTGACTCGTAACGTTATACGATTAATTAAATGATCAATTAAGAGTTTTGCCCTATAGGTATGACCTAGGGGATCAACTGATCACCACCGTCGCACGACAGTAATGTCAAACTCTAGTCAGCCAATCATTACCGATATGTGTGGACCAGTTGACAGTAAGATATTACTTCCCAATTGTATTCTTTATAATGAGACTTAAACATGTGATCATCATGATCAACAGTCGTGATCACATTATTGTCGGAGGACACATATTCCAACAATCTCCCACTTGTTCTCGACAAGTGTGCGTCACCAATTCTCTTGTCCTATTACTATCTCCCACTCAATGCAAGGTGTCTTTCAGGTCGTACTTGTTGGAATATGTGTCCTCCGACAATAATGCGATCACGACTGTTGATCATGATGATCACATGTTTAAGTCTCATTATAAAGAATACAATTGGGAAGTAATATCTTACTGTCAACTGGTCCACACATATCGGTAATGATTGGCTGACTAGAGTTTGACATTACTGTCGTGCGACGGTGGTGATCAGTTGATCCCCTAGGTCATACCTATAGGGCAACACTCTTAATTGATCATTTAATTAATCGTATAACGTTACGAGTCAATTAAATTATTTAAAATTGACGGACGATTTTGGAAGTAATATTTACGTATCTCATTGAAATTTGATTAAATGAGATACGGTCTGAGTAATCGAATTGTATCATTACTCAGATGAAATTATTGTTTAAGGAAACAATTGAATTTGAATGAATTATTATAAATATAAATTGTTGTGATTTATAATTGATAAAATATTTTGGTACAAGTAATTATGAATTAATAAGTCGATTTTTGTATGTGACGTATTTTTATTAATACGTTGATTTTTAATATGTTAAAAATACATAACAAATTTATGTGACATGTGACATGTGACATATTGACAATTGACAAAAATAATATGGAATCCATATTATGTAAGTGCCGAAAATGGGAGGAGCATTAGTCTAATATTGTGTTGTTTAATCATGATTAGTAAACACAATGATTACTAATAAGAGTAGGCATGCAACCCTAGTTTGCATTGTTAAGGCAAACAAGGGCATGCATTGGGTGAGCTCTCTTCCCTCCTCTTCCCTCCTACCCGGTTTTACCAAGGGAAAGGCAAGGGTTTTGCCTTAGTTTTTTGCTTAACACATTACTCCTTATGTGTGCTAATTCATCCCTATCATTCACTCATCCAAAATACATTTTCTAGAGAGAATAAAAATCCTCCTCTTCTTCTCTCTAAAAACCGAAACATTTAAGTGTTTTATAAATATTTTGGTTCAATTTTCTACTAGATTAATATTATACTAGTACTTATAATATTAATTAGATTAAGAGTTAAGCTTTGGGTATTAATCCTAATGAGAGATCCTATACTTGGATCTTGTTCTTCCATCTTAGGAAAGCTCAAGAACAAAAGAAAAGGAGATTTCTTTTGTGCCCAATAAAACCGAAATCACCAATGTAAGAACATGATTTCTCCTCTATTTTATCATATTGTTTTCATGCATAAAATCCTTATTTAATTTTATGACAAATTAATTTTAACATATATGAGTATGTTAGTATGTATATAGATCTACATTTCCTTCAATATATGTTAGTATGTATATAGATCTACATTTCCTTCAATCGGTATCATGAGCCACGGTTTTTGCATGTAAATCGGTTAAAAGTTTTTCCGAGTTATAAAGAATAACATATAAAACTTGTATATTTTGTGTTATTATGATATATCACGAAATTCATCCATGCATGTTAATATTTCTGGTCCTAAAATATTTTAGGATATTTTGGTTAATTTTACGGATTTTTGTTGTTCATATTATTCAATAATGACATTTAAATATGATTTTATGAGTAAAAATGTCATTTTCGGTCTAAAATTTGCTATACTTCGAATTTTCCAGTTATTTTTGGATATGTTGTCACATATATTATTTTGAGATAACCTGTAAATTTTTATAATTTTTGGACTTGTTATGCTCGAAAAATGGATTTTTCATTATTAAATTCGGATTTAGGTGAAAAATAGGTTAATATGAGTTAAATTTCGAATCTGGTCATAGTTTTTTAATATGTTGTCACATGCAATTTTACAAGATGTGTGTAAAATAATTGGCTATATAGAAGTCTTTTTTCATAATTTATGGATTTTTGAAGGAAAATAGCATAAATAGTGACATTATTAGTGAAAAATTAATAAAACATAATCTATGACTTAAGAAAAACATCAAATGTTGCATTTTATTATCATTTTCAGATCTAAAATTGAAAAGTCAATGGATATTTTTTTTCTCATGTTTTATGATTATTTTAGTTAAAATCGATAAACCGCAACATTGTTTTTCCGGAAAATTTCGAAATTTTTAACCTAAGATTTTGAACATTATGAGTGTCATGGTATTTTTCCAGAATGTTCATGAGTTTAAATTTCAAATTTTGAATTTATTTGAAGTTTTGTGATTTATTTGAAGTTTAAATAGCTTAATTTTGTATTTTTTGGACTATTAATGAACAATTTTAGTAATATAAGTTAATTATGGTCAATTTATTAGTGAAGACTAAATTTTGAGTCCTAAGTGGTTAGGGTAATTAACTAGTGCATAAATATGAATTTATGTAATTTTTGTGATTATAAAATGTTGAAATCACGCAAATCCGTAAAAACCGAGTAATATACGATATTGGCTAATTAAAGGCGATTTAGCATAAAATGAAGCATGTTCATACATATTATAATGCTGCATTTTTCCTTTATGATTGTCATAATTTTAATTTATGTAATTTTGAATTATGTAATTTTACTTAGTATGGCCTTAGATTTTAATTGGTATTTCCCGAAATGTATGGGAATATCGATTCGGTTGTAATTTTATTGTGATCTCGTATCACCGTTTTGTAATTTAATAGATTTATTTTATTTTAGTTACAAATGTATAATAGGAATTATGTAATTTATTATGTAATTTTATTCATTCCGGAGTTCCTAAAGACGGATTTCTTCAAGAATGGCGATACATAAAGACGGTGTTACCTCGAGATGCGTGCCACAACCGAAGTTCAAGGGACCAATGGAGTTGGTTTCCGAATATGTAATAATTAAAGAGTTTTTCTATTTTAGGAAAGGCCAAACTAGGATTTATTTACTTTTATGCTTGCATTTTATTTTATGTCACATGCATTGCTAAATCGCCATAACTAAACATGCATTGTCATTTTATCGAGTTCTTCGACCGTGTCAATTAGAATTATCGTAGTTCACCGCTTTAGTTCACTTAAAACGTGATATATAATAAATTGACATGACCTCTCGCTAAAACAATTAATTGAGATATAGCCTTACCAAATAGTAGAAACCATGAAAACCTATTTCGCGAGGGAGTGCACTCGGCCCTACCGGGGTACAAACCTTGTTACGTAGGGGAAGTGGGTGATGAATGTTAATCCACCGAATTCATGTTGATAAGGGATGTATCGGCCCTACCGTGCCCAAGTTGATATGGATTTGGATCATGGACACATTTATTCGAAATTTGGATTGAACTCAACAAAAGTTTTTGATAAGGGATGTATCGGCCCTACCGTGCCCTTGTCAAATGTGTTTTGGGCTAAAGATAATTGTTAAATGTAATATTATCGACCAAGAGTTCTAAAAGTAGAATCGATTAAACGTTAATCCACCGAGTTATATTGATAAAGGAAGAATCGGCCCTACCGTGCCGAAGTCGATATGAATTTGGGTCTTGGAATCATTTATCTAGTTGGGTAGAGGTCACTAGAAAAATGCATAAAACTTGTTTAATTCAAACATTTTACAAGTATTATTGTTAAAACGACATTTGTTTTATACCTTCTATTTTGTTTTGTAGACCACTTCTTTTTCCTCATAACAATGGCAACACCAACACCAACCCCTAATGCCACGCCTCTCGCTAGTTCGTCTTGGCTCCGATCCTTTATGGATCGATGTAAACTTAAAAAGAATGGGTCAAATTTCTCCGATTGGGATGCCCAACTCAAATTAGCCGCCGAAGGTGACGACAAGCTTCGTTACCTTACCGAGGCCTCTCCACCCGAACCCTCCACTAGGTCCACCGCGGCCACTAGGGAAGCATATGAGGCTTACCAAAAGGAGTCCGCCGCAATGAAAAATGTCTTGATATTTGCGATGGAGGCGGACCTCCAAAGGAGAGCCTTTAAAATGGGCAATGCTAATGAGATTTACTCCAAACTTGTGACCATGTTTTCACAAACTCCGCGGATCGTCCAATATGAGGCGGCCGCGGCATTCTTTGATCTCGACTTCAAAGAGGGCCAAAAGGTTAGCCCTCATGTGCTCAAACTCATGGAGCTTGACGAGACCTTGAAAATTCAAAAGGTTGAAATCCCCAAAGAACTCATCGTAGATAGGATTCTACACTCCTTGTCCAAAGTCAAGGCATATGTGCAATTCCGGGTGAATTTCAACATGCAAGACAAGGATGTGTCTCTCGAAGAATTGCATAAGTTACTTGTGCAAGCCGAGAGGGACATGGGGTTAAATGTGAACCCTCCCAAAGATGTGCTTAACATAAGCACTAAGAGTAAGGGGAAGTTCAAGAAGAATGGGAGAAAGGGCAAGAAGCAAGCTCCCACATTCACCAAAGCTAAGCCTAATGAAGCTAGCACTTCTAAGATCAAGAAGGGTCCTCTTGATAAATGCCATTATTGTAATGGTATGGGACATTGGAAAAGAAATTGTTCCAAATACCTTGGTGATATCAAAGCTGGAAAGATTACTCCAGTAGGTAAATGACTATCCTTCTTTTATGTTTCTAATTCAACTATGGTATTATGATGCAAAGTTGTGATAATGTATCTCCCTTTTTATTGTAAATAGGGCCTCCACCAAGCAAAGACAAGGGAAAGGAAAAGCAAGCATGAGAAACCATCAAGAAGCTAGGGATAGCTTTTATGGAGCTTTGCTTTTCATTGTCTTATTTTAAATTATGTTTTGGATTTTAGAACCTAATTTTTTTCCGTGTTCGACATGGAAAGGTATTTTGGATAATGGTTTGTATTTTGGATAATGGTGACTTGGTTTGTAACCCAAGTCACCCGTTTTATCATTTTATCCTTATGTTCTAAAAATTCATATTTAAGATGCTTGTTCTTAGAAACGTATAACTTGAAGTGATCTAATAGACAAAGATAATGACGGGTTTCATTATATGTCCACATGCTTAAGGCTTGTGTATGATCATTTATAAAGTAAATTGAGTCTATAAACTCTCTTAAAGGAATGTCTATCACCAAGTACACATACAATATCTAAATCTATTAGTCAACCTATGAGGTAGTTCTCCTTATACTTCAAAAATCATTATTTGTGTCTCATATGCTATCTTTGAATCTCTAGCGTATTTATTCTAAAGATAGAGTGGGAGAAAAATGAGGACACAACACACGAGGGGAGATTAAACTTGTGTACTTGTGTAAATGAGATCTACGCAAGAGAACAATGATTTGCATAGAGGTATGTCTATTTATATAGTATACACAATGGATGAGATCTATGGTCTCAAACAAGTTCTATATGACTAAAGAGACCACGTGAAGTAATCGAAAGAAAGTATTCTTGAGATAACTACGTGAGGACACCAAAAGAAAGTTTTGGTATAAATGACTAATGTAAAGTCTTAATAAGAGTTTTTGACTAAGATTAGACTATTTTGTGATAAATTTTGACCTATAGTTTCAACCGAGATTTACTTAAGAGCCTAAATGAATCATAGTAACTTTCTAGTATATATACATACGAGATTTATGACTAGAAATTGCAAGGATTGATATACCGATATCTTCAAAAGCTAAGTTATGCATTAACCACGCAAATGTCATTACTTAACCTCATTGTGAAAATGATATGGTTAAACCTCCTTCCGAAAGGGTATTTCGAAGGACGTATTCTAAATATTATTTATATTTGAATAATGACATTGCTACACATCATTATGATATGTGTGAGTTAGATATTAAAATCTTTTTAACAAGGTTAAGATGAGACCACTTCAAAATAGGTATTTTGAAGGGATATGATGGGAACATATATGGTTCTATCTTAATAACTTGGCAAATGAAATTCTTCGATTTCAATTCCTTAAAAGTTCCGATTGAGAAGTCAATTTCAAAACATGTGGAATTAAGTGGGAGTTAGGCAATTATCATGTGAAGACATGGAATTTAGTGGGAGCAATCATCTTGAAAAAGTTATAACTCATCACTCATTGAAGAATGACGAGCTAATACCTTCCTTCATAAAGGAAGATTTGAGTTTTCAATTATGGATGAAAATGGACTATGATGAATCCCATTACATCAAGGGATGTTGGATTAGTATTGAGAGATACACATCACATCAACTTACATATAGGTTATTCATATGAATGAAAATGGAATTACCATTAGCAGTCATGGTCATTCATAGAACCTGAGAACGGTTGATCTCATGATTATTAGTTACTAATGTTTCCGCCATTAGAATAATCAAGCATATGTCCAATTATGAATCATATGCATAAGAGCATGATGATAGTTTGGTAAGCCATAATAGAAACGTCATGAATTCTCAAGTAGAATCCGATGAGCGATTTCGGTGTTTGACGGAATACTCTATTATGTGACAAGAGGTTGCACATATATATGAAATCCAAGCACATGGAAGGATTTATGAGAATCCTAAAACTTTCGAGCTAGAAAGAGAAATAAGAAGTTGTGGAAAGACACTTAGTTGAACAAGAAGTTGCTTAAAACTAATCTTTCCTAATAAGCTAGGACTTGTCAGAAGTGCTAGGCTAATCATCTTGACAATTGTTGTAAGATTCTACAAAACATTTACCTAGTGCATTGTGTGTGGATAGGTACTTGATCAGTACAAGTTATATCATTCACCACAAATTTGTTCGTTATGTGATAATCGATAAGAAAGTTCTTTCAAGTTAAAGAACCGAAACCAAGGTCGGGAACCTTGATGTGTACTTGGTAAGATTCATGCTATGAGAGAGAACGTGAATGTGAAGGAAATTGCAAGTGTAAGAAGTTTGAACACATGGACACATGGCATGTTAAACTTCTATTGCAATCAATAAGTGTTTACACTTACGATATACATCACAAGGTTGTAATATGATATTGACTACCCGAGTGTGATGTCGACATTTGTCGTTTAAGTTATTATTGACTCACCTTGTACCTTGTTACATCCAAACGGGTTGTGAAGACAATTGAACCCCCGTTAAAGGGAACGCGGATTAACATAGTATTTGCCCATAGTCACTTATATGAGGTGACGTCTCGAAGTGACAAGAGTGTGAGGCGATTGATGGCAAGTTCAAGTGCCATAGAGTCATGTGAGATGACTAGTCGATCACATAGGCAGACATCAGTTAGAACATTTTGTCGGGCCTAATGACCGCTTATAGAGTTCTGGCAAATTTATATAGCCTGGTCGTGGCGAGAGCTACTATAGTATTCAAATGAGTCGATTCTTTTGACTAAAGACTATTCACCTAAGATGGCACAGTTTCAGATTAACTTTGATTTGTGTTACTACGACCTTCGTAAATGGGGTCAAATGGGCATATTTTGGGTTATGATGGTCAAAGGCTAGTCGAAGGGAATGAGTGCGATAGGAATTGTCCACCCCTAGTCGGGGTTATAACAATATCTCGGGGCCACTCGAGGAGTAATGAATCTGAAATGCGTGGCCACGCTCGGAAGGTATCCAGAGTGGATAAATCCGGTCAATCAGTTATTCTCCAGATCGAGGAAACCACTTTCGATATGATCACTTGCAAGTACGACCTGAAAGACACCTTGCATTGAGTGGGAGATAGTGTTGATCATGATGATCACATGTTTAAGTCTCATTATAAAGAATACAATTGGGAAGTAATATCTTACTGTCAACTGGTCCACACATATCGGTAATGATTGGCTGACTAGAGTTTGACATTACTGTCGTGCGACGGTGGTGATCAGTTGACCCCCTAGGTCATACCTATAGGGCAATACTCTTAATTGATTATTTAATTAATCGTATAATGTTGCGAGTTAATTAAATTATTTGAAAATTGACGGACGATTTTGGAAGTAAAATTTACGTATCAAATTGAAATGTGATTAAATGAGATACAGTCTGAGTAATTGAACCGTATCATTACTCGGATGAAATAATTGTTTAATGTAACAATTAAATTTGAATGAATTATTATAAATACAAACTGTTGTGATTTATAAATTGGTAAAATATTTTGGCACAAGTAATTATGAAATTACTAAGTCAATTTTTGTATGTGACGTATTTTTATTAATACGTTGATTTTTAATATGTTAAAAATACATAACAAATTTATGTGACATGTGACATATTGACAATTGACAAAAATAATATGGAATCCATATTATGTAAGTGCCGAAAATGGGAGGAGCATTAGTCTAATATTGTGTTGTTTAATCATGATTAGTAAACACAATGATTACTAATAAGAGTAGGCATGCAACCCTAGTTTGCATTGTTAAGGCAAACAAGGGCATGCATTGGGTGAGCTCTCTTCCCTCCTCTTCCCTCCTACCCGGTTTTACCAAGGGAAAGGCAAGGGTTTTGCCTTAGTTTTTTGCTTAACACATTACTCCTTATGTGTGCTAATTCATCCCTATCATTCACTCATCCAAAATACATTTTCTAGAGAGAATAAAAATCCTCCTCTTCTTCTCTCTAAAAACCGAAACATTTAAGTGTTTTATAAATATTTTGGTTCAATTTTCTACTAGATTAATATTATACTAGTACTTATAATATTAATTAGATTAAGAGTTAAGCTTTGGGTATTAATCCTAAGGAGAGATCCTATACTTGGATCTTGTTCTTCCATCTTAGGAAAGCTCAAGAACAAAAGAAAAGGAGATTTCTTTTGTGCCCAATAAAACCGAAATCACCAATGTAAGAACATGATTTCTCCTCTATTTTATCATATTGTTTGCATGCATAAAATCCTTATTTAATTTTATGACAAATTAATTTTAACATATATGAGTATGTTAGTATGTATATAGATCTACATTTCCTTCAATATATGTTAGTATATATATAGATCTACATTTCCTTCAGTACTTGCAAGTGATCATATCGAGAGTGGTTTCCTCGATCTGGAGAATAACTGATTGACCGGATTTATCCACCATGGATACATTCCGAGCGTGGCCACGCATTTCCAGTTCATTAATCCTCGAGTGGCCCTGAGATATTGTTATGACCCTGACTAGGGGTGGACAATTCCTATCACACTCATTCCCTTCAACTAGCCACAGCCATCATAACCCAAAATATGCCCATTTGACCCCATTTACGAAGGTCGTAGTAACACAAATCAAAGTTAATCTGAAACTGTGCCATCTTAGGCGAATAGTCTTTAGTCAAAAGAATCGACTCATTTGAATACTATAGCAGCTCTCGCCACGACCAGGCTATATAAATTTGTCAGAACTCTATAAGCGGTCATAAGGCCCGACAAAATGTTCCTAACAGTCTGCCTATGTGATCGATTAGTCATCTCATATGACTCTATGGCACTTGAACTTGCCATCAATCGCATCACACTCTAGTCACTTCGAGACGTCACCTCATACAAGTGACTATGGGCAAATACTATCTTAATCCGTGTTCACTTTAACGGGGTTCAATTGTCTCCACAACCCGTTTGTATGTAACAAAGTATACGGTGAGTTAATAATAACTC
This sequence comes from Silene latifolia, assembly GCF_048544455.1. Taxonomy (NCBI): domain Eukaryota; kingdom Viridiplantae; phylum Streptophyta; class Magnoliopsida; order Caryophyllales; family Caryophyllaceae; genus Silene; species Silene latifolia. The sequence goes on along the minus strand of NC_133531.1, from coordinate 131,850,531 downwards.
AAACGACAAATGTCGACATCACACTCGGGTAGTCAATACAAGATTACAACCTTGTGACGCATATCGTAAGTGTGTAAACACTTGTTGATTTCAATAGAAGTTTAACATGTTACGTGTCCATGTGTTCAAACTTCTTAATCGTATTATCCTCTATATTCATGTTATCCTTCATAGCATGAACCTTACCAAGTACACATCAAGGTTCCCGACCTTGGTTTTGGTTCTTTATCTTGAAAGAACTTCCTTGTCGATTATCACATAACGAACAAATTTGTGGTGAATGATATAACTTGTACTGATCAAGTACTCCATCGACACACAATGCACTAGGTATATGTTTTGTAGAATCTTGCAACAATTGTCAAGATGATTAGCCTAGCACTTCTCACAAGTCCTAGCATATTTAGGAAAGATTAGTTTTGAGCAACTTTTGGTTCAACTAAGTATCTTTCCAAAACTTCTTATTTCTCTTTCTAGCTTGAAAGGTTTAGGATTTTCATAAATCCTTACGTGTGTTCGGATTCTCTATAATGTGTACAACCTCTTGACATATAACAGAGTATTCTATCAAACACTAAAATCGCTCATTGAATTCTTCTCGAGAATTCATGACGTTTCTACTATGGCTTACCAATGATTCATCATGCTCTTATGCATATGATTCATAATTGGACATGTGCATGATTATTCTAATGGCGGAAACATTAGTAACTTTTAATCATGTCATCAACTATATTTCGGTTCAAGGAACGACCATGACTGCTAATGGCAATTCCATTTCATTTAGATGAATAACCTATGTTTCTAGTTAATTTGATGTGTATCTCTCAATACTTATCCAAAATCTCATGATGTAGTTGGATTCATCATAGTCCATTTTCATCCAGAATTGAAAACTCAAATCTTCCTCTATGAAGAAAGGTATTAGCTCGTCATTCTTCAATGAGTGATGAGTTATAACCTTTTACAGGATGATTGCTCCCACTAAATTCCATGTCTTCACATGATAATTTCCTAACTCCCACTCAATTCTACATGTTTCGAAATTGACTTCTCAATCGCAACTTTTCAAGAATTGAAATATAAATTGCATTGCCAAGTTATTAAGATTAAACCATCTATGTTCCCATCATATCCTTTTAAAATATCTATTTTGAAGTGGTCTCATTTTATCTTTATGGAAAGAGATTTTAATCTCTAACTCACACATATCATAATGATGTGTAGCAATGTCATTATTTAAATATAAATGATATCTAAAACGCGCCCTTCGAAATACCCTTTTCGGAAGGTGGTTTAACCATTTCATTTTCATAATGAGGTTAAGAAATGACATTTGCGTGGTTAATGCTTAACTTAGCTATTGAGGATATCGGTATATCAATCCTTGCATTTTCTAGTCATAAATCTCGTTTATTTCCTAGGATGTAACTTTGATTCATTTAGGCTCTTAAGTAAAGTTGAAACTATTGGTCAAAATTTATCATAAACCAGTCTAAACTTAGTCAAAACTCTTGTTAAGACTTTACATTAGTCATTTTTCTTCCAAAACTTTCTTTTGGTGTCCTCACGTAGTTATCTTAAGAATATTTTCTTTCGATTACTTCACTTGGTCTCTTTAGTCATGTAGAACTATTCGAGACCATAGATCTCATCTATTTGGGTATACTATATGAATAGACATACCTTTTTCCAAATCATTCTTCATTGTGTAGATCTCATTTACACAAGTTCACAAACTTATCTTGGTGTGAGTTGTGTCCTCATTTTTCTCCCACTCTATCTTTAGAATAAATACACTATAGATTCAAAGATAGCATATGAGACACAAATAATTATTTTTGAAGTATAAGGAGAACTATCTCATAGGTTGACTAATGGTTTTAGATTTCGTAAGTGTACTTGGTGATTGACATTCCTTTAAGAGAGTTCATAGACTCAATATCACTTTATAAATGATCATACACAAGCCTTAAGCATGTGGACATATAATGAATCCCGTCATTATAGTTGTCTATTAGATCACTTTAAGTGAATAATCATATGTTTCTAAGAGCAAGCATTTAAATACGAATTTTTAGAACAAAGGATAAAATGATAAAACGGGTGACTTGGGTTGCAAACCAAGTCACCATTATCCAAAATAAAACCAATTATCCAAAATACCTTTCCATGTCGAACACGGAAACTTAAAGGTTCTAAAAATCCAAAACATAATTAAAATAAGACAATAAAAAGCAAAGCTCCATGAAAGCTATTCCTAGCTTCTTGATGGTTTCTCATGCTTGCTTTTCCTTTCCCTTGTCTTTGCTTAGTGGAGGCCCTATTTACAATAAAAAGGGAGATACATTATCACAACTTTGTATCACAATACCATAGTTGAATTAGAAACATAAAAGAAGGGATAGTCAATTATCTACTGAAGTAATCTTTCCAGCCTTAATATCACCAAGGTATTTGGAACAATTTCTTTTCCAGTGTCCAATACCATTACAATAATGGCATTTATCAAGAGGACCCTTCTTGATTTTTGAAGTGCTAGCATCATTAGCCCTTGCTTTGGTGAAAGTGGGAGCTTGCTTCTTACCCTTCCTCCCATTCTTCTTGAATTTCCCTTTGCTCTTAGTGCTTATGTTAAGCACATCCTTTGGTGGGTTCACATTTAACCCCATGTCCCTTTCGGCTTGCACAAGTAACTTGTGCAATTCTTCAAGAGACACATCCTTGTCTTGCATGTTAAAATTCACCCGGAATTGAACATACGCTTTGACTTTGGATAAGGAGTGTAGAATCCTATCTACAATGAGTTCTTTGGGGATTTCAACCTTTTGAATCTTCAAGGTCTCGACAAGCTCCATAAGTTTGAGCACATGAGGGCTAACCTTTTGGCCCTGTTTGAAGTCGAGATCAAAGAATGCCGCGGCCGCCTCATATTGGACGATCCGCGGAGTTTATGAAAACATTGTCACAAGCTTGGAGTAAATCTCATTAGCGGTGCCCATTTTAAAGGCTCTCCTTTGGAGATCGGCCTCCAACGCAAATATCAAGTCGTTTTTCATTGCGGCGGACTCCTTATGGTAAGCCTCATATGCTTCCCTAGAGGCGGCGGTCGACCTAGTAGTAGGTTCGGGTGGAGAGGCCTCGGTAAGGTAACGAAGCTTGTCGTCACCTTGGGCGGCTAATTTGAGTTGGGCATCCCAATCGGAGAAATTTGACCCATTCTTTTCAAGTTTACATCGATCCATGAAGGATCGGAGCCATGATGAATTAGCAAGAGGCGCGGCGTTAGGGGTTGGTGTAGCCATTTGTTATGAGAAAAAAAAAGTGGTCTACAAAACAAAATAGAAGGAGTAAAACAAATGTCGTTTTAATAATACTCGTAAAAATTTAATTAAACAAGTTTATATGCATTTTTCTAGTGACCTTTACCCAACTAGATAAATGATTCCAAGACCCAAATTCATATCAACTTAGGCACGGGGTAGCCGATGAAACCTTTATCAATATAACTTGGTGGATTAACCTTTTAATCGATTCTACTTTTAGAACTCTTGGTCGATAAAATTACTCTAATGTTTATCTATAGCCCAAAACACATTCAACAAGGGCACGGGGTAGCCGATGAAACCCTTATCAAAAACTTTTGTTGAGTTCAATCCAAATTTCGAATAAATGTGTCCATGATCCAAATTTATATTAACTTGGGCACGGGGTAGCCGATGAAACCTTCATCAACATAAATTCGGTGGATAGACATTTATCACCCACTTCCCCTACGTAACAAGGTTTGTACCCCGGGGTAGCCGAGTGCACTCCCTCGCGAAATCGGTTTTCATGGTTTCTACTATTTGGTAAGGCTATGTCTCAATTGATTGTTTTAGCGAGAGGTCATGTCAATTAATTATCTATCACGTTTTAAGTGAACTAAAGCGGTGAACTACGATAATTTTAATTGACACGGTCGATAAACTCGATAAAAAGAAGATGCATGTTTTAGTTATGGCGATTTAGCGATGCATGTGACATATAAATAAAATGCAAAGCATAAAAATCCTAGTATGGCCTTCCTAAAATAAAAAAAACTATTTAACTATTATATATTCGGAAACAAACTCCATTGGTCCCTTGAACTTCGGTTGTGGCACGCATCTTGAGGTAACATCGTCTTTATGTATCGCCATCTTGAAGAAATACGTCTTTGGGAACTCCGAGATAAATAAAATTACATAATAAATTACATAATTTCCTATTATACATTTGTAACTATAATAAAATTAAATCTATTAAATTACAAAACGGTGATACGAGATCACAATAAATTACAACCGAATCGATATTCCCACACATTTCGGGTAATATCAATTAAAAACTAAGGCCATACTAAGTAAAAATTACATAATTCAAAATTCCATAAATAAAATTATGACAATCATAAATAAAATACAGCGTTATAATATGTATGAACATGCTCAATTTTATGCTAAATCGCCTTTAAATAGCCAATATCGTATATTACTTGATTTTTACGGATTTGCGTGATTCAACGTTTTAAAATCACAAAAATTACATAAATTCATATTTATGCATAAGTTAATTACCCTAACCTCTTAGGACTCAAAATTTAGTCTTCACTAATTATTTGACCATAATTAACTCATATTTCTAAAATTTGTTCATTAATGGACTTAAAATTATAAAAATAAGCTATGATCTTCAAATAAATCACAAAATTTCAAATAAATTTGAAATTTGAAATTTAAACTCATAAACATTCTGAAAAAATACCATGACACTCATAATGTTCAAAAACTTAGGTTAAAAATTTCGAAATTTATCCGGAAAAACAATGTTGCGGTTTATCGGTTTTAACTAAATAATCATAAAAACATGTGAAAAATTATATTCATCAACTTTTCAATTTTAGATCTGAAAAAGATAATAAAATGCAACATGTGATGTTTTTCCTTAGTCATAGATTATGTTTTATTAATATTTCACTAATAATGTCACTATTTATGCTATTTTTCTTCAAAAAATTCATAAATCATGCACAAAGACTTCAATATAGCCTATTATTTTACACACATCTTATAAAATTTCATGTGACAACATAATAAATTTCTATGACCAGATTCAAAATTTATCTCATATTAACCTATTTATCACTTAAATCCGATTTTAATAATGAAAAATCCATTTTTCGAGCATAAGAAGTCCAAAAATTATGAAAATTTACAGGTCATCGCAAAATAATATATGTGATAACATATCCAAAAATCACTATAAAATTCGAAGTTTAGCTAATTTTAGTCCGAAAATGACATTTTATTCATAAAATCATATTTTTAATGCCATTATAATGTAATATGAACAATAAAAATCCATAAATTAACCAAAATATCCTAAAAACATTTTAGGACCAGAAACTTTAACATGCAAAAATTAATTTCGTGATATATCATAATAACACAAATTTTACAAGTTTTATATGTTATTCTTATAACTCGGAAAAACTTTTAACCGATTTGCATGCAAACAACCATGGCTCTTGATACCGATTGAAGAAAAAGTAGATCTATATACTAACATATTTATATATGTATTATTTTAATTTGTCATAAAATTAATAAATGATCTTATGCATGCAAACATATAAACAAAATAAAGAAGAAACATTCATCCTTACATTGGAATTTCGGTTTCTAGGGCACAAGAGAGATCTCCTTCTCTCTTGTTCTTGTGCTTTCCTTTATGGATGAACAAAGACCCAAGTATAGGATCTCTCCCAAGGATTAATACCCAAAGCACACTCTTAATAAAATTAATATTATGTATATTAGACAATATTAATTTTGTAAGAAAAATTGACCCAAAATAATTTGGTTTTTATCTCCCAAAAACCGGTTAGGAGAGGAGAAGAGGAAGGTGAAATATTTTTATCTCTCTAAAAATATTTTGGTGGATGAATGAATGAATGATACAACAAAAACATTTTTGTGTATATTAGGTAAAATAAGAGGAAAAACCAAGTGGTTTTTCCTCTCCAAAAACCGGGTGGAAGAGGGCATGGGAGGGAGCCAATGCATGCTCTAGTTGCTTTTCACAATGAACAATAGGTTTTGCATGGCTAGTCTTTAGGTAATCATCATGTTCTCCACTAATTTAATCAACACAATATTAGCCTAATACTCCCTCAATTTCGGTCCATTTAGATAATATGGACTCCATATTATCTTTGTCAAAATGTCAATTTGTCTTATGTCACATGTCATATGTTACATAAATTTGTTATATATTTTTAACATATTAAAAATCAACGTATTAATAAAAATACGTCATATACAAAAATCGACTTAGTAATTCATAATTACTTGTACCAAAATATTTTATCAATTATAAATCACAACAATTTATATTTATAATAATTCATTCAAATTCAATTGTTTCCTTAAACAATAATTTCATCTGAGTAATGATACAATTCGATTACTCAGACCGTATCTCATTTAATCAAATTTCAATGAGATACGTAAATATTACTTCCAAAATCGTCCGTCAATTTTAAATAATTTAATTGACTCGTAACGTTATACGATTAATTAAATGATCAATTAAGAGTGTTGCCCTATAGGTATGACCTGGGGATCAATCGATCACCACCGTCATCACGACGTAATGTCAAACTCTAGTCACCAATCATTACCGATATGTGTGGACCAGTTGACAGTAAGATATTACTTCCCAATTGTATTCTTTATAATGAGACTTAAACATGTGATCATCATGATCAACAGTCGTGATCGCATTATTGTCGGAGGACACATATTCCAACAATAATCGCATTTGTCGTTCGAGTTTTACTTTAAAACTCTTTTATTATACTTTGTTACATCCAAAAGGGTTGTACAGACAACATAGAACCCCGTTAAAGTGAACCCGGATAAACATGGTATTCGCCCATAGTCACTTGTATGAGGTGACGTCTCGAAGTGACTAGAGTGTGATGCGATTGATGGCAAGTTTAAGTGCCATAGAGTCATATTAGATGACTAGTCGATCACATAGGCAGACTGTTAGAAACACGTTGTCGGGCAGTGACCACTTATAGAGTTCTGGCAAATTTATATAGCCTGGTCGTGGCGAGAGCTACTATAGTATTCTAATGAGTCGATTCTTTTGACTAAAGATTGTTCGCCTAAGGTGGCACAGTTTCAGATTAAATTTGATTTGTGTTACTACGACCTTCGTAAATGGGGTCAAATGGGCATATTTTGGGTTATGATGGCTGTGGCTAGTCGAAGGGAATAAGTGCGATAGGAATTGTCCACCCCCTTGTCAGGGTTAAAACAATATCTCAGGGCCACTCGAGGAGTAATAAACTGGAAATGCGTGGCCACGCTCGGAAGGTATCTATGATAGATAAATCCGGTCAATCAGTTATTCTCCAGATCGAGGAAACCACTCTCGATATGATCACTTGCAAGTACGACCCGAAAGACACCTTGCATTGAGTGGGAGATAGTAATAGGACAAGAAAATTGGTGACGCACACTTGTCGAGGACAAGTGGGAGATTGTTGGAATAGATGTCCTCCGACAATAATGCGATCACAATTGTCGATCATATTGATCGCACATTTAAATCTCATTACAAGAATACAGAAGGGATGATACATTACATATATGTCAACTGGTCCACACATATCGGTAATGATTGGCTGGCTAGAGTTTGACATTACTGTCGTGCGACGGTGGTGATCAGTTGATCCCTTGAGGTCACACATAAAGGACGATTCCCTTAATTGAAAAGGTTAATTAATTGTATGACGATACAGATTAATTAATTCCTTAAAATTGAACAAATTATTATAAGAGAGAAAAATGACATCTTATTATAATGTGATTAAATGAGATTTTATTTAGTAATTTAAGAAGTTATATTACTAAAATTAATCGGTGTTTGCGAAACACGCGAGATGAGAATGATAAGTTAGTTATAATTACAAAATGTTGTGAATTATACTAACTAGTAATTAAATGACCATTTTATAAGAAAGTAATTTTAAATTACTAGTCAATTTGTTAAATATGATTTATTTAATTTGTAAATAATATTTAATTTGTTAAATATGCATTTTAAATTAAAACATGACATAAGACATGTCACATATCACATGACATACAATTGTACAATTGACAAAAATAAAAAGGACTCCATATTACTACATCAAAACCGAAATTGGTGGGCAAGCTTTAGAAATTTTGTCTTGTTCATTTGTCTTATTCATTTGTCTATGACACTTGATAGTGACTTGACCATGACAAAGCCTTACACCAATTTGTCTTGTGAAGACAAAAAGAAAAAGAAAATTGGTCCATATACTAATAGACCAACCGGTTTTGAAAGAGAGATTGAGAGGATTTTTCCTCATTTTTATCATTCTCTTATGTTTTTCTATAAAACTACTTTCTCTCTCTTGTTCATCATAAAAAATCAAGTTTGATGAATCTAATTTGTACAAATCAAATACTAATAATACTAGTAGTAGTATATGAGCATTAGTAATCAATTTTAAGGTAAACCACATTACAAATATCTAGTACATATTAGTTTATGGGATTGAGGGATAATTTTGGGTGCTACTAATTGGAGGGCTTCTATTTTGAAGTCATGTATGTTCATCCATTATTGGAAAGCTCAAGAACTAACAAGAAGGAGATCTTGTTGGTGCCCATTTGACCGAAATTTAGATGGTGAGAAATTGATTTTCTAATCTCTTCTTATTTAGTTTGCATGTATAAGATTTGTAATTAATTTTATGACTAAATTAATTTAGAACATATATGATTATGTTAAGTAATGAGATTTAGATTTCAACACAATGCCGTGACCCGAAAAGATCACTTCCCACTTCCCTTTATGGATCAAATAATGTAACGGTTGGCAGGAAAGTCTTATTATTGCTTTTTGGATGGCTACTCGAGTTATTTTCAAATTTCAATTGCACCTGAGGACCAAACAAAAACCACTTTCACATGTCCTTTTGGAATGCTTGCCTCAAGAAAAATGTCTTTTGGTCTTTGTAATGCACCGCGAACGTTCCAAAGGGGCATGATGAGCATCTTTTCAGATCATGTGGAGGACTTTATTGAAGTATTTATGGACTATTTTACCGTTCATGGTCAATATTTTGAGGATTGTTTGAGTCATCTTGCGTGGGTTTTACAAAGATGTATTGATACCAACCTTGTTCTCAACCATGATAAATGTCATTTCATGGTTGATGAAGGAATAGTGTTGGGACATGTGGTCTCCTCTAAGGGGATTGAGGTTGATAAGGCCAAGGTCGATACCATTCGCACCTTACCTTATCCTACTAATGTGCGTGAAGTGAGATCTTTCTTAGGGCACGCCGGATTTTACCGGCACTTTATCAAAAATTTATCTAAGATTGCCGCTCCTTTATGCAAGCTACTTCAAAAGGATTGTGAATTAATCATGAGTGAAAAATGCAAGGAAGATTTTGACAAGCTCAAGGAGAGGCTTATTTTGGCACCCATAATTCAACCTCCCAATTGGAGTGAACTATTCGATATAATGTCGGATGCGAGTAAATATGCCCTTGGCGCGGTACTTGGACAAAGAGTAGGGAGATCACCCCATGTTATTCAATATGAATCACAATGATGAATGAGGCTCAAAGAAACAATACCACCACCGAGAAATAATTTTTAGCGGTAGTATTTGCTTTGGAGAAGTTTCTACCTTATATTCTTGGAGCCAATGTCATCATCTTCACGGATCATGCTGCCTTAAGGCATTTGGTGAACAAGAAGGAATCAAAACCTCGTTTAATGCGATGGGTCTTACTTTTGAGTGAATTTGATGTTGAGCTCAAGGACAATAAAGGTTCAACCAACACGGTAGCGGATCACCTAAGTAGGATTGTGCAAGAAGAATCCTGAGAAGCATTGAACTCACCAATACATGCCACCTTTTCGGATGACATACTTCTAGCTTTGTCTTCTATTGAGCCATGATATGCTCACATAGTCAATTTCTTGGTCTTACAAGAATTTCCAAAAGGTCTTTCTCGCTCCCAACAAGAGAAGATCAAGAGTGATGCTAAATACTATGTTTGGGATGACCCATACATTTGAAAGTTTTGTGCCGACCAAGTTATTAGAAGGTGTGTCCCGGATACCGAAGTCATTCCAATTCTTAAATTTTGCCATGAGTATGCTTTTGGTGGGCATTTTGGAGCCAAGAAAACGGCTAGGAATGTCTTGGAAAGCGGTTTCTTTTGGCTCACACTATTTTGGGATGCCCATGCCATAGTGAAGGCTTGTGATAGATGCCAAAGTGTTGGAAACATTTCAATAAAAAGAGAAATGCCACAAACCCCGATGATTTATTGTGAGGTATTCGATGTGTGGGGCATTGACTTCATGGGACTATTCCCCGTATATTGTGGTTACATCTACATCCTTTTGGCGGTGGACTACGTCTCCAAGTGGGTGGAGGCTAAGGCCACCAAGACCGATGATGCAAAGGTGGTTGGAAAATTCATCAAAACCAACATCTTCTCTCGATTTGGTTTTCCTAAAACTTTGATAAGTGGCCGTGGAACTCATTTTTGGAACAAGGCCATTGAAGATCTACTCAAAAAGTATGGGGTAATTCATAAGGTATCTACGGCCTATCACCCTCAAACCAACGGCCAAGTCGAGGTTTCTAATAGGGAGATCAAGGCTATCCTTGAGAAGACAGTGAATCCCGATCGCAAGGATTGGAGTTTGAGATTGGATGATGCTTTAAGGGCATACCGCACGGCCTACAAAACACCAATCAGGATGTCACCTTATCGCCTACTTTTTGGAAAACCGCGTCACTTACCCGTGGAGCTTGAGCATAGGTCTTATTGGGTGGTCAAATCGTTAACCTTGCAACTGAGTGAAGCGGCGCTTCATGAAAACTCCAACTTCAAGATTTGGAAGAAATTCGAAATGATGCTTATGAGAGTGCTTCGATTTACAAGGCAAAAACAAGAGCATGGCATGACAGTATGATTGCAAGGAGAGTGTTCCAAATTGGAGACAAAGTCTTACTCTTTCAAAATAGGCTTATACTTTTCTCGGGAAAATTGTGGTCTAGATGGATGGGGCCATATGAGGTGGTGCGCGTTTTTCAACATGGAGTAATCGAGATTAAGTGTTTAAAATTCAGGAAAGTCTTGAAAGTGAATGGTCAAAGGCTTAAGCACTATCACAAAGAAATTGAAGTAGGTGAAGTGGAAACACTACACCTTCTTGATCCCATTTATGAAGATTAATGATAATGCAACTTTGTCGAGCCATCGACGTTAAATAAACGGCAAAAGTTTGTAAATATTTCTTCCCTTGCATTTAGCATAGTGCATATTTAATTTCCGCACTTTATTGCCTTTTATTGCATTTTTACATGTTTAAATTAATTGCATCAATTAGTTTGTTGCATTATAATTTAATTCACTTGCAATTTCATTAACGTTTTTAGCATGTTAGAATGTTTTAATGTGTGTGTTAGTGTAAAGGATATCAACTCAAGGCATGTGTGAAGAAAGGAAGGAAGAAACATGTGTAAAAGAATTGGCTAAGTGGAAAAATTTGAGAACAAAAATGACGAGTCCAGCAGCTAACTCGCACGGTGCGAGTTTTCAAGATCAATTTTTCGCACCGTGCGAAAAACTCAGGGTACTTACATTTCAGTCAAAAATTCAGTCAACCCTTCATTGTTCTTCCCCAATTTTACAATCTTCAACCTCTTTCTTCATCCTAAACCCTAACCCACTCAAATTCACCCTTCAAATCCATTCCAAAACATCAATTTCAAGCATCAAACTTCAAAGATGCATCAACAAGCATCACAAAACATCAATTTCGAGTTGAAAAATTGCATAAATCGCTTATTTCAGTCGACCTAGGGTTTCGTTTTGATTCAAGTGTGAAGATTTTGGGTTTCAATTGGTTTAAGGAGCTATTTGGAGCATTATGTTGCCTTATTCATCATCCAACAACACTCACAAGGATCAATGGGAAGTATAACATCTTATTCTTATTCTTATCCATTCAAAGTTAACAAATTTCGAAATTTACCAAGTAAAGGTCGAAATTTGTTGTTAAATCATTGTTATTTGTAGCCCCTAACCAATTTCTAAACTTGTGAGGTAAATTTCCCTTAACAAATAACTAGTTAGCACACTCCTCTAATTAGTGCATACTAGGTGTTTGTTAAATTGCCTCAACCAAATTTTTTGCCCAACACTTGTGTTTTTTTTCTGAAAATTGGTGTAACATGGGAAAGGGTAAAGCATCTGAGGCTTCTTCCTCGCAAGGGACCAAGGGAGCCTCGGCTTTCGATTATCACGAGTACTCGGGGAAGGAGGGACTCCGTGACAAATGATGCGTGTATTTTATATAGGTATTTTGTACTTCATTTGCACGCATTTCTATGCATTTTGTGTAGTGTTTAGCTACAAATGTCCCCCGAATTGGCTACTTTGGTTTGTCCTGTATTATTTGCAGGTATAAACCAGAAAGGAACATAATCAAGCCTAAAACATGTCCCTATGCATGAATTTAGGAGATGAGTTGAGTCGGAGCTTGAAAACTACTAATTGTGATGCGCAAAGAAGTAAGATAGCTAAGCGAGCAAAGGAAGAACTTCAAGTTACTAGTGCCTATTTTGACGAGCCATATCTCGAGTTCTACAACTTATTTTCAGGTGATTCTAATTGGAGATGAAATCTTGTCCTCTTAGCTTTCCACCTCCACCGGAAACGCTCTGTTTTCTCAAGTAACGAAGAAATGGCAGCCGTTTGAAGTTCAGTGCGCGAAGCAGGAATTGTGCGCTGGAAACCACTCGATCGAGTACTATAGTGTTCGATCGAGTATTTTAAGTCCTCGATATAATTGCTTATTTTAGATAGTGTTCAATCGAGTAGGTTTTATACTCGATCAGGAGGTTTTAGCTTGGATTTGTTCAATCGAGTGATATAAAGTTGTTCGATCGAGTGACTAGCCTATATACTCGGGATTTTTATTCCGTGTTAGGTTTATTTTATGTTAATAATCACTTCCCTATATAAAGGAAGTCGAGGATTAGGTTAAAATCATATCATATACTCTTAATCATGACTTTACTCTTTAGATTACTACTGCTACTTGTTCTTTACGCCGGATTTGCTTTATTGTAATCTTTCTCTTCCTTTTTATTCTTAATTCAATACTTTGTTTTTTCTTAATCTTTGTCCTATTGCTCTTCTAATATCCTTGTTTAGTTTATACTTAACCTTAATCTTTCATACTCTTAATCACTTCTTACTTTCTGCTTAATATTTTGCCTTTGTTTTCGTGGATTGATCTTTACGCCGGATTCTATTAGATTGTAATCATCCCTTTCTCTTTAATATCGATACTTTATTTATTTTAATCTCTTGCTCTCTTGTTATTATTCTTGCCTTCGTCTAGTTCCTGATTTTTTGTTATTCCTTTATTATGTCTTCTATTAGCATCATCATGACTATTGTTATTGTTAATCTCAAGAACATGAGTAGCTAATTTCCCTTATGTTAGGATTAGGGGATCCATGGTAGAATTGTGACGATGTAGTAAATAGACTAGATAATTTACATGTCATAATCTGTCCCCGTAGCAATATAACTGTAACACATATTTAGTTGAGTGCGCGCTTCTAAATAACATTAATCTGGTTAAATCCGCCCCTGGATCGAAAGATTAAGGAGAACAAACCTGCTATGAATAGTAGACTACCCTAATGAGGACGAAAGTTAAGTTAGTGGAAATCTAGGGTGGATAACGGACCGAAAGGACCTTTCCCCTGCCCTTCTCACAGTATATTGTCTAGGTTATTTACAACTGAGTCGATAAACTGCCATGGTGAACCGAAATCCTGACATACCCTCTTTTATCTGATCGTTTATATCTTATTTTCTCACTTTATAACTCTTACTTTATTTCTCTTGCCCTTAAACCTCCAGTAGTTTAGAAAATCAAATACACCCCCCCCCTCCCCCCATTTGTGTCCTAGATAGACGGACTTACAGATAGATACCTTGCCTCCTTGTGGAGATCAACCCTACTTATCACTAGCTTCTGTTAGTTATACTTAGGGATTATTTTTGGTACATAACGACCGTATCAAATTTTGGCGCCGTTGCCAGGGAGGCAGCGTAGTTTTATCTATTTTTATTTAGTCCATTTCTTGTCTCAAGGAACCTCGGTTCCTTGAGACCATTCTCATGTCTTTCGTTCTTGACTTTCCGCAGATAGAGAACGAAAGTTTTGGTTCTTATATAGACAGGTGGGAGGAGTGGCTTGAACCAAGACGAGGAATGCTTTCGGGACTCCAAATATGCCTGTCTATCATCCAGGTAATTAATGCCCCTACGCGAGCATACCTTGAGGCTAATGGTAAGTGGGATTTCGAAGGAATCCCCGTAAAAGAGGTATTAGAATTTTTTTGAATGGTTTGCTACTGAAACTCTTAAACTCAATTTCTCTCTTCATGTTGACTGAGATGAGGGGTGGATGAGACCTTAGAAACCGTTTTAGGAAATACTGACGGAGAAATAGAGGAGACAATTAGCGTGGTTGATAATCCCTTTTATAAGGATAATTTAGAACCCCTCTATGATTCTTGCACAGATAGTGAGGACGACTGGGAAGGTCTCTTTGAGAACTTCCCTATTGAAGAGTCTAGCTATAAGGAGAGTGAGGAGAAAAGTTTTGACAGTCTTAAGGTTAAATGGGATAGTTATGACGATACTATGGATGAACCTATTATTGTGGACCCAATTGACCCAATTGACTTTACCGTCCCTTGCATTTGGGATGAATACCCACCTTCTCCTTTACCAGACCAGATTCCTCCACCTCACAATACTAACCCGTTAGTGCATCTGGATTATACTCGCGTTATTTTTGAGTCAAATGCTCATGAGCTCTCTTATTTTCCACTCGAGGTTAATTTGAGCTTCTATATTCCGCCCTTAGATAGTGGGAGGAATAATTTTGTGGATTTTTTTAGGAGCTGTCATAGGAAATTTGTTAGACTTAAATGCTATTTCATTTTAATTTCCTATGCTATTGCTATTTTATGGTCCTACTTACAGTTTTGTGTAGCACATGCGCAGTTATTTGATCGGCTGCTACGTGCTTTGAGCTGTTTTGACTGGGCTTAATTGAAATGGTTGGATGAAGAAAACATGGTCGAGCTAGGACTTGTCTGAAACTAGCGCTGTCCGGGAGGCAACCCGGAGTTTAAATTTTTAGTTGATTTGCTTTTAAGGTTCTGTTGCGTGTGTAATAATTGGTTTTTAAACCATAGACTGGAACAGTTAGCTTGTTTTGTTAGTTTCGCGGGCTGTATATTGCATCTTTCTAGGAATCTAACGTGGATGGCTCGATCGAGTATTTTTTATACTCTATCGTACCCTTTTGCTGCTGATTTCACTCGATCGAACATATCTTCTCCTCGATCGAGTGCCTGCAAAAGAGGGACTTTCGATCGAGAGCCCTATTTCCTCGATCGAACTACTTAGATGCCCAGTTCACTCGATCGATCATTGTGTCCTTTCAATCGAGTACTTCCGTCTTGATCCGCTTCCAATGACGTTGTTCTGAGGCTTTTAGCAACCGCCCTTGTTGCTGGCTGGTTTGGGGAGGTCCCTACTTCGCGTATTCTTGTGAGTTTTCTGCAGCTTCTCTCTCTTATTTTTAGTATGCATTTCCTTTCCCTCTTTTTGGGTACAATGAGGGCATTGTACGGTTTGGTTTGGGGAGGTTATGCATCCATATCTATGTCTACATTCAGTTTTTATTGCATATCTGTTGTCACGTTTAAATTCTGTATGCATTGTTGTTTATTTTTTTTATATAAAAACTCAAAAATATCATAAAAATTAGAAAATTCGAAAAATTCAAAAATTTCTCGTTTATTTTAGCATATAGGTTGAGTCGGAACGGTAGATTTTAATGATGAAATTGCACTGCAATTGTCTTTTTGCTTAAGCCTTGCATAAACTAATTATCTTTTAGCTTTGTCTTTTTGCATATCTACGAGTTGATGTTAAAATACAGCTGAACAAATAGACTTGACCTGAAATTTTGGCAACCTACTCATATATTCTAAATTTTAGAGCCGTATAAACTGGTGTCATTTATGACCAGTTAATGTAGGATTGAGAGTAGTTACTCCTTTCATAACATGTTCATTAATTTGCACGTATATGAAATTCAATTACTTTTTTGCCTGCATACATTCGGGTTAGTGGTTAATGTCACATGCAGGGAGGTGCTTACAATTCCCCTTTTTTCATTTTTGCCCATTTAACTCCACTATTAGCCAAATTTGCCTTTTTTTTTTTACCCTTTACCACATCCAAATTTAGCCTGCCTTGTCAAGCTAGCTAGTGTATGTTTTGCGGTATACTATTTATTGAGCCGAGTTTGGTTTGCTTTGTAATTTCGGAGTTGGTATGAAAAGAAAGAAAGGAGGATGAATATGAAAAAAGAAGTTGAAAAAAATGAAAAAGAGAAAAAAAAAAGTTTGTTTGATGAGACGGTTTCACTCCTATGCTTTATTTATATCTATTGAGGAATATGTTCGGTTCGGTTTGGTGAGTTTGAATGCCAAATAAGGGCATTGTTCTTCATTTTGATGGATTAGAAATGGATATGTTCCACTTGGTTCTGTTCAGGTACTAGCTTGGCCGCCTATACCCTCGCATATCCCATAAATGTTTTGCCTTTTCTTACCCATTACCTCACTTTACCATATTTTTGTAAGCCCTCGGCTGTGACTGACATTGATTGGTTGGAATGTATGTACGGTAGTTAGAATTGTCTATCATATCAGTTGCATGCATGTTTATGTGGGTCGTAGTTTAGGTGAGCGATTATTTTTCTTTCTCTCTTACATTTAATTGCTTACCCTTTGCTTCATGAGATTAGAGTGACCCATGAGAGTCCATCATTAAAGGTCTTGCAAGGTCGACGGTTCAGCTTTATTATAAACATCTTACAACTCGTTTGCATTTGACAGGTTTTGCTATAAGTGTTAGTTTGTCGCATTAAATGGTTTAAGTGGATAATTTGTAGCTAGCTCTGAGTTTTCTTTTCTGTTCCATTAGTTTGCATATAGTTTTCTTGGGGACAAGCAAAGTTTTGGTTTAGGGAGATTTGATGCGTGTATTTTATATAGGTATTTTGTACTTCATTTGCACGCATTTCTATGCATTTTGTGTAGTGTTTAGCTACAAATGTCCCCCGAATTGGCTACTTTGGTTTGTCATGTATTATTTGCAAATATGAACCGGAAAGGAGCATAATCAAGCCTAAAACATGTCCCTATGCATGTATTTAGGAGATGAGTTGAGTCGGAGCTTGGAAACTACTAATTGTGATGCGCAAAGAAGTAAGATAGCTAGGCGAGCAAAGGAAGAACTTCAAATTACTAGTACCTACTTTGAAGAGTCATATCTCGAGTTCTACAACTTATTTTCAGTTTATTCCAATTGGAGATGAAAGCTTGTCCTCTTAGCTTTCCAACTCCACCGAAAAAGCTCTGTTTTCCCAAGTAACGAATAAATGACAGCCGTTTGAAGTTCAGTGCGCAAAGTAGGAATTGTGCGCTGGAAACCACTCGATCGAGTACTATAGTGTTCGATCGAGTAGTTTAAGTCCTCGATCTAATTGCTTATTTTAGATAGTGTTCGATCGAGTAGGTTTTCTACTCGATCGAGAGGTTTTAGCTTGGATTTGTTCGACCGAGTGATATAAAGTTGCTCGATCGAGTGACTAGCCTATATACTCGGCATATTTATTTCGTGTTAGGTTTATTTTATGTTAATAATCACTTCCCTATATAAAGGAAGTCGGGGATTAGGTTAAAATCATCTCATATACTCTTAATCATGGCTTTACTCTTTAGATTACTGCTATTACTTGTTCTTTACGCCGGATTTGCTTTACTGTAATCTTTCTCTTTCTTTTTATTCTTAATTCAATACTTTGTTTTTTCTTAATCTTTGTTCTATTGCTCTTCTAATATCCTTGTTTAGTTTATGCTTAATCTTAATCTTTTATACTCTTAATCACTTCTTACTTTATGCTTAATCTTTTGCCTTTGCTTTTGTGGATTGATCTTTATGCCGGATTCTATTAGATTGTAATCATCCCTTTCTCTTTAATCTCAATACTTTATTTATTTTAATCTCTTGCTCTCTTGTTATTATTCTTGCCTTTTGTCTAGTTCATGCTTATTTGTTATTCCTTTATTATGTCTTCTATTAGCATCATCATGACTATTGTTATTGTTAATCTCAAGAACACGAGTAGCTAATTTCCCTTATGTTAGGATTAGGGGATCCATGGTAGAATTGTTACGATGTAGTAAATAGACTAGATAATTAACATGTGAGAATCTGTCCCCGTAGCAATATAACTGTAACACATATTTAGTTGAGTGCACGCTTCTAAATAACATTAATCTGGTTAAATCCGCCCTTGGTTCGAAAGATTAGGGAGAACAGACCTGCTATGAACAGTAGACTACCCTAATGAGGACGAAAGTTAAGTTAGTGGAAATCTAGGGTGGATAGCGGACCGAAAGGACCTTTCCCCTGCCCTTCTCACAGTAGATTGTTTAGGTTATTTGCAACTGAGTCGATAAACTGCCATGGTGAACCGAAATCCTGACATACCCTTTTTTATCTGATCGTTTATATCTTATTTTCTCACTTTATTACTCTTACTTTATTTCTCTTTCCCTTAAACCTCCAGTAGTTTAGAAAATCAAATACAAACCCCCCATTTGTGACCTAGATAGACGGACTTACAGATAGATACCTTGGCTCCTTATGGAGATCGACCCAACTTATCACTAGTGATGCGTGTCATTTATATGATGTTTTACATCCCTTTTTACACGCATTTTAGAGCTCATTTATGTAGTTTATTCTAAGGATTGTGAGCCGACACATAAACACCAATTATTTAGTCATGACCGAGCCCACAAAAATGAATTACTTACAATTTCAATGTCTTTGGTCTATGACTCCGGAGGGGCGAGGGATTCCAAATTGTGTGGAGTTGTTTGTAAAGGGGTGCCTTGCGTTGCAAAAAGACCCTAAGGGCAAAAATTTTATTGGAGGCATGATTGAGAAATTCGTGGCCAAGAAGGGCGTACCATTTCCGGATAATGCTTGGACACTTGATGGTTACTATATCATGGACTTTAAGTATTTGCGACAAGAGAATATCTGATGCGTGTCATTTATATGATGTTTTACATCCTATTTTCCACGCATTTCAGAGCTCATTTCTGTAGTTTATGCTACATTTCTCCCTATTTCCGTCTACTTTCGTATTTTTGTACATTATTGCAGAAATGTGAAGAATTCAGAGGAAATTGAACTAAATCCGTCCCCGAGTATCCTGCATTGCATTTAACGTGAAGTATTCACTTAAGGAACGAGCTCGGTGCGCATTCCAAGGCCCAAAAGACAAATCCACGAGAAGTTAAAAGCGGATTAGCAGCTAAAGCAGTCGATCGACCACTACTCTTAGTCGATCGACCAATCATCGGGCTCCAGAAGCTACTGTTCAGCTCAGAGCAGTCGATCGACTGTCATCCTTAGTCGATCGACCAAGACGCTATTCCAGACGAGAATTAAAAGATCGAGGAATAGCAAGCCCATGTTACATTAGGTTTTGGAATAATAGTTACGTATATTTCCTATATAACGTAACTTAGGTTTTGAGAATAATCATCGAGTTTTTATCTAGCTTTTATCAAGTTTACATTCAGTTTAGTTTATCGAATAATTAGGGTTTGGGATATTGGTTTGCATCGGATTTTCGTTCGTACTTTTAATCATTCCGTTACAAAACCTCTGCAATTTTCGGTATTCCTTCTGTTCTATTTCAGTTTATCTTTATCGCGTTCATAGATATAGAATTGCTAGTTAGTACCCAAAGCCAATTATCGTTTATCGCTAATTGTTATTTGATTACTTCAAGCATGAATTCAATAGTTTATTTCGTTATGATTATTGTTGTTTTTATCAGTATCATGAGTAGCTAAATTAATTGTGCTAGGATGTAGGGGAATTATAGTGTAGGCGGCGTAGAATGAACACGGCCCGAATCGCATGTCAGTCGATCGACTACCATGCGTGGTCGATCGACTGACCACGTGGGGTTTCGCTTTCGTTTTAATTGTTTTAATTCTTTATTCGACGAATCGAGTGCACACGACTAGTTGAATGTTTAGGATATGACTGACCCATTAGGTCGAGAGATAGGGACAGTTGTTAGATCACCAATTAAAATGACTAAACTATGCTGAGATCGAAAGATAGGTAAAGTTTAGACCGTTAGTCACTTTTCAGGACGAAAGTTAGTATTAGGGATATTAGGGACTTTTAGCGAGATCGAAAGATGCTATTTGTTAAGAGTGGGCCGAGAGGACCTCTTGTTTTCCCGCCTCATGTGTTTGATTTAGACCGACTTAGTTCGCTGCCGCCGAAACAATAGTGAACCGACCATCCTAGTACCTCTTTTTATATTTGATTTCATATATTTCATTAGTTTACATTTCTTTTACTGCTATTAGCTATAGACCAAATCCAATCTAACCCCCACTTTATTGTTACCTTAGACCGAAATTAAACAACTAGAAATTACGTCTGCCTCTCTGTGGTTCGACCCGACTGCCGCTAGCTATAGTTGTAGTTGGAGATTATAAATTTATTTTTGACACCTCACGACGGGTATCAAATTTTGGCGCCGTTGCCGGGGAGGCAATAGTTCTAATTTTTAGTTGTTTTATTTTAGTCTTTCTTTAGTTTAAGGGACTTCTGTTCCTTAAACTCTTCTTACATTCTACCTATAGTTTCCTCTTATGCGCAGGTCACAGGGTGGTGAACTACTACCATTCAACCCAGAGATTGAAAGAACCTTGCGCGCAAAGAGGAGATTGTTTCAAGACCAACAGCTAGAGGAAGAGTCTGGTTCCCATTCTAGCTTTTACGAGAACGAGTTGTTTGAGGAAGATCCACCTTCCTCTTCAGTTTCCACTTCATCAGCTGAGACAGTCACTTCTCCAGATTTCTTAGAGATGGCTGAAGAAGCAACTATTGCCAGTCACTCAGAGCCGGTAGCTGCGAATCTCTACAAAGGATTCGAACTACCAGGGGAGGCAAGAAATTTCGAGCCGAAGCCTTCCTATATCAATTTGGTTGAGAGGAACCAATTCGGGGGAGCTGCAACTGAAGATGCAGCCAAGCACATGGAAATATTCATTGATTATTGCAGTTCCATGTCCCCACCAGCCGGCGTGACCCAGGACCAGATAAAAGAAACTATGTTTATATTTTCACTCCGCGATGCTGCAAGGGAGTGGTATAGAGACCTGGATCGAGCTGCGCACGGGATCACCGACTGGAATTCCTTAGCCTTGGCATTTTACAAGAAGTATTTTTCAGCCTCGAAGACTAATGCCATTAGAGCTCAGATCACGAGCTTTAAACAGGGACCTGATGAGAACTTCCATGAAGCATGGGTCCGATTTAAGAAGCTGGTGCGAACCATTCCGCACCATGGGTTCGAAAAATGGAGTCTTTGCAATCGCCTATAACGGGTCAGTATGACGATCAGAGGGCTATTTTGGATGCTGCAGCCATTGGCCGATTTGCTGAGAATATGGGAGAGACTAAGGGGTGGAAGATCATTGATGACTTAGCCACCCATAAGGCTGAGTATGGGAATTCCCGAGGAAATCAAAGAAGAGCTGTTGAATCTTCTTCTGTAGCTGCGTTAGAGGCTCTCACGGCGAGGTTTGACAAATATGAGTTGGGAGGAGTCTCAAAAGGAGGGATGTATCAAGTGAACGCTGTTTCAGACGGTCCTTTCGTCTGTAGAAGATGTGGAGCAGAAGGGCATGTTTCAGAAAACTGCAGTGCTCCCTTTGAGTCTTGTACTGCCTTTCAACATTATAGGCAGACAAATACCTACTATGAGTCGAATGCCCATCCAAACTTGAGTTGGAGGAGCCAAAATGTCCTGAATCCAACTCAACCTCCACAGCAGCAGCAACCTTATGTGCCCCCTCATCATAAGCAACAATATCATAAACCTCCCTATGTGCCGCAGCAGCAACAATCCCAAAATTCCGACTTCGCTGAATTCAAGAACTTGTTGCTGAAGGAGTCCCAAGATAGAGAGGCCGGGATAAAGCTACTAGAGAGCCAAATCGCTCAATTGGCTAGTAAGAATACCACTCGAGCTCCGGGACACTTACCGACCCAAACTGACCAGAAAGAGACCCTAAATGCCATTACTTTGAGGAGCGAGTCTACCATGGAGGGGCCTACTATGGTCGAGGATGTACCTGAAAAAAATGAGTCGGAACCGAGTCGAAACAAGGCTATGACGAATAAAAGCAAGAATAAGACGTCTACCAGGTATATCAGTCGATCGACTGATGTACCCGGTCGATCGACTGATGTGCGGGTTACAGGAGCTTCTGGAACTGTACACCTCAGTCGATCGACTGAGCAAGGTGGTCGATCGACTGAGATTACTGCTAAAAGTGATTCTTTTCGTCCTCCAATGCCCGATAATTTGAGGGATCACTTGTTTCGAGGCACGACAGTCCCGAAAATATTGGGGACAGACCCGAGTGCTGATGGGTCAGTCCCGGTTCTGAAGTTCGACCCAATGTCGGTTAATGGCTCACATTTGAGACGGTCTGAAGAGGGGTCAAGCTTCAACAAGGAAAAGGTTGTGGACTTTCAGCCTAAGTCCACCGATGCCGACATGCGAGATTTAGAGGAGAGGGCCAAGTTACTTCTTACAGCCCCATATCCAGAAAGACTAGTGCCGACGAAGGAACAGGTATCTTTTAATAAGTTTGAAAAAGTTATCCGTAGCTTGAATGTACAAGTTCCTTTTCTCGAGTTAGTAAACCAAGTGCCCGCTTATACTAAATTTATGAAACAACTTTTGTCCAAGAAGCGGTCACTTGAAACCGTTCATACTGTCGCACTTACTAGAGAGTCGTGTTCTTATCTAACTCACACTGCACCCCACAAACTAGAAGACCCAGGTAGCTTCTCCGTTCCTTGTAGCATAGGTACCTTTTCTGTTGAAAAGGCGTTACATGACTTAGGAGCCAGTATAAGTGTAATGCCCTTGAGTCTTGCTAGGAAGCTTAAACTAACTAGGTTTGCAATAACCGATATGACAGTACAGATGGCTGACCGGTCTGCGGTCCAGCCTATAGGAGTCTTAGAGGACATTCTTGTCCAAATAGGGAAGTTTTTCTTCCCCGTTGACTTTGTTGTACTTGATATGCCTAAGGATGCCCACATACCTATCATTCTAGGTAGACCATTACTGCACATTGCTGGTGCAGTCATAGATGTTGGGTTAGGAACCTTGACCTTCAAAGTTGGGAAGCATTCCATCGTTTTTGCCCAACCTGGTAAGAAGAAGGACCCCATGTGGCCCGTGACTTGTAATACGGTTTCTGAAAAGAAATCGTACTTCGTGCTTCCTGATATGCCTGTCTCTATTACTACTCCTGTTGTAACACCTCCGCCCCAGATTGGGAGCAAAAAGGAGGAAGATTCTGTTGTTTTAGACATTGCAGGAGCTGGTTTGGGGAAGGGAGAGCCACTTGTTGCTCCAACTGCGAAGGAGCAAATCGTCTCAAGGGGTGGTCTTGGATGCCTTAGCTATGGCACCGATGAGGAGCTTGAAGACGAGCCAGTCAAAGTGAGAGAGTCCGATTTGGACTTTAATGAGCCGGCAGAGGTCATTGATTGGGGAGATGATGAAAGTGTTGATCCATTGAGCCATACGGACGTGGAAGCTAAGAAGGGTGCAACTGCGAAGATGAGCACCGTTGTGGCTACCTCTAGTAGCCAGAAGCCGACGAAGTGGGCCATACCATGGCCATTCTTGATCAACTAATAGTTGATCAAATGCTTTATCAAACATTTACTTTTTTGCTTTTAAGACAATTTACCGTATTTTGTGTGTGCGAGACTTCGCATTTTATTTTGCTTGCTTAGGATTTTAATACTTTAGACTTTACTTTGGGTTATGCGCAATTTTGGGCGCGTATTATTGTGCACTTGCCGGTTTTTAGACCTCATTAGCTCGAGTTATTGAGCTAATACGAAGAAATAAGAGGTTGCAGCAGTAATTTCAGTCGATCGACTGGCACCATCGGTCGATCGACTGATCTGCAGTTTCCAGGAGGTATTGTTCATGTTCACCTGGTCAATCGACTGGGCTATATGGTCGATCGACCACTGCCGCTGATGTACTTGTTCATGACCTTTCCCCTGCTGTGTTTGGTTGATTTGCGGAATTGAGGGAGCTTTCTACTCCACTTTATCTTCCGTGACATATCTATTTCTTCTATTTTTTTCAATTATGCACAAAATACCGTTTCATTATTGTTTTCTCGATTTTATGCGTGGTACTTTGTTTGTCTTTTCAGGTACCTATTGGTAGCACTGCTGGCTACTGAAACCTCCTAGCTCACGCTGGTTTGGGGAGGTTTCCTTTGTTGCGCTCAAAGTCTTGTGAGTTCCCGATTTCCACTTCATGTCATATTTATTTTTTTATCGCAAATTCCCATTTCTCTTTTGCTTTCATTACATGATTTTGCACAATGGGGACATTGTGCGATTTGGTTTGGGGAAGGGTTTTGCGTCGCATTTCATTTGCTTGCATTCACGTTTACATTTTGTTTTGCATTGTTTATTTCTTTATATATATCCAAAAAACCAAAAAAATATTGAAAAATTTCAAAACATTTGCACGTTTATTTTAGCATATAGATCGAGTCGCAACGGTAGTATTTCAATGATGATACTGCATTTGCATCTGTTTTGCCTAAGCCTTGCTAATTGACATGTTATTAGTAGAATCATATATGCATATCTACGAGTTTTCGTTAAATTATTTGCTGAGCTTGAGACTTGAGTTAGATTTTTGGCAAGCTACATCATATTTCTGAGTTTTAGAGCCTATAACTGGTGACATCCATGACCAGTTCATCTAGGATTGTGAGTAGTTACTCCTTATAAGACATGTTTCCTTAATTTGCATAATTATGAACTTGATCTACTTAATACCTGTATGCATTCGGTTTGTGGTTTGTTGACACATGTGGTAGAGGTTTCCCTTTATTCATTTTACCCATGATCCCCTCACTGCCAAAAATAGCCTTTTGTCCCGTTAACTACATCCTACATTTAGCCTGCCCTTGTCAAGCTAGTAGTCTATGTTCTTGGGATTGTTATTTAGTTTTTGGTGGCATATGCTCTTATTGAGATTTAGTTGGATCAAAAGAATGAAGGAGGAAAAGAGTTGAAAAGTTGAAAGAAACGAAAAAAAAAATAAGAAAGAAAAAAAATGATTCGAAAAAGAGAAAGAGAAAAAAAGTGTTCTGTACTGTTCAAGGCAGTCGATCGACTGCCCATTTAGGTCGATCGACTGGAGTTCGAGAAAGGAATAAGAGAAAAATCAATTCGCATGATTCAAGCCTTTTTCTTATGGCGATTTTTGCTCCCATGCTGCATTTATATCCTATGGGGAGTTTATTGATTTAGTATTATGGAGATTTGTGAGTTTTGTGCTTGCTATAGCACCCGTTTTGATATGAGCAAGAAGTTGGATGTTGCCATATGGTTTCGTTTTTGTACTAGCTTGATCACCTGTACCTCCACTTTTCCATAAATGTTTTGCCTCTTCTTACCCATACCCCACATATCCCATATATACCTCGGCTTGTGTCATGGTCATCTGTTTGGTTGGAATGCATATGTACGGTTATAGAGATTACTTTCATATTTTATTGTAGGCATGTTCTTATAGGTCGTAGTTAGGTGAGAGTCTCTACAAAAATGAATTCTTTCTATCTTCTTATATAATCACCTGTGCTTATGTGTGATATGAGCGACCCGTGAGAGTCCAATTTGATAAGTCTCTATAGTTGACGGTTCAGCAATTTTTAACGGCTTCATAATTCGTTTGCATGATTCACATTACTAAATTGATTGTTGGTTGTGCATTAAATTGGTTTAGGCTTTACATATTGGAATTCGCTCTGAGATTGAACTCGTTCCATTAGGTCATTAGATCGAGTCTTGTACTTGCTTGGGGACAAGCAAGGGTTTGGTTTGGAGAAGTTTGATGCGTGTCATTTATATGATGTTTTACATCCTATTTTCCACGCATTTCAGAGCTCATTTGTGTAGTTTATGCTACATTTCTCCCTATTTCCGTCTACTTTCGTATTTTTGTACATTATTGCAGAAATGTGAAGAATTCAGAGGAAATTGAGCTAAATTCATCCCCGAGTATCCTGCATTGCATTTGACGTGAAGTATTCACTTAAGGAACGAGCTCGGTGCGCATTCCAAGGCCCAAAAGACAAATCCACGAGAAGTTAAAAGCGGATTAGCAGCTAAAGCAGTCGATCGACCACTACTCTTAGTCGATCGACCAATCATCGGGCTCCAGAAGCTACTGTTCAGCTCAAAGCAGTCGATCGACTGCCATCCTTAGTCGATCGACCAAGACGCTATTCCAGACGAGAATTAAAAGATCGAGGAATAGCAAGCCCATGTTACATTAGGTTTTGGAATAATAGTTACGTATATTTCCTATATAACGTAACTTAGGTTTTGAGAATAATCATCGAGTTTTTATCTAGCTTTTATCAAGTTTACATTCAGTTTAGTTTATCGAATAATTAGGGTTTGGGATATTGGTTTGCATCGGATTTTCGTTCGTACTTTTAATCATTCCGTTACAAAACCTCTGCAATTTTCGGTATTCCTTCTGTTCTATTTCAGTTTATCTTTATCGCGTTCATAGATATAGAATTGCTAGTTAGTACCCAAAGCCAATTATCGTTTATCGCTAATTGTTATTTGATTACTTCAAGCATGAATTCAATAGTTTATTTCGTTATGATTATTGTTGTTTTTATCAGTATCATGAGTAGCTAAATTAATTGTGCTAGGATGTAGGGGAATTATAGTGTAGGCGGCGTAGAATGAACACGGCCCGAATCGCATGTCAGTCGATCGACTGCCATGCGTGGTCGATCGACTGACCACGTGGGGTTTCGCTTTCGTTTTAATTGTTTTAATTATTTATTCGACGAATCGAGTGCACACGACTAGTTGAATGTTTAGGATATGACTGACCCATTAGGTCGAGAGATAGGGACAGTTGTTAGATCACCAATTAAAATGACTAAACTATGCTGAGATCGAAAGATAGGTAAAGTTTAGACCGTTAGTCACTTTTCAGGACGAAAGTTAGTATTAGTGATATTAGGGACTTTTAGCGAGATCGAAAGATGCTATTTGTTAAGAGTGGATCGAGAGGACCTCTTGTTTTCCCGCCTCATGTGTTTGATTTAGACCGACTTAGTTCGCTGCCGCCGAAACTATAGTGAACCGACCATCCTAGTACCTCTTTTTATATTTGATTTCATATATTTCATTAGTTTACATTTCTTTTACTGCTATTAGCTATAGACCAAATCCAATCTAACCCCCACTTTATTGTTACCTTAGACCGAAATTAAACAACTAGAAATTACGTCTGCCTCTCTGTGGTTCGACCCGACTACCGCTAGCTATAGTTGTAGTTGGAGATTATAAATTTATTTTTGACACCTCACGACGGGTATCAATATCCTTGAGGTTGTGGACAAAAATGCCCCCTTGATGATTTGGTGTATGGGTGGTAAAAGGCCAAAACATTACATGTATTTACCCCGTCCCCCTACCTCACCCTTAGGTTGGGGAAATGACCAAGATTTCTACATGCCGCCCAACGATGATTATATGGACTTGTGGGTTGATAGAGCACACGTAGTTGAACCCGGGGATGAAGAACCAGGAGGTGGAGAGCAACCACAATTTGTAGGGGCCCTAACCTATGGTGACTTACCATATGGTGATGCCCCTCATGATGAGCCTATGCAGCTATGCCAAATGTTGCTCATGAGCAACCTCACTTCCCTCCACCTCCCATGTCACAAGCACAACATCAACAACCCTTCATGGCCCCCCAATTCAACTACCAAGCTTTTCATTCTTGGCAATCGGATGTCACTAACCGGTTGACAACCCTCGAGTCCAACTTCTCCCAATTCCAACTAACGGAAAATGCCCGGTGGGGAATCAATGAAAACCGCTACCACCATTACCAAGAAGACATGGAAGAAGTGCATTATGTCCAAAACGCAACCTTTGACATGGTGGCGGCGATGAATGCTCAACACATGAGAAATTTTCCCAGTCAATATCAAGGATATGATGATAACCGAATGAATGAAACAAGTGCCGAAATGGATAGGTTTAGAAGAAGAAGAGAATCAAGAAGAAGGGGAGGACCTCCAGGAAGTGGAGGTGCCTCAAGTTCACACTCTTGAGTGGTTATGGGTGTTCACCTTTGTAATACCCCGTATTTTAGTTATATTTTATACATTACATTTTATAAATTATATGGATTAATTATTGCGAATTATATTGTGAGACGGGAATAAATACTAAAATAATAAATGAGTCGGAGGGCGTTGACTTGGTGCATCATTATGAATTGACTCGGGAATTCTTGTTACAAGAATGATATAATTATAATCAAATAGAAATAGAAATAGGAATAAGAATAAAATAATATGATATAATATATAATAGTATTCTAAGAAGTTTCCTAATTTGTATCTACCTTACTACAATATTTTTTTTTGAAGTAGTCTACCTTACTACTATATAAGTAAGGCTAACCTAATCATAAATCCTTATTCCAAATAAAAACTCATAATATCACATAAAAGAGAGAGCGGTAGAGAATTAAAAGGGATAAAAGAAGAGAAGTTCATCATCTTTTATTTTGTAAGTTCATCTTTAATCTTTCAAAGTTTAGAATAAAGTTACAGCAATTCTATAAATCTGTAGGTTGTCTTAAACGAATTATCAGACCATTTTAAAATCGTTATCTTCGAAAATGTAAAGAATAGACTTAGGTTATTTTCAAGCCTAGTTGATGCCTGTAAAATTTCGTAACAATTGAACGTGTAGATTTTCCAGAATAAATTCTTTATGAACATGTCGACTGAGAATCTGCGAATAAACTATTAGTCTAAAGTTTATTTTGTACACCTAATTTATAAATTGAAATTGAGTTGGCTCTTTTGCATACATTAAAGTTGGAGAGTCTAGATTATGTTAGGCTTTTGTTTCACTTGAAAAGGATTTGTTAAACTTATTTAGAGGTCAATACTTTTTATGCGACGCAACTCGTCAGTATTTATAAATTTTTCAAGAAAACCTTGATACGTTTGGAATTTGGGAAAAGTATATTTCACAATAACTGTAGATATAACTCTTAGGGTTCCAACCCCACTGGTCTTGCATCGTTTGGATTTTTATTGAATTAATTATGAATTTTATAGTGAGACTGACTTGTGCTGGAAAACGATAAATTTAGAGATATAACATTAAAGTTGTCAAAAGGATTAGGACGTGATGGGTATAGGATAAGTGCATGATTAGTTGGTTGGTTATGTAGTAATTGTACATAATTATGTTATGTAGGTTATGGAATTGTAAAGGATCGATTTGATTGTTTGTGTGACTCGTGTGACTCGAAGATTTCTATCAGGTAGGAAACTACTCAATCTTGTCTTCATTTCTATTATTGCTAAAGATGGATTAAATGTATGAGGTGGTGGATTGGTGAAGGATGTGTTTAACTGTTTACACCGATCTTCTATTATCTTGCTGGATTTTCTGTCTTATGCCATTATTCTATATCATGTTGATTTGGTTATATTACTGAGACTGTCATTATTATCGATTGTTATTGAAGTTGGGAGATGAGTTTTGTGTGAATCCAGACCGTGTGTCTGAGGCGGGACTGTGTGTCCAGAGTATAACCAGACTGTGTGTATGAGGCGGGACTGTGTGTCCTTGAGTATGACTGTGTGTTTAGAAGTGGAGTACGACTGTGTGTCTGGAAGTGGAGTATGACCGTGTGTCTAGAAGTAGACGTGTGCCTTGTGGCTGTGTGTCGTGGTGTGAAGTGAACGGAATTGTGGTGGTAGAATTTATTTGTGTATCAGTGATATTGCAAGTTGCTTTATTCTTATTCATTGTTTAGTTTCCTACTCAACCTCGTGGTTGACCGTGTATTTGTGAACACCTGTGATAAACCATAATGGGGAGCAGATTTGACAGGTACTAAAGATTAGCTGACTTGGGAGCATTGGGATGTGAGCTCGACTTGAACCATAGTTGCTGTCTAGATCACTTAGTTGACTTATACAACTTTATTTATGTGTTTTCCGCTGCATAGTAAATTGTAATGTTAAGGTTTAAATTTAATCGCTTGGCAATGTAATAAAATTTATATTTCAGTTTAAGTTATTAAAGTATTTTGGTTTGTTTTAATTTATATCATTTACCTCGGACAATCGATATGGTAACAGCCCTATTTATTGGGAATGTCTTGCTAAAGGCTCCTAAATAAATGGGGTGTTACAACCTTACACTTTGGGGATAAAGTGAAAAATAAAGTGTGGGGTGGACATGAGTTGGTAACATCTTGTAATATATTTCTTTTCATGCATTGTATATCATTTCAAAAAAAAAAAGAAAAAAAAAGAAAGAAAAGAAAAACCCGGCTATATTGAAAACCCGAAAGGGCATCCTAGGCAAAAATGAGAAAGTGGCCGAGGTCGGAGTGAAAACCCGAAAGGGCACTCCGGGCAAAATGAAAAAATGAGTGCGAGCCACGAGAGTAGAGGTGAGCAAAAGAGCTAAACCGAAAACCTGAAAGGGCGGTTTAGGCAAAATGAGAGATTTAGAAGAAAAAAATTGAAAAACTTTGTTGACTCTTTGAAGCCTTGAAATCATGTCACATACATGAATACTGTTGGACTATGTGTCCTCGACAATAATGCGATCACATGTTTAAATCTCATATTAAGAATACATGAGGGAATGTAATATTTTATTGTCAACTGATCCACATTAAACGGTAATGATTGGGTTACTAGAGTTTGACATTACTGTCGTGTGACGGTGGTGATCAGTTGATCCCTTAAGGTCATACCTTTAGGGAAACATTCTTAATAGATAATTAATTAATTGTATACTGATACAAGTTAATTAATTCCTTAATATTGACAAATGATTTTGTGAGTAGGATTACGTATCTTATTGTAATTCGATTAAATAAGATTCGGTCTAAGTAATTTAAATTGTTTTATTACTTCGATGTATTTATTGTTTATGAAACAATTATGATAAGAATGAATGTTTTATTATAAATATAAGGTGTTGTGATTTATAATTTTATGACCCATTTTACGTACATGTAATCAAGAACTACTAGTTACATTTTGTATTTAATTTATATTATTAATATAATGATCTTTAATGAGTTAAAAATGCATTATTTAAATTGACATGTCTAGTAACATGTCAAATATATCACATTATACAAAATTGACAATTGACAAAGTTAAAATGGATCCATATTAGGCATTGTGTAAATGGGAGAGGAATGATATATTGAGCTTTAATCATTTTAATTAGTGGGTAGCATGATGATTACCTACTAATCATAGGCATGCATACCTACACTCTTGAGAAGAGAAAAATGCAAAAGTATTGGGCACTCTACCCATGCCAAAAACCGGTGCCCTCCCCCCATATACACTCAAGTAGTGTATTTCACATACCTCTCTATTCATTCTTACTCAACATCATCTTGAGAACAATATTTTTCTCTCTAATTGCTGTAAAATTTCTTAAGAAGGAAAAACTCACAAAATTATAATATTATTATTAATAGAGGTAGTAACCAAGATAATATTAAGTCTTATTGGCTTATACTAATTCTAGTATCAAATTAGTATTTGATTTAAAAAGGATTTCCTTGGTACATATCCTTAAGGAGTAGATCTTGCAATTGGATCTAGGGTTTTTGGGGCATTTGGGTTT
Source organism: Silene latifolia (assembly GCF_048544455.1). Taxonomy (NCBI): domain Eukaryota; kingdom Viridiplantae; phylum Streptophyta; class Magnoliopsida; order Caryophyllales; family Caryophyllaceae; genus Silene; species Silene latifolia. The sequence goes on along the minus strand of NC_133531.1, from coordinate 131,818,421 downwards.
TTCTTAAAGAAGACTAATTTGGTAGGAGGCCAATTAGTATAAACCATTTCGGCCCCCATTGTAAGAATGACTAATTTCTTCTCTTTTATTTAATTTGTTATAAATACATAAGTTCCTTTTTGTTTATGACTAAACTAATAAACACATAGTTATTAGAAGTTTCGAATAACAGATTAATGAATCTTACAAATACTTCCATTTGGCGGTGGTGACATAAGTGGTGGACCTCTAAAAGGCCGGAAGGGTAAGTTAGAAGTGTGCCAAGTCTAAGTGGGGGGTGTTTGAAGCCAATATCTTGATTAGCTTGGTACACATGGTGAATGGTGAAATGAGTGGATGTGTTGTTGGAGATTCTTATGGTCATAATTAGTTGAAGAGAAAAGAAGAGGTGTTGTGATTGCTTCGGAATGATGGAGGTTGTTGGGGTTGCCTACTTTGTGTGTTAGGAGATGTTTTAAGGGCCTAGGTAACCTTGTGTGTATTGTTTTGGAGTGATAAGGTGGAGAAATAAGGAGTATGGTGAATGGTTGTGATGAATTGATGGAGAATGATTGGTGGACTGGGATCATCTTAGCATATGGATGGTATAAGGAGGGCGAGTGAGGGAAGAGAGACTTACTTTGGAGGTTTTTGGGTCACTTACTTGCTATGTTGGAGCCTTGACGGAAAGTGACCATGTGTTTTAGAAGAGGGATGATATAAGAAGGGAGTGTGCGAGAAGTAAGGAGAATTAGGAGCATGCACATGCGTCTTTTTAGCCTAGCGGTGATTAGCTCTACTCTAGTTTGCTCGTGACGAGCAAAGGCCTGAGTGTAGGGTGTTTGATGAGCTTCATTTATACCTACATTCTAATGCATTTGGATCTCATTTAGTAGCATTTTGCAAAGAGTTTTGGGCATTTTTAATGCTTTTAATCCAAATACCAAATGTTACTACATTCAACAAAGAAGTATCAATGAAGAATTGAAGGTAATTTGGAGCAAGAAAAGCAGCAAAGGAAGGCCAACATCAAGAACCAAAGGGACCATGAAGAAGCCTTTCAAGAAGCAAACAAAGAAAAATGTTGAAGAATGGAGGCAGCAAGGAATTCGCACGGTGCGAATTTTCTATCCACATATCTCGCACCGTGCGAGTTTTCTGGGTTACTTCCGTTTGTATTACGGGCTTATCTCATTTTAAGCCCATGGATACTTGGTATTATTAGACTATATATAGTATGTTTTCCTCTAGGTTAAGACATCTTTTGCATTATTGAAGAATTAATTTGTAATTGGGAGAATCGTCATCTTTTAATTGGGTTTAGATCTAGCATGGAGAACTAATCTCCTTGTCTTAATCCGACTCAAAGGTGTAGTTTTTGGTTGTAAGATTCCTTAATATTTCCTTAATTATTATTATTGTTCCTAATCTCTTGTGTTTAATTGCTTAATTTTGAAATCCTTGTTAGATTATGGTGATTAAGTGTGATTCTCTTGTTACTTAATCTTTCCAAGTTCCTTAATTTACATGTTGTTGGGTTTATTAAGTGTTATTTCCTTGTAATCCCATATTGCAACAACTTGTTATTTGACTAATGAATGTGATTTCTTCTTGGTTTAATTAACATTTGAGAGATTAATTTGTGATTGCTAATTAATTGTGTTTTCATTGTGAGTAATTGCACCTATTAGATTCATATTGCTTTATTTTCTTGTTAATTAATCTCTGTGTGTGACTTCCACTAGAGGAATTAATAAGATTGGGTCAATTACTAAGTGTGATTTCCTTGTGATTGACTTCTAGTTAAGGGAATTTGGAGAATTAATCTCACTAATAGGGCAATAATATTAATTAGAAGGATTGATTGAGTGGTTTCATCTACTAAAGTGCCTCACTTTATTGAGTCGGATTAAGTTTTCCTTAAACTTGATAAATTTCCATCGTAAAACTTGTTTGATTTATTACTTGTTGTTCACTCTTATTTGAATTTCATTTTGTCTTTGAAAACCAACCAAAACCCTCCTCTTTTATTTACATACTTGTTTGTTGATTACTTTACAATTGTTCTCTTAATATAATTGAAAACAGAATATACCCCCCCCCCCCCCCCTCTCTTGGGTTCGATCCCATTACTTGCTAACTAGCGACGTTTTAAGCGTGTCAAATTTTGGCGCCGTTATCGGGGAATTTGTTAGAGTTTTTAGTGGTGTTTTTAGAATAGTTGTGTTAGTTAATTTTCCTTTCACAATTGTCTTTATTTCTTGTTCATTACTTTTGTGAACTTTTTGATTGTGTGCTTTTGTGTAGAATTGTTTATGGTCAATACTAGGAACTCAAGTGAACCACTTTTTCCATTCAATCCGGAAATTCGAAGATCACTTGCTTGGATAGGAGGGGGGTATTAGAAGAGAGACCTCGGTTATTCAAGAAATTAATTCCGTGACTCAACAACACCGAGAGGAAGATAAGATCATTACTTTTGTTGGAGGAACCGATCCACAACCAATAAGAATCATCATGGGTGATGCCGAGAATCCATCAAGGGATAATCCCCCAAGGGAAGATCCACCAAGGCCTATGACTATCAAAGAGCTTACCGCCCCGGACCTTACACAAGTCCCCTTGTGTATCTCCTTTCCCGCCCTAGGGGAAAATGCCACCTTTGAACTCAAATCCAGGCTAATCCACCAATTGCCCCAATTCCATGGAACGAGTATGGAAGATCCCAATAAGCATTTGAACAAATTCCATGTGGTTTTCCCAAGCATGAAGCCTAATGGGGTTACGGACGAACAACTTCAACTAAGAGCCTTCCCTTTTTCACTCAAGGACGCGGCAAACGATTGGCTTTATTATCTCCCCACCGGGAGCATTACTACTTGGAATCACATGAAAAAGGCTTTCCTAGAGAAGTATTTTCCCTCTAGTCTCTCCTCTCAACTAAAGAAAGAAATAAGTAATGTGGAACAAATGGATGGAGAGAACTTGTATGAGTATTGGGAAAGGTTCAAGCAACTTCTTGCTAGTTGTCCATACCATGGGTATACCGATAACGACCTACTCTTGAACTTTTGTGGTGGTCTCCTTGAGGATGATTCTAGGATGATTAAAGACGCTACCCAAGGGGGAATTGAGTACATGTCGGTCCAAGAAGCAAATGATTTGATTGAAAGATTAGTGGGAAGTTCTAGGAATTTTGGAAGGAGAGTAAAAAGGGCAAGTGTTGCATCTTCTTCAAAGCAAAACTCCAACAACATGGAACACAAAGTTGATTTTCTTACCAACTTAGTTAAGGAACTTGCAAAAGGAAATGGGAGTACATATCATGTGAAATTTTGTGGTCTTTGTAATGATCCAACTCATCCCACCGATGGGTGTCCATCTTTGCAAACGGAGGAAACAAAGGAAGCGGTGAATGCTCTCGGGTTTAGGAAGTTTGATCCCAATTCCAATACTTACAATGAGGGGTGGAAAGCTCGCCCTAATTTTGGGTGGGGGTGGCAACTAAAATAAAAACCAAAAGGGACCTTCAAACTCTTCATTTCAAAAGCCAAATCAAAATCAAAACCAACCACAAAATTCCTTGGAAGAGATGATGAAAACACTTGCTATGAATCAAGTGGCAATGAAAAAAGACACACAAGCCTTGCAAGCCAATACTAGGGAATTTCAAACCAATACCAAAGAGTTTCAAACCGTCATGCTTCAACAAAATCGGCTCACCGACTCTAGGATTGGTAACCTTGAGACTCAAGTGGGTCAAATTCTCAACTCACTTACTAAAGAACCTACTCAAAGAGTAAGTCTTCCTTCTCATACCATTCCCCCACCTACCAAGGAACAAGTATAAGCGGTTTCCTTGAGGAATGGTAGAGAGTTGAAAGAGGCACCCAAGGCTCCTAAGAAATCAAAACCCCTACCGGTTATTCATGAAGTAGAGGATGTGATTGAAGATGAAATTAAAGTTGTGGTGGAACATGGGAAAGCATCTACACCCGAGCAAGTGAGGATCAATGAACCACGTCCGGAATATGAGCCACAAGCTCCTTTTCCAAGTGCTTTAATTGACACAAGGATAATTGACAAGAAGACCTCAAGCCTCTACGATATCTTTCGTAAAGTGCAGGTAAACATACCACTTCTTGACCTTCTTAGTAGTGTACCAAAACATCCTAAAATTTTGAAATAATTGTGCACTACTAAGAGGATCAACAAAGCAAAGAGTATGAAGAAAGTAAGGGCTAGTGAACATGTATCGGCCATGTTTCAAAAACGTTTGCTACAAAAATGTGGTGATCCGGGCATGTTCACTATTCCTTGCAAAATTGGTGACTTGGATTGTCAAAGAGTTGGGCTTGATTTGGGTGCATCTATTAATGTTTTGCCCAATTACCTTTATGAGTCTCTTAAGTTGGGACCTTTGAAACCAACTCGTACGGTCATTTGTTTGGCTGATAGGTCCAACTTCTACTCCAAAGGAATTGTTGAAGATGTCTTGGTGAAGGTCGGGGATATGATTTTCCCCGCCGACTTCTATGTGATTGAAATTGAACCCGAGAAAGGCTCAACTCCTATCTGTTAGGAAGGCCTTTCATGAAAATTTCCAACGCCAAGATAGATGTGTCTAGTGGATGCCTTACCATGGAATTTGAAGGTCAAATGATTGAATATAGCATTTATGAGGCAATGAAATACCCTACCGAGACTTCCTCCTTATGTTTTCTAGAAGGTTTGAACCAATTATTCAAACCGTGTATGAATTGTGTGAAAGTGACACCTTAAATGTTGCTTTAACTAATGGAATGGTTGGAGAGGATATGGTGTATGTTTTGTCTTGTAATTTGCAGGAAACTATCCACGAGTTAGAGGAAAATCCGCCAATGGAAGAGAAGGAAGCAATCCGAAGGGCAGAGGGGAACTCGCATCGTGCAAAAAAACAGGGTCCAAAATTCGCACCGTGCGAGATCTCTGTTGTCTGGGATTTTTGCTTCGTTTCTTCCAGTTTGTTAGAGGAGCTACCAAAGGAGAAACTCATTCCTTCTATTGTCAAGGCTCCTATTGTTGAAATGAAGCCCTTGCCAACCCACTTGAACTATGCTTTTCTAGGAGATGAAGAAACTTTACCGGTAATTATTTCAAGCAAGCTTTCAAGTGAGCAAGAAGAGGCTCTCATTCGAGTTCTAAAGCAACACAAGGAAGCAATTGGGTGGAAAATGGTCGACATCAAAGGCATTAGTCCCACCTAATGCATGCACCGGATCCTTTTGGAGGATGAAGCTAAACCCGTTCGCCAACCAAAAAGGCGTTTGAACCCCCCACTGATGGAAGTTTTCAAGAAGAAGGTACTCAAACTTCTTCATGTAACTATGATCTATCCCATATCCGATAGTCAATGGGTTAGTCCAACCCAAGTTATACCAAAGAAGTCTGGGCTAACGGTAGTCGCAAATCATGAAGGTGTTTTGATTCCCACTCGAGTTCAAAACGGGTGGAGAGTATGCATCGTCGACTACCGTACGCTCAATGTCGTGACCCGAAAAGATCACTTACCGATTTCTTTATGGATCAAATGTTGGAAAGGTTATTGGGAAAGTCTTATTATTGCTTTTTGGATGGCTACCCGGTTTATTTTCAAATTCCAATTGCACCCGAGGACCAAACAAAAACGACTTTCACATGTCCTTTTGGACCGTTTGCCTATAGAAAATGCCTTTCGGTCTTTGTAATGCACCGGGAACGTTCCAAAGGTGCATGATGAGCATCTTTTCGGATCATGTGGAGGACTTTATTGAAGTATTTATGGACGATTTTACCGTTCATGGTCAATCTTTTGAGGATTGTTTAAGTCATCTTGCGTGGGTTTTATAAAGATGTATTGATACCAAACTTATTCTCAACCATGATAAATGTCATTTCATGGTTGATGAAAGAATATTGTTGGGACGTGTGGTCTCCTCTAAGGGGATTGAGGATGATAAGGCCAAGGTCGATACCATTCGCACCTTGCCTTATCCTACTAATGTGCGTGAAATGAGATCTTTCTTAGGTCACGCCGGGTTTTACCGGAGCTTCATCAAAGATTTCTCCAAGATTGCCACTCCTTTATGCAAGCCACTTCAAAAGTATTGTGAATTCATGATGAGTGAAAAATGCAAGGAAGCTTTTGACAAGCTCAAGGAGAGGCTTATTTCGGCACCCATAATTCAACCTCCCAATTGGAGTGAACCATTCAAGATAATGACGGATGTGAGTAACTATGCCCTTGGTGCGGTACTTGGCCGAAGGGTAGGGAGAGAACCCCATGTTATTCAATATGCATCGACAATGATGAATGAGGCTCAAAGAAACTATACCACCACCGAGAAAGAATTTATTGCGGTAGTATTTGCTTTGGAAAAGTTTCGACCTTGTATTCTTGGAGCCAAGGTCATCATCTTCATGGATCATGCCGCCTTAAGGCATTTGGTGAACAAGAAGGAATCCAAACCCCGTTTAATGCGATGGGTCTTACTTTTGAGTGAATTTGATGTTGAGCTCAAGAACAAGAAAGGTTCAACCAACACGGTAGTGGATCACCTAAGTAGGATTGTGCAAGAAGCATTGAACTCACCAATACAAGCCACCTTTCCGGATGACACACTTCTAGCCTTGTCTTCCATTGAGCCATGGTATGCTCACATAGTCAATTTCTTGGTCTTACAAGAATTTCAAGAAGGTCTTTCTCGCTCCCAACAAGAGAAGATCAAGAGTGATGCTAAATACTATGTTTGGGATGACCCATACCTTAGGAAGTTTTGTGCCGACCAAGTTATTAGAAGGTGTGTCCCGGATACCGAAGTCATTCGAATTCTTAAATTTTGCCATGAGTATGCTTGTGGTGGGCATCTTGGAGCCAAGAAAACGGTTAGAAAAGTCTTGGAAAGCGGTTTCTTTTGGCCCACACTATTTCGGGATTCCCATGCCATGGTGAAGGCTTGTGATAGATGCCAAAGGGTTGGAAACATTTCAAGAATAAGAGAAATGCCACAAACCCCAATGATTTATTGTGAGGTATTCAATGTGTGGGGCATTGACTTCATGGGACCGTTCCCCGCATCTTGTGGTTACATCTACATCCTTTTGGCGGTGGACTACATCTCCAAGTGGGTGGAGGCTAAGGCCACCAAGACCGATGATGCAAAGGTGGTTGGAGAATTCATCAAAACCAACATCTTCTCTCGATTTGGTTTTCCTAAAGCTTTGATAAGTGACTGATCGAGTCCATTTGGTGTTCACAATTAAGCATATGTGGTCGTTGGTCAATGGTCGATACAAAACACAATTTATAGCTTAACAAGCAACTCTACAATTAGTAAAGAGGCAAGTAAAGGTCGGATCCCAAGGGACGGGTATTGAAATGAGAATTCTATTGTAACTAGTAATGTCTAGGGGGTGTCACAAATTGGGTTGATGTAGAAGGTTACTAAACTAGAATAACAATGAAAATAAACTAGCAAGATGAATAAAATAAGGGGTGTAAACAATTGATTAAAGGCACTAGGGTGTCATGGGTTCATAGGGAAATCATGGGATATGATCATACAAACATGTTCTCAAGTTATAAGCAAGCAATTATTGTTGTGATGGATTGAGTTGGGTTATATCTTACAATCCTAGGAAAGTTTGGGTCCCGGAGCCGAATCGATTAGATTGTACAACACCTACAAGTCGACTTAATCTTTCCTACTCAACACATGCATGGTCTAACAAGACTCGAGTTGGGTTATGTCTTACAAGTCAAGTTGAAAGGATAGAAGGTGATAGTAAATGCAAGGATTCATAGGCTTAGCATTTCATCAAACATAACATGTGCATGTATTAAGATCAAAACAAGCAAGCAAATAAGATATGAAAGCATATTGATTTAAGCATGAATCATTCCCCATGTTGGTTTCCCTTAATCACCCATTAAACCCTAGCTAAGAGACTACTCACTCATTATCATGTTGATCATGCAAGAAAGGTTGTCAATCATACTAACATAATGAAACATGATGAATAAATGAAAGTAATTAGCAATAATTAAAAAGGGATTAAGAGATTATACCTACTAATGATTCCAATAATAAAGCAAGAATAATAGAAGTACTTGAATCCTAGATTGAGAGGTTGTCAATCTCCCAAAATAACCCAAATAATCTTCAATTACCCAAAATAAAGTAAGAACAAGAGAGAGATTAAGAAACTAGATCTTGGATTAGAACTTGATTAATACTTGATTACAATATTAAAGAGAGATTTGATTGATATTAACTACACTAATTATTGATAAGAAGAACATGCTCCTCTAATTAGACTAATGGGGTATTTATAGTGAAAATTAGGGAGGATGCATTAGGGTTAACTAAGGGCTAAACTAGTAATTACACTTTTTAAGTTGAGCAAGGAGACTCCGGTATTGTCCGAGAGAAGGGCTTCTCAAATTGTGGCTTGAAGAATGAAAACGTGCTGTACTGAAATCCGTGCGGATGGGAGTCGGGACGGCCGGATCTGGGCTGGGAATCCGAGCGGATCTTTGGGCAAGACGCTCGGATTGGCGAGGGGGAATCCGAGCGGATTCCTTTGAGGGACGCTCGGATTGGGCTTGGGCGGACGGACGGATTGTGTACAATCCGTTCGGATTGTCTGGCAGCATCTTTTCTTCTTCTTTTCTTCCCTTTTCTTCATGAATCCTTGGGGATTTCCTTGGGGACTCAAGGATCCTTTCTCAACAATGCTCTTCTACTATAATATGTACAAAGGCCTTCTAGTCTTGTCTCTCCTTGATGCTTGGTCATTGAATACAATCAATTTAGCCTCGTTTTGCCATGAAAATGCAAGATTCTTACTCCTTTCCTACCAAGGGATCAAAATCTCAAAGAATATGCAAAACAAAGAACTAAAGATAAGAAATGACCCAAATAGGCACTAAAAAGCATAGAAACAATGGTAATTCGGGGGCTAAATATGCGCCAATTATGGTCACATCAGTGACCGTGGAACTCATTTTTGTAACAAGGCCATTAGACCTCTACTCAAAAAGTATGGGGTAATTCATAAGGTATCTACGGCCTATCACCCTCAAACCAACGGCCAAGTCGAGGTTTCTAATAGGGAGATCAAGGCTATCCTTGAGAAGACGATGAATCCCGATCGCAAGGATTGGAGTTTGAGATTGGATGATGCTTTGTGGACATACCGCACGGCCTACAAAACACCAATTGGGATAACACATTACCGCCTACATTTTGGAAAACCGTGTCACTTACCCGTGGAGCTTGAGCATAGGGCTTATTAGGCGATCAAATCGTTCAACTTGCAATTGAGTGAAGCGGGGCTTCATAGGAAACTCCAACTCCAAGAATTGGAAGAAATTCGAAATGATGCTTATGAGCGTGCTTCAATTTACAAGGCAAAAACAAGAGCATGGCATGACAATATAATTGCAAGGAGAGTGTTCCAAATTGGAGATAAAGTCTTACGCTTTCAAAATCGGCTTAGAATTTTCTCGGGAAAATTGCGGTCTAGATGGATGGGGCCATATGAGGTGGTGCGCATTTTTCCACATGGAGCAATCGAGATTAAGTGTTTAAAATCCGGAAAAGTCTTGAAAGTGAATGGTCAAAGGCTTAAGCACTATCACGAAGAAATTGAAGTAGGTGAAGTGAAAACACTACACCTTCTTGATCCCATTTATGAAGATTAATGAGAATGCAAATTTGTCGAGCCATCGACGTTAAATAAACGGCAAAAGTTTGTAAATATTTCTTCCTTTGCATTTAGCATAGTACATATTTAATTTCCGCACTTTATTGCCTTTTATTGCATTTTTGCATGTTTAAATTAATTGCATCAATTAGTTTATTACATTATAATTTAAATCACTTGCAATTTCATTAACGTTTTTGGCATGTTAGAATGTTTTAATGTGTGTGTTAGTGTATAGGATATCAACTCAATGCATGTGTGAAGAAAGGAAGGAAGAAACATGTGTAAAAGAATTGGCTAAGTGGAAAAATTGGAGAGCAAAAAAGACGAGTCCAGCAGCTAACTCACACGGTGCGAGTTTTCAGGATCAATTTTTCGCATCGTGCGAAAAACTCAGGGTACTTGTATTTCAGTCGAAATTTCAGGCAAGCCTTCATTGTTCTTCCCCAATTTTACAATCTTCAACCTCTTTCTTCATCCTAAACCCTAACCCACTCAAATTCACCCTTCAAATCCATTCCAAAACATCAATTTCAAGCATCAAACTTCAAAGATTCATCAACAAGCATCACAAAACATCAATTTCGAGTTGAAAAATTGCAGAAATCGTCTATTTCAGTCGACCTAGGGTTTCGTTTTGATTCAAGTGTGAAGATTTTGGGTTTCAATTGGGTTAAGGAGCTATTTGGAGCATTATTTTGCCTTATTCATCATCCAACAACACTCACAAGGATCAAATGGAGGTATAACACCTTATTCTTATTCTTGTCCATTCAAAGTTAACAAATTTCGAAATTTACCAAGTAAAGGTCGAAATTTGTTGTTAAATCGTTATTGTTTGTAGCCGCTAACCAATTTCTAAACTTGTGAGGTGAATTTCCCTTAAAAAATTACTAGTTAGCACACTCCTCTATTTAGTGCATACTAAGTGTTTGTTAAATTGCCTCAACCAAATGTTTTGCCCAACACTTGTGTTTTTTTTTCTGAAAATTGGTGTAACATGGGAAAGGGTAAAGCATCCGAGGCTTCCTCCTTGCAAGGGACCAAGGGAGCCTTGGCTTTCAATGATCACGATTACTCGGGGAAGGAGGGACTCCGTGACAAAGCTCTACAAAATTGGACAAAATTTGAGGCTTGCCCATCCGTCGTGGTGACCAAATTTTTAGATGAAAATGTTCTTACGAATTTGGGAATGCTTCCAATAACCCGACTACTTCTTGAGAAAGTGGGTTTAGATTTTTCTATTGGTAAACCCGCGGCAACCCGAAAAAGCATCATCTTTGAATTTCTCTCCTCCCTTGAGAAAGTAAAATTGGGGAGGGACAAAGTTCCGGGTATCAAATTCCGAGCATGTAAAATTGTCCACACCTTGACCTATGACCAGTGAGGGAGGCCCTTCACATCACAAAAGTACCCGAGCATGAACCTCTTAACCAGCCAAAAATGAGTGAGTTTTGGAACAACATCACGGGGGATGTAAGGCACGGGAACTCCAAAAACACAAACCTCCCCCTCCCCATTCTAAGGACTGTGAGCCGGTACATAAACACCAATTATTTAGTCATGACCGAACCCACAAAATTGAGTTACTTACAATTGCAATGTCTTTGGTCTATGACTCCGGAGGGGCGAGGGATTCCGGATTGGGTGGAGTTGTTTGTAAAGGGGTGCCTTGCGTTGCAAAAAGACCCTAAGGGCACAATTTTTATTGGAGGCATGATTGAGAAAGTCATGGCCAAGACGGGCGTACCATTTCCGGATAATGCTTGGACACTTGATGGTGCTTATCTCATGGACTTTAAGTATTTGCGGCAAGCGAATATGCTTGATGTTGTGGACAAAAATTCCCCCTTTGTGATTTGGTGTATGAGTGGCAAAAGGCCACAACATTACATGTATTTGCCCCGTCCCCCTACCTAACCCTTAGGTAAGGAAAGTGCCCAAGATTTCTAAATGCCGCCCGACGATGAGTTTGTGGACTTGTGGGTTGATAGAGCCCATGTTGTTGAACCCGGGGATGAAGAAGCGGGAGGTGGAGAGCAACCACAATTTGGAAGGGCCCTAACCTATGGTGACTTGCCCCTCCACCTCCCATGGTGATGCTCCTCATGATGAGCCTATGCCAAATGTTGCTCATGAGCAACCTCGCTTCCCTCCACCTCCCATGTCACAAGCACAACATCAACAACCCTTCATGGCCCCTCAATTAAACTACCAAACTTTTCACTCTTGGCAATCGGATGTCACTAACCGGTTGACAACCCTCGAGTCCAACTTCTCCCAATTCCAACTCACGAAAAATGCCCGATGGGGAATCAATGAAAACCGCTACCACCATTACCAAGAAGACATGGAAGAAGTGCATTATGTCCAAAACGCAACCTTTGACATGGTGGCGGCGATGAATGCTCAACACATGAGAAATTTCCCCACTCAATATCAAGGATATGATAAGAATCGAATGAATGAAACAGGTGCCAAAATAGCTAGGTTTAGAAGAAGAAGAAGAAGAAGAAGAAGAAGAAGAAGAAGAAGAAGAAGAAGAAGAGAAAGACCTCCGGGAAGTGGAGGTGCCTCAGGTTCACACTCTTGAGTGGTTATGAATGTTCACCTTACACTTTGGGGATAAAGTGAAAAATAAAGTGTGGGGTGGACATGAGTTGGTAACATCTTGTAATATATTGTAATATATTTCTTTTCATGCATTGTATTAAAAAAAGAAAAATAAAAGAAAAACCCGGCTAGGTTGAAAACCCGAAAGGGCATTCTAGGCAAAAATGGGAAAGTGGTCGAGGTCGGAGTGAAAACCCGAAAGGGCACTCCGGGCAAAATTAAAAAATGAGTGCGAGCCACGAGAGTAGAGGTGAGGAAAAGAGCTAAACCGAAAACCCGAAAAGGCGGTTTAAGCAAAATGAGAGAATTAGAAAAAAAAAATTGAAAAACTTTGTTGACTCTTTGAAGCCTTGAAATCATGTCACATACATGAATACTTCCATTTGGCGGTGGTGACATAAGTGGTGGAGCTCTAAAAGGCCAGAAGGGTAAGTTAGAAGTGTGCCAAGTCTAAGTGGGGGGTGTTTGAAACCAATATCTTAATTAGCTTGGTACACATGGTGAATGGTGAAATGAGTGGATGTGTTGTTGGAGATTCTTATGGTCATAATTAGTTGAAGAGAAAAGAAGAGATGTTTAGATTGCTTAGGAATGATGGAGGTTGTTGGAGTTGTCTACTTTGTGTGTTATGAGATGTTGTAAGGGCCTAGGTAACCTTGTGTGTATTGTTTTGGAGTGATAAGAGGGAGAAATAAGGAGTATGGTGAATGGTTGTGATGAATTGATGGAGAATGATTGGTGGACTAGGATCATCTTAGGACAGGGATGGTATAAAGAGAGCGAGTGAGGGAAGAGAGACTTGTTTTGGAGATTTTTGGGTCACTTACTTTCTATGTTGGAGCCTTGACGGAAAGTGACCATGTGTTTTAGAAGAGGGATGATATAAGAAGGGAGTGTGCGAGAAGTAAGGAGAATTGGGAGCATGCACATGCGTCTTTTTAGCCTAGCGGTGATTAGCTCTACTCTAGTTTGCTCGGGACGAGCAAAGGGCTAAGTGAGGGGTGTTTGATGAGCTCCCTTTTATACCTACATTCTATTACATTTGGAGCTCATTTAGTAGCATTTTGCAAAGGGTTTTGGGTATTTTTAATGCTTTTAATCCAAATACCAAATGTTACTACATTCAACAAAGAAGTATCAATGAAGAATTGAAGGTAATATGGAGCAAGAAAAGCAGCAAAGGAAGGCCAAGATCAAGCACCAAAAGGACCATGAAGAAGCCTTTCAAGAAGCAAACAAAGAAAAATGTTGAAGAATGGAGGCAGCAAGGAATTCGCACGGTGCGAATTTTCTGTCCACATATCTCGCACCGTGCGAGTTTTCTGGGTTACTTCCGTTTGTATTACGGGCTTCACTCATCTTAAGCCCATGGATACTTGGTTGTATCAGACTATATATAGTATGTTTTCCTTTAGGTTAAGACATCTTTTGCATTATTGAAGAATTAATTTGTAATTGGGAGAATCATCATCTTTTAATTGGGTTTAGATCTAGCATGGAGAACTTATCTCCTCATCTTAATCCGACTCAAAGGTGTAATCTTTGGTTGTTAGACTTCTTAATCTTTCCTTAATTATTATTATTGTTCTTAATCTCTTGTGTTTAATTGCTTAATTTTGGAATCTTTGTAAGATTATGGTGATTAAGTGTGATTCCGTTGTTACTTAATCTTTCCAAGTTCCTTAATTTACATGTTTTTGGGTTTATTAAGTGTGATTTCCTTGTAATCCCATAGTACATCAACTTGTTATTAGACTAATGAATATGATTTCTTCTTGGTTTAATTAACATTTGAGAGATTAATTTGTGATTGCTCATTAATTGTGTTTTCATTGTGAGTAATTGCACCTATTAGATTCTTATTGCTTCATCTTCTTGTTAATTAATCTATGTGTGTGATTTCCACTACAGGAATTAATAAGATTGGGTCAATTACTAAGTGTGATTTTCTTGTGGTTGACTTCTAATTAAGGAAATTTGGAGAATTAATCTCACTAATAGGGCAATAATATTAATTAGAAGGATTGATTGAGTGGTTTCATCTACTAAAGTGCCTCACTCTATTGAGTCGGATTATGTTTTCCTTAAACTTGATAAATTTCCATCTTAAAACTTGTTTGATTTATTACTTGTTGTTCACTCTTATTTTAATTTCATTTTGTCTTTGAAAACCAACCAAAACCCCCCTCTTTTATTTACATACTTGTTTGTTGATTACTTTACAATTGTTCTCTTAATATAATTGAAAACCGAATACAAAACCTCTCTTCTCTTGGGTTCGATCCCATTACTTGCTACTTGTCTTATAATTAGTTTTGGTTAGTATGTATTGTGGTATATAAATTGTTAATTTGGCCGTCTTAAATAGCGACATTTTAGCCGTGTCACATATATATATATATTTATTATGTTGGAATCTATTTTTAGATGTCTAATTCTATTGTTGTTAAAATAGAAGCCTCTCTTAAGTTCTACCTAATATGGAGTATGATGATTACTTTTGAGCCATTGTTATTATATTGTTGCCGGACATGAAATCTAATAATTATTGTATTGGAAATATACTCCATAGTTAGCCGACTCCCAAAATGTTGTGGACTACGCTTTCCTGCTGCTGTTGCCATTTTTATAAGAAAAGTAGTCTTTTGAAAGTGGTGGCGTATATTTTGTATTCTGTATCAATTAAAGAATGAAGTTATGAAAGAAGGATGTTTAAGTGGAAGTTTCATCTTGTAACAACAGAATGCTACTGCCGAAGCTTCCGATGATGCGATGAGCTATGATTCCTGACAGACTAGACAGAAATGATTGAGGTTCTCCATATGTGCAGGGACAATGCGAAAATGAAAAGATTGATATAAACAAACAAAAGTACGATTAAAACAAGTAACTGGAAATCACTAAGTAGAGTGAGTCTTTAAAACAAGTAACAGGAAACCAACAAGTAGAGGAGTCTAGAGGCTCCCGGAAAACAACTACTACTTTAATAATTTCTGAATTATCTCGAAAGACTGAGTCTTCAGATTCTCAAAATTACGGCCTTTCGTAACAGTGAAACTCGGACACAGATTGGTAGCTCTCCACATGTCAGCAACGATTCTTCTTCGAAAATAGGGCCTTTCATATTCCAACTGCTCATTGATGGTCTCAACAGTAATATCCTTCTTCAACTCAGTTTCCTGGTGAAGTTTGGAAATCAGGTCAGCAACATTATCTTTTCCTGGAACATGAATAACCAACTTGGCATTTGGCATCAGCAAGCACTTTGATGAAATAGCTACCACCTTGTGGGCTTCTTGAGAGTAACGATTTCTGTAGTTCGAACAAAGCATACGCTGGGTCAAGATTGAATCAGTAAGCATCACAAAATCCTTCAATCCAACCACCTCTCTTGAAATCAGTTCCCCATATGCACTTGCACTCAGTTCACCAATTGTAGAATCCTTCTTCTCTGTCCTATTCTTCATAAAACCAGGACCAACCTTTTCTACAGGGAAGAGTTTATCGAGATCCAAAAGGCAGTACCTGGCAAACAGAGGAATGCCATCCAAGGTACGACCTATTGCTCCGAGTTGAACCAATGAAGGACTTCTGAAGCTTGCGTCGACATTAACGGCATGGGAAGATGGTAAGACAACTGATGGGACCGCGATCTCGAACTCCTTAGTGATCGCGGAACGTAGTAACTTCTCGAATCCTTCCATTATTAACAGAAAACACATTAGAAAGAAGTTTTTGCTTAAATGGGGAAGACAAGCAATCAAACAAGAAAACGACTAAGAATTATCAATTGAGTTGATACATATGCATCAACATAAAGCATACAGGAAGGTAGGGGTATAAATGAGATAAATGAGAAAACGAATAAACACGAGGGTACAAATGAGAAAAACCCATAAAATTATTTCAGTGAAAATGGATATCCTCTAAAAAATCAACTCTATTTTTGGTAATTTTTAAAAAAAATGGACACATTTTTGGTAAATAGTTTGAAAATCCACCCAATTTTGTTAAATAAGTTGGGTTTCACACAAATTAAGCAAAAACTTCCATGAAAACGATTAAACAGAATTATCAATGGGTTGATACAATAGATCGCAACAAAAGATACAATAGAACAACAGGATAAAGAAATATCATAGATACGGTTTCTTCACAAGCAAGAATAGTAGCGAAACACAAATATTTGTAACAATTACTCTCCAAAAAATCTCAGTTTCACACCCAGATAATAAAATTATTTCAGTGAAAATGGATATCCTCTAAAAAATCAACTCTATTTTTGGTAAATAGTTTGAAAATCCACCCAATTTTGTTAAATAAGTTGGGTTTCAACACAAATTAAGCAAAAGCTTCCATCTTTCACAATGAAGAAAACGAATAAACAGAACTATCAATGAGTTGATACAATAGATCGCAATAAAAATACAATAGAACAACAAGATAAAGAAATATCATAGACACGGTTTCTTCACAAGCAAGAATAGTAGCGAAACACAAATTCTTGTAATTCATAACAATCACTCTCCAAAAAACTCACACCCAGATAAAAACAAATTGTTAAAGTAAGATCAGAATTTACCTGATGCTAAGAATCGCATTTTTCACCGAATTAGGGTTGTACACTTGTACTAAGGGGAGGGTGGGTGGTTTATATATATATGTGAGAGTATATTTGGGAAAGGGTGACGGATAGAAATGGGCTGGACTTTGATTTGCAAATGTAAAACGGAGTTACGTCAAAGGTTTATTCATGACTTGTTTTTATTTTCAAGGATATTCTACCATGTACCCTCATAGTTTTTCAGTTTTCTATGTGTTACCCTTACATTTTTTATATTCTACATTGTACCCCTAAACTTCTTACTTATTTCTCTATCACGACCTTCTTTAACTCTTCGTTAACTTTATCGTTATCAAACGACCGTATTTCGACCATTATTCAGACTCATTGTATGTTGTATCACCATCCTATATGAAAAGTATCACAAATCATTTTTAATAAAAACAAACTACTATTAAAAACTTTAGTTATGATTCATGAAATGATAATGGAGATTTGATGAATTATCAGTTAGATTCGTATATTATTTGAAGGGTTAATGGGTAATTTAAGAAACTTACATATCAAAGACAATATCTGAGGTCATGGTATAGACTATTGTATGGAGTTCAGGGGTACACCATAGAAATTCAAAATTGTAAAGCTACACCAAAGAAAACTGAAAAACTCGAGGGTACACGTTAGAATATCCCTATTTTCAATCATATATACAATCGTGACTAAGAGATACGAGCACTTAAAATAATTTTTAAAAAAAGTAGAGGTATTAAGGGAAAAAATATAAAATCCGTTAACATTAAGGGTACCATTAGCACAAAATGGAACAATAAAAAATAATAAAAGATATGAAAACTATCAAATGGGGTACTAACCAAATAAAAGACACATTTTGACTCATTTTAAGACACATTTTTAGACACTTGTAAGTCACAATCAATAATAAAAGGGCTAGGAAAAGACGCATAAAGAGGTACGACAAAAGTAATTTCTCAATGTCTCTCCAAAGTTTTTGTGATAAAAAATAATGACTCAAAATTATGAACTTCAAAATCACATAACTCTTATCAATGATAGACTTACTATTTAGGGGCGTTTGGTTGGAGGTCTATAAGAAAGAGAAAGGGAAAGAGAAACAACATTATTGATTTCCTTTGTTGGTGTTTGTTTGACACCAACGAAGAGAATGAAATTTCCTTCCTTAGGACATTAGCAATAGAGGTTCATCATGAGATTTGTAGGATGACATGTCCAATTATTTAGAGGTTTGTCTTCTATTGTTAGTGATGAGTGTTGAGGTTCATGGATGAGAGGGGTTACAAATTAGTATGAAGGTTTGTGGAGAGAATGTGAGAGGAGAAAAAATTTAGTGGGCCATAATATGAACCTTGAAGAGGTTTATTTGTTGTTAATAAGAGGTTTGTAGTTAAATGAGTTTGTATATTAGCTTATGTGGCATGAGAACAAACCTCTTAGAGGTTCATCTATTACTCGTGCCCTATACCCCTCAATCCATCTATTTCCTTACCCCATCACCCAAGGTATGAGATTTAATTACCCTTGTTACCCTTCAATCACCTTATTTACCTACCACCATACTTGCGACTCCCACCACACCCGTCACCATCAACCATTGCCACAACCATCGCCACCACCCCACATAAACCACCACTGCCACAACCCCCGGCCCCGGCCCCGGCCCCGGCCCCGGCCCCGGCCCCGGCCCCGATATAAGTCATTTTAGACTATTTCACAAGAATAAAAAAGTATTGGACAATGTTGTATTACTAATTAGGTGTTATAAATGCTCTTTGAAAATTTGAAGAGCTAACTTCTTCCACCAATAAAATGGCTTAAATTACCTCTTTTTCCTAATTTTTCGTGCTTTGGAAAATAAAATTTTATTTAATACATAGAAAAATGCAAAATGACAGTATTTTTTTTTCCGAAAACGACATAGGAGTTGTTTGGTTGCCCCTTAAAAAGATGGGAACTTAAAAATCTCATGAATTGGGATTCTAGCCACTTGTTTGGTTGTCTTTTTTTTAACTAAAATGGAGGAATTTGAACTTTCTACTAGAACATTTTGGAGCATTATAATCTTACGGTAAGTCTTACATACAACCGTTATAAGTTACAACGAAGGGATGGAAAGCACCTCACCTCCAAAAAAAAGTGTGAATTTAGATGGATTTATACCTCCGTTGTAAATTTGTGTAATCTTAAAGGGTTTTGGGACATTTTATTATGTTAGAACATCTTTTACATGTACATTAAATTACTTTTGCATATCAGTATATATATTTTAATAATGTAGGATTTAGAACATTGTTTATACGTCTAAAGTCTAACATCAAACATTATTCAAACTTGATTTACTTCGTATCTCAAAAAAAGATGCTCTTCTCTTCCTATAAACAAATTGATGGAAACGCAATAAATGGCTGTTCGAAAAAAGATGCCTTCTTAAAATTCACATTTCAATTTCTATATGATACCCCTCCCCTTTTCAAAACATATGTGGTAACCCTCCATTATTAAGGGGTGTTTGATTGGAACTTTTGAAATGAATTGCAATGGATTCAATCTATTGTAGTGTTTGGTTTGGTTGGAGGATTTTAGAATACATTTAGATCCTCAATGGATTTTAATTTCATTCGAACACCTTAGAATCTCATACCCATGTATATAGAGGTTTCTAAATCCATTCCACCCTATTACTATATTAAATCCATTTTAAGATCGAGCCAAACGCTTGTGAAGTATGGAGTTCTAATTCCATACCTGTATGGTATATCCATAAAAATCCCTCTCCCTTCAAATTCGTCGTTAAAGGTCGGGTTGTGCCAAATAAATTTGTTTTCGGTTATGGCTTGCACTCGGGTTGGTTTCGGTCAGCCCAATTTTTAGGTTCTATGGGATCGCGTTTCGGACGGTATGGGACTGATTTCGCGGGTCGGGTAAGCTTTTGCGAGCGCTACCCCACCTTGGGGCAGAAAGACGCAACGTATTGTCGCCTTCCGGTGGTAAAATTAGTCGATATAGTCGAAGAAAACATTACCGGAGTCCAAATCTAAAAAATTTATAAATAAAAATGCATACCAATATTCAAATTTCTGGATCTATCTCACCGCATCGAGAAATAGCCGAACAAAAAAGACATGGAGAAAAAACTTTCATTACCTATTACACATCGCCTGATATGATAGTATGAATAATCGATTGGGAGACAAGAAAGCAATATAAATGTTCGTTGCAATAATCGTTTTATCATTTGGACACTTTATATGGATTATTACTCTAGTAAAATAATAAATCTTACTGAATACATACATACCAATAATTCAAGTTCCGATCCGCCACTCGGTATATGAAAATCCTGACCATCGTTACCAGCAAGATTTAAAATCTCGGAATCGGAATCGGCATCGGTCGTAGTCCGTATAACCAGGCCATTAATCGGCCGAGACCAGGTTTTAAACCATAGGTACAAGGGAAGATGTGCATGGTGTTGATCTGTGGGTATTGGTTTGTGGATGTAAGGGAAGAATACATGAAGAATATAGAAAACAATGGGGGAGAGAAGAGAAAATAATGGAGGATAGAGTTTAATAGAAAGGGGTCCATGAAACTATGTTTGACGGTGAAAGCTTTTTTTTTCCTGTGTGGCTGCAAATCGCAATTGCAATTGATGAAATCCTTAACCTAATTAATTACTCCTTATACGGTGTTTTGAGTTAATTACTATTTCCGGCTCCCTAAGGCCTTATTCGTAATCAGTTTCTGGGCCAGCCCAAATCAATCAATATATCAATACAGATTGTTAGCATATCAAAGTCTAAATAAATTACACCTCTTTCATTCTTAATAATCACTCTTTCATTCACTTACCAAGATTAATAATCACGTCTTATCCAACTCCGGCATTCAGTAATTCTCTTGTGCGACGGTCTTTTCCGTATTTTTTTTTTTTTCAAAAAGCAACCGCCCTTTGTTAAATAGTGACCACCTTAAAAAAAATGGTTTTTTTTGTCTCAAAAAATGGTCACTCCAGAAATGGTCACTATTCAAAAAAGTGGCGACCGTCGCACTTGAGATTTTGCGAATATTTGAGTGGATTTCTCCCTTTCAATGGCGTGATACTCATGCCCGTCAGCACCTACAAGAAACAATAAGACCATTGTTGTAAAAATAGCTTAGCAACTTAGACAAACAATAAAATTCATCAATCCGTTCAATTATTCAATAGCTGGTACACAAGCACTTGAGTTTTAAAAGAGGCGAGTTTGATTCATATATGTCAATGTTTGTATTGGAAGTTTGAATTGTTGTGGGGTAGGGACTTTGGGTTACAAGTTTAAATTCGAGTTATGACCGGGTACATAACATGGTAGAAGTAAAGAATACACAAAATAAACAAAGCCTTGTGAAAAATATAAATTTAATGTTGGCCGTTGAGTTCTTATGAAAGAATTTCTGTAAAAAATATCATGTTTGTTTGATGTATGACATGTCGACAAATGAAGCGGGAAGCTTTCAACAACTCTAGTTGCTCTATAACATAGTAAAATAAAAAAAACCATGATCATATACATTCATGTTGGGTAAAGCCTTAAAGCAAGTATTGTTACAATGTTATAATGCACATGTAGCATGTTAGACTTGAATCAATTTGAATTCATTTGCGTAAGAATGTGTAGAAAACGAATGAATTGTTCAAGGGCGGTAGCTAGTGCTGGGCCAAACCGGGTTTGGCCCCTGCCCACTTCTATGGAATATATACATACAACGTGGATATGATATCAAGTACAAAATCTAGCTGAGTTAGTTAGGCAACGTGGCACCCAAGGAGAAATAAGTGTTGATTCCCTAAGGGGGCGTTTGGTTAGAGAAAGAGAAAGGGAAAGGGAAAGGAAATTAGAAAGGGTAAGAGAAGGAAAGGTAAGGGATTACCTAAAACTTAACTAGTTGTTTAGTTACATCAAGAAAATGAAGTGTAGTGGTTTATGGTTTGTTTTGGTGTACATGTGGTGGTTTAGGTGGGGTGGTGGTGGTGATGGTGGTGGTGTGGTGGCGGTGGCAGTGGCAGTGGGGTGGTGGTGGTGATGGTGGCGTCATGGTGGTTATGGAGGTGGTGTTGCGGTGGTGGTTTTTGTGGGGTGGTTGTGGCGGTGGTTTTTGGTGGTGGTTTAGGTAGGGTGGTTATGGTGGTGGCGGCGGCGGTGGCGGCGGTGGCGTCATGGTGGTGGTAGTGGGGTGGCTGTGGTGGTTGTGATGGTGGTTTGTGGTAGTGGTGTTGTGGTGGTGGTTTATGTGGCAGTGGTGTTGTGGTGGTTTGTGGCGGTGGTGTGGTGGTAGGTAAAAAAGGTGGTTGAAGAGTAACAAGGGTAATGAATTCTCATACCTTGGGGAGTGGGGGGTAAGGAATTAGATGGATTGAGAGGTAAGGAAGGGAATTGCATTCTCTTTGTTTGTGTCAAAGAAACACCAACAAAGGGAATCAATAACTTTGTTTCCCTTTCTCTTTCTTATAGACCCTCAACCAAACGCCCGCTTATTTTCTTTCCTTTATTTTAGATCTTATTCGCCAATTTCTTAATAAATTTCTGCATTTTCAAATGTCTCAGCAAAATTTGGGTCACTTTAATTTTACTCCCTTTAGTTTAGGTCTTAATCGTCAATTCCTTAACAAATTTCCACATTTTTAGAAAGATTTGGGTCATTTTAAAAGGGTTATTTGATAGGAATAATCCAAACTATCACTCAAATTCTCAAAATAATCCCAACTATTCATTATCTCATAATAATCTGATCTATGTCATCATTTAACTTGTATTGCTTTGGTCCTCTTACTAACTTGTTTTGACAGGTAACCTTTAAACTTTTGTAGGTCACCTCTTTTTTCTTAAAAATTTTTCTTCTTGCTGGGGTTTTAATCTTCTTTTGGTTTTAATGGTAACTTCATTGATTTCTTCTTGTTTGTCAACAAAAAATTCTGATCACTTTAACAATCATGAGACTACTCTTCTCTTTCTCCTGTTTTTATTTAAGCATTCATTCCTTTGTACTGATTAATATTTGCTTTTATAAGTACTTATGTATTATACTTTTCGGCCCGGGCAAGAATTTGATCCTGGCTACGTCCCTGAAATTGTTTTACTTCATTTGTTTTGATAAAGTGAAGTGACTTTATGGTTTTAAAATATAACGTCACTTCACATGACTATATAAAGGATGTAAGTCTTTTGGAAAATATATTTCACAAAAAATATAATCAAATAAGATCACGGGTGTGAGGGTGAGAGACACTATAACGGGTGTTTTTATACAATAATTTAGAAGGTTACTCTAGACGTAATATTGGTGGCATTTACTAATATTATAGTTGATTATAGTCTATTTGGCTAGGGAATAATTATTATAGTTGATTCTAGTCTATTTGGCTAGGGGATTTTACTTCCGGTTTGAAAGGTTAGGTTTTGCTCTGAGCTTAACCTTAACTACCGTCTTATCTTATTGTTGCTTACATTTATTTACTTTTATGGTTTACTTGTCGATTGGTTGCTTCCGTTCCGAGTGGGAGATTGCCGCTAATCTCCCAAAAGTGGTATCAGAGGCACTAGGCTTGGTCTCGTGGCAAGGATGTCAAAAAAGACTGATCTCCTCCTTCCTCCCAATATCACCATGCCTGACAACTCCGGGTCAAGACACCTTCGTTTTTCCACCGTGCTAGTTTCAACATTCGTCCTCCTCCGGTTTCGACTACGGGGGTGTGTTAGAATATATTGCATATATTCTTATGTATAATGAATATTATAGTTCCCTAGTTTGTGTTAACTAATTAGCATAATATCCCATGTAATTAGGCTATGATATCTCCTAACCTTGTATAAGTACTCTGCATATTATTCAATACAACTCACACATTACATTCCTTCATGGAGGAAGCTTGAGCTTTAGGAAGAACACAAGAAGAACAGAGAAGATTCTAGAATAAGAGTAAATAGAATGTGTAGTTAGTAACCTACTCTACACGTGTCAGTAGGAGTTAACTAACTAGAGTTAGTTGACTGGCTATACTAGTTCGCAGAATATATGAATAAACATGATTTATATACTAAACTAATATACATTAGACGGTAAGCTAACTTACCTAGAAGTCCAGCTCTAAAAGCAAGAGAAATCAACAGCATAAAGGCCAGTTCCATATTATGTTGAAGAAAAACAAGCAGCTAAAAAAGGGGAGGCCTCACAAACCTGCAAATACCAAATACACGTACATTACAGAGAACCACAATTCCCAGTGTACAAGTACAAGTGTAGGACCTGAATTTCGTTATCAAAAAGCTAACCCAGTAAAAAAAACTAGCGAAAACTAATCAATACTCTATCACGCTTAATGCTTCGATAAAATTACGTAGAGCGCAAAACTAATTACAGAAGCAAATTATTAATAAAGACTGGAAACAGAGAGTTCAAAACAAAATGAGTGTAGAAACCATACTTTACGTGAGAGACCTCCATCTAGCTTTTGTCTCTTTGGAGCTTGATTTTCAGTTCCACAATGGGAAGTTGATAAACCTTCGCCTATTTTAAATCTGACAACATAACAATTCAGTTAGAAGCGGGGATGCTTTCAGTAAATCATAAATTGGAATGTATCTTAAAATGCATTCGGTTTGTGAAGAAACTGAAAATAGAAAGGGAGAAAGTTGAATAACTGAAACCAAATTCGTATGTGAAAATCCAGGTGACATGAACACTTGCAAATAATTACCTAACGTCAATAGTTTGTCGCCGCTGCTTCTGCTTAGCAAGCTGACTGGCAGTAGGCTTCATTAGAGTTGAGTTCCTTGGCATATGTGGCTTAGCAAGGGATTTAGTTTTTGTTTTCTTCATATCATTAGCCAAGTGATTGTAGAATGTCAAACCCGTAGACTGACCTGATACAAGCAAATAAAATGAAGTACAAGATGAAGTAACGAAAATCGCACTGTGGAATACATGGACTTAACAGAAGGCTACTTCAACAAAAGTAATGTAAGAGTATACAATGACCATCAATGAGTTCCACTAGTACCTCCAAATAAGCACTCTGCTTGTTTTTTAGCATCTTGTAAACTGCCACCTTTTGCGTTCCACAATGCTTGGTTACTCGTTTCTGTTACAGTACCCAAGCGATCAAGTTAATTGTACAGAATAATTAAAAATAAAAGTTTGAACTTTGACGGATGTGCCACTCTGTTAAGCAGTATCGGCAGTTCAGCAAAGGAATACCTTGGTACGGTTTAATCTGATAGGAATATCGTTCTTGTTGATGGATATCAGCATCAGCATCAACCGATGCCGTCATCGTAATTAGCTAAGGGCAAAGCATCTGCATTTTGTGAGTAGAAGCCCTCCATTTGAAATAATTTAGTCACAAACGCTGCAAGTTTGAGTCAGCAATAAGCAAGGCAAAATTCAGAAAACAGACATGCTTGGAAACTATCATTTTAAGGCTAACAAAATGAATCTAGCTACAACAGTATATTGTCTAGAGATCAAATTCCCCTGAATCCCAAGTCCCAAGTCCCTAAAGTCTCTTGTTGATGTATAGCTTCTACACTCAATTAGCCTTGTTTGACTTTTTATGTGAGAAGGAAAAAGTCAAATGGGGCTAATCGGCTCCTAAGTTCAAGCATGCTACTTAAAAGTTAACAACAACCAAGGCGTTCGTATGGAAAAGCAGGCCGAATCATTCGTCTTCCACAACGTAACTCAATGAACAACATAATACAAAGCCAGAAACTAAGTTAGCTGCAGCTATTGAATATGTTTTACAACAGTATATGCTTTAGTGAAGCTTGCAAATTTTTCAACAAGTCATTTAATTCCGAAGCACCATAACTTTACAGAGAGCTGCTCAATTATGACTCATCTGCTGTTTCACAGAACCAGCTCTAGATTTAACCTAGTTCATTTAATTTTTCAACCACCATTAAACCCTGAGTAAACTCAACAAGCAATAACAACATTATTCCATTGCCTCCAATACTCCCGCATATTCTACCACGTACTCCGTATTTATCAACACAACAATACTATGTCCCGTTTGGCCATCATGAAAATCGCAAAAAAAACGCAGAAAAACCAAAAGATAACTAGACTTCCGCTTCGCTTCAGTACAAATGGAAATAAATCAACATATCATATCATCAAACACATAAAATTAAAATGCTCGTCAAAAGACACAATCTTTACATCATTTTCATCTGCAGTTCATCAACTAACAAACAATCGCATAAAGGTAAAACCTTGAACAACAAAACCAAACCAAAAAAAAATCAAATTAAACGCCAAAAAAACACAACACACTAAAAACCGAACAAAAAATCGAAAAAATTAGGGTTGGAGAAAAGAGGAGGAAGAAATATTACGAGAAGGAGGATAATTAGGAGCTTAGGATTCAGGTTTGGAAAAAACGAAAAAGCGAGCAGCATCAAATTCATACTCGAAATCGACTTCAACGACGTCGTATAGAGTTGGGGTTTTGTTCCTTCATTGTTGTGAGTAGAGTTGGGGTTTTGTGAGTGGAGACGAAGTACAAAGAAGGAAAACAAGCGGTGATGATTAGATGTGGGGCCGTGGGGTCCAAATTTTGAAAAACTGGGGCGTTTATTATATTTTGTGCACAAATTCTCATTATAGACGGACACTATCTGTCTATACGTATAGACGGATACCATTTTACCTCACAAAATACCCATTTGCCATAAAGTAGGAAGCACATGGGGGGTGCCCCCACCTTGTCCCCCTACCCATTTTATTAGAGGTCTTTACCCGTCTGTTCGCCCCACCCGTCTATACCAAGACCTATTGTATTTTGTGATATTTGTTCGTCTACCCGTATTTTTTTATTTTCTAAAATATACTCCTCTTTCCTTACAATAATACTTTGATCGTCAATAATTCTTGACTACAAATTCAAAATACGAACAGTTTTTTTTCAAATTGACCGTCTTTAAGAGATTTTCAGTTTGAAAAAGGATCCACCGAAGTCTCAACTCGTAGTCGGGAATTATGGTCGGTCAAAGTTTATTTGTTAAAAAGATTTGACCAACCATAACAAGTTCAAAAAACGGTTAATTTTTTTTTCAAATTCAACTCCTTGACGAGATAGTTTGTTTGGAAAAAAATTTACCGTTTTCTGAACTCGTAACAGAGAATTATTGTTGGTCAAAGTTTTTTTGTGAAAAACGAAAGGTACATCTCAGAAAACGAAAAAATTTAGGAGTACACGAGATAGTATATAGGTTAAGAGTATGTGTAAGGGTATTAGCAATAGATGAACCTCCAAGAGATTTGTTCTCATGCCACATAAACTAATTTACAAACTCATTTACCTACAAATTGCATACCAACAACAAATAAACCTCTTCAAGGTTCATATCATGACTCACTATACTTTTTCTCCTCTCACATTCTCTCTCCACAAACCTGGTTACTAATTTGTAACCTCTCTCATCCATGAACCTCAACACTCATCACCAACAATAGAATGTTAGTTGACAAACCTCCAGGGCTAGTTACTCGGCCGAATAGGGCTAACTCGGCCGAGTAGGTGTCGTGTGTTTTCTGGTCAGGCTACAGTCCAGGAACACTGGGCCGAGTAGTGTAATACTCGGCTGAGTACGGGTACTCGACCGAGTACTCTAGGTACTCGATCGGGTAACCGGTCTGACGGGATTAATTTCTGCGGTTTGATTAAAGGTGATTAAAGATTATATAAACCTCGTTTAATAGTTCCTATTCATTTTTACCAAAAGCTAAACTACGTTCTTCACTCCTCTAATGACCCTTAATCACTCTCAAGGCAATTGATCGTTCGTGAGTCTTTCTGTAATACCCCGTATTTTATATCGCTAATTGAGTCGAGTTAATTGTTTAGTCGTGTTGATATCGTAAGACCAAGTTACTCGTAAGCTTGTTGAGACGGGTTTAACTGAACGATAGCTTACCCTTTTACCAATCACGTTACCCATACCCATGACCCATTTACCATCTAACTTGATCTTTAACCTAAATTTTAACCTAGTTTTACCCTAACCATACACACCCCTCATCTCACACGCCTCCCTCCTTCACCAACACAAAAACACCGGATTTCACGCATAGAGAAGGAGAGAGTGTGGCGTGAGTGTTGACAAATGAAGCAAGGAAGAGCTAGGGGCTTTTGTCGACGGCCGTGGGTGGCCCTGGTGGCGGTTGTGGTGGCGGAAAAAGGTAAGAGTCAACCCTTTCCTCTGTTTTCATCTTTCTGTCGAGTTTTTGGTGGTTGTTCGTGTCTTGTCGAGGCATTGCTGGTGGTGGTTGGTAGAGTAAGGGAGTAGGGTGGTAAGGGACGAGTGTAGTGGTGGTGGTTAGGGAGGTTTTGGGTGGTGATGGTGGTTGTGAAAGGCGGCAGCGACAGGGGTAGCCAAAACGGGTTTTGGTTACGGTTTTCAGACGGGTTTAGGTGGGTAGTTTTGGGGTGGTGCCACCGTGGACTAGGGGGAGGTCGAAACGGTGGCGCTATGGTGTCTGTGTGCGTGGGTTGGCGGCGAGCAGAATGGTGGTGATAAATTAGTGTTTTGTTGATGTGGTGGTGGCCGAGGGGTGGTGTAGGGGCTTTGTGGTGAGGCACGGTGGTGAACCAGGCCCAATGTCGCCCCGGTTCGACTCGCCGGCGGCGATCGACCAGTGGGGCTTGGTTGTTGGTGGCTGGGTCGAAGTGGGCAGCAAGCCTGGCGGTTGTCGCGGTGGTTCAGGCGGCGCGTGAGGGGTTTGGGCGAGTGAGATGTCACGGGTGGTGGAGTCGGGTTTCTCGAGTTGTTTTATGGTTGATTCGGGTTTTCTTAAATCGTTTAATTCGTTTAATCTTTTATTTATCATATTCGTATTTAATTTAATTCCCGAGTCATTTAAATAATTTATTTAAATTAAATTCCCGAGTCTCTTAAAATAATTAGAGACGGTTTTTGAGTCGGGTTTGTTAAAAGAAAAAAGTTACTATATCGGGAAAGTTTCCATTTTAAGAAATTCTATTTTTAGTAACTTCTATTTTGGGAACGGGAATAGTTAAGTAATCGGTTATCACTTCATTATCTTTCAGAGGGCGAATTATTGTGGATTAGCACTGAGCTTCTGACTATTTGACTGCAGTTATGAGGTAGGGAAATACACTTGACTTACCGGTGTTGTTAATTTGTGTTGATTTGTTGTGTTTCATGTGACCAAGCTGTGATCGTTGACTTGTTCGTGGTTGTGATTTATGTTATGTTTCATATCTTTGGAGTGTGATTGATCGAACTGCTCGTGTTGATTATGTTATTTCATTATTTTGATAGCTGGCATGATTTCATTCATTGATATACATATTATGTTGCATTGATTACTGCTGAGCATTGCATATACATTGGAGTTGGAGGATGGTGTGGTGGTGACGATGATGAGATACGATGTGATGTTGTGATAAGGCCCTGGCTGGTTCTGCAGGACTTGCCCTGGTGTCCTCAACAGTGCGGTGTCGATCATCGGCTGGTCGATATATATAGTCTACCGGGGATCGGTATGGTCAAGGTTGTCCGGGTTATGAGATATGAGTTGAGATGGAGATGGAGGTGACGGAGGAACATGCATATCATATTTTGTTGTTTCGTTGTATTCCCTACTCAACCTCATGGTTGACCCTGTGTATTCGTGAACACCTGTGATGACCCAAATATTGGCTAGCAGACTTGACAGGTTTAAGAGATAGGACGGGAGCTTGATGGGCGTGAGACACTGGGTCAGAAGACATAGTAGTTAGATCATTATTTAGAAGACTTCCACTTCCATTTATGTAGTTCTTTATAATTGTTGTAAAAAAAAGAAGTTTGTAATAATTAAGTTAGAGTATTTATATAAGTTGCCTTGGAGTTTAATTTGTTATTCACTACCTCGGGGAACCGAGATGGTAACAGTTCGGTTTATTAGGGAATGTCTTGCCAAAGGCTCCTTCATAAACCGGGGTGTTACAAAGTGGTATCAGAGAGAACGATCCTCAGGCCTGAACCAATGAACCCAAAGAGCGTAGGATGCGTCTAAATAAAATGAACCTCTGGGAATAAACTGCTAGGAGCTCACACTGCGGTTAAGAAGGCGCCCTTAATACGTGCTCTTTTGCCCTCTCAGTTTTGAACCAGGTAACCCGAGAGAAAATTGAGTGAATGGGGTAGTTAGCAGGAAAACCTTGGATATAATCGAGTTGATGTATACCTTGAGACCCATATATTCTAACCATTCTGCAGGACAACGTTACGGTAAGTATTTTGTATGAATGATGACGTGATCATATGATGTTGTGGAAATGAGAAATAAAATTTTCGTGTTCATATTGATAATCAACGAAGCGTTGGATTGTGGTAATCGTGAGCGTGAGAATAATTGCAAATTGACGATATTTATCTGGATGGATATGAATGACGTGTTGATAGTGCTATTATGTCTAGTAATATGCGGTTATGTGATCCCGAAGCCATGCTAGTATAGTATTGTGATAGTAATTAGAAACACTATTAACTTGCTTGTTCCTAGTCATACCAATCGTGACTTAGATGTAAGGAGTAGGTCGAGATGCGAAGGGATTCTATGGGATAGACGTTTACGTAAGTGCAAAGTGTGAGATTTAAGTTGGGATGGGTTAGTGTACATAGTGGATTCATAAGAGCTTGTAACATAGTAAAGAATGACCTAGTGCTGAAACACGCTTGTTTGATTTTACTCCCTAATTGATCTTGCTGTCATTTCTTTTCTGTTAACTTCCTATGGATGAAAATTTTATGAGAGTTAGCCTCGTGAGTTAGTGTTCATTTGGCGTTGGTTTCATGTGTATAGGATATACGGATTAGGAGTAATAAATGTTTTAGTGGGCTGTGGTCAGGAAGTTCCTGTGCAGTGAGGTTTTGACCAACGATTTTGAAAAAAATCCTCATTTAATTTGTATAAATGATTTTTGCATAATTCCAACTCCATCGACTAGAAGATTCGCTTATGTTTTCAAATTGATAAGCCATGAAAATTATTGATGTCCTTATATTAAACGGTAATTTTTGCAAATTGACCCAAGTTTCGGACCGATTGCTGTCATGTACTTGTTTGGACCAACTGAGCTGTAAAATCCTTTAAAAAAAAATTTGAATTCTTGAACTTTGGACCTCATTCTTTTTATCACGAATTATTAACTCTCGGTATGTTATGAAAAGTAATATAACTCAAGTTTTCGTTGAGCGGCTATTTATTCGTGATTTTTGAAAGTTACAACCTGAATCATGACCTGTAAAATGTGCGTTCTATGTTAAGTTTTCATACAGTTGATTGATTAATTCATGAGCCTTAGTAATGTGAAATTATAATGTTTTTATATGAAGGTAACCGCACGCATGTTCAGTAGTTATGTAACTTAACAAGTGATAAAATTGAAACTTAGTTGATAACATTGTTGGCATGATAGTATGAGTAAAATTGAATAGATTAATCTGATTCTTAATCGAGGGGGAAATATGTGTACGAGTCCAATTGTTTGCATATTTTGTGGCATGTTGTAATATCACTGATGTGTTCATCATATTTGTATAGTGGTCGGGTATACATAGATATCAAACTATGTTATCATATCTGAGTAAAATTTTGGTGGCGTTAAACGTCCTAATGTCCTCGCATGAATATTTACAATAACTATGTTAAATGTTTACACATGAATGGTAGTAATGATTATGTCTAAATGTTCCCACATGTCGGATGTCATCTGAGTTCTAAGGTCCTTTATGTGAGTCTGTGTGCCTATAGTTATACTTATTGCTTCCATTGCATTAAATTAATTCAGTTGAACCTAAAACCTATAACATGATAATAAACCGTGTCGTTATTCCTTATTGAATATGTTCGTTATTATATCGTCATAAAACGCTAAAGTGATTCTTGCAATTGTAGCACGACATTTGACATACCTATATTTCCGAGTCGTTACTATCAATTATAATCTAACAAATATTGTTTATGATAGCTATGTTGGCAATTATAATGGGATAACTCTTTGATGATCCACATGTTAGGTGTATGTTCAAATGATAGTCGTTATAGTTACGTTTAATTGAGCCGCGAGTTGCCTATTTGTTCAAACCGTGCAAACCAGAGAACTTGTTCACCTTGCTAATCTTTTGCCATAGATAATGTTTTACAAGTTATATGATGGTATATGTACATGTTTAGGCTAATTATGTGATATCTTTTGTTTTGTTGAAAAGGAGTTATACTAAGTTGCTGGACACGATTGAATGATGTGGTTGCTAAAATGTCAAACACATGTGTGATATGGAAGTAATGTTGTTGTTGTCATGGATCATATGTTGTTACTTTTATTGGGAAATATGTTTCAGAATTTACCTCAAACAAATTGACTAGTTCGTGTTGTATGTCTGATGAGTCAAAAGGTTTTGATTACGTGTTATGTTTTCTATGGTTTCAAGGTGTTTAAGTAGTGCTTATGTATCGCATGTTTTAATACTCCTGTGATTTATTAGTAGTAGGGCGGAAGGAATACACATATGGTTCAATTGTTCGGAATTGGTAATAGTTTCGACTTGGGAGAGGAATTTGGTGGGGTCAATGTTAGATTGTATCTTTGGTTTACGTGTATTCTTACGGTTGATATTTCTAAAGTGGTTGTTCTCTGGTAGATAATGCGAACCGTGATGATCTTGAGTTGACCAAAACCCCGGTATTACAACAGATTACCCGAAAACTTGTTATATAACTTTCGCACACTTAAACCTCGAGAATGAATCCTTTATCTTAACACCCTTCTACGGTAACACCCTTGTGTCTTAATTTGTTTAACTTTCCACTTTGTAGGATGGATCCCTACAATGTACACCCGCGAGATCTGTTACATGTCACCCGATGCCGACTTTAATGAGCATTGTGAGAAACTTCGTGTTGCCATGGACAAGTATGGCCATAATGGGCACCCCGAGTACTTAACTAATACTCGCTTAAGAGCGTATACCCTTATCGATACTATCCCGACTCGCATACTAAAGGACAACAAACGCTTCTATATGAGAGAGTTGTCCACCCATTGCATGAGACTATGCCGTGACCCCAATTCTGCGGCGGGGCCGATACCCACCCGAGTATACCTTTGACTTCATAGCAAAGGCGACCGAGATACGAATTTTACGCTAATGTATCCGATGCCGAAAGTACGATCAACCACCCATGCCGGACTTCGGGGAAGAGGTGAACCAGGAAGGGAATGACATAGAAGTCACCGAAATCGAGGAGGCGCGACCTAAGGACCGTTAGGTTAGGGTTAGTGACACCATGATCGGTCTGTTGTGGAGCCGTGTAAACCTATGGCTCCTTTCTTGTTGTTCTTTAGTTTGATGTTGTATTTTAAGCCCAGCATGGGCTAAGTAATAAGTGTTACTTGATGACAATCAGTTAATTCCATAATAAAACCTTGTTTTCGACTTAAATGTTACTGCGCAATCTCTTATCATGTGTTCTTTTACATTTTTGTTGTTGATGAAATGAGTTTGTTGCATAGGGATATGACATTTGAAAAGAGGTTACGATGACGTAACCATGTTTTTAGTTGGGTAGGATTGTAAAATCTTAATGTTTACATTGCACTTGTTTATAGATTGTGGTTTTGATCAAGTGGTAGATCGTGGTTTTGATCAAGCCGATGCTTCGTTGCGTGGTACCCATACAAATGAGTTCTCTATGTTGTGTATTAAACTGCTGCTGTTATGGTGCTCTGATAGTTTACATGAGTTCATGAGTGGTGATAGGTTTGCATGAAGTAAGTTCCGGGACGTAACTTTCTTTTTAGGAGGGTAGAATGTAACATTCCGTTTCACCCGCTTGAGTTCATGAATTCTTGTACTAGAAAATATGTCTGGTAGTTGAGCGAACTTCGGGACGAAGTTCATTTTAAGAGGGGAAGACTGTAATACCCCGTATTTTATATCGCTAATTGAGTCGAGTTAATTGTTTAGTCGTGTTGATATCGTAAGACCAAGTTACTCGTAAGCTTGTTGAGACGGGTTTAACTGAACGATAGCTTACCCTTTTACCAATCACGTTACCCATACCCATGACCCATTTACCATCTAACTTGATCTTTAACCTAAATTTTAACCTAGTTTTACCCTAACCATACACACCCCTCATCTCACACGCCTCCCTCCTTCACCAACACCAAAACACCAGATTTCACGCATAGAGAGGGAGAGAGTGTGGCCGTGAGTGTTGACAGCGAAGCAAGGAAGAGCTAGGGGCTTTTGTCGACGGTCGTGGGTGGCCCTGGTGGCGGTTGTGGTGGCGGAAAAAGGTAAGAGTCAACCCTTTCCTCTGTTTTCATCTTTCACGAGTTTTGGTGGTTGTTCGTGTCTTGTCGAGGCATTCTTTGGTGGTGGTTGGTAGAGTAAGGGAGTAGGGTGGTAAGGGACGAGTGTAGTGGTGGTGGTTAGAGAGGTTTTGGGTGGTGATGGTGGTTGTGAAAGGCGGCAGCGACAGGGGTAGCCAAAACGGGTTTTGGTTACGGTTTTCAGACGGGTTTAGGTGGGTAGTTTTGGGGTGGTGCCACCGTGGACTAGGGGAGGTCGAAACGGTGGCGCTATGGTATCTCGTGTGCGTGGGTTGGCGGCGAGCGAATGGTGGTGATAGATTAGTGTTTTGTTGATGATGGTGGTGGCCGAGGGGTGGTGTAGGGGCTGGGCTTGTGGTGAGGCACGGTGGTGAACCAGGCCCAATGTCGCCCCGTTCGACTCGCCGGGCGATCGACCAGGTGGGGCTTGGTTGTTGGTGGTCGGGTCGAAGTGGGCGCGTGCCTGGCGGTTGTCGCGGTGGTTCAGCGCGCGTGAGGGGTTTGGGCGAGTGAGATGTCACGGGTGGTGGAGTCGGGTTTTTCGAGTTGTTTTATGGTTGATTCGGGTTTTCTTAAATCGTTTAATTCGTTTAATCTTTTATTTATCATATTCGTATTTAATTTAATTCCCGAGTCATTTAAATAATTTATTTAAATTAAATTCCCGAGTCTCTTAAAATAATTAGAGACGGTTTTTGAGTCGGGTTTGTTAAAAGAGAAAAGTTACTATATCGGGAAAGTTTCCATTTTAAGAAATTCTATTTTGGGAACGGGAATAGTTAAGTAATCGGTTATCACTTCATTATCTTTCAGAGGGCGAATTATTGTGGATTAGCACTGAGCTTCCGACTATTTGACTGCAGTTCTGAGGTAGGGAAATACACTTGACTTACCGGTGTTGTTAATTTGTGTTAATTCGTTGTGTTTCATGTGACCAAGCTGTGATCGTTGACTTGTTCGTGGTTGTGATTTATGTTATGTTTCATATACTGGAGTGTGGTTGACTGAACTGTTCGTGTTGATTATGTTATTTCATTATTTTGATAGCTGGCATGATTTCATTCATTGATATACATATTATGTTGCATTGATTATCACCGAGCATTGCATATACATTGGAGTTGGAGGATGGTGTGGTGGTGACGATGATGAGATACGATGTGATGTTGTGATAAGGCCCAGTGGTTCTGCAGACTTGCCCTGGTGTCCTCAACAAGTGCGGTGCGGATCGACTGCAATCGATATATATAGTCTACCGGATCGGTATGGTGGGTTGTCCGGTTATGAGATATGAGTTGAGATGGAGATGGAGGTGACGGAGGAACATGCATATCATATTTTGTTGTTTCGTTGTATTCCCTACTCAACCTCATGGTTGACCCTGTGTATTCGTGAACACCTGTGATGACCCAAATATTGGCGAGCAGACTTGACAGGTTTAAGAGATAGGACGGGAGCTTGATGGGCGTGAGACACTAGGTCAGAAGACATAGTAGTTAGATCATTATTTAGAAGACTTCCACTTCCATTTATGTAGTTCTTTATAATTGTTGTAAAAAAAAGAAGTTTGTAATAATTAAGTTAGAGTATTTATATAAGTTGCCTTGGAGTTTAATTTGTTATTCACTACCTCGGGGAACCGAGATGGTAACAGTTCGGTTTATTAGGGAATGTCTTGCCAAAGGCTCCTTCATAAACCGGGGTGTTACACTTTCGTTCATCTCTTTCGCATCAGTTTCGTCGGTAAGTCACTAATTTCGTATATTTTGATTAGTTTTGTCTTTTAGGGTTTTGCCCTAATGATTATATTTGGGGGAAAGGTTGATTGGCATGTTCGTGATTAGAATTATTGTGGTTGTTGTTAGGTAAAAGATTCGTAGAGGAACGTTTCTAACTCCTGCTGTGTACTTGTGATTCAGATCAGTGATAAGGTAGGGT
The DNA here is from genome assembly GCF_048544455.1 of Silene latifolia. NCBI lineage: Eukaryota > Viridiplantae > Streptophyta > Magnoliopsida > Caryophyllales > Caryophyllaceae > Silene > Silene latifolia. Next base: position 131,782,170 of record NC_133531.1, on the reverse strand, counting down.
TTCCCTACTCAGTTGTCTGTTTAATTGATTTAAGATGAATTATCGTATTGATGGCATGATTGGTATTGTAATTGGAATTGTCTTTCTTGGTCGTTGAAATTGTTGTTGGTTGTCTATGTTTGTGAGGTGCGCCCTCGGCTGAGTGGAGTCATTTTCGGAAATGGCTTCACGGCCTTGATTTGCCCCTTGTGGTTCCCGTCACAAAGGGGGATGTGCACATTAATGGACATGGGTTGTTGCTTGTTACGATGAGCGGGGATTAGGTGGGCAAGGCTGCGGCCCCTCACTGGCGATGAGGATTACCTGTCGCGATGGGTAATCTGGCAGGGCTACACACTTAAGTGTGTAGCCGGATATGAGATATGATTGGAGTTGGAGAATGGTTGTACATTAATTTGCCTTGGTTATTTCTTTGCGTTTAGCTTATTGTTGAACCATATAGTTTATATGTTTATGTTTTGATGATGTCAAGGTGCTTTATAATTTATATACTTGTTGCGCGTAATCGTTTGTCTAAGTATTTTAGATTCAACTTATTTAATACAAGCAACAAAGGAAATTGTGATGGAAGTATACAACAGTTAAGCCTTTATTCAAGATCAAACGATGTGAAGATTTATTCAAGATTTATGTGAAGATGAAGCACGTCTAAAGGTTAATCAAGCTTGGATGATGACGTAGCCTATACTCGAAGATCTCTCTGAAGATTAGAATAGTATAGGTGATTATCTCGTAATGATAATCAAGAATGAGTTTCTTGAATTGGTAAAGTTATAGCTTTGCAGCTATAACATTACTAGTAAAAGAGCTCAATGTTATAGCTCTCCTACTATAACATTGAGATGCTGAGTTTATTATACACGACATATAATGTTTCAAAATTGTTTTCAAAATTGTTTTAAAGTTTATTTTAAATGTTTTGATAAAAATATTTATTTAATAAAGCCCGGTTTAGTGCGGAGTTTGGTTTTATGTTGAATGTTGACTAGTAGTTGTTTTGAGTCAACTTATGAGTTGGACCATGCTATTAATTAGGGTTTCAACAAAGCTTCTCTTAAAACCTAAATTCTAACCCATATATTGAGCTAGGGTTTCTACGAGTCACGAGGCATATGAGCCGTGACATCTCGTGTAACCTAAGGTATATTTGGTAAAGATTTTATTCTATAATAATATCTTTACATATCTTATATATCTTGCTTAATATATTTATTTATGATAAAAGATATTCTTGTTTTAGGAAATCTTATCATATTTAGAATTTATAGTAAAGATAATATTTGAATATATTATATTCTATCTTTTGGAATATTCTTTATTATCTTTTAAGGCTTTTAGGAAAGAAATAATAGAAGATATGATTTGTTAACATATCTCCTATATTCGGCCATTAGGGTTTTTAGAAATCGAGTTGCCTTATTCTTTCCTCCCTATAAATACTTTGCTCTTTACAACATTTAAAGTAGAGACCTTAAGCATAAAAATTGATCTTATTTTAACAAAGCAAATCGTGTGTTTCAAAGCAGAAAACCGTTTTGTTAATTTTGAAAGGTCGTGTGTTTTAAACTCGTATACTCGTTCTTATAGTTATCGTTATAAGATAATAGTGCTCAATAGATTTCTTACTTGTTCATTAACATGAACTTTTTAGTAGAATCATTAGTGCTTTCTTATTAGCGTAAGTTAGTCACTCGAGTATTTAACGGTACTCATTGAGTTACAGCTGGAGTTAGTTGTACGAGTTGGGTTAGTAAATTTGTAATCCGTAGAAAGGCACTAAATTTATTAATCGAGAATAGTGGACGTAGGTTAAGACTTGTGAAACTGAACCACTTCAAAAACTGTGTGTCTCCTCTCTTTCGTTCGTTTGTTTATTTCGTTTTACCTTCATTAGTTGATTAGTTAAAGTTTAATCAATAAACTTTAAATAATCAATTACATACGCATAATCGAAAAAGCTTTCAAAAGTTTTAAATCCTTAATTCCCCCCCCGAGTATTTTGGATCAATAGACTCTTCACTTATCTTGGTTATTCAGTGAACTAACCCGTTGTGTTTTAAAAAATCGTGGTGATCCATTTGGAGATGATGAGCATATTGTGACAGGTGATGATTACATTTAGCTGCGGGGACGAGGATGGGATGTCATCACTTTGAGACCAGCTTCCGCTGTCATAAGTTTAGATACTTTTTTTTTATATATTGAGATTTATACTCTTTTACTTTGGTTTACAGTGTTAGAAATCATTAATCTCATTAATTTACATATTCATATATGTTCAAATTTATTTAGTCATAAAATAAATGGAAGATCTTATGCATGCAAACTAAAGCAAGATAAAAGAAAAAATCATCAATCTTACATTGAGGTTTCGGATATTAGGGCACCAACAAGATCTCCTTCTTGTTAGTTCTTGAGCTTTCCTAATAATGGATGAACAAAAGGTCCAAAGTAGAACCTCTCCCAAAAGTGAATACCCAAGGAAAACCCCTAATAACTAATATTATTTTGTACTAGAAATAATACAAGTCTTACTTAAAATTGACACAAAATAAATTTGTATTGCTCTTGAATATTTAGGTCAAGAGGAAATATTTATGAGGATTTTTATTTCTCTAAGTTTTCACAAGGTTTAGAGAAATTTATCTTTCTTACACTAGAAAAATGTTGTGAAGTTGTAGAATGAATCATAGAGGAAAAACCCTCTATATTTCCCTCTTGGAAAACCGGTGGGGAGGGGTGACTAGTGCCCAATGCATGAGCTAGTTTTTCTACCCAAGAAAGAATAGGTATGCAAGGCTACTAGTTAGATTTAATCATTGTGTTTTCCACTTAAAATAAAAACACAATATAAATCTTATACACCCTCCATATTTTCGGCACATATAACATAAAATGGAAGGTCCATTTTATTTTGTCATTTGTCAATGGTGACATATGTGACATGTTACTTGACATGTGAAATTGTAATGTATTTTTAACATATTAAAAATCAACATACTCATAAAATATGTCATATACAATATCGACTAGTAATTCGTAATTACTTGTACCAAAACGGTTTATCAAATTATAAATTTCAACATCTTGTATTTATAATAAATTATTCATTCAATTTTAATTTCAATTGTTTCGTAAACAATAATTTTATCTAAGTAATAAAACAATTCGATTACTTAGACCGTATCCAATTTAATCGAATTACAATAAGACATGTTAACTTTACTCACAAAATCATCCGTCAATTTTAAGCAATTTAATTAACTCGTATCGGCATACGATTAATTAAATAATCAATTAAGGGTATTTCCCTATAGGTATGACCTAAGGGGATCAACTGATCACCACCGTCGCAGGACAGTAATGTCAAACTCTAGTCAGCCAATCATTACTGATATGTGTGGACCAGTTGACTGTAAAATATTACATCCCACATGTATTCTTAAAATGAGATTTAAACATGTGATCATCATGATCGACAATTGTGATCGCATTATTGTCGGAGGACACATATTCCAACAATCTCCCACTTGTCCTCGACAAGTGCGTCACCAATTCTCTTGTCCTATTACTATCTCCCACTCAATGCAAGGTGTCTTTCAGGTCGTACTTGCAAGTGATCATATCGAGAGTGGTTTCCTCGATCTGGAGAATAACTGATTGACCGAAATTATCTACCATAGATACCTTCCGAGCGTGGCCACGCATTTCCAGTTCATTACTCCTCGAGTGGCCCTGAGATATTGTTATAACCCTGACAAGAGGTGGACAATTTCTATCGCACTTATTTCCTTCGACTAGCCACAGCCATCATAACCCAAAATATGCCCATTTGACCCCATTTATGAAGGTCGTAGTAACATAAATTAAAGTTAATCTGAAACTGTGCCACCTTAGGCGAACCATCTTTAGTCAAAAGAATCGACTCATTAGAATACTATAGTAGCTCTCGCCACGACCATGCTATATAAATTTGCCAGAACTCTATAAGCAGTCATTAGTCCGACAAAGTGTTCCTAACAGTCTGCCTATGTGATCGACTAGTCATCTCACATGACTCCATGGCACTTGAACTTGCCATCAATCGCATCACACTCTAGTCACTTCGAGACGTCACCTCATGTAAGTGACTATGGACGAATACAATGCTAATCCGTGTTCACTTTAACGGGGTTCAATTGTCTCTACAACCCGTTTGGATGTAATAAAGTACAAGGTGAGTCAATAATAACTCAAACGACAAATGTCGACATCACATTCGGGTAGTCAATACCATATTACAACCTTGTAATGTATATCGTAAGTGTGTAAACACTAGTCTTATGCAACATGAGTTTAACATACCATGTGTCCATGTGTTCAAACTCTTGAATTGCATTTTCCTTTATTTTCATGTTTGTCTCACATAGCATGAATCTTACCAAGTACATATCTAGCTTCCCAAGCTAGGTACAGGTTCTTTAATTGAGAGAACTTTCTTGTTCTTTATCACATAACAAACGAATTATGGTGGACGACATAACTCACACTAGTCAAGTGTCTTTCCAACTCATAATGTACCAGGTATATGTTTTTGTAGGATCTTGCAACAATTGTCAAGATGATTAGCCTAGCACTTCTTATAAGTCCTAGCAAATTTTGAAAATACTAGTTTTGAGTAATTTCTTACTATAACCAAGTATCTTTCTAAACTTCTTATTTCTCCTTTTAGCTTAAATAGCTTAGGATTTTCATAAATCCTTATGCGTCGTTTTTGAACTTCAATAAGTGCAACTTCTTGTCACATAACAGAGTGTTCTATCAAATACTAGAATAGCTCATTAGTTCTTCTCGAGAATTCATGACGATTCTTCTATGGCTTACCAATGACTCATCATGCTCTTAAGCATATGATTCGTTATTGGACATGTGCATGATTATTCTAATGGCGGAAACATTAGTAATCTTTAATCATGTGATCAACCATTCTTAGGTTCAATGAATGACCATGACTGCTTATGGTAATTCTATTTTCGTCGATATGAATAACCTACGTTTCTCGTTGATTTGATGTGCATATCTCAATGCCTATGCAATATCCCATGATGTGATTGGATTCATCTTAGTCCATTTTCATCCAGAATTGAAAACTCAAATACTTCTTTGTGAAAGATAGTACTAGCTCGTCATTCTGAATGAGTAATGAGTTATAAATTTTACAAGATGATTGCTCCCACTAAATCTCATGTCTTCACATGAAAATTTCAAACTCCCACTCAATCCCACATGTTTCGTCATTGACTACTCAATCGAAATATTTCAAGAATTGAAATACATTTTGCTTTGCCAAGTTATTAAGATAAAACCATATATGTTCCCAACATATCTTTTCAAAATACCTATTTTGAAAAGGTTTCAATCTTAAACTTATGGAAAGAGATTTTAATCTCTAACTCATTCATTTTTATGATGATGCGTAGCAATGTCATTATTTAAAAATGAAATCCCATTTAATACACGTCCTTCTCAAAATACCCTTTTCAGAAGGAGGTATATCCATTTTATTTTCATAATGAGGTTAAGTAATGACACTAGCGTGGTTAACAATTAACTTAGCTTTTGTAGACATCGGCATATCTTTCTTTGCAACTTTTAGTCATAAATCTCATTTATATTCAAGGATGCAACTTTGTATCATTTAGGCTCTTAAGTAAATATCAATATTGAAACTCTTATTCATATCTAGGTCATAAACTAGCAAAATCTCTTGTTGACACTTTTCTTTAGTCATTTTCTTTCAAAACTTTCTTTTGGTGTCCTCATGTAGTTATCTTAAGAATATATTCTTTTGATTACTTCACTTGGTCTCTTTTGTCATGTAGATCTCATCTATTTGAGACCATAGATCTCATCTATTCATGTATACTATCTATTTTGGTATACAAATCATTCTTTCTTTCGTAGATCTGATTTACTCAAGCATACAAATAATTCTTTGTATTCTTCGTGTCTTTATTTTTCTCCCACTCTATCTTTAGAATAAATACACTAGATATTCAAAGATAGCTTATGAGACACAAATAATGATTTTGAAGTAGGAGGAGGATTATCTCATAGATTGACTAATAGATTTTAGATTTGATGAGTGTACTTGGTAATCGACATTCCTTTGGGAGAGTTCATCAACTCAACATCACTTTATAATTGATCATACAAAAGCCTCAAGCTCGTGGACATATAATGAATCCCATCATTATAATTATCGATTGGATCACTTTAAGTATATAATCATATGTTTCTATGTGCAAGCATGTAAAGACGAAATTTTTAGAACAAACGAATACGTTAAAAGGGGTGACTTGGGTTGCAAGCCAAGTCTCCATAATAATCCAAAATACAACCATTGTTTAGAAAGGATCAACTATTTCCATGTCAAACACGGAAATCAAAATAGTTCTAAAATTCATAACATTAAAATAAAGACAACAATAAAAGCCAAGCTTCATTGGTAGCTACTCCTAGCTCCTTCATGATTTCTCAAACTTGCTTCTCTTTTCCCTTGTCTTTGCTTGGAGGAGGCCTTATTTACAATAAAAAGGGGATACATTATCACAACTTTGTATCAGAATACCATAGTTGAATTAGAAACATAAAAGAAAGGATAGTCATTTACCTACTGGAGTGATCTTTCCAGCTTTGATGTCACCAAGATACTTGGAACAATTCCTCTTCCAATGTCCAACACCATTACAATAATGGCATTTATCAAGAAGACCCTTCTTGGTCTTGGAAGTGCTAGCTTCAAAAGTCTTAGTCTTGGTGGACATGGGAGCTTGCGTCTTACCCTTTTTCCCATTCTTCTTGAACTTCCCCTTGCTCTTAGTGCTTATATTAAGCACATCCTTAGGTGGGTTAACATATAGCCCCATGTCTCTTTCGGCTTGCACAAGTAACTTGTGCAACTCTTCAAGGGACACGTCCTTGTCTTGCATATTAAAATTCACCCGGAATTGTACATATGCTTTGACTTTGGATAAGGAGTGAAGAATCCTATCAACAATGAGCTCCTTGAGGATTTCAACCTTTTGAAGTTTCAATGTCTCGAATAGCTCCAACAATTTGAGCACGTGAGGGCTAACCTTTTGGCCCTCCTTAAAATCGAGATCAAAGAATGCCGAGGCCGCCTCATATTGGACGATCCTCGGTGTTTGTGAGAACATTGTCACAAGTTTGGAATAGATTTCATTAGCGGTGCCTATTTTAAAGGCTCTCCTTTGGAGATCCGCCTCCATAGCAAAAAATCAACACATTTTTCATAGCGTCGGACTCTTTGTGGTAAGCCTCATATGCTTCCCTAGTGGCGGCACTCGACCTAGCATTAGGTGTTAGAAATCTATATCTCATTACTTAACATATTCATATATGTGATGATTTAATTTAGTCATAAAATTAAATGTTGATCTTATGCATGCAAACAATAAATAAATAAAGAGAAGAAATCGTTTTCCTCACATTAGAAATCGGATTTTTGGGCACAGGTGAGTTCTCCTACTTACTTGTTCTTGAGCTCTCCAAATATTGGATGAACAAGGATTCAAGTGTAGAATCCCTCCCAAGGATTAATACCCAAGGTAACCTCTAAATAAAATTAATATTATTGATACTAGAACAATATTAATTTGAATAAAATTGACCAAAATATTATTTTGTTCTCTTAATATTTCGGCTAAGAGAAGGGAGAAAGAGGAAGAATTTTATCTCTCTAAAACTCTTATTTTTAGATGTATGAATGAAAATGATACACTAATATTTGATGTAGTGTATAAGGTAAAAATAAAAGAGAAAAACCCATGGTTTTCTCTTCATAAAACCGGGTAGGGGGAGGGGATTAGAGGGCCAATGCATGAGCAAGGTGCTCTTCACAAGAGGCACTAGGTTTGCATGGCTAGGTTTAGGAAGAAATGATTATGTTTACCACTTAGTAAATCAACATAATATTTTCCTAATATCACCCCTAATTTCGGTCCATATTAAGATAAAATGGATTCCATTTTATCTTTGTCAATTTGTCACATGTCACATGTCATGTAAAATTGTTATGTATTTTTAACGTATTAAAAATCAACATATTATAAAAATACGTCATATACAAAATCGACTTAGTAATTCATAATTACTTGTACCAAAATATTTTACCAATTATAAATCACAACATCTTGTATTTATAATAAATAATTTATTCAAATGCAATTGTTTCCTTAAACAATAATTTAATCTAAGTAACAAAACAATTCGTTCACTTAGACCGTATCTTATTTAATCAAATTATAATGAGATACGTAAACATTACTTCTAAAATCGTCCGTCAATTTTAAGTAATTTAATTAACCCGTATTGTCATACGATCAATTAAATAATCAATTAAGAGTGTTACCCTTTAGGTATGACCCAAGGGGATCAACGGATCACCACCGTCGCACGGTAGTAATGTCAAACTCTAGTCAGCCAATCATTACCGATATGTGTGGACCAGTTGACAGTAAAATATTACTTCCCAATTGTATTTTTTAAAATGAGACTTAAACATATGATCATCATGATCGACAGTTGTGATCGCATTATTGTCGGAGGACACATATTCCAACATTAGGTTCGGGTGGAGAGGCCTCGGTGAGGTAACGAAGCTTGTCGTCACCTTGGGCGGCTAATTTGAGTTGGGCATCCCAATCGGAGAAATTTGACCCATTCTTTTCAAGTTTACAACGATCCATGAAGGATCAGCGCCATGAAACATTAGTGAGAGTGGTGGCGTTGGTGTTTGGTGCGGCCATTTGTTATGAGAAATAAAAGTGGTCTACAAAACAAAAATTAGAAGGAATAAAACACCTTGTCGTTTTTTTTTTCAAAATAATAATAAAACTCGTGAATGAATTTAAACAAGTTTTATAGCATTTATCTAGTGACCTCTACCCAACTTGATAAATGATTCCAAGATCCAAATTCATATTAACTTGGGCACGGTAGGGCCGATTCATCCCTTATCAATATAACTCGGTGGATTAACGCTTTAATCGATTCTACTTTTAGAACTCTTGGTCGATAAAATTATATTAATATTTATCTTTAGCCCAAAACACATCCGACAAAGGTCGAGAATACTTTTGTTGAGTTCAACCCAAATTTCGAATAAATGTGTCCATGATCCAAATCCACATCAACTTGGGCACGGTAGGGCCGATTCATCCCTTATCAACACGAATTCGGTGGATAGACATTTATCACCCACTTCCCCTACGTAACAAGGTTTGTACCCCGGTAGGGCCGAGCGCACTCCCTCATGAAATAGGTATTCATGGTTTCCACTTTTTGGTAAGGCTAAGTCTCAATTGTTTATTTTAGCAAGAGGTCATGTCAATTTATTATCTATCACGTTTTAAGTGAACTAAAGTGGTGAACTACGATAATTTTAATTGACACGGTCGATAAACTCGATTTAAAATGCATGTTTAGTTATGGCGATTTAGCAATGCATGCAACATATAAATAAAATGCAAAGCATAAAAAATAAAATCCTAGTATGGCCTTCCTAATATAGTAAATCTAATAAACTATTACAAATTCGGAAACCAACTCCTTTGGTCCCTTGAACTTCGGTCTTGGCACGCAATGCAAGGCAACACTTTGTATGATGGATCGCCTTCTCGAATGGCACCGTCTTCAAGGAACTCCGGAATAAATAAATTACATAAATGAATTACATAATTTCCTATTATACATTTGTAATTAAAATAAAAATAAATCTATTAAATTACAAAACGGTGATACGAAATCACAATAATTACAACCGAATCGATATTCCCATACATTTCGGGTAATACCAATTAGGCCATACTAAGTAAAATTACATAATTCAAAAATTACATAAAATTAAAATATGACAATCATAAATAAAATGCAGCATTATAATATGTATGAACATGCTAGATTTTATGCTAAATCGCCTTTAAAGAGCCAATATCGTATATTAATCGTTTTTTTACGGATTTGAGTGATTTAATCTTTTAAAATCACAATAATTACATAAATTTATATTTATGTACAAGTTAATTACCCTAACCTTCTTAAGACTCAAAAATTAGTCTCCACTAACATTTTGACAATAATTAAACTTGATTTCTTTATATTGTTCATAAATGGACCCAAAATACAAAATTATGCTTTAAACTTCAAATTAAATTATAAAAATTTCAAATAATTTCGAAATTTGAAATTTAAACTCATGAACATTCTGGAAAAATACCATGACACTCATAATGTTCAAAACTTAGGTTAAAAATTTCGAAAATTTATCGAGAAAAACAATGTTGCGGTTTATCGATTTTAACAATTATGACCATAAAATATGAGAAAAAATTATTTTCATCAAATTTTTACTTTTAGATCTGAAATATATGATAAAATGCAACATGTGACATTTTTTCTTTAGTCATGAAGTATGTTTTAGCATTATGACTAATTACAGTCACTATTTATGTGATTTTTCATCAAAAATTCATAAATCATGCATAAAGACTTCATTATAGCCAAATATTTTACAAACATCTTGTAAAATTGCATGTGACAACATACTAAATTTCCATGACCAGATTCGAAATATAACTCATATTAATCTATTTACCCATTTAAATACTATTTTAACTTGAAAAATCCATATTTCGAGCAAAACAACTCATTTTATCATGAACATTTACAGGCCATCATTAGGTAATATATGTGGAAACATATCCAAAAATCACTGAAAAATTCGAAGTTTATATATTTTTCGTCCAAAAATGACATTTTTATCATAAAAATCACATTTTAATGCCAATATTATATAAAATGAACAATAAAATCCATAAATAAACCAAAATGTCCTAAAAATCACTTAGTACCAGAAACTTTTAACATGCAAAGTTATTTTTAGGTTTATCTTCATAAATCCAAATTAATTTGTTTTGTATGTTAATCTTATAACTCGGAAAAATTATAAATCGATTTGCATGCAAACAACCTAAGGCTTATGATACCGCTTGGTAGAAATAATTAATCTCATTAATTTACATATTCATATATGTTCAAATTTATTTAGTCATAAAATAAATGGAAGATCTTATGCATGAAAACTAAAGCAAGATAAAAGAAGAAATCATCAATCTTACATTGAGGTTTCGGATATTAGGGCACCAACAAGATCTCCTTCTTGTTAGTTCTTGAGCTTTCCTAATAATGGATGAACAAAAGGTCCAAAGTAGAACCTCTCCCAAAAGTGAATACCCAAGGAAAACCCCTAATAACTAATATTATTTTGTACTAGAAATAATACAAGTCTTACTTAAAATTGACACAAAATAAATTTGTATTGCTCTTGAATATTTCGGTCAAGAGGAGAGATTTATGAGGATTTTTATTTCTCTAATTTTTCACAAGGTTTAGAGAAATTTATCTTTCTTACACTAGAAAAATGTTGTGAAGTTGTAGAATGAATCATAGAGGAAAAACCCTCTATATTTCCCTCTTGGAAAACTGGTGGGGAGGGGTGACTAGTGCCCAATGCATGAGCAAGTTTTTCTACCCAAGAAAGAATAGGTATGCAAGGCTACTAGTTAGATTAATCATTGTGTTTTTCACTTAAAATAAAAACACAATATAAATCTTATACACCCTCCATATTTTCGGCACATATGACATAAAATGGAAGGTCCATTTTATTTTGTCATTTGTCAATGGTGACATATGTGACATGTTACTTGACATGTGAAATTGTAATGTATTTTTAACATATTAAAAATCAACATACTCATAAAATATGTCATATACAATATCGACTAGTAATTCGTAATTACTTGTACCAAAACGGTTTATCAAATTATAAATTTCAACATCTTGTATTTATAATAAATTATTCATTCAATTTTAATTTCAATTGTTTCGTAAACAATAATTTTATCTAACTAATAAAACAATTCGATTACTTAGACCGTATCCAATTTAATCGAATTACAATAAGACACGTTAACTTTACTCACAAAATCATCCGTCAATTTTAAGCAATTTAATTAACTCGTATTGACATACGATTAATTAAATAATCAATTAAGGGTATTTCCCTATAGGTATGACCTAAGGGGATCAACTGATCACCACCGTCGCACGACAGTAATGTCAAACTCTAGTCAGCCAATCATTACCGATATGTGTGGACCAGTTGACTGTAAAATATTACATCACACATGTATTCTTAAAATGAGATTTAAACATGTGATCATCATGATCAACAGTTGTGATCGCATTATTGTCGGAGGACACATATTCCAACAATCTCCCACTTGTCCTCGACAAGTGTGCGTCACCAATTCTCTTGTCCTATTACTATCTCCCACTCAATGCAAGGTGTCTTTCAGGTCGTACTTGCAAGTGATCATATCGAGAGTGGTTTCCTCGATCTGGAGAATAACTGATTAACCGGATTTATCTATCATAGATACCTTCCGAGCGTGGCCACGCATTTCCAGTTCATTACTCCTCGAGTGGCCCTGAGATATTGTTATAACCCTGACAAGGGGTGGACAATTCCTATCGCACTTATTCCCTTCGACTAGCCACAACCATCATAACCCAAAATATGCCCATTTGACCCCATTTACGAAGGTCGTAGTAACACAAATCAAAGTTAATCTGAAACTGTGCCACCTTAGGCGAACAGTCTTTAGTCAAAAGAATCGACTCATTAGAATACTATAGTAGCTCTCGCCACGACCAGGCTATATAAATTTGCCAGAACTCTATAAGCGGTCATTAGGCCCGACAAAGTGTTCCTAACAGTCTGCCTATGTGATCGACTAGTCATCTCACATGACTCTATGACACTTGAACTTGCCATCAATCGCATCACACTCTAGTCACTTCGAGACGTCACCTCATACAAGTGACTATGGGCGAATACCATGTTAATCCGGGTTCACTTTAACGGGGTTCAATATTGTCTTCACAACCCGTTTGGATGTAACAAAGTATAAAAGGAGTTTTTAGATTTAAAAACTCGAACGACAAATGTGATTACATATGAGTAGTCAATACTTGATTACGACTTCATATTCTATAATCCAGTTTGATCTTGAATGTAGTTGTTCATCTCAATTCAATTGAAATGACATGACTCATCATGTTAAGCCTATGAGAAGGCTTTGGTTAGTAGGTTTTATCAACTTCTTGTACCTTACTCAACCTTACTACATACTCGTTTTCCTTTGTAATATATACATTTGTATTACAAAACTTTCTGAGTACATGTCGAGATCCAATCAAGACATAGGCCCTCTAGCCTTAGAATAGCTCCCATTGTTTTCACAGTGTGCGGGACTCACCCTTCTTTCACATCCCATGATTGCAAGTGTACTCAATTTCCGTTGTAAATATTTCTCATTGTTCTTTTTTGACTAGAACGATTCTAGAAAATCTATTTCTTAAATAACATAGCCACGATACAGTTGAGACGATGTATTCATTAAAATTTATACTTTATAATTGTTCTTGGATGGTTACTTTTGATATACTTACCTCGGGCAACCGAGATGGTAACATCTATATATGTTAGGGTGGTCCTTGGTATATGAGGGTGTTACAAAGTGGTATTAGAGCGACGATTTTGGAACTTGTAACCAATGACATAATGACCTTAGAGAGTCTAAATAAAATGAACCCGGGTAGCAGTTGTTTGGAGCTACCGCAAAGGCTTGGGAGACGTCCTAAGGCCGCAACTTTGCCCTTACAACTTAGAGCCAGTCACTACGGGGTGTATTAAGGGAATCGTTACGTGTGTGTGTGTGTGTGTGTGTGTGTGTGTGTGTGTGTGTGTGTGTGTGTGTGTGTGTGTGTGTGTTTATATGTGTGAATAGAGTGGTGTATGTGTATCTTGGTTGGAGAAAATTGTACTATGTGGTAGTCTATAAGCATTAATATGGGTATGTAGACTAATATTGTAATACTCCTTATTTAATAATTATATAATAATAATATTATATCGCATTTATACGAATTATGTCGAGACGGAATAATAAAATAATAATAATTATTATGAGATGGTAATGATAATATTAATAATAGTAATAATAATAATAAGTTGTAAGATAATAATAATAAAAATAATATGTAATACAATACATGTATAATACACGCATGCTATACTCATCTTATATACTCCCACCTCACCTTATACACCCTTATCCACCCATCAACCCTATCCAAACACAATCTCACAAAATACGCCAATTTTAGAGAGAAAAGAGATATGAGAAGAAAAAGGGAGATTTTGTCCCTCCGCCTCGAGTTTGTAAGGTAAAACCGTTTCACTAATTTAATTATTATTTAATTTATACCGTGACCCGCCTCAACCTTGACCCGCCGTAAAACCGACGTTGACCACCCTGTTGACCCTGTAAATTAGGGGGTTTGACCGAGTCTATAGTGTGTCTACTGTGCGGTTTTTATACCATCTTAAGACGGTTTTTTGACCACCAAAATCGTAACAACCCATACTCCAAGTGCCTTACCAGGACCACTTAAGACAAGAGAATGCTACCATCTCGGTTACCCGAGGCAATGATAATCAAATAGACAATAACGAAAGGTACTTTAATAATAATAATAAAGTTTACAGCGATACAACCAAAACTGAAACTGATAAAAGAAAATACAAAGGTTCTCAAATGTTAAACCAACTAGCTAAAGAACAACGTTCGACAGAGCGGAACACTTCTAAAACAGCCCGTGATGACTCAACCCAGCTATCTCATGCGCATCAATCATACCTGCTCAATAACTGCTCACCACCCCCGAATGGATCACCACAGTTTTTAAAATATTTAAACGGGGTCAGGACTATAAAATCAACAACTTCAATGAAACCATACTATAAACAACTCAATCAACACATCTCAATCACCACAACTCCACCCTATCTCCACATATCTGAATACACACTGAAGTGTGTAGCCCTGCCAGAGTACACATCGCAACAAGTACTCATCGCCGCCAGTGGGGAACCGCAGTCGTTCCCACCTAAGCCCCGCTCATCTCAATCGAGCGATAAATCCATGTTCATTAATGTGCACATCCCTTCTGTGGCGGGTTCCACGGAAGGCGAATCAAGGGCGTGAAGCAACTCACGCAAGTGACTCCACTCAGCCAGGGACGCACCCTGAAGATCACAGACAGTTATCAATAAATCATCTTATACAAACAACACTGACCAACAACCGATGCCATTACGATAAAAGAATCAATCAATCAACAACAATAATAACAACATCAACACCAACAATGCCATGCAATTAATACTGAGTAGGGAAACCCTACCTGGAAACGCAATCACCACAGACGATCTAGCAGCTAATCAGACTTTCTCCTCTACGAATCCTTCTCCTATAACATGTATACATTCAATTACTACCAACACTACACTAAACACCCAACATTACCAAATTAGGGTTTCAAAGAAACTCAAACAAACGCTATAAAAAATATACAAGGAACTTACCATTGAAACGATGATCACAACAGCATAAAGAACGAGATGATCCGACGAACTTAGCCTTGGGGATTTTCTAACAACGCGACGAGAGAGAACTACGTAACTTCTTTTTCTTTTGAAAGGTTTATAAAGGTGAAAAAGTGATTAAAGAAAATGACGGAAATCTTTTATATTAATCTCGCGTTATTAGCAAAACCCGTCAAAACAACCCCGTAAAACACACTTACTCGATCGAGTGACCCTTACTCGATCGAGTCCCCAACTTACTCGATTGAGTACCCTAAAGGCAGACTAATATTTTGCGTAAAAAGCTACTTACTCGACAGAGTAAGCCCCACTCGATAGAGTAGCCATATACATAGAAAACCGTAGTATTACAGTCTTCCCTCCTTAAAAAGAATTTCGTCCCCGAAGTTCAACCTATAATGAAAACAAACATACTAACTCGACCAATACACAACAACGCAACTAGGAACTCAAAACGAAACCCCACCTATCAAAAAGGAACTCTTAACACCAACTCCACCAACTATGCCTACCTCAACAACATGCCTCACGATATCGTATCCACCACACTATAGTCTGTCGACACTAACTCCATACCCTTCTAAATACCATCCACAAACGTCGCTAGCTTTGTCTCACTACATATTACGACACTCATAACATCAAACAGAATGTTACATTCTACCACCCTTAAAAGGAACTTCGTCCTCGAAATTTACTCCCACTCATAACATCATCGTCCAACTGTCAACACTATAGAACTCATAAACATCCTCACCCAACTGTCAACACTATCGAACTCATAAACATCCTCACCCAACTGTCAACACTATCGAAGAATTCTCACACTCCTGGACATCACACTACTACAAGCACGGCCATGACCTTTTAACAATATCAACCACAATACAAAACCATCATTTATCCTCCACTAAGACTCAAACTTTCAAATCTACTCCAACATATACGACCATCAAACTCTCTTTGCTGCATCCTACTCCTCTTAAAATAAATGTTACATCCTCATAACTCACTAATAATAGATCCTTAGCTCTATCTTCTCATTATCCTCATCACCGCCTATAACCTCAACACCTATAACCATTCTTATTTCCAAGGCTCTCTTACTTAAACCGTTCTCACACCTCAATTCATTCGACACACCACCTAACCTATACCACAAAATCCTTAACATAATCAATACTCCAATTCTTCCACATTACCGTAAAACGACATCCTCCTCTATACAAAGCAATTATCACCAAAAACATGACTCACGATCCACACTTATTACACACACTCACACTAGATCCTCAAGTTCTTTTCTTTCATTACCGCAAAACTCATCTGTAACTTAAAATGGAACTAATTCCCAACACCTTATACTCACTGTCTCAAAAAAAAAAAAGATTATGAACTATCTGCAGCTTCCAGACCGGTACAACACATCTTCCACAATTCACTTGCCATTACCATGTCTACCAATGCCTCATCTAAAACAAGGTCAATATTACTGTAACAACCTCTTACAACTGTGTCCCATCAATAGAATACCACTATACTATGACAACAATAGAAATATACATAACTTTCTTCCATATCATACTCTACCCTCACTCCCAAGTTGTAACTAGCAAGAAACATCAATAAACAAAGTAACCGTCTATCTATCCAAACCAGAACTCGCAGGAGACAACATTAAACACACAACAATCTATGTATAACTGGATGTACTTTGGAAAACTTGTACCGTAATCATCCCTCCTACTCCACCACAACCGATGACGGCATCGCAACACCACCACCAAGAGCCGCAGCGGAGCGCAAAAATATCCACATCACAACACGAAGTACCATGCTCGGATCACCACAACCACATCGATAGACATCGCAACTTACACAATTTCCATAAACATGACTCATGACAGCTTCCCGGACAAGAAAAATTACTCAGAATTGCTTTACTATATCACCACTCATGTAACATATTACACAGAATAAACAGATAAGAACCTCATGAACATCATCCATACGTTTTCACGGAATAAACATATATCATGAATACACATACAAGCATAACTAGACATGCCAAATCACTCAGATTTATTTTTTGAAGATCATTCCATTAGGTTATCGTACCCAACATTACTGCCGAACATTCAGATAACACTTTATAACTATCACACCATACCACTTCTCGTGAGGTCAGAACCTCACACAAACATTTATATATATATTAGACCCGTAATGACATCCAACCAGTCAATCCTGATCATGTAAGTTACCACCTGATAAAGGTTACCTCTCGCCCGAGCTTAACTCGTATGCTCCTCATAACACATTCTCCCATTCGCATAACCATCACCTCCTGCCAAGTATAACCATACCATTAATACTCAACTACTAGCAACCGCCTCCCATAGCCACATCTTATACTTCCTCACAACTATACACATCAATCCGGTCTCTACAAAATCAACCTCTTTAGAATGACCATCTTTCCTATTTATCATCACCCTTAACCACTAGTGACAACACCTCAACACTACCATCGTTCGGACATCAAACCTCTTACACTCATCTCTAAACATCACAGTTTCTTTCCTATCTTTGTTAACATCCCAAATAACGAACATCTAATCCATCAACAAAATTACCTCAACATTATTTCCAATTCCATCCTTAATTGTATCGTCACCCAACTTACCACCAAGATCTCATATCGTGCAGATTCTTTACCCGGCTTTTTACCTTTCTTAATTCCTCGAAACTCATGATTAGCATGTCGTCCTGGAACTCCTATATAACCGTTAACTCAAATCCTCATGATAGTATTACACATTCCGACGATTCCTTACTTTTATATCACATAACTCCGGTGAACATTCTCCTAGTTTTAATCCCCTCATTCTTTTCTTTTTACACTCGACAAAAACAAATAACCATTCAACTCCTTATTACTTCTACCTAACTCTTTAGTGCTCCGTTTACCTTCTCATTGCTCCAAAACTCCGATCTTATTATTTCATATTAGTACCATCTCACTCTTTCTTGCCATGGATTTTCTCTTATCATGCTATCACTCACACTTATCACCAATCAGTTTCCTCTAGAATCCCAAAACTCATTTCATATCGTTAATTGCTCAAGGCAATCACACAATAGTTTCACCTCTTGATAACACAATTCTCAAACTCACTCACTATCTGCAAATCCATGTTGCGACATGTCTCCATTAAGTTCACTATATACCACTCTTCTCCATCCCTTAACAATGAACTTTCATTATGTATATTCTTAACCAACACAATTCCTAACCAAATACCTCCATAATTCCTTACGCCTCTCAAGTTGCTACTATCCTCTACCTTCCTTTCAATCTTTTAATTCTTACGTTCCATAAACTTACATCACCCCCTTACCCATATTCACTAAATTTTACATCACTCAATATGAGACTATATCACTCACCACATCACACAAAACATGGTCCTTGTCTCGATAAACTCATCAATCTTCCCTTTCCTTTTCCACTATCCATTACTACCACATATAATGCATGTCATCCCACCAAACTCATACCCACCATAAGGTGCTACTCTTACATCATAAGATTGGGTAACTTACGCATCAAGATCACACATATGAAAAACAATGCATAAAGAAGCAAAATATCACCTTTGAATTAAACATAATATGCAACAAAGTCAAAAGATAAGCATATGACCCAAAACAGGGGTCACTAGATCGAGTACAGCCCACTCGATCGAGTAAGTGACTTACTCGATCGAATAGGTGAAGATCAGAGGCACGTAAAACAAATTACCAGGACTACTCGATTGACTAAGGGTTACACGATCGAGTAACAAGAGGTGCACTCGATCGAGTTAGGGCCACTCGATCGAGTACCCTACGCATTTATCAGCACTGTCCAGTTTTCGTAAAACGGTTATATCTCACTCGTTTCTTGCTCATTTTGGGCGTGTGACCTATCGTTAGAATCGTAAAAGAACAAGATATCACCTCCAATTGGAATCACATCAAAATAATTTATGCATCTCAAGTTATAACAGTTTAATGACAACTTCGTTGTAATCAGACGACATAACTATTTAATTTTCTCTTTCAAACAACTTAAACATCAACAAAGTGAAAAAAAGCGACTCGATACTTGTAAACCCACTATCCCTAACCATATGTTACTTCCTACCAAAAGCCAAACAATAACATCCATCATG
Organism: Silene latifolia; assembly: GCF_048544455.1. NCBI lineage: Eukaryota > Viridiplantae > Streptophyta > Magnoliopsida > Caryophyllales > Caryophyllaceae > Silene > Silene latifolia. The sequence goes on along the minus strand of NC_133531.1, from coordinate 131,762,376 downwards.
CTCATATAACATTCAACTTATCAATCATGTACTACCCGCATGCTTTAACTTTATAACTTTTCGTTACACAAAACATACTCATACATTACAAATCCTATTTCCATGTTATTAATACAACAATATTACAAATATAATTCGTCACCTAAACATATTCATAATCACGAAATTCATATTCTCATGCAATTGCCACTTCATATTTTCCAATCAATTCATCTAGTTTAATCATATTATTCATCTAACAAGTGCATATGATACAACAGTAGACAATTATATGAACTTATTATATAACTTTACGCAAACAAAATTATGTAAAATCATATCACACCCCCTAATCACATGTTACTAGTATAGCCACATTATAAATCATTCATCCTACAACATCATTATTCATCACATATTATCATATATGAACTACTTCCTTTTTCCTCCACATCATTCATCATTCTCATATACTTTTCCAACAACTCCAAACAACATTGTAAACCAACTATCATGCAACATGCCTATTCACAACACTTTATAATTTACCACATTCCCCATTCCACCAGAATCATTTTGCAACAATCCTATACAACACATCATTCAACATATGGAATAGAACATTAGCAAACACAGAGCGATCCCATGACACCCAATAGTGACCGGTTCAAAGCTGTAGGGCGAGTTCACGACTTTAAGACGTCTCCCAAGTCTTTGCATTAGCTCCTAACAACTCCTACCCGGGTTGATTTTAATTTGACTCCCTATATTCATTAGGTTCATTGGTTACAGGTTTCAGGATCGTCGCTCTGATACCACTTTGTAATACCCCCATACTCCAAGTGCCTTACCAGGACCCCTTAAGGCATGATAATGCTACCATCTCGGTTACCCGAGGCAATGATAAGCAAATAGACAATAAAGAAATGTACTTTAATAATAATAATAAAATTTATAGCGATACAACCAAAATTGAAACTGATAAAAGAAAATACAAAGGTTCTCAAATGTTAAACCAACTAGCGAAAGAACAACGTTCGACACAACGGAAGACTTCTAAAACAGCTCGTGATGACTCAACCTAGCTATCCGATGCACATCAATCATACCTGCTCAATAACTGCTCACTACCCCCGAATGGATCACCACAGTTTTTAAAACATTTAAACGGGGTCAGTACTGATTACATAAAGTCAACACCTGCAATGAAACCATACTATAAACAACTCAATCAACACATCTCAATAACTACAACTCCACCCTATCTCCGCATATCTGACTAGACACTGAAGTGTGTAGCCTTGCCAGAGTACCCATCGCAACAAGTACTCACCGCCTCCAGTGGGGGACCGCAGCCGTTCCCACTTAAGCCTCGCTCATCTCCATCGAGCGATAAACCCATGTTCATTAATCTGCACATCCCTTATTTGGCGGGTTCCACAGAAGGCGAATCAAGGGCGTGAAGCAAATCCCGCAAGTGACTCCACTCAGCCAGGGGCGCATCCCGAAGATCACATATAGTTATCAATAAATCATCTTATACAAACAACACTTACCAACAACCGATGCCATTACGATAAAAGAATCAACAACAACAACAACAACAACAACAACAACAACAACAACAACAACAACAACAACAACAACAACAACAACAACAACAACAACAACAACAACAACATCAACACCAACACCAACAATGCCATATAATTAATACTGAGTAGGGAAACCTTACATGGAAAAGCAATCACCACAGACGATCTAGCAGTGGTTCGTCGGTTTTGTTACTCGTCGTCAAAAGTTACCTTGACCAAAACAATATTTATAACTTCACAAACTACTCTACTCTTAGTAAAGGGGTAAGTAAAGGTCGGATCCCAAGGGACGGGTATTGATGTAGGATTTTCAATTGCAAATGGTTGTATCTAAGGGTGTCACAATTTGGGTTGAGGTAAGAGGTCAACTAAACTAACCAACAATATAAAAGTAAGTAAATAAAGCAAGCAAGATGATTAAAATGAGATGTAAATAATTGATTAAAAGGCACTAGGGTGTCATGGGTTCATATGGGATACATGGGAGTTGATTATACAAACATGTTCTCAAATTATAAGCAAGGAATTATTGTTGTGATGGGACCGAGTTAGTGTATGTCTTACAATCCCTAGGAAGGTTGGGTCCGGGAGCCGAATCGATTAGATTGTAGAACACCTACAAGTCGACTTAATCCTCCCTATTCAACATTATGCATGGTCTAATAAGACTCGAGTTGGTTTATGTCTTACAAGTCTCATTGAAAAGGTAAGTGATGGGTAAAAAATGCAAGGATTCATAGGCTCGCATTTCATCAAACATAACATGTGCATAAGTTGAAATCACAACAAGCAAGCAAATAAATTATGTGAATCTATTAGATTAAGCATTAATCATTCCCCATGTTGGTTTCCCCTAATTACCCATTAACCCTAGCTAAGAGACTACTCACTCATTATCAAGTTTAACATGCCAAAAAGGTTGTCAATCATATTAACAAGGCAAAACATGATGAATGAATGTAAATGATTAACAATAATTAAAGCAAGGATTAAGAGGATTATACCTATGGAGATTCCACAATAATAATGCAAAGAATAATAGAAGTACTTGATGATTAATGGAAGGTTGTCAATCTCTCAATAAACCCAAATAATCTTCAATTACCCAAAATAAAGGATGAACAATATAGAAATTAAGGAAAGATTAAGAAATGAGATTTGTATTAAGACTAAATTAAGAGTTGATTACAAGATTAAGAGAGTATTAAGACTTGATTAAGAAAAGATTAAGATGACCTGCTAATCGAGGTAGAACAAAGGGGTATTTATACCAGAGATTAGGTATAAAGATTAGGGTTTCTAAGGGCTTAAATGACTATTAAGACCCTTAAGAAAAGTTGAGGAAGTGCTCCTCTCCAAGGAGATGCTCCTCTCCGTTTGGTAGTCTCCAGGAAATGCGCTCGTCCCGAGCGTCTAGGCAGCAGGCACGGTGGGTTCTGCAAGGGAATCCGAGCGGATCAGGGGAGAGACGCTGGGATTGGTTGGCTTCAAGACGAGCGTCTTGGCATCGGGATGCTCGAATTGCTGGGCAGGGAGACGCTCGGATTGGCAGGGAGCCGCTCGGATTGGCAGGGAGCCGCTCGGATCCTGAGTCAGGCACTTCTCTTTTCTTCTTTCTTCAACAATCCTCGGGGATCTTGTTGAGGATACAAGGATCCTTTCATCATTGCCCAATCTAATTTATTATCTATATATGCCTTCTAGTATCGTCTTCTCTTTGATGCTTGGTCATTGAATTCGATCAATTTAGCTCCATTTTACCCTGAAAATGCAAAGTTTGCACTCCTTTCTTACCAAGGGATCAAAACCTCAAAAAATATGCAAAATGGGAAACTAAAGATAGTAAATGACCCATTTATGCACTAAAAAACATAGGAACGAGGCTAATTCGGGGACTAAATAAGCTCAAATATGAGTCACATCAAATATCCCCAAACCGAACCTTTGCTCGTCCCGAGTAAAGAGGTGACAAAAAATAGGACCCTTATTCAAACTAACATACTAATATAGCCGATGTGAGATAATTAGCGGGTCTCACTCCGCCCCTTCAACTCACAATAAGACAACCATGAGGTAAGATGCCTTCTTGCAAGGCAAGGTGGGGCTTGCCAAAATGGCGACACATCCAAGCATTAAAGCACACAAAACAAGAAATGGATGCATCTACAAAAATGAATAGCCACTTTCCTCATCTAAGTGGCGGAAATTATCTAAAGGAGAAGCAGTCTAAGGGTACACATTTCATTATAGATACGGTTTCTTCAAACTACTAAGCCTAGAAGGATACCAATAAGTCACCTCCAAGTTGTGTCAAGCTAGGGTACCTTTGTCCTCAATCGTTAAATGCTTTCGTCAAGAGTAAACTCCCTATGGTGTTAGAAACACTGGAGGATCGCGGAATTCCCCATCTTGCCTAGACAAGAAGAAGGGTCGTCCCCTCTCTACCATGCACAAAAGTGGATATGATGGAAAAGGGATGAATAGAATTTTGAGTTTCATATGGGAGTTTGCTTTTGTTGTTGTTTTTCCCCCCAATTTCTTTTGGCATTTGACATTTTGAGAACATTTCTTTTGCCATTTTTTTTTTATGTTTGGCAATTTCAATACTTGACAATTTCAACTTTTTCTTGCATTTCTTTTTGAACATTTTCAAAGTCACCCCAATTAGTAACGAAGGTGCCTTATATTTGAAGCATAGGAGTTTTCATTTTTGTTACTCCTCTTTTCTTTTGATGCAATTGCAAACTTTTTCTTTTCTTATTATTTCTTGAACTCAAATTTTGAACAATTTTTGTGTCCATTCCCTTTTGATGACAAAAATGTGGTAGAATGTGGATGATGGTTGCATGGTTTCAAGGGTCACCTTGGAATAAATGGTAGCCAAGGAGTTATCACACCACAAGGTACTCCTGACTAGGCCTTAATCCATGGATCAAAGGATACTAGCAAGACACATCCTAGGGTGTTTTACAAGTATTCTAACAAGCAAAGTCTTAAGAAGAAAAAGTATCTAGAAGGGCCTAATATACACTTGTCAAGCTTCCCAAATAGACGGTTTCACAAAATTTCTCCTAAATGCAACTATATGCCATGATCCAACTAACATTTATACAACCTAATGCATATGCTTCTACCAACTAATATGCCAAATAATCTAAATACAAGTCCTATAATCACATTGTTTATACCGCATCAATCAAAATAAAGTCACATAGTCATTAACATAGAGAGGAAAAAGGAGATTGGAAAGATCATACCATGCGGTCTTCAATATCCTCATGTCTCGGATGTGGCGTAGTCGGTCAATGTGAAAAGGATGAACAAACACAATATATACAAGACTATGCTATAAAGGAAATGAACATGTTTTTGGATTTTTGCATTTTTCAATTTTTTGGTTTTTATGTTTATGAAATAAAAAGACATGTTTTTTTTGTATTTTTCAATATTTTTCAAATTTTTATCATTTTTGTTTTTAAAAGTCATGTTAGAATTTCCCATCCCCACACTAGTATGGGCATTGTCCTCAATGTTGGAATATGTGTCCTCCGACAATGATGCGATCACAACTGTCGATCATGATGATCACATGTTTATGTCTCATCTTAAGAATACAATTGGGAAGTAATATTTTACCGTCAACTGGTCCACACATATCGGTAATGATTGGCTGACTAGAGTTTGACATTACTGTCGTGCGACTGTGGTGATCAGTTGACCCCCTTAGGTCATACCTAAAGGGTAACACTCTTAATTGATTATTTAATTGATCGTATGACGATACGGGTTAATTAAATTACTTAAAATTGACGGACGATTTTGGAAGTAATATTTACGTATCTCATTATAATTTGATTAAATGAGATACGGCCTAAGTAATCGAATTGTTTTATTACTTAGATGAAATTATTGTTTACGGAAACAATTAAAAGGAATGAATTGATTATTATAAATACAGAATGTTGTGATTTATGACTCGGGATTCTATTACGGTACAAGTAATTATGAATTACTAGGTTAATTTTATAAGTGACATATTTCATTAATATGTTGATTTTTAATTGTTAAAAATACATTTTATATACCTAATGTCATTAAACATGTTACATGTGACAAATTGACAAAAAATGTGTAAAATGGATTTTCCATTTTACACCATATGTGCCGAAATAAGGAGGGAGTATTAGGCTTATTTTTGTGTTAATTATGTTTAGTGGAAGGCATAATCATAAGACCTAATGCATAGCCTTACATGCCTAAAATTCTTGGGAAGATTTGAAACTCATGCATTGGCCATTTCCCACCGCTCCTACCCGGTTTTCCTAGTGAAAAAGGCCAATGGTCTTTTGCTCATTTTCACCTAATATTCACTACATGCAAACTAGTGATATTCATTCATTCCAACATCATCTAAAATATAGAGTTTTAGAGAGATAAAAATTACTTCTTCTTCTCCCTTCTCTTAACCGAAATTAAGAGACCAAAATCAATATTTTTGGGTTAATTTTATTTAGATTAATATTGTTCTAGTATTAATAATATTAATCTTATTAAGAGGTTATCTTGGGTATTATTCCTTGGGAGGGATTCTAAATTTGAATCCTTTGTTCATCCAATATTAGGAGAGCTCAAGAACAAGTGAGTAGGAGAACTCATTTGTGCCCATATATCCGATTTCTCAATGTAAGGAAAACGATTTCTTATTTATCTTTATTCATGTTTGCATGCATACGATCCAATTAATTTTATGACTAAATTAAAATGTAACATATAAGAATATATTGAGTATAATGAGATAAAGATTTCTAACAAGTGGTATCAAGAGCCTTAGGTTGGTTGCATGCAAATCGGTTATAGTTTTTCCGAGTTATACGATTAACATATAAAACTTATAAATTTGTGTTTATTATGATATATCACGAAATCAATTATGCATGTTAAAGTTTCTGGTCCTAAAATGTATTTAGGATATTGTGGTTAATTTATGGATTTTTATTGTTCATTTTATATAATAATGGCATTAAAATGTGATTTTATGATAAAAATGTCATTTTTGGACTAAAATTAGCTAAACTTCGTTTTTTCTAGTGGTTTTTGGATATGTTTTCACATATATTATATTTTGATGACCTGTAAATTTTCATAATTTTATGAGTTTTATGCTCGAAATATGGATTTTTCATGATAAAAATTGAATTTAAATGAAAAATAGGTTAATATGATTAATATTTCGAATCTGGTCATAGAAATTTAGTATGTTGTCACATGCAATTTTACAAGATGTGTGTAAAATAATTGTCTATAATGAAGTCTGTATGCATGATTTATGAAATTTTGATGAAAAATAACATAAATAGTGACTTTAATTAGTGAAAAATTTCTAAAACATACTTCATGACTAAGGAAAAACGTCACATATTGCATTTTATCACCTATTTCAGATCTAAAATTGAAAAGTTGATAAATATAATTTTTCTCATATTTTTATGATTATAATCGATAAATCCGATAAACCGCAACATTGTTTTTCTCGATAAATTTCGAAATTTTTAACCTAAGTTTTTGAATATTATGAGTGTCATGGTATTTTTCCAGAATGTTCATGAGTTTAAATTTCAAATTTCAAATTTATTTGAAATTTTTATGAATTATTTGATGTTTATGGCATTACATTGTAATTTTAAGTCCTTTTATGAACAATATTAAGAAATGTAAGTTAATTATTGTCAACATGTTAGTGGAGACTAATTTTGAGTTCTAAGATGGTTAGGGTAATTAACTAGTACATAAATATGATTTTATGTAATTTATTGTGATTTTAAAAGGTTAAATCACGCAAATCCGTAAAAACCGATTAATATACGATATTGGCTCCTTAAAGGCGATTTAGCATAAAATTGGGCATGTTCATACATATTATAATGCTGCATTTTATTTATGATTGTCATAATTTTATTTTATGTAATTTTTGAAATTATGTAATTTTACTTAGGGTTTTTTGATAACTACTACCTTTGTAATACACGGTTTTAAGAACTACTACCAAAATAATTTTCGTTTAAAAACTACTACCTCTAAGTTTGATTTTTTTTACAAACACTACTAAATCTCATCCAAACCCAATAAAACACAATTTTAACCATTTATTTTTGAATTTCCATCTTAAGTTGTAAACTTTATCCCTTTAACACTACCAATACAACCATTTGCCAATCATTTTGGGGCAAAATCACTTTAAATTAGTTTCATCTAATTCACCTATCTAACGTAATTAAGGTAAAAAAATTGTTTAAACTTCATCAAATTAACTAGTTTAAGGGATAAAATTAACAACTTAGGATGAAAATTCAAAAATAAATGGTTGAGATTGTGTTTTATTGAGTTTGGATGAGATTTAGTAGTGTGTTTTAAAAAATTCAAACTTATTGGCAGTAGTTTTTAAGCGAAAATTATTTTGGTAGTAGTTCTTAAAACATGGTAATACAAAGGTAGTAGTTATCAAAAAACCCTTTTACTTAGTATGGCCTTAGTTGTTAATTGGTATTACCCGAAATGTATGGGAATATCGATTCGGTTGTAATTTATTGTGATCTCGTATCACCGTTTTGTAATTTAATAGATTTATTTTATTTTAATTACAAATGTATAATAGGAAATTATGTAATTTGTTATGTAATTTATTTATTCCGGAGTTCCTTGAAGACGATGCCACTCAAGAAGGCGATCCATTAAAGACGGTGTTACCTCGAGATGCGTGCCAAAACCGAAGTTCAAGGGACCAATGGAGTTGGTTTCCGAATTTGTAATAGTTTATTAGATTTACTATTTTAGGAAGGCCATACTAGGATTTAATTTATGCTTTGCATTTTATTTATATGACGCATGCATCGCTAAATCGCCATAACTAAAAACATGCATCATCATTTTAATCGAGTTTATCGACCGCGTCAATTATAATTATCGTAGTTCACCGCTTTAGTTCACTTAAAACGTGATAGATAATAAATTGACATGACCTCTCGCTAAAATAAACAATTGAGACATAGCCTTACCAAAAAGTAGAAACCATGAAAACCTATTTCGTGAGGGAGTGCACTCGGCTTTACCGGGGTACAAACCTTGTTACGTAGGGGAAGTGGGTGATAAATGTCTACCCACCGAATTTATAAAGATGAGGGTTGTTTTCGGCTTTACCGATGCCCAAGTTGATGTAAATTTGGATCATGGACACATTTATTCGAAATTTGGGTTGAACTCAACGAAAGTATTCTCGACGGTTGCCGGATGTGTTTCGGGCTAAAGATAAATTTTAATGTAAATTTATCGACCAAGAGTTCTAAAAGTAGAATCGATTAAAAAGTTAATCACCGAGTTATATTGATAAGGGTTGTTTTCGGCTTTACCGATGCCTAAGTTAATATGAATTTGGGTCTTGGAATCATTTATCAAGTTGGGTAGAGGTCACTAGATAAATGCAATAAAACTTGTTTAAATTAAATTTTTACGAGTGTTATTATTATTTTGGAAACGACATATGTTTTATTCCTTCAATCTTCGTTTTGTAGAACGCATCTATTTCTCATAACAAATGGCCACTCCAAACACCAACGTCACACCTCTCACTAATGCTTCATGGCTCCGATCCTTCATGGATCGTTGTAAACTTGAAAAGAATGGGTCAAATTTCTCCGATTGGGATGCCCAACTCAAATTAGCCGCCCAAGGTGACGACAAGCTTCGTTACCTTACCGAGGCCTCTCCACCCGAACCTAATGCTAGGTCGAGTGCCGCTACTATGGAAGCATATGAGGCTTACCACAAGGAGTCCGCCGCAATGAAAAATGTGTTGATCTTTGCGATGGAGGCGGATCTCCAAAGGAGAGCCTTTAAAATGGGCACCGCTAATGAAATCTATTCCAAGCTTGTGACAATGTTTTCACAAACTCCGAGGACCGTCCAATATGAGGCGGCCGCGGCATTCTTTGATCTCGACTTTAAAGAGGGCCAAAAGGTTAGCCCTCACGTGCTCAAATTAATGGAGCTAGTCGAGACTTTGAAGATTCAAAAGGTTGAAATCCCCAAAGAGCTAATTGTAGATAGGATTCTACACTCCTTATCCAAAGTCAAGGCATATGTTCAATTCCGGGCGAATTTTAACATGCAAGACAAGGACGTGTCTCTTGAAGAGTTGCACAAGTTACTTGTGCAAGCCGAAAGAGACATGGGGTTAAATGTTAACCCACCTAAGGATGTGCTTAACATAAGCACCAAGAGCAAGGGAAAATTCAAGAAGAATGGGAAGAAGGGTAAGAAGCAAGCTTCCACATTCACCAAAGCTAAGACTTTTGAAGCTAGCACTTCCAAGACCAAGAAGAGTCCTCTTGACAAATGCCATTATTGTAATGGTGTAGGACATTGGAAGAGGAATTGTTCCAAGTATCTTGGTGACATCAAAGCTGGAAAGATCACTCCAGTAGGTAAATGACTATCCTTTCTTTTATGTTTCTAATTCAACTATGGTATTGTGATACAAAGTTGTGATAATGTATCCCCTTTTTATTGTAAATAGGGCCTCCACCAAGCAAGGACAAGGGAAAGGAAAAGCAAGCTTGAAAAATCATCAAGAAGCTAGGAGTAGCTTCCATGAAGTTTGGCTTTTTATTGTCTTATTTTAATTTATGTTTTGGATTTTTAGAACCTTTTGATTTCCGTGTTCGACATGGAAACAGAAATGTTTGATCCTTTCTAAACAATTGTTGTATTTTGGATTATGGTGGCTTGGTTTGCAACCCAAGTCACTCGTTTTATCGTATTTTTCCGTGTTCTAAAAATTCGTCTTTATATGCTTGCTCATAGAAACATATGATCATCCATTTAAAGTGATCTAATAGACAACTATAATGATGGGATTCATTATATGTCCACAAGCTTAAGGCTTGTGTATGATCAATTAAAAAGTGATGATTGATTTGATGAACTCTCTTAAAGGAATGTCAATCACCAAGTACACTTATCAAATCTAAAACTGTTAGTCAACCTATGAGATAGTCCTCCTTATACTTCAAAAATCATTATTTGTGTCTCATATGCTATCTTTGAATCACTAGTGTATTTATTCTAAAGATAGAGTGGGAGAAAAATGAAGACACAAAGAACACCAAGCAAAATTTGTATACTTGTGTAAATGAGATCTACGCAAGAAAGAATGATTTGTATACCTATATAGATAGTGTACATGAATAGATGAGATCTATGGTCTCGAATAGATGAAATCTACATGACAAAAGAGACCAAGTGAAGTAATCAAAAGAATATGTTCTCAAGATAACTACACGAGGAGACCAAAAGAAAGTTTTGGAAGAAGAATGACTAATGTAAAGTCTTAACAAGAGATTTTGCTAGTTTATGAGCGACTTTTGACCAATAGTTTCAATATTGATATTTACTTAAGAGCCTAAATGAAACAAAAAGTTGCATCCTAGAAAATAAATGAGATTTATGACTAAAAGTTGCAAAGAATGATATGCCGATATCCACAAGAGCTAAGTTAAGTATTAACCACACTAGTGTCATTACTTAACCTCATTATGAAAATGAAATGGTTAAACCTCCTTCCAGAAAAGGGTATTTTGAGAAGGACGTATATTAAATGAAATTCACATTTAAATAATGACATTGCTACGCATCATTATAAAATGAATGAGTTAGAGATTAAAATCTCTTTCCATAAGTTTAAGATTGAAACCCTTTCAAAATAGGTATTTTGAAAGGATATGCTGGGAATATATATGGTTTTATCTTAATAAGTTGGCAAAGCAAAATATATTTTAATTCTTGAAATGTTTCGATTGAGTAATCAATTGCAAAACATGTGGAATTAAGAGGGAGTTGGAAATTATCATGTGAAGACATGGAATTTAGTGGGAGCAATCATCTTGTAAAAATTTATAACTCATTACTCATTGAGAATGACGAGCTAATACTATCTTTCACAAAGAAGTATTTGAGTTTTCAATTCTGGATGAAAATGGACTATGATGAATCCAATCACACCATGAGATGTTGGATAAGTATTGTGATATACACATCAAATCAACAAGAAACGTAGGTTATTCATATCGATGAAAATGGAATTACCATAAGCAGTCATGGTCATTCATTGAACCTAAGAATGGTTGATTACATGATTAAAAGTTACTAATGTTTCCGCCATTAGAATAATCATGCACATGTCCAATAATGAATCATATGCATAAGAGCTTGATGAATCATTGGCAAGCCATAGAAGAATCGTCATGAATTCTCGAGGAGAACTAATGAGCGATTCCAGTGATGGACAGAACACTCTGTTATGTGACAAGAGGTTGCACATATTGAAGTTCGATCACACGTAAGGATTTATGAAAATCCTAAGCTATTCAAGCTAAATGGAGAAATAAGAAGCTTTGAAAAATACTTAGTTGAAGTAAGAAGTTACTCAAAACTGATATTTTCTAATATGCTAGGACTTATGAGAAGTGCTAGGCTAATCATCTTGACAATTGTTGCAAGACTCTACAAAACGTATACCTAGTGCATTGTGAGTTGGTAGAACACTTGATCAGTGCAAGTTATATCATCCACCACAAATTTGTTGGTTATGTGATAAACAACTAGGAAGTTCTTTCAAGATAAAGAACCCAAACCAAGGTTGGGAACCTATATGTGTACTTGGCAAGGTTCATGTTATGAGAGATAACATGAATATAAAGGATAATGCAATATAAGAAGTTTGAACACATGGACACATGGTATGTTAAACTTCTATTGCAATTGACTAGTGTTTACACACTTACGATATAAATCACAAGGTTGTAATATGGTATTGACTACCCGAATGTGATGTCGACATTTGTCGTTTGAGTTATTGTTAACTCACCTTATACTTTGTTACATCCAAACGGGTTTTAGAGACAATTGAACCCCGTTAAAGTGAACACGGATTATCATTGTATTCGCCCATAGTTACTTACATGAGGTGACGTCTCGAAGTAACTAGAATGTGATGAGATTGATGGCAAGTTCAAGTGCCATAAAGTCATGTGTGATGACTAGTCGATCACATAGGCAGACTGTTAGGAACACTTTGTCGGGCCTTATGACCGCTTATAGAGTTCTAACAAATTTATATAGCCTGGTCGTGGCGAGAGCTACTATAGTATTCTAATGAGTCGATTCTTTTGACTAAAGACTGTTCGCCTAAGATGACACAGTTTCAGATTAACTTTGATTTGTGTTACTACGACCTTCGTAAATGGGGTCAAATGGGCATATTTTTGGTTATGATGGTTGTGGCTAGTTGAAGGGAATAAGTGCGATAGGAATTATCCACCCCTAGTCAGGGTTATAAAACATATCTCAGGACCACTCGAGGAGTAATGAACTGGAAATGCGTGGCCACGCTCGGAAGGTATCCATGGTGGATGATTCCGGTCAATCAGTTATTCTCCAGATCGAGGAAACCACTCTCGATATGATCACTTGCAAGTACGACCTGAAAGACACCTTGCATTGAGTGGGAGATAGTAATAGGACAAGAGAATTGGTGACGCACACTTGTCAAGGACAAGTGGGAGATTGTTGGAATATGTGTCCTCCGACAATGATGCGATCACAATTGTCGATCATGATGATCACATGTTTAAGTCTCATCTTAAGAATACAATTGGGAAGTAATATTTTACTGTCAACTGGTCCACACATATCGGTAATGATTGGCTGACTAGAGTTTGACATTACTGTCGTGCGACGGTGGTGATCAGTTGATCCCCTTAGGTCATACCTAAAGGGTAACACTCTTAATTGATTATTTAATTGATCGTATGACGACACGGGTTAATTAAATTACTTAAAATTGACGGACGATTTTGGAAGTAATTTTTACGTATCTCATTATAATTTGATTAAATGAGATACGGTCTAAGTAATCGAATTGTTTTATTACTTAGATGAAACTAGTATAGATCCCGCGCATGCATGCGCGGTATTTCTAGATCATTTAGTTTATAAAGTATTATTTATTTTTTTATAGATTTAAAATTGACAATTATTAATTTTTCATATTTTAATAAGGATAAAAAATAAAAATGGAAAACTAATCAAAATAATTAAGTAAAGTCATAAAATCTGTATTTTAATGAAATTTTTTTACCACACAACAAAAGATTTCAATTTAAATTTTTTCTCAAATAGTTTTTTTTTTGTCACAATAATAATAATGTCAGTTCATAATTTTTTTTAATACGGATTAAATACCGGTAAGTTTTTTTTTTATACGAATCTAATAATATTAATTTATGTCTTCATAAATGAATTTTTAGATTTATAGCAGTTTTGTTTTATTATAATTAAAAGATTATAATTTAGTTTAAAAAAAGATTATAATGATTAAAAGATTATAGATTAATTAAAAGAAAATAATTTAATCAAAATAAAGTTTTGTTTCCTTATTTAAACAAATCCCTTTTGGAGGGAAAACAGTTGAGAATTTTTATTCTCTTAGTAGTATGGGGGATGGGGGAATATTGTTTACGGAAACAATTAAAAGGAATGAATTGATTATTATAAATATAGAATGTTGTGATTTATGACTCGGGATCCCATTACGGTACAAGTAATTATGAATTACTAGGTTAATTTTAAGTGACATATTTCATTAATATGTTGATTTTTAATTGTTAAAAATACATTTTATATACCTAATGTCATGAAACATGTTACATGTGACAAATTGACAAAATAATGTGTAAAATGGATTTTCCATTTTACACCTTATGTGCCGAAATAAAGAGGGAGTATTAGGATTATTTTTGTGTTAATTATGTTTAGTGGAAGGCATAATCATAAGACCTAATGCATAGCCTTACATGCCTAAAATTCTTGGGAAGATTTGAAGCTCATGCATTGGCCATTTCCCACCCCTCCTACCCGGTTTTCCTAGTGAAAAAGGCCAAGGGTCTTTTGCTCATTTTCACCTAATATTCACTACATGCAAACTAGTGATATTCATTCATTCCAACATCATCTAAAATATAGAGTTTTAGAAAGATAAAAATTATTTCTTCTTCTCCCTTCTCTTAACCGAAATTAAGAGACCAAAATCAATATTTTTGGGTTAATTTTATTTAGATTAATATTGTTCTAGTATTAATAATATTAATCTTATTAAGAGGTTATCTTGGGTATTATTCCTTGGGAGGGATTCTAAACTTGAATCCTTTGTTCATCCAATATTAGGAGAGCTCAAGAACAAGTGAGTAGGAGAACTCATTTGTGCCCATATATCCGATTTCTCAATGTAAGGAAAACGATTTCTTATTTATCTTTATTCATGTTTGCATGCATAAGATCCAATTAATTTTATGATTAAATTAAAATGTAACATATAAGCATATGTTGAGTATAATGAGATAAAGATTTCTAACACTCAATGGCCAATACGATAGGAAATTATGCAATCTATATGAAATGCATGATTTCTAAACTAAATGCAAACTAAATGACATATAAACAAAGGTGAATGCAAACTAAGCTATGCTATATGATGCTTGAGGTTTGTTTGGTTTGAGACCATAATTTAAATTAACTCCCAATGCATATGTGGTGAGCCGAAGTCGTATGCTCCCAAAGATAGTATTTATAACACCTAAAACCTCTAACTAAATGATAGTATATGGTAATAAGGATCGATCCACAGAGAAGGCAATGTAATTTATGTGAATTAAAGTATAGACAACAGGTAACCGAAATGGGGGGAATTTTAATCGATTGAGTAACTACACAAGAGATTAAATAAGCAGTTGAATGAAGAATAATAAATATGAATTAAGATGGTTTAAACGGTCTCGGGGTAAGAATTTCCACAAACTGATTATCAAATTGATCATAGACTAACAACTTTCAATTGACTCTTTAGCAAACTATCGTGGGAACAATTTCCCAATTCCTTTGTAATATTATTTGACTCGAAACGCGACAATCAAATAACCTAATTATCAAACAACCTAATACACGCGATTAAGTTTAATTCAATAACAACATGAACGAATAAGGAACGATAAAAGTGACGACCAATAAAACACGCGATTATTAGTTCGAATCACAAGTTAATTCTCTCTTTAACCTAGATATGATGAAACGCATCCAATACAAAGGGTAAAGATTGTTACTTTATCTAGCGAGGTTGAACAATTACGGATTCATTCACTAGAATAACAATAGATTAATAATTGTGAAGATTAATTAGCTACTTTAATCTAAACATTGAACAATCATAAAAGTAAGACAAAGAATTAACAATACTCAACAGAAAAGAGAGATGAATAATAGTCTCACAATTTCGATAAATCAATTGCTTCAAATCTTAATCCAAGATGGAAGGATTAGTTGCTCATGTCTTTCTTGCTATGAAATTAATTAGGTTTCTTGTTCTAATGATAATAGCTAACACTCCAAGATAGGAAAACTAAGTAAAATAAATAAGTCCTCTTTATTCCAATAAATAACAAAACACGAGATTAAAGATCCGTCCGTCTTCAGTACTGGGCGGCTAGCCCAGTGTCAGGCGGCTCGCCCAAGAGTTGGGCTACTCTCCTACCGCTCTCCTCCTAGGTCTGATTTTATTGTTTTATGCGGCGACTCTCCTCGGCAATGGCGGCTCGCCTGACTGCTCGCCCAATCCTTCATACACGCTTCTTGGGATTCTTCTTCGGGCTAATCACACAAGCTTCATCTTAATTTCTCTTGTTCAAACCATCAAACTCCAACACTCCATATGGTCCATGAAATCACGCACTAAACCCGTTTTTTATCCAACCCAAGACAATCCTCCAACATCACAACACAAAGATACTTAGCGATCCAATTCCAACAATTTAATACTCCAAACTCACCTATATAACCCTCTTTAACACCTATTAAACACACCATATCAACTTTCCCACACTTAGACCTTTGTTCGTCCCGAACAAAATCCGGAAACAAAAACAATAAGCATAAAAGGCCTTACAAAAGAAACATGGGGAAAACCTTCCACAAGCAATATCATACTTCCCTAACTCGCCCTCCTTATAACTTCCCTCACATAAATTGATAGTACAAGGTCACATAAACAATGAAACTCCAACAACAAGCTTGTGACCACAAGACAAACTCCATAAACACCAAAATCCTCATCAAGAACCAACGAAACAAAAATAGTAGCAAAATCATATGAAATTCTAATCCTAGGACTCGCTTCTAGCACCAACTAGTCCTACCCTACTACCTTCTTGATCCCCACTTATATCGCCAATTCAAAAATGCATCGGAAGTAGTAAATCAATTTTTTTCCTAGGGTCTCTCATTTTGCCTAGAGCGCCCGCCCTTGCGGGTTTTCACTCTAACTTCTTTTTTTACTCACCCTACTCTCGTGGCACGCCACTCATTTTTTCATTTTACCCGGAGCGCCCTTTTAGGTTTTCACTCCGTCCTCGACCACATTCCCTTTCTTGCCTAGGCGCCCTTTCGGGTTTTCAACTAGCCGGGTTTTTCTTTTCTTTCTTTTTTTTTTTTTTTTTTTTTTTTTTTTTTTTTTGATGAATAATAATTAAAGTACGAAACATGAAATAAAATGATACATATAATACAAATGTTATGATAGATCTCCTTTCCCACACTTGAATGGAACATTGTCCCTAATGTTTCAAAGGACACTAAAATAAATAAGAAGAAGATCATACCATAAAGAGTCAATGAGAACTGGAAGGACCCGCACGGTCGTGGGTCGCACTAGCACATGCTGCTCTCCTAGCTACCCTTGCTGCCTCTCGCTCTTGTATGCCAGCCAACATCTCTTTTGGTAAAGTAGAAATCTCACTAGGATAACGTTTCAAGTAGAACTCATGCAAAGATCGCTGATAAGCCAAGGACTCCAAAAGATGGTCGCCAATCTCCTCCATAGTATCATCGTGGCTCTCCAATCGATCCTCTAGCCTCCTCATCTGAGTACCTAACTGAACCAAACTAGCATCAACACTGTTTCTCCATCCATCCACTGTAGTACACCAACTAGAGAAACCACCCCAACCACCTCCCTCAGAATGAGTCGGTTCCCGTACCGACTCGGTCCACTGGTCCCCAGCCTCTCTGTCCTCACTAGCAAGTCTCTCATCCCTCTCAAGCATAGCTACATTCTCATCTCCATCATCCTCCGACCCAGACACAGTAGCTGGAATAGAACCATCCCGAGCAATGTAGAAATCGCTCGCTTTCGGACCAAATGGAAGAGGATCCCCCACAGGGCGAGGGAGTCTTAAGTAAGATATGCGGTCCGAACTATACAACAAAATGCCGCATGGTTGCCTCCTACTTTTGATACGAAACATGGAAGCACCACGGAGGCCATCCAAAGTAAAACTATAGTCCCCTACTACCTCCGAGTAAGAAGCAGATCTTTTGATATTGAAATGTTTGCATAACAGAGTAATCATACCCCCTTGAGAAATCTTCCCTGCAACCGCCTTTCTATTAGTAAGGCACGTATCAATAAACAAAGTAGCCCAATCCGGGATACCCTTTGCCTTAGGAATCATTGCCCATAAGTAACTCAACTCGGACATGTTAATCTTAGTGGGTTCACCATGGACCAAAAATGTCATAGATATAAAACGGTGCAACAATCGAAGACATGGGTTGGTAATCAAATTACTTAAGTGGCCTGCTTTCTTTTCTTTACCTGTAATGGCTTCCCAAAAGGTCTTCCATTGTGACTCAGTGAGCAAAGAAAATTCCCCATCAGGAGGTAGTCCGATGTGAAGGGCTGAACACAAATCATCTAAATCAAGCTCTCGTTCCTTCCCACCAAGTTTAAATGTAATCCCAGTCAACTCCCCATTCTCATCCATCCTTTTCTCCAAAGTTGCCAAGAACTCATAAGTGTAAACTTTGTAAGTAGGACAACATTTCTCTAATAAAGGTCGAAGCCCACCCTTGGTCATGAGTTTGTCCCTAATGTCATACAAACCTAAGTCTTTCAATGTGTCTACATCGAAAAACTTTGTAGTGAGTACCTTCCTTTGCTCAAGTTTCTTAAACCTTGTCAACTCTTCACTAGTCAAAGATTCCTTACCCGTAAACTCGGATGGTGTTGCCTTCTTACTAGGGGTCCGAGATGGAGGTGCTTTACGCTTCTTAGTCGTAGAAGTAGAAGCACCTGCCTGCCCTTTTCTTTTTCTAGCCATACCCAAGTAAAAGTAAACCAAATTTCTCCTAGACAATTCCACAAACACCTTCAAGGCACTATCAATACTTCCTCTAATGTCAAAGTTCAAGCCTTCTACTCTCCACTATAATCCCACAATATGCAATTAGAGAACAATGACACACCAAAGAGCATAATAAACTTCAAACAATGTACCCAACTCCAACTTATGCCAACAAAGTAAGCACACAAAGTTTACTAACAACAACAACAACTTTAGAAAACTAAAGTTAGGTTAAACAATGAAACGAATTCAAAGAAACCTGAATTTGAAGTTGAATTTAAGATGTAAACTTACCAACTTCTAATTCGTTATTGCAGGGGAAATAAATTACCGTCAATTCCGATTAAATTAGGGCAGATTTTTCGGTCCAAATAGAGAGGAAGGAACGACAGTGGTGCTGTGCTGCGTGTACTCCTGACGGGCAGGTGGTGGCCGGCCGTGGTGATTCTGGCCGGAGGTGATGGTGACGAGCAGGTGGTGTCGTCTGCTGGGTATCGTCGCTGCTGCTGCTGCTGTTCTGTCGTGTTTCTGTTTTTATTATTTCTATTTTTTTTTTTATTTTTTTTTTATTTTATGAAAAGGAAGTTTTTGTGTTGTGTGTGAGATAGGAAAAAGAGTAAAAAAAAGAAACATGAGGTTTGGGCGGATGGTAGGATAGCAGCCTGGGTGGTGGGCTTGTACGGGGATAGCCGCCCAAAATTCCATGAGGAGACTCGCCTATGAGATAGGCGTGTGTGTACTGTGCAACTTTTTTTTTTTTTTTTTGAATACCTCGCTAATGTCACTCAAATTCCCGACTTGGGATGGCAGCTCTCGACTCTCAACACTCCACAAATGTCATAGAATTTTCCGACCTGACAAAAAGAAAACACCATTAAAATAAAAAAATAAAAAAAACTAAGTTAAATTAACGAAATAGATTAACAGAAAATAAATAACTTGAAAGAATTAACTAAAATAAAAATAAAACCCGGGTTGCCTCCCGAAAGCGCTTTTGGTTATAGTCGTTTGCTCGACTTAGGGGCGAGATTTAGTCTTCATAAATAGGCTCGTAGAGAGTCAAACTCTCTACAGTCTCAACGTGAAACCCCTCGTAGTAAGGCTTTAACCGTTGACCATTCACCTTCAAAACCTTGTTAGTAGCCAAACTACGTATCTCAATAGCTCCATGAAATGCCACATCCGTAACTACATACGGTCCAACCCAACGCGACCTTAATTTACCCGAAAACAGCTTAAAACGGGATTGAAAAAGGAGCACTTTTTGACCAACAGTGAACTCCTTTCTAGATATCATTTTGTCATGTAGTAATCTCCTCTTTTCCTTGTAAATAGCCGCGTTCTCATCTGAGTCATTTCGTATTTCCTCAAGCTCTTGTAACTCCGATTTTCGACTTTCACCCGCTTCTATCATGCTTGTATTAAAACTCCACTGCCCAATAAGCTCGATGCTCCAACTCTACTGGCAAATGACACGGTTTACCAAACACTAATCGGTAAGGATACATTCCTATAGGCGTCTTATAAGCAGTACGGTATGCCCACAACGCATCTTCCAAGCGTTGACTCCATTCCTTACGATTGGGATTTACCGTCTTCTCTAAAATAGATTTTACCTCTCTATTAGACACCTCTGCTTGGCCGTTAGTCTGCGGGTGATAGGCCGTCGAAACCTTGTGGGTAACATGATACTTCTTCAGTAAAGCACCAACTGTTCTATTGCAAAAATGCGTCCCACGATCACTGATTATAGCTCTCGGAAATCCAAACCTAACAAATATGAAAGACTTGATAAAATCTGCAACCACTTTAGAATCATCAGTCTTAGTGGGTATTGCCTCTACCCACTTCGATACATAATCAACAGCAAGTAATATGTAAATAAATCCAGAAGAGTTAGGGAACGGTCCCATGAAATCAATCCCCCATACATCCAAAATTTCACAATATATAATGGGGGTTTGAGGCATTTCATTGCGTTGGGATATATTCCCCACTCTTTGACAGTTGTCACAAGACTTACAAAACCCATGAGCATCTCGAAACAGATGTGGCCAATAGAAACCACAATCGAGCACCTTCTTTGCTGTTCTCTTTGACCCAAAGTGGCCACCACATGCATGAGAGTTACAAAAAGTGAGAATAGAAGTCATCTCACTCTCAGAAACACACCGTCTAATAATCTGATCAGAGGAATGCTTCCATAAGTATGGATCATCCCACACATAATATTTCACGTCACTGCGAATCTTATCTTTCTGAGCTTTAGAAAACCAACTAGGAAACTTGTTAGAGACCAAATAGTTAACAATATTAGCATACCAAGGTTCGATAACACGTAAAGCAAATAAAGTTTCATCAGGAAAAACTCCCTTTAGCACCTCTAAACCTTGGTCATGGTCATCATTCCTTACCAACCGGCTCAAGTGGTCTGCAACCGCATTCTCTGCAATTTTCTTATCTTTCACCTCAATGTCGAACTCACTTAGGAGGATAATCCAGCGGATTAACCTCGGCTTGGCTTCCTTCTTCACCATCAAGTGGCGAAGTGCAGCGTAATCTGTATAAATAACAACTTTAGTACCAAGCAAGTAAGAACGAAATTTTTCTAAAGCAAACACAACAGCCAACATCTCTTTCTCAGTAGTAAAGTAGTTGCGTTGTGCATCATTAAGGGTCGTAGATGCATAATTAATAACATGGGAAACTCTCCCATTCTTTTGACCCAGGACCGCTCCAAGAGCATAATCGCTCGCATCACACATGATCTCAAAAGGAAGAGACCAATAAGGGGCCTGAATAATCGGAGCATTTGTAAGACGGGTTTTCAGCTGATCAAATGCCATCTTACAAGCCTCATTAAACACAAAGTCAATCTCCTTTTGCAGCAATTTGCATAATGGTTGTGCAATCTTGGAAAAATCCTTAATAAACCTTCTATAAAAACCTGCATGTCCAAGAAAGGAGCGAACTTCACGCACATTAGTAGGATAAGGTAAACTCTTAATTGTATCAATTTTAGCTTTATCTACCTCAATCCCCTTACCCGACACAACATGTCCCAGAACTATACCATGCTCAACCATGAAATGACACTTCTAAGAATTAAGCACAAGGTTAGTTTCAATACAACGCTTCAAAACAAGTGATAAATGATTTAAACATGCATCAAAAGAGTCACCATGCACAGTAAAATCATCCATGAATACCTCAATGAAATTTTCCATATACTCAGAGAAAATACTAATCATACAAATAAATGTTGCGGGTGCATTACACAACCCAAATGGCATGCGCCGATACGCGAATGTGCCAAAAGGGCATGTAAAAGTAGTCTTCTCCTGATCCTCAGGAGCAATAGCTATCTGAAAATAACCTGAATATCCATCCAAAAAGCAGTAGTATGCTTTTCTAACGAGTCTCTCTAACATCTGATCAATGAAGGGGAGGGGAAAATGGTCTTTCCTAGTTACCGTGTTCAGTCTACGGTAATCTATACACACCCTCCACCCATTCTGGACTCTAGTAGGTACTAAATCTCCGTCTTTATTCTCTACAACAGTGACTCCGCTTTTCTGAGAGACAACCTGAGTGGGGGTAACCCACTTGCTATCAAAAATAGGATAAATCATACCTACTTGGAGAAGTTTCCATACCTCCTTTTTCACAACATCCATCATAGGACGATTCAACCGCCGCTGCGGTTGCCTTACCGGTTTTACTTCATCCTCGAGCAGAATCCGATGCATGCAAGTTGATGGACTTATGCCTTTGATATCAGCAATAGTCCAACGTATAGCTTGTTTGTGCTCCTTCAACACCTCAAACAACCTCTCTTCTTGTTCCCGGTGAGCTTACTAGAGATAATTGCAGGCAATGTATCTCCCTCACTAAGAAACACATACTTCAAGTGATCAGGGAGTGGTTTCAATTCTACAACGGGTGCCTGCAAAATAGATGGTAACAAGGTTTCACTAGGCACAGTTAGTTTTAAAGGAGGTGGCTTTGTGTGCATGAATGACACCCCTGTCAACTCAGTAGCTCTTTCCTGCAGGTTAGTAGGTAATAAATCATCAAAATCATCTCCTACTATACCCTTCTCAATCACAACCTGGTACTCATCTGGATTGTCAAAATCAAAGGTATCCTGCACTAATGGCACAAACGTATCAATAAGACATAAAGAATGGTCATCAGTGGGGAATTTCATAGCATCAAAAATATTATACTCCACCACTTGACCATCAAACTCCATAATAAGAGAACCGCTAAAAACATCAATCTTAGTTTTTGCAGTTTTCATAAATGGTCTCCCTAACAGTATAGGGGGCAACATGTCTATCGTGCTCCATATCTAGCACATAAAAGTCCGCAGGGAAAGTCAATTTATCAACCATAACTAATACATCCTCAACTATTCCCTTTGGATAAACATTGGACCGATCCGCCAATTGAATGACAACATTTGTTTTACTCATAGGTCCAAGTTTTAATGTCTGATAAATGGAATGGTGTGGACATGGGCCATATCTCGGTCTGTGGATTTGGGCCACCTACCGATCTGCGGTCACGGGCCACCTGCACGCCAAGCCAATCTGTGGACATGCAGCGGTCTAGAAAGCCACGCTCAGTGGCGTAAAAATGCTTTCGACCGGATCGCTTTAGATCGGTCGGTTTCATCTCAGTAAAGGTCTCGAAATGATAAGAGATGTTCAGAGTCGCCACCAAGCATTTGTGGGATGCTTGGAACCCGTTCGAATCCACTTTATACCTAGGTCAACCAAGGCAAAAAGCGGTGTGTGGACATGGGCCACGTCTCGGTCTGTGGATTTGGGCCACCTACCAGTCCGTAGTCACGGGCCACCTGCACGCCAAGCCAATATGTGGACATGCAGCGGTCTTTTAAAAGCCACGCTCGGCGGCGTAAAAATGCTTTCGACCGGATCGCTTTAGATCGGTCGGTTTCGTCTCGGTAAAGGTCTCGAAACGATTAAAGATGTTCGGAGTCGCCACCAAGCATTTGTGGGATGCTTGGAACCCGTTCGAATCCACTTTATACCTAGGTCAATCAAGGTAAAAAGAGGTGCTTGACATAGGTACTAAAGATAAGGACTCGTCCCCCTTTAACATTCTATGCCAAAAATGACTCTCATGCGCCCTAGATAAGGCCATCCACTATCCAAAGGTTCTGAGTAAGGGGTGAGGGTATGTATTGGGAAGCCCTTTAATCGGACACCCAATCCCGCCCGCGTTAGCGGCCTCTACTGATCTATCGTGGTTGTTTAAGTGCAAAAGTTGATAAAACGGTGTAAATGCATGAATGCACATCCAAAAGTGTTAACCTAACATGTGAGCTTTCTAAGTCGGTTTGTTAATCCAAGTATCAAGTATAAGATGTCAAAGTTGGATTTAGATTGATTTGCATGTGAAAACGGAAATTAAACGTCCATTTTCCAAGTTCGGATTATGATGCTTAACACGATCCATTTATTTGAAAAAGGATGTCAAACGACAAAGTGTAAAAACGTAAGCTCATCAATCTGATCCGTCATGTATTTTGATTAACCGTAATCGGGATTGTCCTAGACAAGTGCCAAAATAGGACAGAACGATGCCAGGCAGCCCCATTGGGGTGCGAGCTTATTGGCGAGGGCAGGGCTCTGCCCAGGTTTTGAAAGATAGAAATAGACAGGCTCTTGAGGCGCGAGCCATGGGGTGAGCCAAGAGGTGCCTCCTAGTTGTTAAAATGGTTGTTTGAAATGCTTTTTTTGTAATGAATGATTTGTAAGTGTTGTTTGCATGACTCGGAATAATTACTATTATGTTAGTAATATTCGTTGTCGGACTTGCATGTTTGAAAAGCATAGTTTACAAATAGAAATGTAAAATGTTTGATTTGAACTAAATATGTTAAGTTCATTTATTTGTAATTAGTCAAGTTTGTCATCGTACTCGGATTAAACCGACATGGTATAAAGAACCAAGGATGATTATGGATTATGACTAATATGTTTACAAGTGTAAATAAAAGAGAAAAATGGTAAATAAAGAAAAGGGTGTTAAAATACCCATTAAAATGTAATTAACCAATAATATCACCGAGTCACAGAATAAACCGTCATGGTATAAAGAACCAAGGATGATTTTTATAATGGTCAAAATATGTTTATCATAAAAATGAATTAGAATGGTAAATAAAAGAATAGAAATTCCTTTAAAATGTAATTAACCAATTAATATCACCGAGTCACGGATTTAACCGTCATGGTATATGGAACCAAGGATGATTATGATTTATGGTTAAAAAGTTTGTCATAGAAATGGTTTGAAACATTTGAAACGGTAAAAACCGATTACAAATAAGAAACTAAATAAAGAGGAAAGACGAGAACAAACACAGATGAGTCTGACCTGGACACCTACATGAGGCGCGAGCTTCCCTGCATAGCAAGGAGCTCCTGTCTCAGGCCAAACCTCGGTTTTGGCTCGTCTAACCTATATTTGAATCGTGTTATGCATTGTTCATGCTTATAGACCCATAAAAACAGTAAATACATGAAATAAAGTGAGTTGTTTACACCCTCAAACTTACGTGTATTGATATTTTGCGACTAAGACGACTTTAAAGACAAGTTTTCTCGTAGCGACTACTCACGATCAAGAAGTTTAAAAGAGTACCTTAAAAAAGGATTTTGTTTTGAAAATGTGTTTGAAAATATTTTAATTAAAACATTTTGATTGATGTTGAGTTGGTCGAATGGGTCGGTCGAATGCACGGTGACGGTACCAAACAATATGTGTAAGGCTTGTGTTTACGATCGGTAGGTCGTAAATATGTGTCGATTTTGTGACTTAGGAAGTCGGGTCTAGAAGTTTAAGAGAGAGGTGAGGGGGCGGACACTCGCGTGAGGATTATGTTGTGTGAAGGTTGGTATTTATAGAGAAATTTGAGGAGGTAGGTCGGTTGTGTTTGCTTAGAGGCTAAGCAGACACCTGCTTTAGGCGCGAGCCACCCCGTGACTGAAAGGGGTGTATTGTCCCTTTCAATTTGGACGTGGCCAATTCTCCATCCATTATTGATTTGTGGTAATCAAATAGGATGTCGTGTAACAATATGTGCATCTAATAAGATGATTTTGGGTGTTACTTGAGGTAGGTGATTTGTATGCTTGACTCGGATTTGACCCGTGTGAGTCGGGATTTGAGTTTCGAGTCGGTTTTTGGCCTGGTGTCAGTTTTGACTCTAATTAGCGTCATTTTAATGGACTCGGGTTGACTCAGGTTGACTCGAGTTGCGGGTTTCTGAGTCGGTTTTGGGTCCGAAGACGGTTTTAACTCTAAATAGTGTTATTTTAATGCAAATGAAGTTAGAAAACTTTTGAAATCATTTTTCATATTCGAGTAGTGCATTAAACCATCTCATGTATAGCCAATCCACGCACACATATCAAAAACATGTTATAGTCCGATCATCATCGGGTGGTTTTTGAGAGGTGCAGATACTGGGTATCTACACGGTGTTTGACATAGGTACTAAAGATAAGGACTCGTCCCCCTTTTAGTATACTATGCCTAAAATGACTCTCGTACGCCCTGGATAAGGCCATCCACTATCCAAAGGTTTTGAGTAAGGGGTGAGGGTACGTATTGGGAAGCCTTTTAATCGGACACCCAATCCCACCCGCGTTAGCGACCTCTACTGATCGATCGTGGTTGTTTAAGTGCAAGAGTTGATAAAACGGTGTAAATGCATGAATGCACATCCAAAAGTTTAACCTAACATGTGAGAGCTTTCTATGTCGGTTGATTTAATCCAAGTATCAAGTATAAGATGTCAAGTTGGATTTAGATTGATTTGCATATGAAAACGAAAATTAAACATCCATTTACCAAATTCGGATTATGATGCTTAACACGATCCATTTATTTGAAAAAGGGTGTCAAATGACAAAGTGTAAAAACACGTAAACTTGTCAATCTGAACCGTCATGTATACGGATTAACCGTAATCGGGATCGTCCTAGACGTGCTAAAAACGAGGCAGAACAGCGCCAGGCAGCCCCTTTGGGGTGCGAGCCTATTGGCGAGGGAAGGGGCTCTGTCCTGGCTTTAAAATATGAAAACAGACACTACCTTGGGGCGCAAGCCATGAGCCGATCCAAGGGGCGTCTCCTGGTTGTTTAAAAGGTTGTTTAAAATCGTTTTTTATGATTAATGATTTGCAAGTGTGATTTGCATGACTCGGAATAATTACTATTATGTTAGTAATATTCGTTGTCGGATTTGCATATTTGAAAAGCATAATTTACATATAAAAATGTAAAATGTGTAAAAGGAAAATGTTTGATTTGAACTAATTATGTTAAGTTCAATTATTTGTAATTAGTCAAGGTTGCCATCGTACTCGGATTAAACCGACATGGTATAAATAACCAAGGATGATTATGAATTATGACTAATATGTTTGCAAATGTAAACAAATGAGAAAAATGGTAAATAAAAGAAAAGAGTGTTAAAATACCCATTAAAATGTAATTAACCAATAATATCATCGAGTCACGGAATAAACCGTCATGGTATAAAGAACCAAGGATGATTTTTGTAATGGTCAAAATATGTTTATCATAGAAATGAATTAAAATGGTAAATAAAAGAAAAGGATTTCCCTTAAAATGTAATTAACCAATTAATATCACCGAATCACGGATTAAACCATCATGGTATATGGAACCAAGGGTGATTATAATTTATGGTTAAAAAGCTTGTCATAAAAATGATTTGAAACATTTGAAATGGTAAAAACCGATTACAAATAAGAAATGAAATAAAGAGGAAAGACGAGAACAAACACGGATGAGTCTGACCTGGACACCCACAAGAGGCGCGAGCCTCCCTGCACAGCAAGGAGCTCCTGTCTCAGGCCAAAACTCGGTTTTGGCTCGTCTAACCTATATTTGAACCGTGTTATGCATTGTTCATGTTCATAAAGCTATGAAAACAGTAAGGACATAAAATAAGCGAGATATTTACACCCTCAAACTTACGTGTATTGATGTTTGCGTGGTAGACGACTTTAGAGACGATTTTCTCGTTGCGTGGTAGACGACTTTAGAGACGATTTAAAAGAGTGCCTTAAAAAAAGTTTTGGTTTTGAAAATATGTTAATTAATACATGTTGATTGATGATATGAGTTGGTCAAATGGGTCGGTCGAATGCACGGCGACGGTACCAAACAATATGTGTAAGGCTTGTGTTTACGATCGATAGGTCATAAACACGTGTCGATTTTGTGACTTAGGAAGTCGGGTCTAGAAGTTTAAGGGAGAAGGAGGGGGTGGACTGTCGCATGAATATTATGGTGTATGATGGTGGGTATTTATAGAGAAATGTGAGATGGTAGGTCGGTTGAGTTTGCTTGGAGGCTAAGGAGACACCCCATTGAGGCGCGAGCTACCTCGTGATACAATGGGGCGTACTGTCCCTTTCACAAATTTGGATTTTGCATTTGTTCTAACCAATGTTTTGTTGGTTGTGATTTGTGGTCTTTGAGGTTTGCTTAGCCATGTAAGATTCCTCTTGGGTGATATTTGGGGTAGGTATTTTGTGTCTTTGACTCGGGTTTGACCCGTGTGAGTCGGGATTTGAATTTCGAGTCGATTTTTGGCCCGATGTCGGTTTTGACTCTAATTTGGGTCATTTTAATGGGAATGACATGATGAAGATATTCATGGAATTATTTTCGACATTCGAGATTTGGGTTGACTCGGGTTGACTCGAGTTACGGGTTTCTGAGTCGGTTTTGGGTCCGAAGACGGCTTTAACTCTAAATAGGGTTATTTTAATGCAAATGAAGTTCGAAAACTTTTGAAATCATTTTTCATATCCGAGTAGTGCATTAAACCGTCTCATATATAGCCAATCCACGCACGCATATCAAAAATACGTTATAGTCCGATCATCATCGGGTGGTTTTTGGGAGGTGCAGATATTGGGTATCTACAGAGCCCCCACTTTGACTGAGGCTTGGACAGGGCGAAAGTCAAAAGTATGATCTCCAGGTCAATCGAAGATTACAACCTGAAGACCATTGCGACGTCGAGGCGACTGTAACACCCCCTCATACCAAGGTACCTTACCAAGGACTACCCTAGCATGAGAAGCCGTTACCATCTCGGTTGCCCGAGGTTAGTATATCAAAAGCAACAATCCAAAACAACTATATTAAAGTATAAAGAGTTTAACGATTACATTATCTCAAACCAACCCAAAATAAAAGTGTAAGGGCCTCAATACAACTGAAATCAGAGACAGCTAAACTCGTAATAGCGGAAGCTAGACTCGAAGTGATGACTCCCAATAACTGTCCCATAGCTAAACATCTGCATTACCTGTCATAATCGCTCACCATCCCCGAATGGATCATCGCAGGTTTTACAAAACAACAACACGGGGTTAGTACTATTTAATCAATATAAGACAACAAACAATACAACCACCTGATCATCCTCCATCCCCGGTCTCCCGATCTCACACAGTAACCGACTACACACCGAAGTGTGTAGCCCTGCCAGATTACCCATCGCAACAGGTAATCCTCGCCGCCAGTGGGTGACTGCAACCCATCCCTACCTAGTCCAGCTCATCAACGAGCGACTAACAATCTCTGTCCCTTAATGTGCACATCTCCTCCCGTGACGGGTTCCACGGAGGGCGAACTAGGGTGTGAAGCCACTCCCGGAAGTGACTCCACCATAATCACACACACAGCATCACAACTGTCACAACACCACAACCGTCACAACACAATCACACCAACACCGTCACCTAGGGCTGCACAAAAAGTGGTTTGAACCGGATAACCAGACCGGACCGGACCGGTCGTGACGGACCGGACCGTTAACCCTCCGGTCCGGTCTCCGGTCCAAACCGGTCTAAACTCGGAGAAACCCGGGCAAAGACCGGAAGACCGGAATAGGGAGGTGTCATGTTTTTGAAATTCTGAAACAATGAAAGGGAATATTCTAGAATTTTAGTATACAACGAGTCAACGACTCTTTGTGTTTGTGACTCTTCAAGTTGCCAAATTTATTAGGCTAGTTTTTCGGAAATAGGATTATTCATTATTTTCAATCCATAATTAAGAGATTTTAACCTAAATTCTCTCAAATCTTTAATTCTTTCCATCTTTTCAATTCCATAAACACTGTAGAGTATCCGGTCGTCTTTGTCTATTTAGATGCATATACCTCTTCGGCTCTTCCTCATTGTTAACTTGCTACTCTGCTTTAACCTTCAAGAATTAAGGATTAATCGATCAATCTCTACCCCAATTCAAAATTTTCTGAAATCTATTGCATGCAAACTGAAATACAAGAGTAAGAGAGTACAAACTGAACATATGTTGATAAGATTCATGATTAGTTCAATCAAATTGAACATATTTGATTGATTCCATTTGCTTCCGCTGCCGAATCAATTAAATAGGAAATGATGTATAACACTTCATATACTTTGAGTATGATGAATTGTTACAAAATCGAATTCAAGTAATAATTACCAAGTAGCCATATAGATTACCCTTAAGTGCTTGCAGAAGCATTAAGGATATAATGCAAAGTGTTTTTGATGCAATTTTGTGTAAGAGTGTTACACAAGTGACAATTGACAATTGAGATTGCGCATGGTTTCCGACAAAACCATAATCAAAACACATTAGGATGGTTAAGATACCATTGTGGCTATGTTATTTAAGAAATAGATTTTCTAGAATCGTTCTAGGCAATAAAAAACAATGAGAGATATTTATAACGGAAATTGAGTACACTTGCAATCATGAGATGTGCAAGAGGATGAGTCCCGCACACTGTGAAAACAGTGGGAGCTATTCTTAGGCTAGAGGGCCTATGTCTTGATTGGATCTCGACACGTACTCAGAAAGTTTTGTGATGCAAATGTATACATTACAAAGAAAAACGAGTATGTAGTAAGGTTGAGTAAGGTACAAGAAGTTGATAAAACCTACTAACCAAAGCCTTCTCATAGGCTAAACATGATTAGTCATGTCATTTCAATTGAATTGAAATGAACAACTACATACAAGATCAAACTAGATTATAGAATATGAAGTAGTAATCAGGCATTGACTATTCATATGTGATAATCACATTTGTCGTTCGAGTTTTTACTTTAAAAACTCCTTTTATACTTTGTTACATCCAAACGGGTTGTGGAGACAACATTGAACCCCGTTAAAGTGAACACGGATTAGCATTGTATTCGCCCATAGTCACTTGTATGAGGTGACGTCTCGAAGTGACTAGAGTGTGATGAGATTGATGGCAATTTCAAGTTCCATAGAGTCATGTGAGATGACTAGTCGATCACATAGGCAGACTGTTAGGAACACTTTGTCGGGCAGTGACCGCTTATAGAGTTCTGGCAAATTTATATAGCCTGGTCGTGGCGAGAGCTACTATAGTATTCTAATGAGTCGATTCTTTTGACTAAAGACTGTTCGCCTAAGGTGGCACAGTTTCAGATTAACTTTGATTTGTGTTACTACGACCTTCGTAAATGGGGTCAAATGGGCATATTTTGGTTTATGATGGCTGTGGCTAGTCGAAGGGAATAAGTGCGATAGGAATTGTCCCCCCTGTCAGGGTTAAAACAATATCTCAGGGCCACTCAAGGAGTAATGAACTGGAAATGCGTGGCCACGCTCGGAAGGTATCTATGATAGATAAATCCGGTCAATCAGTTATTCTCCAGATCGAGGAAACCACTCTCGATATGATCACTTTCAAGTACGACCCGAAATACACCTTGCATTGAGTGGGAGATAGTAATAGGACAAGAGAATTGGTGACGCACACTTGTCGAGGACAAGTGGGAGATTGTTGGAATATGTGTCCTCCGACAATAATGCGATCACAATTGTTGATCATAATGATCACATGTTTAAATCTCATTTTAAGAATACATGTGGGATGTAATATTTTTACAGTCAACTGGTCCACACATATCGGTAATGATTGGTGACTAGAGTTTGACATTATTTTGTCGTGCGGCGGTGGTGATCAGTTGATCCCCTTAGGTCATACCTATAGGGAAATACTCTTAATTGATTATTTAATTAATCGTATACCGATACGAGTTAATTAAATTGCTTAAAATTGACGGATGATTTTGTGAGTATAATTAACGTATCTTATTGTAATATGATTAAATGAGACACGGTCTAAGTAATCGAATTGTTTTATTACTTAGATGAAATTATTGTTTACAGAAACAATTGAAACGGAATGAATAAATTATTATAAATACATAATGTTGTAGTTTATAATTCGGAAACACTTTACGGTACAAGTAATTATGAATTACTAGGTTAATTATATAAGTGACATATTTTATTAATATGTTGATTTTTAATTGTTAAAAATACATTTGATATACCTAATGTCATGAAACATGTTTCATGTGACAAATTGACAACTTAATGTGTAAAATGGATTTTCCATTTTACATCATATGTGCCGAAATAAGAAAGGAGTATTAGGCTTATTATTGTGTTAATTTTTAGTGGAAAACACAATCATGAAAGCTAACTACTAGCCATGCACCCTATAGCTTTTGAGAAGAGCAACTATTGCATGCATAGGCTCCTCATAAAGCCCCCCCCCCAACCGGTTTTCCATGTGAGGAACCCATATGGTTTTCTCTATTATTATTCATTCATTTTAACAAAACATTTTCTAGTGTAAGAAAGGTTTTTATCTCTATCTTTTGTGAAAATCCTAGAGAAATAAAACTCCATCATCTATTCTCTCTAAAACCGAAATACATGAGAGAACAAAAATTATTTTGTGTCATATTTTAAGTAAAACTAAT
Organism: Silene latifolia; assembly: GCF_048544455.1. NCBI lineage: Eukaryota > Viridiplantae > Streptophyta > Magnoliopsida > Caryophyllales > Caryophyllaceae > Silene > Silene latifolia. Next base: position 131,729,632 of record NC_133531.1, on the reverse strand, counting down.
ATTGTTACTAGATCTAAATAATATTGGTTATTATGAGTTTTCCTTGGGTATATGCTTTTGGGAGGGATTCTATACTTGAATCCTTGTTCTTCCATTTGGAGAGCTCAAGAACAAGTGAGTAGGAGAACTCACTTGTGCCCATATATCCGAAAATCATATGGTGAGATAACGATTTCTTCACTTATCTATTTTTAGTTTGCATGCATAAGATTTGTAATTAATTTTATGACTAAATTAATTTTGAAACATATATGAATATGTTGAGTAATGAGATATAGATTTCTAACACTATGACCCCATGACACCCTAGTGCTTTTAATCAATTGTTTACATCTCTTTTTAATCATCTTGCTTGTTTACTTTTTATTGCTATTTAGTTTAGTGATCTTCTCATCTCAACCCCAAATCGTGACACCCCTAGACACCGCTACGTACAATCGAAAATCCTACATCAACACCCGTCCCTTGGGATCCGACCTTTACTTGCCTCTTTACTAATAGTAGAATTGTTTGTGAAGTTATAAATATTGTTTTGGTCTAGGTGCTCCTAACGACAAGTAACCGAAAAGAAAATAAATCCCGACCACGTATTCGCATGTTTGCGAAACCAAACCAGATCGTAGTTCTGAGCTGGTTATTGAGGATTGAAAATTAGAAATGTTGTGAAAGGAGTATGCGGTTGTGCCCTTGTAATAGGACTGCCTACGTATTCGCCTGTTTTGCGAAATCAAACCAGATCGTAGTTCTGCGTGTGTGTGCAATGGGTTGCAAATTGAAGGCGTGAAAATTGAATGTTTGTGGGGGTGTGGTTGTGCCCTTTTAATTGGACTGCCTACGTATTCGCGTGTGTGCGAAATCAAACCAGATCGTAGTTCTGAATGTGTGTGCCTAAGCGAGTTGTTAGGACCTTAATGTGATTTTGAGGTGTATGGTTGTGTCCTTGAAGGACTGCCTACATATTCACGTGATGCGAAATCAAACCAGATCGTAGTTCTGAATGTGTGCCTAAGCGGGTTGTTAGGACCTTAAAATGTGTGGGTCACGACGGTAAAAGCCGTTTGGTGACTTGAAGATTGATTTGAGAGAATTCCTCCTTGATCATAAATCGAAGAGGTGTAATTTGTGAAAATGTTCCTTATCATGTGAGCAAACAAAAAAGTGGACTGTAAGGGTAGATTGGGTATGTCCCGTTCTTGGTAGCAAAGCATTCGAGGACTCTGTATCTGGGTCAGGGTGAAAATGGTTTCGACATTAGGGAATGTGGAGCTTGATAATAAAAGGTTTGTTCGACAGATAAAAATATGAAGTTGAGGGTCAAGACGGTGAATTCCGTTTGGTGACTCGAAAGTTGATTGGAGAGAAATACCTCTTGATCATGAATCGAAGAGGCATAGCTTGTGAAAATGTTTCTTGTTGTGTGAGCATACTAAAAATTGGACCCTAAGAAAGCAATGTTTTTTTTTGAAGACCCTGAATCTGAGTCAAGGTGAAAATGGCTTCGGCATTTTGGAATGTGAAGCTTGGTAAAAAAAAAAAGTTTGTTTGACAGATAAAAATCTGGAGTTTGTATTTTATGGTGTTTTGGCCGATGGGTTACGGCTTGTAGTGTGGTGCGGAATGGGGTCTCCGGCTTGATGTGGCCTGAGCACAAAATGGTTGGTAAATAACATGGGATCAGATTTCCATGTCTGGACCATAAAGGTTAAGGTGCGATATTATGAGCTTTAGGGGAATCCTCAGAAGCCTAGATAGGTCTCCTTGTAATAGTCTCTAGAAGGACTTAAGGGTGAAGCAATGTTGGTTATGATCTTGAGGGGAATTCCAAGGATCCTATATAGGTCTCCCTGTAGTAGTCTCTGGAAGGACTTAGGGGTGAAGGAGTTTTGGTTGAGGTTTTAGTGTTTAGTGTTTGGTGTTTTGGACTTGCCGGTCTGGGATTTGGTGTGTTGGACTCGTTGGTCCTGGCTTTGGACCTGTTTGTCCTGGACTTGGTGTTCTGGACTCATGGGTCCTGGGCTTTGGACCTGTTGGTCCTGTACTTGGTGTTTGGGTGTTGGACTCGTTGGTCCGAAGTTTGAAAGGAGACGGTTTTTTAATCCGTCATTTGAGTCTTTGTGAAGATAACGAATTTGAATTCCGTTATTTCATTTCCTTGAAAAGTGACTGTTTTGAATTTCGTCATTTGAAATTGTGGGAAAATGGCGAATTTAAATTTCACTATTTCGTTTTTTGGAATAGGATCGTTTTTAATTCCGTTGTTTGGAATTGTGGGAAAATAACAAATTTGAATTTCACTATTTCGTTTTTTTGATTGGGAAAGGACGGTTTTTAAATCCGTCGTTTGGAATTTGTGAAAGTAGCGAATTTGAATTTCGCTATTCGTTTTTGTTTGAAAGGACGGTTTTTGATTCCGTCGTTTGAAATTTCTGAGAGATAGCAAATTTGAATTTCACTATTCTATTTTTTATTTAGTTTTAGCCTTGGCTTTTGCTTTGGCTGTGAGCTTTGGCTTTGGGTGAATGGATATTGGCTTGGGCCTTTTGACTTTGGCCTTTCGCTTTTCTTTCGGATGAATGACCGTTGGCTTGGGTCTTTAATTTTGGCCTTTCGCTTTGGCTTTGAGTGAATGGATATTGGCTTGGGCCTTCGATTTGCTTTTGCTTTGGATATTTTGGTTTTTTGCCGTCCTTCGTTCGAGGAAGGTAGAGGTGCAGACGGGGATGTACCCGTTGGTGAGAGGTTGATACTTGGTGATGGGATGTTTTTGTGGGGAATGGACTTGCCTTCCGTCATTGATCATGAACAAGGAGATGTTCTGGTTTGTTATCTAGGTTCATCGTAGGATCCCTTTGATAGAAGCTCGTTCTAATGTGGGTGCTAATGAAAGGTTTCTATCGCCAGACATGGAATAGGTAAAGAAAATGGACACGGAGTTTCGAGTCCTCTGCTTACTCAGTACAGAAAGTCACTCGAGTGTTCTCACATTGAATTGGAACATATTGTTTGTTTTAAATCATTTCTCAAATCAATTCTCGTTGTCAACGGGAACTGGTAAAGGGGAGAATATATGATAGTAAAAAATTGTGCTTTTATTTAGATAAATAAGATGTTAGCACAGACTCGATGAATACATGTGACTCATGGGGACAGCCCCCAGTTGTCACTTAGGAATAAAAAGGACAGACGCTAGGATATATATGAGAAAGCCTAAGACTCGGACTCGGACTTAGACTCAATCGTAGATACGGACTCCTAATCATCACTTTCCCCCCCGAAGGTCTCCTTTGCAGCATCCAGCGGCTTGAATGTCTGGTCTTGAGCATTGACCCACTTGAGCACTTCACTCTCATTGTTGGGAATGATATGAGGACAATAGTCGATGAGGCTTTTATCTCCTTGCAGAAAGAGATGTTCATGAGGGTTGTTTTCATCACTTGGTTGGCATAGGGATGAAGCGATCAGTTCATGGTTGTCGATCATATTTTGAATAACATGTTTCAGTTTGAAGCATGTTTCAGTGTCATGACCTTTTCCTTGATGATATTGGCAATAGGCATTACCGTCCCAGAAACGTTTTTTCTTGCATTCAGACGGGTCCGGAGTGGGCCCGATTGGTTGTAGTTTCCCTTCAGTCATGAGCTTATGAAGAGTTGCGGCATAGGTTGTGTTTAGTTTGGTGAATGTCCTTTGAGAACGTTCAACCTTTCTGTTTGACTTGAGACATCCAGGGGGATTGTCTTGGCTGAGAGGTGCAACTATGATTTTGCCAGCTTCAATCATATCTTGAATGGCATGCTTGAGTTTGAAGCAGGTTTCGGTGTCATGGCCCTTTCCTTGATGGTATTGGCAATAGGCTTTGCTGTTCCATGAACGACCTCTTTTGTATTCAGGTTTGTCCGGAGTCGGACCAATAGGTTGCAGCATTCCTTCTGAAGCAAGTATCCCCAGAGCGGTGCCATATGCTATTCCCAAATCTGTGAATACCCTTTGATGTTTTCCAACGGTTCCCACATTTGTGTTTTTGGGGATGTTTTTGTGAGTTTTGTTTTTGTTTTTGACTTTGTCAATCCTGGGTGGAAACAAGATTTGCTCATTGTCAATGGACAGTTTTTGGGATGTTGATTGATATTTTGGAAGGGATTTTGGTGAGGCAATTTCATGTTCTTTGTTGGTAGGTTCGTGGATGTGGGAACCATCGGATGACTCCTCATTTTCAACAACTGTTGGTTGGTGAATGGAGGGTTGGTTTTCTCCTTGATGGCCAGGCTCATTTTCAGTACTACTAAACCTTTTCTCCAAATTAGCTACCCGAGTGTTCAAGTCGTCAATAGCCACTTGCAGCTTTGAGAATATGTTCTTGATGAAGACGGAAAGCATCATTATAGCGCTCTGTATGCCATCCTCATTAATTGCATGAATTTTCTCATCGTCAGGAGAGATGAGGTGAGAGCAGTCTAGGGAAGATTCCTGACTGTGTCCAATAGGGTTTTCTGAAGGGTTGTTTTTGTTGTTTGTTGAGGGAGGTAATGGTAATTCACCTTTTTCGATCATATCAAGGATGTCACCTTTCAGGGGGAGACACATTTCAGTGTCATGTCCGCGACCTTGGTTATATTGACAAAACCGTTTTCCGTCCCATCTACGTCCTCGCTTGTTTGGTAGAGGGTCTGGAGTTGGACCAATTGGTTTGAGCTTTCCTTGGGAGATTAGCCTTTCCAAGGCTATGTCATAAGGCATACCTAGATCAGGGAAGGATCTATGAGGTCGTCTGGTTTTGAAAGCCTTCCAACTAGGGTTGGTTTTGTCGTTGGCAAGTAGTCGGCTTTCAAGTAGCTTAACCCTTTGTTCAATATCAGAAGAGAAAAAATTTCCGGCTATCAGTTTGTCCTCAACTTGGGAGAGACGAGTGCTCAAGTTTTCCACGGTAGCTAGGAGTCGAAGGACCATGTTGTTGGTTTCGGCAGAAGTCATGGCGGATGCAGATTGATCAGCTTCTTGAGTTCCTGGTTGAAGAATGATGGCACCCAAGGGATTCCTATTGACATAACGATAGGCGTTATAACTTGTCTTGGTAAGAGATTGCACAAACAAAAGGCAGTTTTGTTGTGATGACGTAACGGTGTGACTAGGTTATGAGTTCATTAAAGATCGTGAATGACCACTTGTGTTTGAACTCTTGGTGCATGACTTTGAACTTAAACTCGAGCGTCAATTTTGGCATAGTGATGCCTAGACAGACGACTTCTGACGCAGTTTGGATGTGCGTTACTGGCGTGACGCCGTTGGACAAGACATGTACACAAACTTGACCTTTGACCCGTAATGTAGGGGAAAGATGGGTTTAATGCCCGAGAGGTTTTGACTCTCCTAACGCCATAATTGGAGATGTCTCGACAATTAAGCGACACGACCTAGACTAGAAGGTAGGTATTAACTTTGGCGGGGACTCGACGTTATCTAGACGACTTGACTTTAAATTGACTCGAGGCTGAATTGGAATGGTGGACTGAAATTTTCGAAAATAGAAATTTTCAAAAAGATTCATTTGTCACTTTATGGTCGGCTACCAAAGACTAGGGATTTCTAGAAGGTCGGCCAATTGAAAGGGTTGTCTTAAGTTTGTTTTCAAAAGTCGGTTTGAGTTGGAATTGCGGCGGCTCTGAAAACAATGTGTTGTTTTTGAAGACGGTTTTTGAAATTCCGAATCACGGATATGAAAATCGAGAATCGAAGAATTTGGAATCGTCATCACAATGGCCATGAGAACGGTTAAATTTGTTTTCAAGGATTTGAGATTGGGTTGAAAATTTGAAAACGGTTAAATTTGTTTTCAAAGATTTTGATTTTGAATTTGAAATTTGAAAACTGTTAAATTTGTTTTCAAATGATTTGAAATTGAATTGGAATTCGAAAACGGTTAAATTGGTTTTCAATTGATTTGAAATTTAATTGAACCTGAAAATGGTTTAATTGGTTTTCAAAGATTTGATATTGGATTTGAAATTTGAAAACGGTTAAATTTGTTTTCAAATGGTTTGATTTTGAATTGAAATTTGAAAACGGTTAAATTTGTTTTCAAAAGATTTCGAAATTGGATTTGAAATTTGAAAACGGTTAGATTTGCTTTCAAAAATTTGATTTTGAATTTGAAATTTGAAAACGGTTAGATTGGCTTTCAAATGGGTTGATTTTGAATTTGAAATTTGAAAACGGTTAGATTTGTTTTCAAATGAATTGATTTTTGATTGAAATTTGAAAGTGGATAAATTGACTTTCAAATGATTTGATTTTGAATGAAATTTTAAAACGGTTAGATTTGTTTTCAAATGATTTGATTTTGAATGAAATTTGAAAACGGTTAGATTTGTTTTCAAATGATTTGATTTTGAATGAAATTTGAAAACGACTAAATTGGCTATCAAATGATTTGATTTTTGATTGGAATTTGAAAGCGGTTAAAATCATTTTCAAGACTTGAAATTGGAAATTATGAGGATTGAATTCGTCATTACAATGGGTTAGAAAACCGTTTTAACCTCTGAAAAACGGTATACAAATCGAAAAGTGTGAGAATTGAAATCCTCATTACGACGGCTTAGAAAAGCCAAATTTTTTTTCGAAAACGATATTTGAAAGTTGGAAAGTTGCACGGGTTGAAATCATCATTACGACGGTTTGAAAAACGTTTTAATTTGAAAACTGATTTCGAATTTTGAAAATTCGAGGGTAGAATTCGTCATTACGACGACGTAAAAGGGTGCATTGAGAATGCAACGGTCGGTGAGAGACCGAGGTTTGAAATGGCCATTATGACGACGTAAAAGGGTACTTTGAAATGGTTTGTGAAATCAAAGTTTGAAATCGTCATTAAGACGGCATGAAAAGGTGCATTTGAAATGGCTATAAAAACCGGGTTTTGAAACGGCCATAACGGCGTAAAAAGGTGCTTTGAAACGGTTGTAAAAACTGGGTTTGAAAATCGTCATTACGATGGCATAAAAAGGTTTGTAACGGTCGGCGAAAGACCAAAGTTTGAAATGGCCATTATAAGGGCCGAAATATGTTTTTGAAACGGTTTTAGAAAACCGGTTTTGAAAGTCGTCATTAGGACGGCATAAAAAGGGTATGCAACGGTCGGCGAAAGACCGAGGTTTGAAACGGCCATTATAACGGCGCAAAAAGATGCTTTGAAACGGTTGTGAAAAACTTGGTTTGAAAATCGTCATTATGACGGCCTAAAAAGGTGTACAACGGTCAGCGAAAGACCGAGATTTGAAATGGCCATTATAACGGCGCAAAATGGTGTTTTGAAAGTTTGAAAATGACAAGGAAGGACTTATGATCACATAACACATAAGCACTCACAGTTCATTATATAATGCATGATGCTGACACGGGTTTTGGCTTAAAAGGATGGTTACACACCAAGCGATCAAACCCCGATTTGCGAGAGGGATACCAATCCAAACATAATGTGTAAGGAGGGTGCCCTAGCCTCGTGCACGAAGGTGATGAAAGCTCTTTGACGAAACATAAATGTGTAACGTCAACGGTATGCTTGACTCAATCGGGATTCGAAACGCGGGGATGAGAAAACTCACGCCGACGAGACGAGCCAACTGGTCGAAAAGGGTTAGGTTGTGGGACCGGACAAGGAACCTGACTTATGACCGTAATATCAATTAATGCACTTTAACCACGACCTCGTTCGAGTTTCACCTCTAAGGATCACAAAGACACAAGTGTCCTAGTTTCCCCAGCGGAGTCGCCAATCTGTAGACATGGGCCACATCTCGGTCTGTGGATTTGGGCCACCTACCGATCTGCGGTCATGGGCCACTTGCACGCCAAGCCAATCTGTGGACATGCAGCGGTCTAGAAAGCCACGCTCGGTGGCGTAAAAATGCTTTCGACCGGATCGCTTTAGATCGGTCGGTTTCGTCTCGGCAAAGGTCTCGAAACGATAAGAGATGTTCGGAGTCGCAACCAAGCATTTGTGGGATGCTTGGAACCCGTTCGAATACACTTTATACCTAGGTCAACCAAGGCAAAAAGCGGTGTTTGACATAGGTACTAAAGATAAGGACTTGTCTCCCTTTTAGCATACTATGCCTAAAATGACTCTTATACGCCCTAGATAAGGCCATCCACTATCCAAAGGTTCTGAGTAAGGGGTGAGGGTACGTATTGGGAAGCCCTTTATTCGGACACTCAATCCCACCCGCGTTAGCGGCCTCTACTGATTGATCATGGTTGTTTAAGTGCAAGAGTTGATAAAACGGTGTAAATGCATGAATGCACATCCAAAAGTTTAACCTAACATGTGAGAGCTTTCTATGTCGGTTGATTCAATCCAAGTATCAAGTATAAGATGTCAAGTTGGATTTAGATTGATTTGCATGTGAAAACGGAAATTAAACATCCATTTACCAAATTCGGATTATGATGCTTAACACGATCCATTTATTTGAAAAAGGTTGTCAAATGACAAAGTGTAAAAACACGTAAACTTGTCAATCTGAACCGTCATGTATACGGATTAACCGTAATCGGGATCGTCCTAGACAAGTGCTAAAAACGAGGCAGAACAGCGACAGGCAGCCCCTTTGGGGCGCGAGCCTATTGGCGAGGGAAGGGGCTCTACCCTGGTTTTAAAATATGAAAACAGACACTGCCTTGGGGCGCGAGCCATGAGCCGACCCAAGGGGCATCTCCTGGTTGTTTAAAATCGTTTTTTATGATTAATGATTTGCAAGTGTGATTTGCATGACTCGGAATAATTACTATTATGTTAGTAATATTTGTTGTCGGATTTGCATATTTGAAAAGCATAATTTACAAATAAAAATGTAAAATGTGTAAAAGGAAAATTTTTGATTTGAACTAATTATGTTAAGTTCAATTATTTGTAATTAGTCAAGGTTGTCATCGTAGTTGGATTAAACCAATATGGTATAAATAACCAAGTATGATTATGAATTATGACTAATATGTTTGCAAATGTAAACAAATGAGAAAAATGGTAAATAAAAGAAAAGAGTGTTAAAATACCCATTAAAATGTAATTAACCAATAATATCATCGAGTCACAGAATAAACCGTCATGGTATAAAGAACCAAGGATGATTTTTGTAATGGTCAAAATATGTTTATCATAGAAATGAATTAAAATGGTAAATAAAAGAAAAGGATTTCCTTTAAAATGTAATTAACCAATTAATATCACCGAATCACGGATTAAACCGTCATGGTATATGGAACCAAGGGTGATTATAATTTATGGTTAAAAAGCTTGTCATAAAAATGATTTGAAACATTTGAAATGGTAAAAACCGATTACAAATAAGAAATGAAATAAAGAGGAAAGACGAGAAGAAACACGGATGAGTCTGACCTGGACACCCACAAGAGGCGCGAGCCTCCCTGCATAGCAAGGAGCTTCTGTCTCAGGCCAAAACTTGGTTTTGGCTCGTCTAACCTATATTTGAATCGTGTTATGCATTGTTCATGTTCATAAAGCGATGAAAACAGTAAGGACATGAAATAAGCGAGATATTTACACCCTCAAACTTACGTGTATTGATGTTTGCGTGGTAGACGACTTAAGAGACGGTTTTCTCGTTGTGACTACTCGCGATCAAAGAAGTTTAAAAGAGTGCCTTAAAAAGGGATTTGGTTTTGAAAATATGTTTAAAACATGTTAATTAAAACATGTTGATTGATGAATTAAGTTGGTCAAATGGGTCGGACGAATGCACGACGAGGGTACCAAACAATACGATCGGTAGGTCGTAAACACGTGTCGATTTTTTGACTTAGGAAGTCGGGTCTAGAAGTTTAAGGGAGAAGGAGGGGGCGGACTCTCGCGTGAAGATTATGGTGTATGATGGTGGGTATTTATAGAGAAATGTGGGATGGTAGGTCGGTTGAGTTTGCTTGGAGGCTAAGGAGACACCCCATTGAGGCGCGAGCTACCTCGTGATACAATGGGGTGTATTGTCCCTTTCACAAATTTGGATTTTGCATTTGTTCTAACCAATGTTTTGTTGGTTGTGATTTGTGGTCTTTGAGGTTTGCTTAGCCGTGTAAGCTTCCTCTTGGGTGATATTTGGGGTAAGTATTTTGTGTCTTTGACTCGGGTTTGACCCATGTGAGTTGGGATTTATAATTTCGAGTCGATTTTTGGCCCGGTTTGACTCTAATTAGGGTCATTTTAATGGGAATGACATGATGAAGACATTCATGGCATTACTTTCGACATTCGAGATTTGGGTTGACTCGAGTTGCGGGTTTCTGAGTCGGTTTTGTGTCCGAAGAAGGTTTTAACTCTAAATAGGGTTATTTTAATGCAAATGAAGTTAGAAACTTTTGAAATCATTTTTCATATCCGAGTAGTGCATTAAACCATCTCATATATAGCCAATCCACGCACGCATATCAAAAACACGTTATAGTCCGATCATCATCGGGTGGTTTTTGGGAGGTGCAGATATTGGGTATCTACAAATGGGGAATCACATTAATAGAGGCACCCAAATCTAACATAGCATTATGAATTTTGGTGTCTCCAATAGTGCAAGGTATTGTGAACATTCCCGGGTCTCCACATTTAGTGGGCAATTTTTGTTGAAACATTGCCGAGACATGTTCACTTACCTTCACCTTTTTTACTCCCTTAAGCCTATTATTCCTCTTTATAGTACACAGTTCTTTTAAAAACTTTGCATATCGAGGAACACTTTTAAGTAACTCTAGAAGGGGAATATTTACCTCACATTTACAAAAGGTTTCGTAAACATCATTGTCATGCTCCTTCCTGCGAGTATCCTTTAATGCTTCGGGAAAAGGTGGTGTGGGCTCATAAATCTGGACCGGTGGATCCGTAGCAATCGAATTAGGCACCACAATATCTTCCTCAATCACTTGTGAACTCCCCTCTTCTATCACAATCTCCTCTTCCTCTTGGATTGCAACTGCTTTAGACTTAGCTTTAGGCTTCTCTACTTCTATTAACTGCCTTCCATTTCTCAAAGACACTGCACTCACATTCTTCCTCGGATTATCTACCGTTTGAGATGGTAGAGCACCCGACTGTTTAGCTTCCAACCGATTGACAGCAGTAGCCAGTTGACTCACCTGGTTTTCAAGATTCTTAAAATTTTACTTATTATCTGCTCTATCTTGAGTAACACTGAGAGTAAGGGCACAAATCATATCCTCCGTGGACATTGATGAGCTCGGTGCTGCTTGCTCAGCTGCTTGTTGTGGCACTTGTTGAGTAAATTGTTGTCCTTGTGGTTGCTGGAGAAACTGACCTCTAAGAGGTCCAGATGATGGACCGGCTTGCGAATTTCCCCAACAAAAGTTAAGGTGAGCCTTCCATCCTTCATTATAGGTCTTGGAATATGGATCCCATTTCCTGTTATTTATAGTACTCTCCCAGACACCATTCACCTCTTCTTGGCCACTTTCTCGCAAGTAAGGACACAATTCATTAGGGTGACCCTCAGTAGCACATATGCCACAAACAATAGCCATTTGTCTCCCAGATAACATGTCACGGAGAGTGGAAACAATATTATCAAGCTTTTCCTCTAAACCAGGACTAACACCCACATCATTTACTCCTCTTCGTGATGGTTTCCTCTCAAACTGTCTAGAGGTCTCAGCTAGCTCTGAATAACCTACCAAGCCTCATCTGGATTTTTGTTGGCTATATTTCCTCCACAAGCAGAGTGAATCATGCGACGGTCATCTTGGTTGAGTCCACCACAAAAATACATAATGAGATCCTGGTCAGAGTAACCATGATAAGGGCAACTAGCACAAAGCTTCTTAAATTTCTCAAGGTACTCATACATAGTTTCCCCGTCTTGCTGTTCAACATTATTAATGGCTCTTTTCAGTTGAGATGATCGAGAAGGAGGAAAATATTTCTCCAAGAATGCCTTCTTCATACCTACCCAAGTAGTGATACTTCCCGGTGGTAGATAGTTTAACCAGTCTCTCGCATTATCCTTCAAGTTGAAAGGAAATGCTCTCAATTTCAACTGCTCGTCAGTAATAGAAGGTGGCTTCATACCAGTGCACACAATATGAAAGTCTGAAAGATGCTTATTTGGATCCTCAATGCTCATCCCACTGAAACTTGGTAATTGATGTATCAAACCAGATTCCAGTTCAAAAGTAACCCCATCATCTAATGCTGGAAAAGTGATGCGCAATGGTTGAACGTTAAGATTTGGAGCTGTGAGCTCCCTTAATGTTCGAGTCTCCCTAGCCATATTCTCAGTAGTAACAGGAATTTCCGTAGTATCTGAATCAGAGTGTATATCCTTCTCGGAATCTGGGTGCTCAAAAACAACTAACGAACCTTCTCCAATTTGCCTTAACCTGAAAAGTGTGCGTTCAATCTCTGAGTCGTAAGGCTCGAGTGGTTGGTCAGAAGAACGAGTATTAGGCATAAACTAAAACAATAAAATAAAAGTCTATATTAAAGAAACACAAAAATTAACTATTGCCTTCCCCGGCAACGGCGCCAAAATTTAGTGAGCCGAAGTCGTATGCTCCCAAATATAGTATTTATAACACTTAAAACCTCTAACTAAATGATAGTATATGGTAATAAGGATCGATCCAGAGAAGGCGATGTAATTTATGTGAATTAAAGTATAGACAATAGGTAACCAAAATGGGGGGAATTTTAATCGATTGAGTAACTACACAAGAGATTAAATAAGCAGTTGAATGAAGAATAATAAATATGAATTTAGATGTTTTAAACGGTCTCGGGGTAAGAATTTCCACAAACTGATTATCAAATTGATCATAGACAAACAACTTTCAATTGACTCTTGAGCAAACTATCGTGGGAACAATTTCCCAATTCCTTTGTAATATTATTTGACTCGAAACGCGACAATCAAATAACCTAATTATCAAACAACCTAATACACACGATTAAGTTTAATTCAATAACAGCATGAACGAATAAGGAACGATAAAAGTGACGACCAATAAAACACGCGATTATTAGTTCGAATCACAAGTTTATTCTCTCTTTAACCTAGATATGATGAAACACATCCAATACAAAGGGTAAAAGATTGTTACTTTATCTAGCGAGGTTGAACAATTACGGATTCATTCACTAGAATAACAATAGATTGATAATTGTGAAGATTAATTAGCTACTTTAATCTAAACATTCAACAATCATAAAAGTGAGACAAAGAATTAACAATACTCAACAGAAAAGAGAAAGATGAATAATAGTCTCACAATTTCGATAAATCAATTGCTTCAAATCTTAATCCGAGATGGAAGGATTAGTTGCTCATGTCTTTCTTGCTAAGAAATTAATTAGGGTTCTTGTTCTAATGATAATAGCTAACACTCCAAGATAGGAAAACTAAGTAAAATAAATAAGTCCTCTTTATTCCAATAAATAACAAAACACGAGATTAAAGATCCGTCCGTCTTCAGTACTAGGTGGCTAGCCCAGTGTCAGGCGGCTCGCCCGCTGGGTGGGCTACTCTCCTACCGCTCTCCTCCTGGGTCTGATTTTATTGTTTTATGCGGCGACTCTCCTCGGCAATGGCGGCTCGCCTGGCTGCTCGCCCAATCCTTCATACACGCTTCTTGGGCTTCTTCTTCGGGCTAATCACACAAGCTTTATCTTAATTTCTCTTGTTCAAACCATCAAACTCCAACACTCCATATGGTCCATGAAATCACGCACTAAACCCGTCTTTTATCCAACCCAAGACAATCCTCCAACATCACAACACAAAGATAATTAGCGATCCAATTCCAACAATTTAACACTCCAAACTCACCTATATCGCCCTCTTTAACACCTATTAAACACACCATATCAATATGCATAAACTTCCTAAAACCAAAATAGACACTATTTCTAATGTCAAAAATTGAGGGAGTTCATGCATAAGGATGCTATGCATGAAACTACAATTGTCATTTTGGATTTTACATGTGAGAACAATAAAAGAAACACCTCAAAGGGACCGAGGTGTGAGTCCTCTAAATGATGTTAGGACTCAAAATCATGATCAAGATAAAAATTATGTGAAAAATAAGAGAAATAAACAAAGCTTAAAGGAGGTGTAGGAGACTCACAAAGTATTGTGGCATCCTCCCAAGAGCTTGCTTATCCTCAATCGTCGCTCATGGCAACGTCGCTATCATACCCATCATCATCACCAACTTCTTCACTAGCATTGTCATCATCATCTACCTCCATAGATCCGGAGGCTTCACCACTTTCACTTGAACTTCTATCTTCTTCTTCATCTTCTTCTTCTTCTTCTTCTTCTTCTTCTTCTTCTTCTTCTTCTTCTTCTTCTTCTTCTTCTTCTTCTTCTTCTTCTTCTTCTTCTTCTTCTTCTTCTTCTTCTTCTTCTTCTTCTTCTTCTTCTTCTTCTTCTTCTTCTTCTTCTTCTTCTTCTTCTTCTTCTTCTTCTTCTTCTTCTTCTTCTTCTTCTTCTTCTTCTTCTTCTTCTTCTTCTTCTTCTTCTTCTTCTTCTTCTTCTTCTTCTTCTTCTTCTTCTTCTTCTTCTTCTTCTTCTTCTTCTTCTTCTTCTTCTTCTTCTTCTTCTTCTTCTTCTTCTTCTTCTTCTCCTTCTTCTTCTTCTCCTTCTTCTCCTTCTCCTTCTTCTCCTTCTTCTTCTTCTCCTTCTCCTTCTTCTCCTTCTCCTTCTTCTCCTTCTTCTTCTTCTTCTTCTCCTTCTTCTTCTTCTTCTTCTTCTTCTTCTTCTTCTTCTTCTTCTTCTTCTTCTTCTTCTTCTTCTTCTTCTTCTTCTTCTTCTTCTTCTTCTTCATTCTCTTCATTGTTTCCTTCACCTTCTCGGCCACCACTCTCAACAACAACAACCTCCTCTTCACCCAAGCTAGCACCCCTAGAGGCACTAGGAAATAAAACTTCCCTATCCGCCCAACTAGACAAAGGACAAGATGGATCAAGAAGTCCTTGCCTAGCTAGATGTAAGAGAGGTGGATATTGTGCTCTATATGCGTTGACTCGATCCTCATGGGTGTCTTTATGCATTTCTTGCAACAAGAGAGTCAAGTAATCATTCCCCGCCTTAACATTTTCGGGTTGAAACTCATGGTAGGTGAATGGATAGGGTGGAGTGATAATAGAGGAGGAGGGCTCGGAACTGTCCTCCCCTTGGTGTTGTATGATCTAATCGGCTTCCTCAGAGAGTGGGAGAAGGTAGTGTGGCCTATGGACATTGAGTGGGTAAATTTTGTTCGGTAAAGTGAAGGTCTTGGCATCTTTTGTCAACCACTCGAATTTGTTGTCAAGAGTGTTATTCTTGAGCCATTTGAATTTGTGAACCATAGTGGCTAGATCTATGAGGTGGTCTCCCTTAACCGGTTTATATGTACCATCTTTGTTGAAGTCCCGGTTGAAGTGTTTTGCCAAATAAGTTACCAATCCTCCATTGACAATGAAAGTCGTGCCTTCCTTACCTTGGTCGACCTTAAGCCATCTCTCAATTAAAAGTTGAAGAATATTGTACCTTGTGGTGAACTCTTTACCAATATTCAAGGTTGACTCAAGATAGATGAAATCAAGCTTGGTGAAGTGGTTTGTTCCCTTTACAGTAATCAAAGTGTGCCCAACAACCTTATGCCACACCCTTATGCCCGGATGATGGACATAAAGGGCACGACAATCATGGTATGACGTAAACTTTATTCTGGTAATAGCCTTTCATAAGGGAGCGGGATCATATTTTGTTAAGGGTTTCTTCACATAGATCGAGTCATTGCTAAGGCCAAAAACTTTACCAAACTCGCCAAAAGACATTTTTTTATCAACATTCTCAAGGCGGAATTCAATGTTTGTTCGAGTCTCCACCTTCGTAACTTGCAATAAGCTTAAAAACTCCAAGTTGAGGGATGAGTAGGTCAACTCTTGCATATTAAACAAAGTAAGCAATCCCATGGACTCGAAGAAATTCTTGGTTTGTTCAAAGACACCTAATTTGGTCAAGGTCTCTTGGCATATAAACTTGGTGGGTAAAAAAGATTTCTTAGCAAGGGATACAAATTTCTTCCTATGAGCATCGGATGTGAAAATTACCTCCGGATAATCACGTAGTTGTTCAACAATCGGAGTAGAAGTAGTAGTTTCCACTATAGGAGAAGTAATCTCTTGAATCTCCATCCTTGCACTTTGAACCACCAAAGCCTTTGAAGCTTGTAGAGCTTGTTGCCTTTTTGAGAGCGTTTTCTTTGGAGGTGCTTTGCTTCAACCTTTTGTCCTAGCCATCTTCTCCTTGTATGTAGTAACACCCAAAGAGTTGCCTGAATTCCTCAAGTTTCAATAAGACCCAAATCGATTTAGGAAATTCGATTTTTGCCTTGTATCCTAAAAATCGATTCAATTGTTCAGTATTTTGGTGTTTTAATTATTTGTTGTTGACAAAGGAGTGATTTGTTTGAGTTTTGAGGGTGTTTGGAATTGATTTGGGTGAATTTGGTTTAGAAAATTGATTTTGATGGATGGAGGGATTGAGGGTTTTGGAGATGTGTTTGTGTTTTGAATGAGTAAAATGAATTAGGAAAGGTGGGGTTTTAATCCCGTTAATTTTGAATTCAGCAGGGGAGACGAGCAGGTCTGGGTCGGGACGCTCGGATTCTGCTTCAGCTTGTTTCAGAAAATAAAACCGTGCTGGACGAGCGTCTTCTGATGAAGACGAGCGTCTTTCTGAAGGGAGACGAGCAGATTCGCTAGAGGATGCTCAAATTCTCTGTCAAGATGAAATCCCAAATTTCAATGGCAGCAAGACGAGCAGATCCACTGTGAGACGAGCGTCTTGACTGAGACGAGCGGATTCTATATGGAGATGCTCGGATCTTCAGTCAGAACAAAATTTTCCTTTTCCAGCTCTCTCAAGATGAGCGCCTTCTTCCCAGGACGCTCAGATTTTCTGTCAGGACGAGCGGATCTGTGTCGGGCCACTCGGATTGTCCCTATACCTCACAGATTCAGTTCCACCCGTGGGTATTTCATAACCCGAGTCATTTACTCTTCATTCCTTTGGTCTTCATTGTGGGGGCACTACGAAGACTTGGATAGCCTAGGCAATTGCTATCCCCACATTATGTCGAAACACTACACATCAATAAACATATAAGTCCCTCCCTCACCAAGGCATAAAAATACAAATCCAAAATTCACAAAAATGCAATACAATAAGTAAAATGCAAGTTAAGGGGTTAAAATATTTACAAATGGTGGTTTAGGAAGGACTCCACCAAACTCTCATCCATGTATGAGATGTCAAGGGGCATAGCCAAGGTGTTTTTGATGTTGCTCAACGCCTTAAAGAAGTAGTCAAAAGCTTGTTCATTGTTATAATAAAGATCTTCAATAGACCTTTGCACATGTTATTCTTCATTATGGTCTTGGGTCATAGCGTTACCAATATAAGGATTGAATAACCCTTCAAACTCATCATCCCAAAGACCGCATACTTCATTAGCTTGCTTCCCAATAGAATCATGAGTTGATGGAAACAACTCCTCTTTCTTCTTGTCATCATGGCCAATGAGGCCTTCTTCATTACTTGTGATGGGCGAGCTTTTCAAGATGTCATTGTTGAAACTTTCTTGCTCTTTGGATGAAGCATCTTGAGATTTATCCACTTACTTCTTCCATATGGGTGGTGATTCATTACCCATAGCTTGTTCTTTGCATTGAGATGCCAAGTTCTTGCTGTCACTTTCTCGGCTATAATGATCAACCATGAAACACCGCTCATGTAGTCGGGGAGCTCTCATTGTCTTGTCAAGATTAAAAGTGATTGTTTCATCTCCCACTTCAAGGGTGAGCTCTCCATGTTTCACATCAATCACCGCTCCCGCGGCGTGCAAGAAAGGTCTTCCTAAGATGATAGGAATGTTGGAATCCTCCTCCATATCGACAATAACAAAGTCCACCGGGATGAAGAATTTGCCAATTCTCACGGGCACATCTTCCCATACTCCTAAAGGTTTCTTTGTTAATCGATCCGCCATTTGAAGCGTGATATTGGTGCACTTGAGCTCTCCCATTTCTAGCCTCTTGCATACCGAGTATGGCATGACACTTACACTTGCTCCAAGGTCATATAAAGCTTTGTTGATTGTAGTGTCACCAATAGTGCATGGAATAGAGAAGCTTTTTGGATCCTTAAGTTTTGGAGGTGAACTTCCTTGAAGAATAGCACTACTCACTTTAGTGAAAGCAATAGTCTCAAGCTTCCGGATGGATTTCTTCTTTGTAAGAATATCTTTCATGTACTTTACATAGGCCGGAACATGATTAATCAATTCGGTGAATGGGATTGAGACTTCCAAGTTCTTCACAATTTCCATAAACTTGCCAAGTTGCTCATCAAACTTAAGCTTAGCTTGACGACTTGGGAATGGAAGCCTAATCACAATAGGCTCTTTCTCTTTAGCCTTCTCTTCATTCTTCTTTGAAACTTCTTGAACGATGGGTTCTTCTTCCCTAGAGTTTTCCATAACTCTTTCCTTGTCACTAGCCTCCACAATGTCTTCCTCAATTTGCTTCTTTGGTCCTTCATATCTAGTACCACTCCTTAAATGGATGGCACTCACCGACTCATGTCTTGGAGGATTACCTTGATGTGGTAATTGCCCCTTTTGTCTTTGAGAACTAGAATATGCTAATTGAGACATTTGGGTTTCCAACATTTTGGCGTGGGCTAGGATGTTGTTGATGGTGATGTCCATTGCTTGACTATATTTATGCATTTGAGTGAAAAATTCTTGTTGGTTCTTTTGCATTTGGAGGACCGCTTTTTGAACATCAAAACCTTGGTCATTTGTTTGATTGTATGGAGGTTGGGTTTAATAGCTTTGGTTTTGATTGTAAAAGGGTCTTTGAGCTTGGTTTCTCATTGGATGTGGGGTGTATGTTGGTTGAGGGTTTTGGACATTTTGGCTTTTGTATGAGAGATTGGGATGGAATTTGGTGTTTTTATTGTAATAGTTGGAATAATGGGTGCCACACTTGTATGCGTGGAAAGCATTCACTTGTTCACTGAAGGAAATGTAGATTCATATACATACTAACATACTCATATATGTCGAAATTAATTTGTCATAAAATTAAATGTGGATTTTATGCATGCAAACAATATAAAAATAGAGGAGAAATCATGTCCTTACATTGATGATTTCGGTTTAATGGGCACAAGAGAGATCACCTTTCTCTCTTTTTCTTGAGCTTTCCCTTATGGAAGAACAAATATCCAAGTATAGGATCTCTCCTTAGGATTAATACCCAAAGCTTTCTCTTAATTTAATTAATATTACAAGAACTAGTATAATATTAATTAGTAGAAAATTGACCCAAAATTATTATAAACACTTAACAATTTCGGTTTAATGGAGAAGAATAAGGGAGCTTTTTATCTCTCTAGAAATCTTAAATTTTGGATTATGGAAAAGAATGAATGAATAATGACATTACATTATTGTATATGAGGTAAATTAAGAGGAAAAACAATTAGTCTTTCACTCTTAAAAAACCGGACCAAGGGGAGTGGGAGGAGAGCCAATGCATGCCCTCATTTGTCTTCACAATGTATTATAGGGTTGCATGGCTACTCTTGCTTTTAATCATTATGTTTACCACTTAAAATGTAAACACAATTTTAGCCTAATACTCCTCCAATTTTTCGGCACTTTTAGTTAATATGGATTCCATATTATTTTTGTCAATTGTCAATATGTCACATGTCACATGTCACATAAACTTGTTATGTATTTTGAACATATTAAAAATCAACGTATTAATAAAAATACGTCACATACAAAAATCGACTTAGTAATTTCATAATTACTTGTGCCAAAATATTTTACCAATTTATAAATCACAACAGATTGTATTTATAATAATTCATTCAATTCCGATCGTTTCTTTAAACAATAATTTCATCCGAGTAACGATACAATTCGATTACTCAGACCGTATCTCATTTAATCACATTTCAATTTGATACGTAAATTTTACTTCCAAAATCGTCCGTCAATTTTCAAGTAATTTAATTAACTCGTAACATTATACGATTAATTAAATTATCAATTAAGAGTGTTGCCCTATAGGTATGACCTAGGGGTCAATCGATCACCACCGTCGCACGACAGTAATGTCAAACTCTAGTCAGCCAATCATTACCGATATATGTTGACCAGTTGACAGTAACAATATTACTTCCCAATTGTATTCTTTACAATGAGATTTAAACATGTGATCATCATGATCAATAGTCGTGATCGCATTATTGTCGGAGGACACATATTCCAACAATCTCCCACTTGTCCTCGACAAGTGTCGTCGTCCAATTCTCTTGTCCTATTACTATCTCCCACTCAATGCAAGGTGTTTTTCAGGTCGTACTTGCAAGTGATCATATCGAGAGTGGTTTCCTCGATCCGGAGAATAACGATTGACCGGACTTATCTATCATAGATACTTTCCGAGCGTGGCCACGCATTTCGATTCATTACTCCTCGAGTGGCCCTGAGATATTGTTATAACCCTGACTAGGGGTGGACAATTCCTATCGCACTCATTCCCTTCGACTAGCCACAGCCATCATAACCCAAAATATGCCCATTTGACCCCATTTACGAAGGTCGTAGTAACACAAATCAAAGTTAATCTGAAACTGTGCCATCTTAGGCGAATAGTCTTTAGTTAAAAGAATCGACTCATTCGAATACTATAGTAGCTCTCACCACGACCAGGCTATATAAATTTGCCAGAACTCTATAAGCGGTCATTAGGCCCGACAAAATGTTCCTAACAGTCTGCCTATGTGATCGACTAGTCATCTCACATGACTCTATGGCACTTGAACTTGCCATCAATCGCATCACACTCTAGTCACTTCGAGACGTCACCTCATACAAGTAACTATGGGCAAATACAATGTTAATCCATGTTCACTTTAACGGGGTTCAATTGTCTTCACAACCCGTTTGGATATAACAATGTACAAGGTGAGTTAATAATAACTCAAACGACAAATGTCGGCATCACACTCGGGTAGTCAATATCATATTACAACCTTGTGATGTATATCGTAAGTGTAAACACTTATTGATTGCAATAGAAGTTTAACATCCCATGTGTCCATGTGTTCCAACTTCTTACACTTGCAATCTCCTTTACATTCATGTTCTCTTTCATAACATGAATCTTACCAAGTACACTTCAAGGTTCCCGACCTTGGTTTCGGTTCTTTAACTTGAAAGAACTTTCTTATCGACTATCACATAACGAACGAATTTGTGATGAATAATATAACTTGTACTGATCAAGTATTCCATCCACACACAATGCACTGGGTATATGTTTTGTAGAATCTTGTAACAATTGACAAGATTATTAGCTTAGTACTTCTCACAAGTCCTAGCTTAACTAGGAAAGATTATCTTGAATAACCTCTTATTCAACCAAGCATCTTTCCAAAAACTTCTCATTTCTCTTTCTAGGCTTGAAAGAATTGGGATTCTCATAAATCCTTACATGTGCTCGGACTTTCTATAATATGTGCAACCTCTTATCACATAATAGAGTATTCCGTCAAACACCGAAATCGCTCATCGGATTCTACTTGAGAATTCATGACGTTTCTATTATGGCTCACCAATCAATCATCATGCTCTTATGCATATGATTCATAATTGGACATGTACATGATTATTCTAATGGCGGAAACATTAGTTACTAATAATCATGAGATCAACCGTTCATAGGTTCAATGAACGACCATGACTGCTAATGGCAATTCCATTTTCATCTACATGAATAACCTATGTGAATGTTGATACGATGTGTATCTCTTAATACTAATCCAACATCCCTTGATGTAATTGGATTCATCATTGTCCATTTTCATCCAGAATTGAAAACTCAAAAGCTTCTTTATGAAAGAAGGTATTAGCTCGTCATTCTTTAATGAGTGATGAGTCGTAAATATTCAAAGGATGATAGCTCCCACTAAATTCCATGTCTTCACATGAGAATTTCCTAACTCCCACTCAATTCTACACATTTCGAAATTGACTTCTCAATCGAAATTTATCAAGAATTGAAATATAAATTGCATTGCCAAGTTATTAGGATAAAACCATATATGTTCCCATCATATCCTTTCAAAATACCTATTTTGAAGTGGTCTCATCACAACCTTACGTAAAGAGATTTTAAATCTCCAACACACTCATGTCATAATGATGTGTAGTAATGTCATTTTCAAATATAAACAATATTTAGAATACGTCCTTCGCAAATACCCTTTTGGAAGGAGGTTTAACCATTTCATAGTGAGGTTAAGCAATGACATTTGCGTGGTTAAAACTTTGGCCATTTGAAGATATCGGTATATCATTCTTTGCAACTCGATCATAACTAGTATGTTACTATGATTCATTTAGGCTCTTAAGTAAATCTCAAGGTTGAAACTATTGGTCAAATGTTTCATAAACTTAGTCAAAAACTTGTTAAGACTTTATATTAGTCATTTTTCTTCCAAAACTTTCTTTTGGTCTCCTCGTGTAGTTATCTTGAGAATATTCTCTTATGTTAACTACACTTGGTCTCTTTAGTCATATAGAACTAACTTGAGACCATAGATCTCATCTATTTCGCATACTATGTAAATAGATATACCTTCATTCAAATCATTCTTTCTTGTGTAGATCTTCATATACACAAGTACACAATTTTATCTTGCCTTGTGTGTTGTGTCCTCATTTTTCTCCCACTCTATCTTTAGAATAAATACACTAAACATTCAAAGATAGCATATGAGACACAAATTAATGATGTTGAAGTATAAGGAGAACTATCTCATGGATAGACTAATAGTTATTGATTTCATATGTGTACTTGGTGATTGACATACCTTCAAGAGAGTTCATAGACTCAAAATCTCTTTATAAATGATCATACACACGCCTTAAGCATGTGGACATATAATGAAACCCGTCATTATAATTGTCTATTAGATCACCTTTAAGTGAATAATCTTATGTTTCAAAACGCAAGCATTTAAAGATGAATTTTAGAACATAAAAGGATAAATGATAAAACGGGTGACTTGGGTTGCAAACCAAGTCACCATCATCCAAAATACAAACCATTATCCAAAATACTTTTCCATGTCGAACACGGAAACTTAAAGTTCTAAAGATTCAAAACATAAATTAAGTAAGACAATGAAAAGCAAAGCTCCATAAAAGCTATCCATAGCTTCTCCATGGTTTATCATGCTTGCTTTTCTTTTCCCTTGTCTTTGCTTGGTGGAGGCCCTATTTACAATAAAAGGGAGATACATTATCACAAATTTGCATCATAATACCATAGTTGAATTAGAAACATAAAAGAAGGATAGTCATTTACCTACTGGAGTGATCTTTCCAGCTTTGATATCACCAAGGTATTTGGAACAATTTCTTTTCCAATGTCCCATGCCATTACAATAATGGCATTTATCAAGAGGACCCTTCTTGATCTTTAAGGTGCTAGCTTCACAAGACTTAGCTTTGGTGAATGTGGGAGCTTGCTTTTTACTCTTTCTTCCACTCTTCTTGAATTTCCCCTTACTTTTAGTGCTTATGTTAAGCACATCCTTGGGAGGGTTCACATTTAACCCCATGTCCCTCTCGGCTTGCACAAGTAACTTGTGCAACTCCTCAAGAGACACATCCTTGTCTTGCATGTTGAAATTCACCCGGAATTGCACATATGCCTTGACTTTGGACAAGGAGTGTAGAATCCTATCTACGATGAGTTCTTTGGGGATTTCAACCTTTAGAATTTTCAAGGTCTCGACAAGCTCCATGAGTTTGAGCACATGAGGGCTAACCTTTTGGCCCTCTTTGAAGTCGAGATCAAAGAATGCCGCGGCCGCCTCATATTGGACGATCCGCGGAGTTTGTGAAAACATGGTCGCAAGTTTGGAGTAAATCTCATTAGCATTGCCCATTTTAAAGGCTCTCCTTTGGAGGTCCGCCTCCATCGCGAATATTAAGACATTTTTCATTGCGGCGGACTCCTTTTGGTAAGCCTCATATGCTTCCCTAGTGGCCGCGGTGGACCTAGTGGAGGGTTCGGGCGGAGAGGCCTTGGTAAGGTAACGAAGCTTGTCGTCACCTTCGGCGGCTAATTTGAGTTGGGCATCCCATTCGGAGAAATTTTACCCATTCTTTTCAAGTTTACATCGATCCATAAAGGATCGGAGCCAAGATGAACTAGCGAGAGGTGTAGCATTAGGAGTTGGTGTTGCCATTTGTTATGAAAAAGAAGTGGTCTACAAAACAAAATATAAGGAGTAAAACAATTGTCGTTTTAATAATACTCGTAAAAAATGTATGATTTAAACAAGTTTTATGCATTTTTCTAGTGACCTCTACCCAACTAGATAAATGATTCCAAGACCCAAATTCATATCGACTTAGGCACGGTGGGGCCGATACATCCTTTATCAATATAACTCGGTGGATTAACGTTTAATCGATTCTACTTTTAGAACTCTTGGTCGATAATATTACATTAACAATTATCTATAGCCCAAAACACATCGACAAGGGCACGGTGGGGCCGATACATCCCTTATCAAATACTTTTGTTGAGTTCAATCCAAATTTCGAATAAATGTGTCCATGATACAAACCCACATCAACTTGGGCACGGTAGGGCCGATTCATCCCTTATCAACATGAATTCGGTGGATAGACATTTATCACCCACTTCCCCTACGTAACAAGGTTTGTACCCCGGTGGGGCCGAGCGCACTCCCTCGCGAAATAGGTTTTCATGGTTTCTACTATTTGGTAAGGCTATGTCTTAATTAATTGTTTTAGCGAGAGGTCATGTCAATTTATTATCTATCACGTTTTAAGTGAACTAAAGCGGTGAACTACGATAATTTTAATTGACACGGTCGATAAACTCGATAAAATAAGGATGCATGTTTTAGTTATGGCGATTTAGCGATGCATGTGACATAAAATAAAATGCAAGCATAAAGATAAATAAATCCTAGTATGGCCTTTCCTAAAATAGAAAAACTATTTAACTATTACATATTCGGAAACCAACTCCATACATTTCGGGAAATACCAATTAAATCTAAGGCCATACTAAGTAAAATTACATAATTCAAAAATTACATAAATTAAAATTATGACAATCATAAAGAAAATGCAGCATTATAATATGTATGAACATGCTCAATCTTATGCTAAATCGCCTTTAATTAGCCAATATCGTATATTACTCGGTTTTTACGGATTTGCGTGATTTCAACATTTTTATAATCACAAAAAATACATAAACTCATATTTATGCATAAGTTAATTACCCTAACCTCTTAGGACTCAAAATTTAGTCTTCACTAATAATTTGACCATAATTAACCCATATTTTATAAAATTGTTCATAAATGGACCAAAAATTACAAAAATAAGCTATTAAACTTCAAATAAATCACAAAATTTCAAATAAATTCAAAATTTGAAATTTAAATTCATGAACATTCTGGAAAAGTACCATGACACTCATAATGTTCAAAATCTAAGGTTAAAAATTTCGAAATTTTCCGGAAAAACAATGTTGCGGTTTATCGATTTTTAATAAAATAATCATAAAAACATGGAAAAATTATTTTCATTAACTTTTCAATTTTAGATCTGAAAAATATAATAAAATGCAACATTAGACGTTTTTCTTAAGTCATAGATTATGTTTTATTAATTTTCCACAAATAATGTCACTATTTATGCTATTTTTCTTCAAAAATTCATAAATCATGCAAAAAGACTTCTTTATAGCCAATTATTTTACACACATCTTGTAAAATTGCATGTGACAACATATTAATTTTCTATGACCAGATTCGAAATTTAACTCATATTAACCTATTTTTCACCTAAATCCGAATTTAATAATGAAAAATTCATTTTTCGAGCATAACAAGTCCAAAAATTATGAAACTTTACAGGTTATCTCAAAATAATATATGTGACAACATATCCAAAATGCAATGAAAAATTCGAAGTATAGCTAATTTTAGACCAAAAATGACATTATTACTCATAAAATCACATTTAAATGCCATTATTGTAAATTATGAACAACAAAAATCCGAAAAATTAACCAAAATATCCTAAAACATTTTAGGACCAGAAATATTAACATGAATGGATTAATTTCATGATATCTCACAATAACACAAATTTTACAAGTTTTATTTGTTATTCTTATAACTCGGAAAAACTTTTAACCGATTTGCATGCAAACAACCGTGGCTCTTGATACCGATTGAAGGAAATGTAGATTCATATAGATACTAACATACTCATATATGTCAAAATTAATTTGTCATAAAATTAAATGTGGATTTTATGCATGCAAACAATATAAAAATAGAGGAGAAATCATGTCCTTACATTGATGATTTCGGTTTAATGGGCACAAGAGAGATCACCTTTCTCTCTTGTTTTTGAGCTTTCCCTTATGGAAGAACAAAGATCCAAGTATAGGATCTCTCCTTAGGATTAATACCCAAAACTTTCTCTTAATTTAATTAATATTACAAGAACTAGTATAATATTAATTAGTAGAAAATTGACCCAAAATTATTATAATCACTTAACAATTTCGGTTTAATGGAGAAGAATAAGGGAGCTTTTTATCTCTCTAGAAATCTTAAATTTTGGATTATGGAAAAGAATGAATGAATAATGACATTACATTATTGTATATGAGGTAAATTAAGAGGAAAAACAATTAGTCTTTCACTCTTAAAAAACCGGACCAAGGGGAGTGGGAGGAGAGCCAATGCATGCCCTCATTTGTCTTCACAATGTATTATAGGGTTGCATGGCTACTCTTGCTTTTAATCATTATGTTTACCACTTAAAATGTAAACACAATTTTAGCCTAATACTCCTCCAATTTTTCGGCACTTTTAGTTAATACGGATTCCATATTATTTTTGTCAATTGTCAATATGTCACATGTCACATGTCACATAAACTTGTTATGTATTTTGAACATATTAAAAATCAACGTATTAATAAAAATACGTCACATACAAAAATCGACTTAGTAATTTCATAATTACTTGTGCCAAAATATTTTACCAATTTATAAATCACAACAGATTGTATTTATAATAATTCATTCAATTCCGATCGTTTCTTTAAACAATAATTTCATCCGAGTAACGATACAATTCGATTACTCAGACCGTATCTCATTTAATCACATTTCAATTTGATACGTAAATTTTACTTCCAAAATCGTCCGTCAATTTTCAAGTAATTTAATTAACTCGTAACATTATACGATTAATTAAATTATCAATTAAGAGTGTTGCCCTATAGGTATGACCTAGGGGGTCAACTGATCACCACCGTCGCACGACAGTAATGTCAAACTCTAGTCAGCCAATCATTACCGATATATGTTGACTAGTTGACAGTAACAATATTACTTCCCAATTGTATTCTTTACAATGAGATTTAAACATGTGATCATCATGATCAATAGTCGTGATCGCATTATTGTCGGAGGACACATATTCCAACATTCACTTGATCCCCTACATTCACTTTGGTCATTACCCAAAGTTCCACAATTCTCACATACTCCACTTGGAATTGATGAAGATGCCACCATAGCATTAACATGTTGCTTGGGTGATTTGGAGGCTTCTTCAAGTTTAGCCATAGCCTTCTCAAACTTCAAATTAATGGTATCAATATGTGCACTAAGTTGAGCACCCAATTGAGTAATGGAGTCCACTTCATGCTTTCCTCCTCTAGTAGCCTTCCGAGGTCTACTATATTGTGAGTTACGGACCGCCATTTCCTCAATCTTGTTCCATGTTTGATTGCCATCAACTTCGGTAAACATACCATTTGATCCCATATTGAGAATGTTTCGGGAGTCTTCATATAGACCGTTCCGAAATTGTTGTACAAGGAACCACTCGCTAAGTACATGGTGTGGACAAGATTGACAAGTGTCCTTGAATCTCTCCCATGATTCATACAACGATTCCTCATCCCTTTGTTTGAACCCGGTGATTTGGGCTCTCAACATGTTAGTCTTTTCCGGAGGATAGAATTTCTTGTAAAAAGCAAGTGCCAATTTCTTCCAAGAGTCAATACAAGGAGTAGCCTTATCTAGGCTCTTCAACCATTGTTTCGCGGAACCAATCAAAGAAAAAGGAAATAAGACCCATCAGATTTGGTCTTGAGTAACTCCGGTTTGAAAAATCGCATCACAATAGTCACAAAAAGTCTTCATATGAGAATGAGGGTCTTCACTAGGCATCCCCCCAAATTGACTTCTCTCAACTAGTTGTATAAATGCGTATTTTGCAATGAAATTAACGGTTAAATGTTGTGGTGTAGGAGTACCATTTGGTAGGTTCTCCTTGGTTGGTACGGAATGTGATGAAAATTTAGGCATTGTGGGTTGATTTTGTGGTTGATTTTGTGTTGGGTTATCCTCTCCTTCTCTTGCAAAAGGGTTGGTAAACTCAATGTTTGGTTGAATGCCCACAATCTCGCCAATACCTCTCAAAGTATTTAGAGCAAGTCTTCTATTGTTGGTCAAAGTTCTTTCAATTTCAAGATCAATGGGTAACAAGTTACCTTGTGATCTCCTAGACACGCAAAATATCAAACAACTTGAAAACAATTAGAACAAACCTTGAGGAGTTTAACTTTCCCAAGATAAAGAAAGACACAACTAAAAACAATTAAAGAAAATCAAATCAAGTTAACACCGTCCCCGACAACAGCGCCATTTTTGGTTCGTCGGTTTTGTTACTCGTCGTCAAAAGTTACCTTGACAAAAACAATATTTATAACTTCACAAACTAATCTACTCTTAGTAAAGGAGTAAGTAAAGGTCGGATCCCAAGGGACGGGTATTGATGTAGGATTTTCAATTACAAATAGTTGTGTCTAAGGGTGTCACAATTTGGGTTGAGGTAAGAGGTCAACTAAACTAACCAACAATATAAAAGTAAGTAAATAGAGCAAGCAATATGATTAAAATGAGATGTAAACAATTGATTAAAAGGCACTAGGGTGTCATGGGTTGATAGGGGATACATGGGAGTTGATTATACAAACATGTTCTCAAATTATAAGCAAGCAATTATTGTTGTGATGGGATCGAGTTAGTGTATGTCTTACAATCCCTAGGAAGATTTGGGTCCCGGGGCCGAATCGATTAGATTGTACAACACCTACAACTCAACTTAATCCTCCCTATTCAACATTATGCATGGTCTAATGAGACTCAAGTTGGTTTATGTCTTACAAGTCTCATTGAAAAGATAAGTGATGGGTAAAAAATGCAAGGATTCATAGGCTCGCATTTCATCAAACATAACATGTGCATAAGTTAAAATCACAACAAGCAAGCAAATAAATTATGTGAACATATTAGATTAAGCATTAATCATTCCCAATGTTGGTTTCCCCTAATTACCAATTAACCCTAGCTAAGAGACTACTCACTCATTATCAAGTTTAACATGCCAACAAGGTTGTCAATCAAATTAAAAAGGTAAAACATGATGAATGAATGGAAATGATTAACAATAATTAAAGCAAGGATTAAGAGGATTATACCTGTGGAGATTCCACAATAATAATGCAAAGAATAATAGAAGTACTTGATGATTGATGGAAGGTTGTCAATCTCCTAATAAACCCAAATAATCTTCAATTACCCAAAATAAAGGATGAACAATAGAGAAATTAAGGAAAGATTAAGAAATGAGATTTGTATTAAGATTAAATTAAGAGTTGATTACAAGATTAAGAGAGTATTAAGACTTGATTGAGATAAGATTAAGATGGCCTGCTAATCTAGGTAGTACAAAGGGGTATTTATACTAGAGATTAGGTACAAAGATTAGGGTTTCTAAGGGCTTAAATGACTATTAAGACCCTTAATAAAAGTTGAGGAAGTCCTCCTCTCCGTTTTGGTAGTCTCCAGGAAATGCGCTCGTCCCGAGCGTCTAGGCAGCATGCACGGTGGGTTCTGCAAGGGAATCCGAGCGGATCAGGGGAGCGACGCTCAGATTGGTTGGCTTTAAGACGAGCGTTTTGGCATCGGGACGCTCGGATTGCTGGGCAGGGAGCCGCTCGAATTGGCAGGGAGCCGCTCGGATCCTGGGTCAGGCACTTCTCTTTTCTTCTTTCTTCAAAAATCCTCGGGGATCTTGTTGAGGATGCAAGGATCCTTTCATCATTGCCCAATCTACTTTATTATCTATATAGGCCTTCTAGTATCGTCTTCTCTTTGATGCTTGATCATTGAATTCGATCAATTTAGCTCCATTTTGTCATGAAAATGCAAGGTTTGCACTCCTTTCCTACCAAGGGATCAAAACCTCAAAGAATATGCAAAATGGGAAACTAAAGATAGTAAATGACCCAATTATGCACTAAAAAACATAGGAACGAGGCTAATTCGGGGACTAAATATGCTCAAATATGAGTCACATCAAGCAGCTAATCAGAATTTCTCCTCTATGAATCCTCCTCCTATAACATGTATACATTAAATTACTACCAACACTACACAAAACACCCCAAACCCCCAACATTATCAAATTAGAGTTTCAAAGAAACTCAACCAAACGCTATAAAAAATATGCAAGGAACTTACCCTTGACACGATGATCACAACGGCGTAAAGAACGAGTTGATCCGACGAACCTAGCCTTGGGGATTTGCCAACAACGCGACGAGAGAGAACTACGTAACTTCTTTTTCTTTTGAAAGGTTTAGAAAGGTGAAAAAGTGATTAAAGAAAATGACGGAAACCTTTTATATTAATCTCGCGTTATTAGCAAAACCCGTCAAAACAACCCCGTAAAACACACTTACTCGATCGAGTAAGTGAGTTACTCGATCGAGTCCCTGACTTACTCGATCGAGTACCCTACAGGCAGACTATTGTTTTGCGTAAAAAGCTACTTCTTCGACAGAGTAAGCCCCACTCTAAAGAGTAGCCATAGACATAGAAAACCTTAGTATTACAAAAATGGGACTGAGCTGGGACGGCATTGGGTGGAAGTTGTTGTGGGTAGTGAGGGGGCCTTAGTGATGCTCATGGGTGGTGGAATGGGTGGCTTTGTTGGTCGGATTTAGGCGTCAAAAGGGGGAGGCACGAGTTGTTGTTGTTGTTGCTGTTGTTTACTGTTGTTGCGTCGTGGTGGCGACACCACCATCATGGTGGTCGAGGGTTGGGTCCACCGTGATCAGGGGGACCACGGTGGTTGTAGGCGGCTGTGGCGGTGAAGGAGTGTCGTGTTGTTGTTGTTGTTGTTGTTGTTGTTGTTGTGGGTTGTTATTGTTGATGTCGTTAATTATTGTTGTTGGTGTAAGTTACTTAATTCATAATAGTAATCTAAAATGTATATATAAAAACCATTTTGTTTTAGATGACCAAGATCTATGTTGCATGAATTAGATATTTAGCCAAGAGAGGAGAGTAAAAATGTTCCTTACATTAGTAGCCTCGGAAAATATGGGCACAACAAGATTTCCTATCTTTATTGTTCTTGAGCTTACAATAATGGGATGATCCTCCAAGAAATCCAAATCTCCAATGTAGAAGAACTCCTTTAGATTGCACCCAAGAACTTGCCACAAATTAGTATAAGTAGTATTAACTAGATACTACAAATATAACCCTTACTAATATTACTAACACCCTTTTAGTAATTATATAAATATTAGATTTTGTTACTAACTATTAATAAGGATTACTAATAATAATATTTAAGAGAGAGGTTGGAGAGATTTTCCACACAAAAGTTGTGGAATAAAAATGAGCAACAATTACTCAATTAGTGTGTGTGTGTGGGGGGGGGGGTGTTCTAGAGGAAAGAAAGAGTGAACCTTGAGTGTTGTGAGCATGATTAAATTAATTAGCATAGATAAGAGAAAAAGTAATTAGGAAGAACAAAAGAATAAGAGGCATGGTTGAGAATAACTATTGTGTCAAGGATGCCCTCTTTCTTATCAATTTACACGGCACCCATAGACCAACACGAGTCCATTTTGATTTTATAATTTGTCTCGCAAATGTATATAAATCATTCATTTTTATCATCTTATATGATAAAAACGTATCCTAGTTATTTCCGTCTTACAAAACTCATTATACGTACTTGTACATATAATATGTACCAACACTAATCGCATTAGTCAGTTAGTACAATTTTATTAATTGTTAATAATAAAATTCGTCTCCATTAATTTATTATTAAATTATCGCATAATTAAATAATAATTTCCATCGGCCCGAGTTCGTAACTCGTTCTCTCTAAATTAATCGACCAACTTTTTAGTCAATTTATCAAGGGACTAATTAAACTGTATCACATACAATTAATTAGATATTTATTGGGGATCATTCCTTTAGGTGTGACCAAAAGGGATCAGTTGATCACCGCCGTCATTCGACAATAACGTCAAACTCTAGTCAGCCAACCATTATTTATTTACGTTAATCAACTGACATGGATTACATAAATATAAGTATCCCTATTATATTCCTGTAATCAGATTTAATTTGTATACGTACTCTTAGGCCTGGAATTTCGTACTACTGACAGGATAGAATTCTACCCTGGCCTGACGTTCAGGGCAGGTCCATCAGGGTAGTCTAAGTTTAGCACCAGTCGATGAGCCTAGACTCCCGCATCATCTTCAGGATCAAGTTCAACCCTGGCCTAACAATCAGGGTGTCAGGACGTCAAGCCATCATGGTGTCAGGGCGTCAGGCCATCAGGGTGTTAGGCTATCAGGGTATTAGGAGACAGGCACCAGGCCGGAGAGGACAACGGTCAAGTGTAAGGTCAACATTGACCTTACACTTGACCAAGTCATGAATAATTATATATAAGATTTCTACAACATAAATATGGTCATTAAGAGGAAGATTTGGTCATAAAGAAGCAGCATTAATAGGCATTAATGCGCAATAAAGACAGCAATTAAGGAGGAATATTCAGCATTAAGTACAAAGATTTGGCAGCCGTTCAACTAGAGCTTATATAAGGAACATTTGGGAAACACTTTGGAGATCATCATCACAGGACGAGATATACTTCAACATATACAACACACTCTCTACAAGATTACAAGCCACACAACACTTAGAGAAATATTACATACATAGATCTATTAGCATACTTATATTCTCCCAATTACATAGTGAAATCCTCTCCAGGCTTGGTGCCCGTGGTTTTTTTCCCATTCAAGGGTTTTCCACGTACAAATTCCTTTGTCTTATTATTTACTTTATTTGCATTGGTTTTATTATCATCGACCCTGCCTAGGTATGATCACGATAATAGCGAAATAGGATAATACTAGTTAACCCCCATACTATTCTACCCTGGTCATATTTTCAGCCTTGCGTAAAATATGGACAAAACAATTAGCGCTCCCCGTGGGGCAACTAGTTTATTAATCCTACAAAAATGTTCACAAGATATTTTCTTGTCACAAGTTTGAGAACCTTGAGAAAAATTGTTACAATGGTTTTTTACAACCCTCGTTTGGAACGAAGAAATGCTAGATCCGAGGGAAAAATTACTAAAACAAGTCAAAAGTCCTTCCAACGATCATAAGTGTTACAATCTCTGGTGTTGCCTAAGGAGAATTCAAGGGCATATTTGTCACCAAAGAAATTCAAAGATAAGTTTTTCCTTTACCTAATACATGTTTTGCAAAGTATAAGAAATATATCTTAAAATTTTGGTATTTGCTTTTATTCTATGGTGAATTTTCCTAATTATAATAATTTGATGTTTTTAGGAAATGAAACCTTGAACTTTGAAAATTCAAGCATGGCAGGGCAATCCAGTCCTGATCGTGATAGGCTTCAAAGTCAGTTCTGGACAGTATCAGGGCAGGCCCCAGCGTCATTACAAGTCTGACCAATCGGTTCAACCCTGAACGACTGTACAAAGCCTGAGATTAGACACAAGGAGATTTATATCACTCAGCGTGGTGCACCCTTAGTGGAAAGAGACTGAGGAAGGAATAAAGTGATCAATGTCAATGAAGAAAGAGTTATCAAAAATAATGTTTCTCGCTTAATTAAGCCTGACTGGCTTTAAAGATCCAATCAGGACAGGGTATGCTGACCGACAGTATGAAATGCACTAACACAAAAATAAATCATAAAAGGTATTTAAGTGTTATTACTGCACAAGTAAGTCGTATCCTTCACATAACTTTTAAATAAATATGTCATCATAGTACATATTCCAAGGTAGATATGAATTAAATATTTTTTTAGTAGTGACCATATTACACATGATAGTTTTTGGGCAGTCTTGATATGCCAGGGTCAGTCAAGCCTATCATGACCTGGCTGATCATGAAAAAATAAATCGACCAAGCCTGACCTGGTTGACTTTTTGAAGAATGAATTAACCTGTCATGACTAGCCTACCCTGATATGCTTAGATCTGTTATCATACTACTATTATGAATCCTTACATGATTACTAATTAACATTTCCTTATTATATATCAAGCATGTCTAATATGATATTAGAACCTTTGATCAATAGAATTTTTAATATTAAAATGTTACACACATTACATAACATGAACGTTTGGAGACATAATCTATCATGGCCTGCTAGTTAACATGGTTGTGATTTATAATTCATGTATATCATTTATAAGCTACTTGTGATATCCTTGTAAGATATTTCGGTCCTACCAAGTGCAACCTTATGTGACATGCGGTAAGTTTATGAGTTACATGCTGACCAAAGGAGACATAACCGTCAGCCCTGAACGGATTCAAGCAATACTGGAGTTCCAAATTACCAAAACCTGTCAGGGGCATCCAAAACTGACAGGGCGGATTCTGACCTGAACAAAAATCAGCCCTAGACTGTTATTTTGAAACCTTAAAGCCTTCCGAGTCAGGTAAGTTCCTTACCTAGCAATTACAGTACCCAGTTAGGGGCATATGTGTAGCATCATCCTGCATGGAAATAGATTAGGTATGAGTACCCTGACATGCATGTCCTAATAAGATCTCACTCCCCGATTCTCAGGCCCAAATTAGTAATTTTCTAAAAAAAAAAGAGATAAATATATACATATACATATATATATATATATATATATATATATATATATATATATATATATATATATATATATATATATATATATATATATATATATATATATGGCTTTGCTTGATCTCATTTTGATAAAATTGGAGTATATGCTGATGTTATCACCTATAGGCTCAATATTGATATATCTTTGAAGTCTGTGCGGCAGAAACAACACAAATCCGCCCCCTGAAAGAAATATAAACATCTACGAGGAAGTCAATAAACTCCTGAATACGAGGCAACATTTCCGAGGATTAGAAGCTATATTTATCATCGTCTCCATTTTTACTGGCCAAGCCAAGGAAAGGAAAACCCCCGCCGGTTTATCCCTCTCTCATTGATAATACTGTCAGTGCCTAGTGATGCCCGTCGTTGTGTGCACCAAAGATAAAATTTATAATACCTATTAAAACTAACAGAAGCTAGTGGTAACAGGGTCGAACCACAGGGAGGCGATGCAATTATTAATTGTCTATTTAAGTCTTAAGGTAACTATTGAGTGGGGGTTTGATTTGGATTGGTCTATAACTAATGACAATAAATAAAAAGTAAACTAAATAAACGGACGAAAACAGATATTAAAAGGGTGCAAGGATGGTCGATTCACTATAGTTTCGGGGGCAGAATACTAAGTAAGTCTAAAACAAACACGTGAGACGGGAAATTAAGAGATCCTCTCGGTCCACTCTCACAGGTAGCATCTTTCGATCTCGCTACAGGTCCCTAATATCACTAATACTAACTTTCGTCCTGAAAAGTGACTAAAAAGGCTAAATTAACTCATCTCTCGATCTTATTAAATTAGTCGTCTTAATTAGGTAGGCTATCTCCCTTCCCTATCTTTCGATCTTTATTGGGTCGGTCAATTCCTAGGCATTCAACTAGTCGCGTGCACTCGATTCGTCAAACATAGCAATTTAATTAATTAAAACGAAGGTAATCTCAGCGTGGCCAGTCGATCGACCAGGGAGCCCAGTCGATCGACCATGGCGCGATTAAGGTCACTTTTCTAATGCCGCCTACTCCTACGGATTCCCTACATCCTAGCACAGGATATTTAGCTACTCATGACTATGATGAAAACAACAACAAGATTAAAGAATAAAACTACTGAATTCATGCTCGAAATAATCAAATAAACAAATGACATAAAACGATAATTTTGGCTTCGGGAAACTAATCTAGCAATTCTATACTACGAATGAAAGCAATCAAACTGAATATTAAAACAGATGAATACCGTGTAGAGGGATTGCAGGACGAAGATCCAAAAACCGAATGCAAAAGTAAATTGAATTGGATATGAAATAATCTTTAAAACCCTAAATTACTGATGATAAAACTAGACTAAAGCTTGATAAAAACCGAATCATTATTCTGAATGCTAAAGCTACGTTATATAGGAATACAACGTAGTTCTTATTCCAAAACCTAACATATCATGGGCTTCTAACTTCTCGATCTTTATATTCACGTCAGAACTAGCGGCTTGGTCGATCAACCATAGTGACCGGCCGATCGACTGAATTATGCTGAACAGTAGCTTCTGGGGATCGTGCATCGGTCGATCGACCATATGGGGCAGTCGATCGACTGATGTAGCTGGTAGTCTGCTTCTAATTCTTCATAAAGTTGTCTTTTAGGCTTCGAAACGCGCACCAAGTTCATTTCTCGAGTCTCTTCTCCATGTCAAATGCAATGCAAGGTACTGGGGGACGGATTTAGCTCAATATCCACCCATTTCCGCATAAATCTGCAATATTACATAAAAATACGAAAGTAGACGAAATGGGGCAAATAGTAGCATAAACTACACAAATGAGCCCTGAAATGCGTGTAAAATGGGGTGTAAAACATCATATAAATGACACGCATCACCTAGTTAAAGTACAGGATGGTTAGCAACACCCTGTCTACCATGTAAGTAAAAATCTACTAGATACTGAAATGAGGTATGATTTACTTGAAAAATATGTTTTAGCTTTAATTATATCGTAAACCAAGTTGCGCCTTTATTTTGAGTCTCACACTATATTAGTTAAGACTAACCTACCCATAAAAGTTATCCTGCGAAAACCTGAACTGTCAAGCAGGGTGGCCAAATGGTCAATCCGGCTTAGCACCTATGATATCACTTTTGAACCCAGGACATCAATCAAATCACAGGCCTTAGCAGACTTTGTGGCTGATTTCAGCCCTAACCTGAAATTAGACCTGGCCAAGGCAGTTAACCAATTAGAAGATAAGACCTCAGACCAAGAATGGACCTTGTTCATATATGGGGCATCAAATGCCAGGGGGACAGGGTTAGGATTAGTGCTTAAATCGCCACAGGAAGACATGATAGCTTAGGCTGTAAGCTGTGAATTCAAAGCCACCAATGATAAGGCTGAGTATGAAGCCTTCATAGTAGGACTCAAGGTATCTCTAAACCTCGGTGTTCAAAACTTAAAGGTAAAACTGAGTCACTGTTAATTGTAAATCAAATAAAGGGAATTTATACGGCTAAGGATGCAAAAATGATTTCGTATTTAGAATATGCAAAAAACCTTACCGCTAAATTTGCTTTATTTGACATTGAACAAATACCTAGAGACCGAATAATCGGTGATGCCTTGCTAGCCCCGATTCGGACTTCATCCCTGTAATTTTTAAAAGGTATCTATTCTCGCATTTACTTGAACATGCCATTAGCAAGCTCGACAGTGAACCCACAATACTGACAATGATTCATAGACTAAGCCTTATTATGATTGGTTCCTGCGAGATATATTACCCTAGGGAAGGCATATGGCTAAGAGCATTTAGAATTATAGCTTCTACCTATTTTATCATCAATGATAATTTGTTTAAAAGATTTCAGGTCAGATCATACTTGAGATTTCTCATACCATATGAAGCAAAGCAAAGTTCTCAAGACTGGCTATATTGGTCAAACCTGAGGGATGACTGCCTGGACTACAACATGAAATGTGAAGCCTGCCACAAGCATGCTCCAACTATTCATCAACCGTCTAAGTTATTACATCCAATCTCTACACCCTAGCCATTTGTGAAGTAGGGGCATGGCTAACCTAAAGCAAATGGTCAAGCTGAATTAAATGAAAAGGTGGTCGTCAAAACAAAAAAATTGCCAGTCTGGCCAAACTCCTTATTCATTGGTTTAGTGTTGTGAATAAGTCATCCCTGCTAAAATCCATGTAGATATGGTTTGAATATTTTTGAAGCAAATATTAGCCTGACCCTAACAGATTGAAGAATCTTACATGCTACAAACACTGCAAGGAAACATGATTCTAATATCTTGGAATGTCATCCACCTAAAAGCACAATCATACTTGTGGTTATTTCTGCCCTGCATGTCCTAGGTAAAAATTCCAAACTTACTCATCTGAATGTGTGCTATGCCGTGCCTTTTCTGAAACATGTTACGTGAGAATATGCATTCTTTTCCTGCCTATGTGTTTGCATTTCACATGCTAGATGTTCTAACCAAATTTGTTTTACTTGAATCCTGAACAATTATACATGATAAATGTTTATATGCATAAATATTCAGGATTGAGGGCTACTCTATTGTATATCAAAAATATGAAAACAAAACTTTGCACTTAACTGTGCCTGACGAGTTGGTAACCACCACCAGATACAGTAAATGTCAGGACCAATCAGGCATGAAATAAAGCCTGACCTGACTAGGTTTACTGCCACGGATTACAACCGGCTGGACGCAGCAAGGCAGGTGCAAGGGTGTTCTCTCCCAACCACTTAGTCTAAATGCCCTCCTGACAGGCCGAATACCAAGCCCTCCAGCTAGGCAGGGGACATAAGCCCTCCTGACAGGCCGGTTTTCCCACCCCTTCAACCAACATGGCTAAAACCATACTTGGTTGAATTACTCACGACAGTTTAAATAACATGACAAGATCAAAAATGTCTTACAGGTTAACAAAGTAAAGATTTTGACAGGTCCTTAGAATTGGAAAAACAAAATTCACAGGTTTGAATAAAACAGGTTAACAAGTTTGAAGAAAACAGGTTTAACAGGCTAACAGGTTTAAAAAGAATGACCAGATTAAACAAAGCAAGCCTGAAAGACGATCTTTAGATCATCAATAAAACCCTCGTAGCAAAATGTATATCCATCCTATCAGGGATAACCTCCATGACTAGGACCAACAAAATATAAAATTGTCTTTACAAGGACATTCCCCCGGGGCAAATGTACAAAATGATTAATGATTCTATCAAGGACATTCTCCTTGTTGGATAAAATACCACTGTTTGACATTGCTGCGAATGACATCCCTCTTATCAGGGCTAGATACTAACACCGATCAGAAATTATACCTCACCTGGCCGAGCGCCATAATTCTCCTTTCTCAAGAAACATACTATCCTTCATCGACTCAGGATACTTTTCCAATATAATCCTTGTCTTACCCTGCCTTGTCGCAACAATGAACATTGACTCACATACTCCGCGAATACACTTGATGAAAAAGCAAACATTACTTATTCATATGGTGGGGCAAAGACAAGCCAGGTCAACTGTACGTAGGCTACATGACTGAATCATACGCACAAGGTAACATACTGAATATACCGAGTAGGAATGACAGGGGCATCAGTCAAATCAATTAGCTTATCAAGATCAGCTCTAGTATTGAAGACAGGCCAACCACCTGTGAACTTTCCTGCTTGACTTTTGCAAGCCTAGCATTCAAGTCCTCTATGCCGAAATTGACAATTCTGAGAAAAGAAAA
Source organism: Silene latifolia (assembly GCF_048544455.1). NCBI lineage: Eukaryota > Viridiplantae > Streptophyta > Magnoliopsida > Caryophyllales > Caryophyllaceae > Silene > Silene latifolia. Next base: position 131,689,615 of record NC_133531.1, on the reverse strand, counting down.
CCTTACTGCCAGAAGTTGAAACCCAAGCAGCCTTAACATGCTTAGGAACCTTGAGAAACCCCCGGCTTGAAAACAACGAAGAAAGCATTCCACCCTGCAGCAGAATGGCCACGACCTCTCCACAAGAGGAATTGCCAGGAAAGTAGTTACCCTCGCAGAAGGATACTTAATATTGCTCACCGAATCATCCACTACAAAGGGTACATCCTGTTAAATATTTCCTGCTTTCCTTTGTACTAACAAAATTTGTGCAGGACAAACAAAAGTTGAAGGGTACTTACCACCAACGCATGCATCATAATTGAGATACGCCAGGTCAGGCCCAACCAAGTTGGCCCTGATACATATAACCAGTCCACCCAAATGGGAGAATTTTCAGGAATCCATACGTCAGAATAAGCAGGAATGATCCGTTCATCCTTCAAAATTTTCTCAAACTCAGGTTTGAGACGATTGGGTAAAGAGTGTTGTTGGTCAAGAGCCTTCATCGACTTAAACTCAAATTTTTGTAGAAGATGGTGACCTTATCAACAGCTAGAGCAGGGGATGCATCTCCAAAAGTGATGGGTTGACTTCCAGAAGATTCAGGCTTATTTTCTGAAATATTTTCAGAGTTTGGGACGAAAGGTGTGACAAGAGCAACAACAACCCTGGTTGAATTTCTTTTTACAACCATAGTCAGATTTTCTGGAAATTTCTGGGAAAATAGACGAAGGTTGAAGATAAAGATCGAAGAAAGATTGGGATAATTATAGAGGAATTGATCAAGTTTTGATGGATAATAAAGCATGAATTGAAGAAATTATTTATAGACGGTAATGATTGGGATTTACTGTAACTAGCCGTTTTCTTAATGATAAAGCACGCTGAATCATCCTAGAGAAGTTATCCAAAGATGAAAAGAGAAGGTTATCTCCTCACTACTGGCCTAACCCAGCGATAATAAGGAGATAAGGGGCAATTGTTGGGCCTGGAATTTCGCACTACTGACAGGATATAATTCTACCTTGGCCTGACGTTCAGGGCAGGTCCGTCAGGGTAGACCAAGTTTAGCACCAGTCGATGAGCCTAGACTCCCGCATCATCTTCAGGATCAAGTTCAACCCTGGCCTAACAATCAGGGTGTCAGGACGTCAAGCCATCAGGGTGTCAGGGCGTCAGGCCATCAGGGTGTTAGGCTATCAGGGTATCAAGAGACAGGCACCAGGCCGGAGAGGACAACGGTCAAGTGTAAGGTCAACATTTGACCAAGTCATGGATAATTATATATAAGATTTCTACAACATAAATATGGTCATTAAGAGGAAGATTTGATCATAAAGAAGGAGCATTAATAGGCATTAATGCACAATAAATACAACAATGAAGGACGAATATTCAGCATTAAGTACAAAGATTTGGCAGCCGTTCAGCTAGAACTTATATAAGGAACATTTGGGAAACACTTTGGAGATCATCATCACAGGACGAGATATACTTCAACATATACAACACACTCTCTACAAGATTACAAGCCACACAACACTTAGAGAAATATTACATACATAGATCTATTAGCATACTTATATTCTCCCAATTACATAGTAAAATCCTTTCCTGGCTTGGTGCCCGTGGTTTTTTCCCATTAAAGGGTTTTCCACGTACAAATTACTTTGTCTTATTATTTAGTTTATTTGCATTGCTTTTATTATCATCGACCCTGCCTAGGTATGATCACGATAATAGCGAAATAGGATAATACTAGTTAACCCCCATACTATTCTACCCTGGTCATATTTCCAGCCTTGCGTAAAATATGGACAAAACACGTACTATTGTGGAGGACACTAACTCCAACAATTTCCCACTTGTCCGATACATGGCGTGCGTTACCAATTCTCTTATCCGTTTTAATCTCCCACTCAATGCAAGGTGTCTTTCAGGTCGCACTTGCACATGAACATATTGTGAGTGGTTTTATTGATCGGGAGTGTGACTGCAAGACCGGAAAAATCTACCATAGATTACTTCCGAGCGTGGCCACGCATTTCCAGTCACAACTCCTTGAGTGGCCCTAAGATATTGAAACCCAACGTGGGTGAACAATTCATGTATGCCCTATCTATCTTCGCTCAATACAGATCACCATGGCCCAGTACATGCCCTTGGGCCTCCTTTCACGGCACGACTTAGGACTAAAACCAAGGTCACTCGAAAACTGCACTGACTCAGATAATAGTCTCCAGTCAAAAGAATTGACTCATAGAAATATCATAGAAGTCCCAGCCACGATCATGCGTCTTTAATAGAACTAAGGGACTCTATAAATGGTCCCTGTCCAACAAAGTGTCATACAGTCTGCCTATGTAATCGACCAGTCATCTCTATGACCTCATGGTATAGAACCAACCATCGGCCGACTTACAATCTAGTCACTCTGAGACGTCACCTCATTAAGTGACTAGGGAAAAAATACAAAGTTCATCTTTTTCACTTGAATAGGGTTCATGTTGTCATATAGCCTATTCATATAAATAGAGTATTGAAATTTAATCATATTAAAATAAAGAATTCATAAATGAAAACTTAAATAATGAGTGTGATTATCATATATATAAAATTGATACTATATCCAATTATTACATATCCATATTCTAAAGAAATTCTGGTAATCGTCTCAATCCCAATGCGATGACATGACCATCATGCTTAGCCTTCGATAAAGGCTTCGTTAAAGGATCAACAATATTATCGTCTGTCCCAACCTTACAAATGTCAATTTCCTTCCTTTCCACGTAATCTCTTATTACATGATATTTCATTTCTATGTGTCTGGATTTATTACTAGATTTGGGCTCTTTAGCTTGAAAGATAGCCCCACTATTATCACAATACAGAGTGATATGGTCTTCGGCAGTAGGGACTACTCCTAGTCCTTCCATGAATTGCCGAATCCAAAAATCTTCCTTTGCACCTTCAGGCGCTTCTAGGTACTCAGTTTCTGTTGTAGAATCCTTAGTGACGCTTTGCTTGAAACTCTTCCAACTAAAAGCTCCTCCATTACACATAAAGAGATAGCCGTATTGGGATTTCAAATAATCCCGATCGGTTTGGAAACTAGCGTCCGTGTAACCTCTTACACTCAACTCAGTTTCTCCTCCAAACACTAAGAACGAATCCTTAGTCCTTCTCAAGTACTTAACGATGTTCTTCACGACTATCCAGTGACTCTCACATGACTTGGCTTGGTAACGACTCGTCATGCTCAAAGCATACGCGACGTCGGGACGAGTGCAAATCATAGCATACATGATAGACCCAACAACGGAAGCACATGGGATGGTCTTCATGTGTTCAATTACCGAGGTGTAGAGGGAGATTGTGACTTGCTCAAAGTGATCCCTTGACCCATAAGAAGAAGGCCTCTCTTGGAGTCCTTCATATTAAATCGATCAAGAATCTTATCAACATGAACTTCTTGACTCAATGCTAGTATCCTCTTGGACCTATCCCTATAGATCCGGATACCCAAAATGCATTGTACCTCTCCCAAGTCCTACATCTTGAAATGATTCCCTAGCCACTCCTTAATAGAAGTGAACGTTGGTACATCATTCCTGATGAGCAATATGTCATCCACATATAAGATAAGGAAAACAACTTTACTCCCACTAAACTTCATTTATAAACAAGGTTCCTCAACACTTAGTGTAAAACCATATTATTCAATAACATGTGATGAGTCATAATTATATGCATATTTATGTCCCCCCTTAATTACTTTTGATACGGTTTTTGTGCTAGTTTATATTAATTACATGTCTTTTATGTTAGAATGTCGATACTTCTGCTATTTGATGTTTAATACCGGATTGATGCATTTGAGGAACAAAGGAACGAAATGGGCATCGCGGAGTGGGCATGAAGGAATACACGAAGCATGGCACGGGAATCCATAAGAATGATGGAAGAGAAGTTAAGAAGACAACACGAAGGAAGGAGCTGAAAAGGGATCCTCGATCCACTGGAGCTGGGCTCGATCGAGGAAGTTGGTGACTCAATCGAGTAAGACCAAGCTCGATTGAGGATCCACTTAATTCCATAATTTCTGCAATTTTTCTTAAGTCGGTTATGTTTTACTATAAATATTTAAATTCTACCCTAAGTTAAAAGGCCTTTTGGACACCTTATTTTTTCCGTAGTTTCGTACAACTTCTGTAAAACTCTCTTAGAATACTCTTAGTTTTGTTTGTTTATTATTCGCTTCGGATCTATTGCCTTTATTTATGGTACTCTTTAATCTTTCCTCAATTATTAGTATTATTGAATTGTTATTCATCTTCTATTGTTCATCATGTTTTTTATTATTCTTATTGTTGTTATTTCCTTTATCACGAGTAGCTAAATCTATTATCTATGGTGAAAGAGGATCTAGGTTGTTAGAAAAATGGTTATTAATGAAACTATTGTTAAATTGCTTTCTATTGTTGTTCAATTATTGTTCTACTTCTAATTCATTACTTATCAGAATTGATTAATTATTCTCGTATAAACTAGGATTTTCACCTACTGGGTTAAGACTGGTATAGCCCAAGATAATTGAATTAGACCTACTTAATAATAGCAATCACATGTTAAGTTTAGATCCAAAGAGACATATTAGAATCGACAGATCATATGACTTTCAACAATATAATTTGCTTAATTAATGAATTAAACCTTACCCTTGGATGACTACCTAGTGAACCTGATCCCTAGACTCTTTAATATTATTGTTATTCATCCTTTATTTACTTTGCAATTAGCTGTTCGAAATCAAACCAATCAAAATCCCCATAAATTGTTACCTTTAAGACGAACTTAAATATAAACAAACTAGATTAATTACCTCGCCTCCCTATGGATTCGACACTTTCTTGCCACTAGCTACCAGTTAGTAGTAATTTAGGATTTATTTTGATAGGCCAACGACTGAAAATAACCTTATCAAATTTGGCGCCGTTGCTCGGGAGGGCAACAATTTTCTTGTTTGTTTATTTTTGTCTTTTGTCTATGAGAGTATCGGTTTCTTGAGACAGTTTGATCTTTTCTTGTTGTTTTCATGTATGCCCAGGTCTAACAGGTTAGAGATTATACCTTTTGATCCCGAGCCAGAGAAGACTTTTCGGCAGAGACGAAAATTTCAAAGAGAAGTAAGTCAGGTGGAAGACTTGAGTACACTTGACTACGAGCGGTATACGTTTGCAGAAGATTCGTCCTTTAAAGAGGACACACTTATTTCTGCACCCATGGTTTCTACAACATCAAAGATGCCGACCATAGCATGTCATTCCGAATCCACAGTTGATTCTATTCCTAAAGGTTTTAAGCTCCCTACCACTGATAAGGGGACTTTTGAGATCAAACCATCATATATAAGCCTAGTAGAGAGGAATTTATTTGGAGGAAAAGTTGGAGAAGACCCCGCCAAGCACATGGAGAAATTTGTTACATATTGCTGTTCTATTCCTTTGACAGCTGAGGTGACTCAAGATCAAGTCAAACAAACTTTATTTCATTTCTCTTTAAGAGATGATGCAGCTGAGTGGCTTCGTGACTTGGATATGGAGACCGATTCGATCACTAACTGGACTTCATTAGCTCTTGCATTCTACAAGAGGTATTTTCCACCATATAAGACTAATGCTCTTAGAAGCCAAATTACATGTTTTAAGCAAGGTCCTACTAAGGTTATTAATGAAGCATGGGTTCGTTTCAAGAGGCTAGTTTGATCCGTTCCTCATCATGGCTTCCAAATTTGGTTCCTTTGCAACCAATTTTACAACGGGTTGTATGATGATCATAGAGCCTTGCTTGATTCAGCTCCCAATAGAAGATTCCAGGATAATACTAATGACGGTAATGCATGGAAGTTGATTGATCAGATAGCTACTCACACAGCTGAGTAAGGTAACCCAGAGGAAGTAAGAGAGGAAGTGGTTCAGATAACGCTATTGTGGCACAGCTAGAGGCCTTAACGACTCAAATAATAGAATTAAGGATATCTCAGTCTTTGGGTAAGGAAGAGATGGTTCACATGGTTCAATAATAGGTGTTATGTGATAGATGTGGGATAGATGTCCACACTGCGGCTAAGTGTATGAGTACCATTGAACAAGTTCATGTTTTCCAATCTTTCAAGCAAGGTACTCCATATGTTAACTTCTTCCCTGAAAAGAGTCAGAATGCTTATGCTCAAGCTCCACAACAAAGTGCTTATATTATTCCTTCAAATTGTGGTAATCAACCACAAGGAAACTTTGTTCGGCAAAATCAAGGAGGTTTTCAACATATGCAACCTCCTCCTCAAGCGTCAAGTAATGAGATGGCCGAGATGAAAACTCATTTGCAACAAAGTTTAATGATTCAACAAAAGAAAATGGCTCAGATCTCCGAACTCATGGCTATAATAAGATGTTGGATACTCAAGTTGCTCAAATGGCGGCTCAAAATCCTTCAAAATAGTCCGACAATCTTCCTCCTCAAGGTAAACAGGCACATGAGCAAGTTAATGCGATTTCTTTGAGGTGCGGTACTACCTATCAAAGTCCGGGCGTGCTCATTGATGAAGATGAGGCTTCTTACATGCATCCTAAGGGATTGAGTAACTTAGAATTGAGTGATGACGAGAAAGAATTAAGCAAATATAAAACACAGGATAAGCAAAAAATTGAAAAAGCGAGAACTGCAGAGGATCCTAGATCGAGCCCAACTAGGCTTGATCGAGGAACCAAGCTGTTCGATCGAGTACACCATGGGCTCGATCGAGGCACCCCCCTGATGGTGATTTTTCACGTGTTTCGGCTACGACATTGGAAAAAAATAGGATCCTCGATCAAGTGACCACTGGACTTTATCAAGGACACTCTGTAACTGACAATAATATTTCGAAACGGTCTATTAAATCAAGAGAATCCGATCCAATCAAAATTCAACTACCTTTTCCTCTACGATTGTAGAAATCTTAACTTGAACGACAATTTGGGAGGTTCCTGGAGGTAATAAAGAATCTTCAAGTGACAGTATGATTTACTGAATTGGTAACTCAAGTGTCGGCGTATGAAAAGTTTTTGAAAGAGATCTTATCAAAGAAGCAGTCTTTTGATGAAGTTGAGACGATGACATTCACTTAAGAGTGCGCGGCCGCATTAAAAGCTAACTCACCACCAAAGCTTATGGATCCAGAGAGTTCTTATATTCCTTGTCATATTGGTAGTGTAGCTATTGATAAAGCCCTTTGCGATTTAGAGGCTAGTGTTAGTGTCATCCCATATTCAATATGTAAAAAGTCAAATATGGGTCAATTACGTATCACTAATATGACCTTGCAAATAGCTGATAGATGTTTAAACAAACCTATGGGTGTCTTAAAGGATGTGCCAGTTAGAGTAGGGAAGTATTTCATTCCAGTTGACTTTATCGTTATGGATATGGCTAAGGACTCTCATGTCCCTATTATTCTAGGTAGAGCATTCCTCCACACTGGAGTAGCACTCATAAATGTTATTGATGGTAGTTTGACACTAAGAGTGGGGGATGATACTGTTAAATATGTTCTTTATAACACTATAAAGCGTCCCTATTCAGTAGCTTCTTGTTATATGCTTCATGCTCTTTCTCCTATTATTGATGATTCCTTTGCTTATTGTTTTGACAGGAATCTGTGGACATGGGCCACGTCTCGGTCTGTGGATTTGGGGCCACCTACCGGTCCGTAGTCGCGGGCCACCTGCACGCCAGGCCAATCTGTGAACATGCAGCGGTCTTTTGAAAGCCACGCTCGGCGGCGTAAAAATGCTTTCGACCGGATCGTTTTACCTCGGTCGGTTTCCTCTCGGTAAGGGTCTCGAAACGATTAGAGATGTTCGGAGTCGCCACCAAACATTTGTGGAATGCTTGGAACCCATTCGAATTCCACTTTATACCTCGGTCAAATCGAAGCACAAATCAGCGTTTGACATAGGTACTAAAGATAAGGAAATCGTCTCTCTTTAGCATCCTATCTCTAGAATGACTCTCGTACGCCCTAGATAAGGTCGTCCACTATCCAAAGTTTTTGAGTAAGAGGTGAAGGTATGTATTGGGAAGCCCTTTAATCAGACGCCCAATCCCGCCGGCGGTAGCGGCCTCTACTGATCGATCTTGGTTGGTTGAATGCAAAAGTTGATAAAACGGTTTAAATGCATGAATGCGCATCCAATAATTTAAACCTAACATGTAAGGGCTTTCTAAGTCGGTTGATTTAATCCAAGTATCAAGTATAAGATGTCGAGTTGGATTAATGGTTGATTTGCATGCAAGACGGAAATAAAACATCCATTTACCGTATTAGGTTTAGGGTGCATAACATGATCCATTCGTCTTAGTAAAGCGTCTTGTAAATACGATTTCGAATAAACAAATAGTCATCTGATCCGTCCTATATCCAGGCTAACCGGAGTCGGGATCGTCCTAGACTAATCTTTGAAAGGGAATGGCCCCACTACAGACGGCTACATGAGGCACGAGCCAGCCGGCGGTGTAAAGGGGCCTCCCCTGGTTCTGAAAATGAGAAAGAAAAAGCCTGCTTGAGGCGTGGGTCAGCCTACGGTTATATACCGTGTTCTAATCTTTTGAAAACGTTATGAAACATATTGAAAAATGGGTGTTTGAACCCGATTTGGTTTGAAAGGGTCGTTTAGACCGCGTTTGTTGATTTGAAGAACCAGACTCGAATAAACATCATTATTTTGATAATATTCGGTGTCGGGTTCAACTTGACAAGCTTGACATGAATATTTTGAAAATAATTATGAACTAAATGTTTTAAGTTCATTTGAATATAATTAGTCGATACTCATCATCGTACCCGGGTTAAAATCCGGCATGGTATGTAGAAACAAGGATGACTTTGTGTTGGTGACTAATATGTTTATTTTGAAAAATGTAAAGAAATGAAATAAAAGGCTTTAAAATACCTCCCAAAAATGTAAAGAAATGAAACAAAAGGTTTTAAATACCTTTTAAATGTCGTTAACCAAGGGTAAAAAATGTTTTTTGGTTAAAACAAATGAAATAAAAAGGGTTTGAAAATATTTGTAATGGTAAAAACCGATTACAAATATGAAAATGAATTAAAGGGGAAAGATGAGAACAAACACGGTTGATCACTGACCTGGACACCCCATTTAGGCGCGGGCAAGCCGGCGAACCAAGGGGCTTCTGTCTTAGGCCAAAAATCAGTTTTGGCTCGTTTATCCCATGTTTTGGTTCATGTTATGCATGTTTTAGCATGTTAAAGTCATGAAACAAATGAAAACATGATAAAAGAAGGTTTTTTACACCCTCATACTTACATGTTTGGTTATGGCGAGTGACCGACGTAAGTGTAACAACTCGTTTGGTCGGAAAAGACTCGGTTTAAAACCGTTTTGGTAAGTAAAAAGAGTGTTTTAAGTTTAGTGACGGTGTAGTGGTCGAAGTGGTCGGTCAAGTGATTTAATGCACGATGACGGTACCAAACAATGTGTCAGGCTTGTATTTCGATCGGTAGGTCGTAAATACGCGTCGAATTGTGACTTAAGAAGCCAAGTCGAGAATTTTAAGGGAGAAAAGAGGGGGCAGACACTCGCGTCTGTCTCAAATGGGGGGCATTTGAGGGGTATTTATAGGGAAATGAGTGGTTGTGTGAGTTTTGAGCGACGTTGCCACCTGGGCTACTAAAAGAGGCGCGAGCCACGTTGCGGGTCTTCGAGGTGTGTTGTCTGTTTCACAAAAATGCAATCATGATTTGTTCTATCCTAAGTTTTGTAGTCATATGTGATGCGTGTCTTAAATATGATGTTTTACACCCCATTTTACACGCATTTCAGAGCTCATATATGTAGTTTATGCTACTATTCTCCCTATTTCCGTCTACTTTCGTGTTTTTGTATAATATTTCAGAAATGTGAAGAATCCAGCGGAAATCGAGCCGAATCTGTCCCTAAGTACCTTGCATTGCATTTGACGTGAAGTATTTACTCAAGAAACGAGCTTGGTGCGCATTTCGAGGCCTGAAAGACAAGTTTATGAAGAATTTAGAAGGGGACTACTAGCTACAGTGGTCGATCGACTAGTGCCTATGGTCGATCGACCAGAGCGCGATTTCCAGAAGCTATTGTTTAGCGCATCTCAGTCGATCGACCGTTGCCTATGGTCGATCGACCAAACCGTGGTATTTTAGGTTTAGGAATAAGAGTTACGGAATATTCTTATATAACGTAACCCTTTTCTATTCTGGAATTCATTCAGTTTTGGAGGGATTCATTCAGATTTTAAGCATAAAAATAATTAGGGTTCATAATTATTCAATACAATTTATTTTCATTGTTGCTTTCGGATTATTCTTTTTGCTTTCTACTGGTAATTTACGTTCTTTAATTTCAGTTTTATCTTTATTCATTCGTAGATTAGAATTGCTAGTTTAGAATTCCCAAAGCCATATTATCGTTTTATGTTATTCATTTGTTTAGTTAATTTAATTATGAATTCGTATGCTTTATTAGTTAATTTTATTGTTATTTTCATCACGAGTATGAGTAGCTAAATACCCTGTGCTAAAATGTAGAGGATCTGTAGGTTAGACGGCTTAATTTCAGGTGAACTGTTTCGGGCTCTGGTCGATCGACTGGGTTAGTTGGTCGATCGACTGGAGCCATGTTAGATTACTTCGACTTAATTAATTTAATTGCTATATTTGATGAATCGAGTGCACGCGACTAGATGAATGCTTAGGAATTGACCGACCCGATAAGATCGAAAGATAGGGAAGGGAGATAGACTACCTAATTAAGACGACTAAATTAATAAGATCGAGAGATAAGTTAATTTAGATTTTGAGTTTCATTAATCGAGAACGAAAGTTAGTATTAGTGAGACTAGGGACCCGTAGCTTAGGCCGAAAGGTTGCTACCTGTTAAATTGGACCGAGAGGACTTTTTATTTTTCCCGTCTATCATGCTTAAGACAGTTTACCTAGAATTGCCGCCGTCGAAACTACAGTGAACCGACCATCTTAGCATCTTTTTTAATATTTGATTTCATCCATTTATTTAGTTTACTTTTAATTTCATTGCCTTTAGTTATAGAACAATTCAAAACAAACCCCCACATATTTGTTACTTTAGACTTAAATAAGACAACTATTAATTGCATCGCCTCTCTGTGGTTCGACCCTGACTGCCACTAGCTATAGTAGTAGTTTGGATTTATAAATATTATTTTTGGTGCACACAACGACAGGCATCAAATTTTGGCGCCGTTGCCGGGGAGGCAATCGTTTAAATTTTTAGTTGTTTTTATTTTTTTAGTCTTTCTCTTAGTTTAAGGGACATCTGTTCCTTAAACTATTCTCATATTCAGCTTGTAGTTTCCTCTTATGCGCAGGTCACAGGGTGGTGAATTGCGACCATTAGATCCTGAGATCGAAAGGACTTTGCGCGAGTTGAGACGATCGTTTAGAGTATTGCCGACAGAGGACGAGCTGTTTGAGGAGGACCCACCTTCGTCACCTATTTCTACTTCTTCAGCTGAGACCGTCACATCTCCAGACATGGCTGAAGAGGCAAGTATAGTTGATCACTCTCAAATACAAATGAGACTCTCTATAAGGGATTCGCATTACCAGGGACGGATAGAAAATTCGAGCCGAAACCGTCTTATATTAACTTGGTTGAGAGAAACCAATTTGGGGGAGCTGCAAATGAAGATGCGGCAAAACATATGGAGACATTCATTGACTCATCATTGCTCCATACCCCCACCAAAGTGTGACCCAGACCAGGTGAAGGAGACGATGTTCATATTCTCACTTCGTGATGTCAGCAAGGAATGGTACCGAGATCCGGATCGAGCCGCTAACGGGTTATCGATCGAATTCGGCTGGCCCTAGCATTCTACAAGAAATATTTCTCTGCCTCGAAGACCAATGCGATTAGAGCTCAGATCACGAGCTTTAAACAGGGTCTTGATGAGAATTTTCATGAGGCATGGGTCCGTTTCAAGAAGTCAAAAGCGAACTATTCTCGCACCATGGATTCGAGCAATGGAGCCTATGCAATCAGTTTTATAATGGGCTTTATGACGATCAGAGGGCTATCCTGGATGCTGCAGCTAATGGCAGATTCCAGGAGAATGTTGCAGAAACTAAAGGGTGGAAAATCATTGATGATATGGCCACCCATAAAGCTGAGCATGGAAATTCCAGGGGAAATCAAAGGAGAGCTGCTGAATCCCCTTCTATAGCTGCATTAGAGGCTCTTACGGCTAGATTTGATAAGTATGAGCTAGGAAGAGGATCTCAAAAGGGAGGTATTTACCAAGTTAATGTTGTTTCAGACGGTCCCTTTATATGCAAAAGATGTGGAGCTGAGGGACATGTTTCGGATTTTTGTCCTAGTTCGACTGAAGTATGTGCTGCCTTTCAACATTATAGGCAGACTGGTACATATCCCAATCCCTCTAATGTCCACCCCAATTTGAGGTGGACCAACCAGAATGTCCTTAATCTGGGTCCACAGCAGCAGCAGCAGCAGAATTATGTTCCCCCTCATAAGCAGCAGCCGCCATATGAAAAGCCTCCGTATATCCCTTAGCAGTAGCAGCTGTCCAAAGTTCCGATTTTATTGAGTTGAAAAATTTGTTGCTGAAGGAGTCTCAAGCTAGAGAGGCCGGGATGAAAATGCTGGAGAGCCAAATTGCTCAACTGGCTAGCAAGAGTGCAACTCGAGCTCCGGGCCATTTACCATCGCAACCGGATAAAAAAGAGACTCTTGATGCGATCACTTTGAGGAGTGGCTCCACCCTTGAGGGCCCCCTATGGTCGAGGATGTCACTGAAAAAGAAGGGGCGGAACCGAGCAAGAGAAAGGCCAGAACGAACAGTAGCACGAAAAAGACGTTTAGCAGGTATATCAGGTGATCGACTGACATACCCGGTCGATCGACCAGTCTGCGCAACAGTACAGCTTCTGGTTCTAAGGAAGTCAGTCGATCGACTGACATACATGGTCGATCGACTGAAAACGCTGCTGATGTTGAGTCTTTTCGTCCTCCAATGCCAGATAATTTGAGGGACCACTTATTTCGGGGTACTACGACTCCGAAACTATTGAGGCAAGACCCAAACGCTGATGGGTCAGTCCCGGTTCCAAAGTATGACCGGTGACGATTAATGGTTCATTTTTGAGACAGTCTAAAGAAGGGTCAAGCTACAACAAGGACAAGGTAGTGGATTTTCAGCCTAAATCCACCGATGCCGGTATGAGAGACTTAGAGGAGAGGGCTAAGTTGCTTCTTTCAGCCCCTTATCCAGAGAGATTGGTGCCGACAAAGGAACAGGTATCATTTAACAAATTTGAAAATGTTATTCGTAGTTTAAATGTGCAAGTTCCTTTCTTAGAATTGGTTAACCAAGTGCCTGCTTACAAGAAATTTATGAAGCAACTTTTGTCTAAAAAGAAGTCACTTGGTATTGTTGGGAAATGTGTCCTCAACAATAGTGCGATCACATGATTTAAATATCATTATTAAAATCTCATTTTAAGAATACATGTGGGATGTAATATTTTACTATCAACTGGTCAACATATATCGGTAATGATTGGCTGACTAGAGTTTGACATTACTGTCGTGCGACGGTGGTGATCAGTTGATCCCCTTAGGTCATACCTATAGGGGAAATACTCTTAATTGATTATTTAATTAATCGTATACTGATACGAATTAATTAAATTACTTAAAATTGACGGATGATTTTGTGAGTATAATTTACGTATCTTATTGTAAATGTGATTAAATAAGACACGGTCTAATTAATCGAATTATTTTATTACTTGGATGAAATTATTGTTTACAGAAACAATTGAATCGGAATGAATAAATTATTATAAATACAGAATGTTGTGGTTTATAATTTGGAAACATTTATGGTACAAGTAATTACGAATTACTAGTCGATTTTGTAAATGACATATTTTATGAGTATGTTGATTTTTAATATGTTAAAAATACATTACATTGTGACATGTCATGTAACATGTCACATGTGACAAATTTGACAAATGACAAAAATAAAATGGATTCTCCATTTTATGTCTAAAAACCGAAAATGAGAAGGGAGTGTAAGAGATGTATTGTGTTTTTATCTTGAGTGGAAAACACAATTATCATATCTAATTAGTAGCCTTGCACACCTACCTTTTAGAGAAGAGCAAAATTGAAATGCATTGGGCATTCTACCAAAGGCAAAATTTCGGCCACTCCACAAGAAAGGAGAAGTGAGCTTTTCTCTTTGATTATTCATTCAATCTTCCCATCTAATTTTCTAGTGTAAGAAAATTCATAAAATGCTCTCTACAATCTTATGAGATTTCTAGAGAAATAAACTCACAAAATTACTATCTCTTGGACCGAAATTCCAAGAGTAAAAATCATTGATTTTGTGTCAATTTTATTGTAAAACCATTATTATTACTAGATCTAAATAGTATTGGTTTATTAAGATGTATTCCTTGGGTATATGCTTTTGGGAGGGATTCTACTATTGAATCCTTGTTCTTCCATTTGGAAAGCTCAAGAACAAAAGAAAAGGAGATTTCTTTTGTGCCCATAAAACCGAAAACAACAATGTAAGAACATGATTTCTTCTCTATTTGTTTCAATGTTTGCATGCATAAAATCCATTTTAATTTTATGACAAATTATTTAGACATATAAGAGTATGTTAAGTATGTATATGAATCTACATTTCCTTCAATCGGTATCATGAGCCACGGTTGTTTGCATGCAAATCGGTTAAAAGTTTTTCCGAGTTATAAGAATAACAAATAAAACTTGTAAAATTTGTGTTATTATGAGATATCACGAAATAAATCCATGCATGTTAATATTTCTGGTCCTAAAATGTTTTAGGATATTTTGGTTACTTTTACGGATTTTTATTGTTCATATTTCTCTATAATGACATTTAAATGTGATTTTATGAGTAAAAATGTCATTTTTGGTCGAAAATTAGCTATACTTCGAATTTTAAGTTGATTTTTGGATATGTTGTTACATATATTATTTTGAGATAACCTGTAAATTTTCATAATTTGTGGACTTGTTATGCTCGAAAAATGAATTTTTCATCATTAAATTCGGATTTAAGAGTAAAATAGGTTAATATGAGTTAAATTTCGAATCTGGTCATAGAAAATTAATATGTTGTCACATGCAATTTTACAAGATGTGTGTAAAATAATTGGCTATAAAGAAGTCTTTTAGCATGATTTATGAATTTTTGAAGAAAAATACCATAAATAGTGACATTATTGGTGAAAATTAATATAACATAATCTATGACTTAGGAAAAACGTTTAATGTTGCATTTTATTATCTTTTTCAGATCTAAAATTGAAAATTTAATGAAAATAATTTTTCCATGTTTTTATGATTATTTTATTAAAAATCGATAAACCGCAACATTGGTTTTCCGGTAAAGTTTCGAAATTTTTAACCTAAGATTTTGAACATTATGAGTGTCATGGAATTTTTCCAGAATGTTCATGAATTTAAATTTCAAAATTTGAATTTATTTGAAATTTTTAGATTTATTTGAAGTTTAATAGCTTATTTTTGTAATTTTTGGTCCAATTATGAACAATTTTGTAAATAAAAGTTAATTATGGTCAAATTACTAGTGGAGACTATATTTTGAGTCCTAAAAGGTTAGGGTAATTAACTTATGCATAAATATGAGTTTATGCATTTTTGTGATTATAAAATGTTGAAATCACGCAAATCCGTAAAAACCGAGTAATATACGATATTGGCTAATTAAAGGCGATTTAGCATAAAATTGAGCATGTTCATACATATTATAATGCTGCATTTTTCTTTAGATTGTCATAATTTTAATTTATGTAATTTTGAATTATGTAATTTTACTTAGTATGGCCTTAGATTTTAATTGGTATTTCCCGAAATGTATGGGAATATCGATTCGGTTGTAATTTATTGTGATCTCGTATCACCGTTTTGTAATTTAATAGATTTATTTTATTTTAGTTACAAATGTATAATAGGAAATTATGTAATTTATTATGTAATTTTATTCATTCCGGAGTTCCCAAAGACGGATTTCTTCAAGAATGGCGATACATAAAGACGGTGTTACCTTGAGATACGTGCCACAACCAAAGTTCAAGGGACCAATGGAGTTGGTTTCCGAATATGTAATAGTTAAATAGTTTTTCTATTTTAGGAAAGGCCATACTAGGATTTATTTATCTTTATGCTTGCATTTTATTTTATGTCACATGCATCGCTAAATCGCCATAACTAAACATGCATTGTCTTCTTTTATCGAGTTTATCGACCGTGTCAATTAGAATTATCGTAGTTCACCGCTTTAGTTCACTTAAAACGTGATAGATAATAAATTGACATGACCTCTCGCTAAAACAATCAATTGAGACATAGCCTTACCAAATAGTAGAAACCATGAAAACCTATTTCGCGAGGGAGTGCACTCGGCCCTACCGGGGTACAAACCTTGTTACGTAGGGGAAGTGGGTGATGAGTGTTAATCCACCGAATTCATGTTGATGAGGGTTTCATCGGCCATACCGTGCCCAAGTTGATGTGGATTTGGATCATGGACACATTTATTCGAAATTTGGATTGAGCTCAACGGAAGTATTCGCGACCGTAGTTGCATGTGTTCCGGGCTATAGATAAATATTAGAGTAATTTTATCGACCAAGAGTTCTAAAAGTAGAATCGATTAAAGCGTTAATCCACCGAGTTATATTGACAAGGGTTTCATCGGCCATACCGTGCCTAAGTCGATATGAATTTGGGTCTTGGAATCATTTATCATAGTTGGGTAGAGGTCACTATGTAAATGCTTTACTTGTTGTTTACAAGTATTAATAAAACGATAAATGTTAAGTTTTCCACTATTCCGTTTTTATATTGTTCTATTTCTTTACCACAATTCATATACGATATCATTTCGATTTTGATACAAATCTCCATTAAAACATCGTAACTAAAGACAAAATTTGAATTGCTTCTATAACCTCAAACGAACCATTGCTAAGGATCTCTTGTAAAGAGTATAGATTAAAGTTATTCATTATCAAACAGGTTTTTGATTCTTGACTAACACTTCTACTTACAATGGATTATGTTTCATATACTTAATTGAATTAAGTACCTTGAAGCGATAAATTGTTTTGGTGATTAGATTTTCAGAATTCGTAATTGACCAAAATAACGCAACCACTTCAATGAAAGTTTTAAGACTAAAACGAACAAATGAAGAGTAATCTTCATGAATTCAATTTTGCTTCTCAAAGCAAAGACTCATTGAAATGAGTGGGAGCATTCTCTTAAACCGTTAAGATGAGGACGAGGTTCAAGAAGTAAAGATTATAGTGGAATTGATACAAGGTAATGTTAAAGGTAAAGTTGTTGAGAATGACGATACTAAACCTATCAATCCCGACCAATAAAGTTTCCATTGTCTTAAATGTTAGACACGAAAGGAAACTACCCCAAATTATTGAAGAATCAACAAGTTAGTTGTGGGACATCTAATGGGACCTTCTTCGTTAAATGTTTATTGGATTAAACATAAATTTTGCTAGTATTACTTCGTCAATATTAGAAACCGGTGGTGGTTTTCATCATTATGTTTGATACATAGGATGATTAGAATATGACGACTAGCAACA
This sequence comes from Silene latifolia, assembly GCF_048544455.1. Classification (NCBI taxonomy): domain Eukaryota; kingdom Viridiplantae; phylum Streptophyta; class Magnoliopsida; order Caryophyllales; family Caryophyllaceae; genus Silene; species Silene latifolia. Next base: position 131,671,857 of record NC_133531.1, on the reverse strand, counting down.
ATGAAGTCGAGAGATAGAGTAATTGTGTACTCAATCTAGTTTTTGGATTTAAAGTTGTACTTAACTATGACTATTAAGTGCATTAACTCTAAATAAGAATATAAACTTGTTAAGATACAAAAGAGGTTTCACTTTTGTGACCCTATACACCACGATTTGATGTATGGCTGGCCCATTATCAAGGTGAATATATTCTAAACCAAACTAGAATGATATATCATGTAGATGATGTAAGACTCAAATTGGTAACCCAAGATCAAACCTTAAATATTGGAATAATGAACGCAAAGAGTTATAAAGTACTCTTGAAACCATTAGATTGTTAATGGTATATGCGTATCTTGTATTCAAAGCAAGATGTCTCGTGCCTTTTGGTTGAAAAGGAGATCGAGGTTGTATATCATCGATCCAAAATAGGTTGATCATTTTCTTTTACCAACGATATAAGTTGACGCTAATATGTTCACTTAATAAGGTAAAAGGAGAAATCTTTGAAGAATTTCAAAGAGTTCAAGGAATCACGATTTAGTCGTGATGGGATTATCAAAGTGAAGACTTTGATATAAGCCAAATGAATTGTGATATAGTATCACAAATTAATCTCTCTTAACACGCATTATGGGATAATGTATGATTGGATAAGAATTCAAACGCTCATTTTGGGGATTTTATCATTTTGTCTAAATTATTTTTCCACTAAATCGAATCATATGAGATATGAAATGGTAAGGGTACCATGGTTGTAAGTTTTTCACAAGAAACAAATGCTCATTTTTCCTCTTCAATTATCACGAGTACGACGGGTTTGCGGCTCGTGAAGTTGTCTTTCTAAAATACAAGTTTATTTTTAGAAGACAGAGTGGGAGAAATTATTCAAGAGCCACAAAGAATACCACAGAGAATGTTATGTCGCAAGAAACTGGTCTTTCTTGGCTACATGAGACGTTTTGTGTAAGACATTGTTTCTTCAAAAACCTAGGAGGTTAAATTCGTCACTTGCTAAAAATGATGAATTCATGCTACTTTTAAGAAAGTAAAGAGCTTATAACTTACAAAAGAAATTGTTTGATTCAAGTTAATTACTTCTAGAAAGTAATGAACGAATGACTTACATAAGAGTGTTTAAGTCACAACTCAATACAAGGCTTAGAGCCATGAGAATCCGAAATAAAAGGCTTGATTAGTGACAAAGGGTTTTTGCACTAATAAAGAGATATTTCAATGTAAGATTGGTTGCAAAGGATTTTGCACTAGTTGAAATGCTTAAGTCTATTAGGATCTTCTTAGGGATTGTGTTTCATTATGAGGTTATGAAATACATAGCGAGTGAATCTAAAACCCACTTCTTCAATACAAGGAATGTATTCAATACATATCATGAGTTTAGTAGATTCTTGCAATCCTAAGATAATGTGAAACTTAAGAGAGGGTCTTAAGTAGAACATCAATGAGTTCGAATCAACATTTTGATCATGTGATAAAACATTTCTCGATAAGTCGAGAAGTTGTGTTTATACATGGAGTTTAGTGGGAGTTACGGAAATTTTGTTAGTCTTATATGTGGATGACATATTGATCATTATGAATGATTTAAGACTTTTGGAGTATTATGATACATCTTTAATATACGGATTTATGAAGATAAATCCACATGATATTAGCGTCAATAAGAAGTCTTATGTTGATAAGATTCATGACTAGTTCAATTAATTTGAACATATTTGATTGATTCCATTTGCTTCCGCTGCCGGATCAATTAAATGAGTAATGATGTATAACACTTCATATACTTTGAGTATGATGAATTGTTTTTCAAAATCGAATTTAAGTAATCTTTACCAAGTGAGCCATAAAGATTACCCTTAAGTGCTTACAGAAGCATTAAGGCTATAAAGCAAAGTGTTTATGATGCAATATTGTGTAAGGGTGTTACACAAGTGACAATTGACAATTGAGATTGCGCATGGTTTCCGACAAAACCATAATCAAAACACATTAGGATGGTTAAGATACCATTGTGGCAATGTTTATTAAGAAGTAGATTTTCTAGAATAGTTCTAGGAAATAAAGAACAATGAGAGATATTTATATCGGAAATTGAGTACACTTGCGATCATGAGATGTGCAAGAGGGATGGGTCCCGCACACTGTGAAAACAGTGGGAGCTATTCTTAGGCTAGAGGACCTATGTCTTGATTGGATCTCGACACGTACTCAGAAAGTTTTGTAATGCAAATGTATACATTACAAAGGAAAACGAGTATGTAGTAAGGTTGAGTTAGGTACAAGAAGTTGATAAAACCTACTAACCAAAGCCTTCCCAAAAGGCTAAACATGAACAGTCATGTCATTTCAATTGAATTGAAATGAACAACTACGTACAAGATCAAATTAGATTATAGAATATGAAATAGTAATCAGGCATTGACTATTCATATGTGATAATCGCATTTGTCGTTCGAGTTTTACTTTAAAACTCTTTTATTATACTTTGTTACATCCAAACGGGTTGTAGAGACAATTGAACCCCGTTAAAGTGAACACGGATTAGCATTGTATTCGCCCATAGTCACTTGTATGAGGTGACGTCTCGAAGTGACTAGAGTGTGATGCGATTGATGGCAAGTTCAAGTGCCATACAGTCATGTGAGATGACTAGTCGATCACATAGGCATCATTGGGAACATTTTGTCGGGCCTTATGACCGCTTATAGAGTTCTCGCAAATTTATATAGCCTGGTCGTGGCGAGAGCTACTATAGTATTCAAATGAGTCGATTCTTTTGACTAAAGACTATTCACCTAAGATGGCACGATTTTTGATTAACTTTGATTTGTGTTACTACGACCTTCGTAAATGGGGTCAAATGGGCATATTTTGGGTTATGATGGCTGTGGCTAGTCGAAGGAATGAGTGCGATAGGAATTGTCCATCCCCTTGTCAGGGTTAAAACAATATCTCGGGGCCACTCGAGGAGTAATGAATCGAAATGCGTGGCCACGCTCGGAAGGTGTCCGAGTGGATAAATCCGGTCAATCAGTTATTCTCCAGATCGAGGAAACCACTCTCGATATGATCACTTGCAAGTACGACCTGAAAGACACCTTGCATTGAGTGGGAGATAGTAATAGGACAAGAGAATTGGTGACGCACACTTGTCGAGGACAAGTGGGAGATTGTTGGGAAATGTGTCCTCAATAATAGTGCGATCACATGATTTAAATATCATTATTAAAATCTCATTTTAAGAATACATGTGGGATGTAATATTTTACTATCAACTGGTCAACATATATCGGTAATGATTGGGTGACTAGAGTTTGACATTACTTTGTCGTGCGGCGGTGGTGATCGATTGATCCCCTTAGGTCATACCTATAGGGAAATACTCTTAATTGATTATTTAATTAATCGTATATCTTGATACGAATTAATTAAATTACTTAAAATTGACGGATGATTTTGTGAGTATAATTTACGTATCTTATTGTAAATGTGATTAAATAAGACACGGTCTAAGTAATCGAATTATTTTATTACTTGGATGAAATTATTGTTTACAGAAACAATTGAATCGGAATGAATAAATTATTATAAATACAGAATGTTGTGGTTTATAATTTGGAAACATTTATGGTACAAGTAATTACGAATTACTAGTCGATTTTGTAAATGACATATTTTATGAGTATGTTGATTTTTAATATGTTAAAAATACATTACATTGTGACATGTCATGTAACATGTCACATGTGACAAATTTGACAAATGACAAAAATAAAATGGATTCTCCATTTTATGTCTAAAAACCGAAAATGAGAAGGGAGTGTAAGAGATGTATTGTGTTTTTATCTTGAGTGGAAAACACAATTATCATATCTAATTAGTAGCCTTGCACACCTACCTTTTAGAGAAGAGCAAAATTGAAATGCATTGGGCATTCTACCCAAGGCAAAATTTCGGCCACTCCACAAGAAAGGAGAAGTGAGCTTTTCTCTTTGATTATTCATTCAATCTTCCCATCTAATTTTCTAGTGTAAGAAAATTCATAAAATGCTCTCTACAATCTTATGAGATTTCTAGAGAAATAAACTCACAAAATTACTATCTCTTGGACCGAAATTCCAAGAGTAAAAATCATTGATTTTGTGTCAATTTTATTGTAAAACCATTATTATTACTAGATCTAAATAGTATTGGTTTATTAAGATGTATTCCTTGGGTATATGCTTTTGGGAGGGATTCTACTCTTGAATCCTTGTTCTTCCATTTGGAAAGCTCAAGAACAAAAGAAAAGGAGATTTCTTTTGTGCCCATAAAACCGAAAACAACAATGTAAGAACATGATTTCTTCTCTATTTGTTTCAATGTTTGCATGCATAAAATCCATTTTAATTTTATGACAAATTATTTAGACATATAAGAGTATGTTAAGTATGTATATGAATCTACATTTCCTTCAGGTATTGTGCAATCTGTCGCACTAACTGAGGAGTCATGTTTCTATTTGACCCATACTGCTCCTCATAAGCTAGAAGACCTAGGTAGTTTTTCAGTCCCATGTAATATTGGCACCTTCTCAATTGAGAAGGCATTGTGTGACCTAGGAGCCAGTATTAGTGTCATGCCTTTGAGTCTAGCTAGGAAGTTGGGTTTGACCAAGTTTGCAATCACAAACATGACTGTACAGATGGCTGATCATTCTGCGGTCCAGCCTATAGGAGTCTTAGAGGACATTCCTGTGCAAATAGGAAAGTTCTTTTTCCCTGTTGACTTCGTTGTGTTAGATATGCCTGAGGATGCTCACATTCCTATCATTTTGGGTAGACCATTTCTGCACACTGCTGGTGCAGTTATAAATGTTGGCTCAGGGACATTGACCTTTAAGGTAGGGAAACATTCTATTGTCTTTGCCCAGACAGCTAAGAAGAAAGACCCTATGTGGCCAGTCACTTGTAATATGGTTTCTGAAAAGAAATCTTATTTTGTGCTTCCTGATATGCCTACCCCTATTCCTATTTCTGCTGTAACACCTCCGCCCCAGATTGGGAGCAAATTGGAGGAAGCTCCTTCTGTTTTGACTATTGCAGGAGCTGGTTTGGGGAAGGACGAGCCGCATGTTGCTCCAGCTGTGAAGGAGCCAATCGTTCAAAGAGGAGGTCTAGGATGTCTTAGCTATGGCACGGATGAGGAGCCTGATGAGAAGCCAGTCAAAGTGACGGAGTCTGACTTGAATTTGACGAGCCAGACGAGGTCATTGATTGGGAAGATGTTAGAGAGGCTGATCTGTTGAGTCCTGAAGATATTGAAGTTGCTAGGAGCCCCGGTGAGGAGATGAGCACTGTTGAGGCTACCTCTTGTAGCCAGAAGCCGAGCAAGTGGGCCATTCCGTGGCCATTCTTGATCAACTATTAGTTGATTGAGACTTTTTTTTAAACATTTTATTGCTTTTGTTGGACCTTTTTATTGTTTTGGTTTGCGCGAGACTTCACTTTAATAATTTTGCTTAGGATTTTAAAGACTTTAGACTGTTGCTTTGGGTTTTGTGTAATTTTTGGGCGCATTATTATGTGTATTTGTAGGTTTATAGACCTTGTTTGCTCAATTTATTGAGCTACTTCGAAGGAATCAGAACTTACAGCAGGTTTTTCAGTCGATCGAGTGGCCATCTTGGTCGATCGACTGGGTAAGGTGGTCGATCGACCACTGCCTGCTGCTGTACCTGTTTTCGATCATTCCCCTGCTGTGTTTGGTCGATTTGCGGAGTTGAGGGAGTCTTTTCTTCACTCTATTCTCCGACTCATTTCTGTTTTCTTCCATTTCTTTATTTTGCACATACTTTTGCGATTCATAAATTGCTTTCTCGGAATTATGGGTGGTACTCTTATTTGTCTTTTCAGGTACCTATGGTAGCACTGCTGGCTACTGAAACCTCCTAGCTCACGCTGGTTTGGGGAGGTTTCCTTTTGCTGCGCTTGAAGTCTTATTTAGTTTTTTATCTATTTATCTCAAAATCCCGTTTCCCTTTTATTTTCAGTATATGATTTTGCACAATGGAGACATTGTGTGATTTGGTTTGGGGAAGGGTTTTGTTTGCATTCACATGTTTTATTGCATTTCTGTTTCACGTTTATTGCATTTCAGTTTGCATTGTTTATTTCATTTCACTTTTATATACAAAAATTCAGAAAAAAAAATTAAAAAATTTCAAAAAAAAACCCAAAAAAGTTGCACGTTTATTTTAGCATATAGGTCGAGTCGGAACGGTAGTATTTCAATGATGACATTGCATTTGCATCTGTTTATGCCTAAGCCTTGCTAATTGACATGTTATTAGTAGAATCATTTGCATAATCTACGAGTTTTTGTTAATTTACTTGCTGAACTTTAAACTCGACTTAGCTTTTTGGCGAACTACATCATATTATGAGGTTTAGAGCTTATAACTGGTGTCATTCATAACCAGTTCATTTAGGAAAGTGAGTAGTTACTCCTTATGAGACATGTTACATAAATTTGCATAAATATGAACTTAATCTGCTTAATACCTGTATGCATTCGGGTTCGTGGTTAGTTGACACATGCGGAAGAGGTCACCCCTTTATTCATTTTTCCCATAAGCTCCACACTGCCAAAAATAGCCTTTTTGTCCCGTTACTACATCTTACATTTAGCCTGCCCTTGTCAAGCTAGTAATTTACGTTCTTGGGATTGTTATTTCGTTTTCGGTAGCTAATGCTCATTTTGAGATGATGTTGGGAAGATGAAAAAGGAAAGAAAGAAAGAGAAAAATGGAATTGAAAAAAAAGAAAAAGGAAAAATAAGTTCGATCTATGGTCGGTCAACTGGATTCATTGGTCGATCGACTAAGCCCGAGAAAAGAAAAAAATCAAAATCGCATAATTAAAAGTCTTTATTAAACGACGATTTTTGCTCCCATGTTGCATTTGTATCTTATGGGGAGTTGATTAATTATGGAGATGGTGAGATTTGTGCTTGCTATTAGCACCGTTTCGATTGAAATCTTGAGCAAGAAGTTGGATGTTGTTATAATTTGGTTCCCTTAGTTACTAGCTTGGCTTTTAACTCTGTTTTTATCCAAATTTATTTTAGCCTCTTCTTACCCATACCTCACATATCCATATTTACCTCGGCATGTGTCATGGTTATTTGTTTGGTTGGAATGCATATGTACGGTTGTAGAGATCATTTTCATATTAGACTGCAGGCATGTTCTTATAGGTCATAGTTAGGTGAGAGTCACTACCATTTTATTTCTTTCTATCTTTACATATATTCACCTGTGCTATATTGTGATTTGAGCGACCCGTGAGAGTCCATAATGATAAGTGTCTATAGTTGACGGTTCAGCAGTTCTTAACGACTACATAGCTCGTTTGCACGATTCACATTGCTAATTGATTGTTAGTTGTTGCATTAAATTGGTTTAGGCCTTACATGTTGCATTTCGCTCTGAGATTGAACTCGTTCCATTAAGTCTTAGGATCGAGTCTTGTTCTTGCTTGGGGACAAGCAAGGGTTTGGTTTGGGGAAGTTTGATGCGTGTCCTAAATATGATGTTTTACACACCATTTTACACGCATTTCAGAGCTCATATATGTAGTTTATGCTACTATTCTCCCTATTTCCGCCTACTTTCGTGTTTTTGTATAATATTGCAGAAATGTGAAGAATCCAGCGCAAAATCGAGCCGAATCCGTCCCTAAGTACCTTGCATTGCATTTGACGTGAAGTATGTACTCAAGAAACGAGCTTGGTGCGCATTTCGAGGCCTAAAAGACAAGTTTATGAAGAATTTAGAAGCGAACTACTAGCTACAGTGGTCGATCGACTAGTTCCTATGGTCGATCGACCAGAGCGCGATTTCCAGAAGCTACTGTTCAGCGCATCTCAGTCGATCGACCGTTGCCTATGGTCGATCGACCAAACCGTGGTTCTGACGAGAATTAAGAGAACGAGAAAGCCCATTGTATTTTAGGTTTAGGAATAAGAGTTACGGAATATTCTTATATAACGTAACCCTTTTCTATTCTGGAATTCATTCAGTTTTGGAGGGATTCATTCAGTTTTGGAGGGATTCATTCAGATTTTAAGCATAAAAATAATTAGGGTTCATAATTATTCAATACAATTTATTTTCATTGTTGCTTTCGGATTCTTCTTCTTGCTTTCTACTGGTAATTTACGTTCTTTAATTTCAGTTTTATCTTTATTCATTCGTAGATTAGAATTGCTAGTTTAGAATTCCCTAAGCCATATTATCGTTTTATGTTATTCATTTGTTTAGTTAATTTAATTATGAATTTGTATGCTTTATTAGTTAATTTTATTGTTATTTTCATCACGAGTATGAGTAGCTAAATACCCTGTGCTAAGATGTAGAGGATATGTAGGTTAGACGGCTTAATTTCAGGCGACCTGTTTCGGGCTCTGGTCGATCGACTGGGTTAGTTGGTCGATCGACTGGAGCCATGTTATATTACTTCGACTTAATTAATTTAATTGCTATATTTGACGAATCGAGTGCACGCGACTAGTTGAATGCTTAGGAATTGACCGACCCGATAAGATCGAAAGATAGGGAAGGGAGATAGACTACCTAATTAAGATGACTAAATTAATAAGATCGAGAGATAAGTTAATTTAGATTTTGAGTTTCATTAATCGAGAACGAAAGTTAGTATTAGTGAGACTAGGGACACGTAGCTTAGGCCGAAAGGTTGCTACCTGTTAAATTGGACCGAGAGGACTTTTTATTTTTCCCGTCTATCATGCTTAAGACAGTTTACCTAGAATTGCCGCCGTCGAAACTACAGTGAACCAACCATCTTAGCATCCTTTTTAATATTTGATTTCATCCATTTATTTAGTTTACTTTTAATTTCATTGCCTTTAGTTATAGAACAATTCAAAACAAACCCCCACATATTTGTTACTTTAGACTTAAATAAGACAACTATTAATTGCATCGCCTCTCTGTGGTTCGAGCCTGACTGCCACTAGCTATAGTAGTAGTTTGGATTTATAAATATTATTTTTGGTGCACACAACGACAGGCATCAATATGTTTGGTACTTGACCAAACATAAATCCGGAAAAACTTAAGGTAGAAGGTTTGAAATGTTTTGTTTTTGGTGGTTGACTCGGTTTGACTCGTTGTTGGAGTCGGGATTTGAATTTTTGAGTCGGTTTTTGGTCCGGTGTCGGTTTTGACTCTAGTTAGTGTCATTGCGACCCCGTCATCGTGCATTAAACACTCCAGGTACTTTTGAAAGGTTTTGAAAAGTTTTATTTTCAAAATCGTTTTAAGTTTTCCGACGTAAAGTTGTACACAAACTGTCGATCAAACGCCACGATTCCAAAACATGTTGTAGTCCGATAATCATCGGGTGTTTGTTGGAGTCTCAGCAGATACTGGGTATCTACAGAGCCCCCACTTTGACTGAGGCTTGGACAGGGCAAAAGTCAAAGTAGAGCCCCCAGGTCAATCGAAGATTACAACCTGGAGACCCAAGCGACGTCGAGGCGGCTCGAAAGGATTCGGGCCAAGGACCTGCCGTCGGGAAGGGCGACGCCAAGGTGACTCGAAGGTACGAGTCAAGTACCTGTCGTCGAGAACAGTTTAGAGTCTGTCGACTATCCGTGCGGGTCGTTTAAAGTCCGTTAGACTACGTACAAAGGTTCGCCAGCCATAAGAAGGAGTCATACCTGAAGCATCTTCGGATATGTCCTTGCGCGTTTGCGGACAAAGGCTCGCCAGCTGTGACAAGGAGTTCCACCCGAGGCATCTTCGGGATATGTCCTTGGGTATATGCGGACAAAGGCTCTCCAGCTATGGTGCGTAGTAAGGCTCGCCAGCCATGGCGCGTAGTAAGGCTCGCCAGCCATGGCGCGTAGTGAGGCTCGCCAGCCATGGCGCGTAGTAAGGCTCGCCAGCCATGGCGCGTAGTAAGGCTCGCCAGCCATGGCGCGTAGTAAGGCTCGCCAGCCATGGTGCGTAGTAAGGCTCGCCAGCCATAGGGCGGTCGGTTAATGTACCGTGAGAATAGCCGCGTCAAATGGGTTAGTTTTGAAAGTAGCGAACTCGTGATGCCGCCGTGAAAATAGTGAATTTTGAATTTCACCATCAATGTTGTTGAAATAAGCGGGTTCCGCGAGGAAGCCCCATGTTGGTATTTGAAGGAATAGTGAATTTGAACTTCCACTACTCGTTTGTTTGAATTTGAAGTGGCGGTTTTGATCGTCGTTTGTTTGAGTTTTAAAGGAAATAGCAAATTTAAAATTTTGCTATCACGTTTGGAGTGACGGTTTATGTGCCGCCGTTGACATGTGATGGAAATAGTGAATTAGAATCTTCACCCTTGATTAAAGTGACGGTTTATGTGCCGCCATTGACATTTGATGGAAATAGTGAATTTGGAATCTTCACTATTGATTGAAATGACGGTTTATGTGCCGCCGTTGACATTTGATGGAAATAGTGAATTTGGAATCTTCACTATTGATTGAAGTGACGGTTTATGTGCCGCCGTTTGAAAATTTGAAGAAATAGCGAATTTTGAATTTTCACTATTATTTTTGAAATTGAAGAAAATAGCGAATTTTGAATTTTCACTATTATTGGCGGTTTTGATCGCCGTTTGTTTGAAATTTTTGAACATTTCGAAGTTTTAATTTTCACTATTTGTTTTTGTCTTTGAGAGAATGACGATTTTTGATGTCGTCAATGAAAATTTGAAGTTTGTTATGTGGAAATTGGGCTAAAGCCCAAAATTCGCTGAAAGAGTAAGGGACGCCTGATTGAGGCGCGCGCCACCTGGCGAATCAAAGGGGCTTCCATATTTTTCTGTAAAAGACGCGAGGCTTGGCTGCTCGTCATTCATCATTCATCTTCAACCTTTCGACATAAGAAAACCCAAAAAACGCCATTGTTGGTCCTTTAGCTTGCTTTCATTTGCGTCGATATCATCAATGTCATCTCAAGGTACGTATTTCCTCATGAATCCATTTAAATTTGTTGGTCATTTGATAGATTGAATTAGGGCGAAAGTTTTACCCTAGAAAATTGATTTGGGCGTTTTTGATTGAGCCCATTTCAAGTGAAATTGATGATTGCATTAGGTTAGAAACCTGTTTAGAAGTATAGGGGTGCTTTTAGTTTGCAATTTGGTCCCCGTTCCCGTTCCCCATGCTTGAAAAACGTGAGTGAGGTGAGAAACCGTGTCATCTCTCAATGCCAAGTTTATTTGCTTGGGTAATGGGTCCCACTAGGTCGTATTGTAGTCGGGAAAGATCATTTTTGCCATTATGGACCTTTGTTGGGTATTGTGGGCAAAATTTGGAATTTTGCCTTTTGTGACGGTCTTATGTTTGACAAAATAAGCGTCTGTTTGAGCTTGAATTGAGTCAGATTGCCTTGAAATTGACCTTATTGGTAGTTTAGGTCGCCTTGAGGCGTGATAAAATCACGTTTGCCCTTTTTGTGGTCGTTTTTTGAATTTTGACCGGTTTGTGGTCAAATTGGCGCATGAATTGCCTCTTCGAGCCGTAGAAAAATTTATCATTGCATTGGGAATGTATCATGGGTTGTTGGCGGACCTTGTGTGGGTCTTAAAATGCCGTTTTTTTGTGGTGGTTTTGACTCGTCTTTTGCTTGAAAAGAGGGGCGAGTCGTTTCTTATGCGTTTTTGTGAATTGTTTTTGTTTTGTTTGGTTGGATTTTGGGCGGGACTGCCCTTGTTTTGCTTTGCAGGTCGTTGTTTTGTGGGATTGTCCAGTTTATGCCGTCATAATGCCGAAATTTCGGCTGACATTTTTTGTTTATCCTTTTGATCGCAGGGTACCATTTCGACCTATGGGGTCCGTTGTTGAGGTACTGGAGGAGGAGGATGATCTTGGAGGGGAAGAGATGACTGAGGAGGCTGCCGGATTTGAGGCGGTGGTGGAGGATGCTTCCGTAGAGGAGGAGAGGAGGCTGATGTGGCTGACTTGTCCTTTTCATTGTGGCTCACACACAGGATGGCTGATGATTGGGGGTCAGCACCGGGGTGGTGCATCGCATCACGGTTCTTAGCCTCCTCATCATCCGAAGTCTGCAAGACACTGTCTTCATTTTTGTCGTGGAGCAGGAACGAGGTATTACCGTCATGGTAACCACCTTTTGCTTCCGCTGTTGCTCCTCTGTCCCTTATGTTGCTCCCTTTCTTTTCTGATTAGAAGGGTAGGGAGTGCTTAGTTCGGTAGGTGGCGGATAGCCCCCAGTTCGTTGTCTTAGGCCAGTGTCTGTATGATAGACAGTTGTTTTAGGCCAGTGTTTGTATGATAGACAGTTGTTTTAGGCCAGTGTCTGTATGATAGATGTCTGTACTGGATCCTGTTTGTACGGTCAGTTGTCCGTATCAAACGTGTGTCGATGTATTTTGCGTGAGGCGGTTTGTATATATGTGTTTTTGGATTATGGTTCATTTTGTGATTTTTTGGCTTTTTTGTGTTGTGTTTCGGAGGAGCGCTGTCGGCTGTTGATTCTCCTTTTGTTTTGCATCAGTTTCTGCATCGTTAGTGTAGAAAACAGGCAACAGATAGCACATATGCATAAACGTAAACACGTAAAAGCATTTGATTGAAAACAAAATTAACCAAGATGACTTGAAGTTAAAATTGATATTTGAAAATTCCGCGACAAGTCGTCACGTTTGAACTCCAAAAGGAATAATTTGAAAATTGAGCAATTAAATCGTGTCTTGAATTAAATTGAGTTGGAAATTATTGAAATTGATTTGTGACTCGAAAAAATTCAAACTCAAACTGTCAGGGATGAATATTTAGAAAATATTTTTACGAGCATATTTGATTTTTGAGGTCAAGACTCGAATTTGTGAGTGCTTGAAATTTGAGGGAAATTGACGTCGTGTAATCAATTTTTGATTTTTGCTGGGAAAACTGCGAAAAAGCAAAAAATTTTCGGAATTTTGACTGACATGGAAACGATCCGTTGCGGATCGGGGCGACTAGCCCTTCCCCCCTTTAAAAAAAGAAAGAAAAATCCGTATGTTTAAAGCTGCGTCATGGAAACCGTGTCGGATTTCGTAAAACGCGAAACAAGGAAATGTGAGTGTGAGGAAACAGAAAAATGTCCTGGATCATCTCGAAGAGGTGCGAGCGTCCCGGCGGGAGGTTTGAGGTGTCAGGAGAAAACACAAGTTGAAAGAGACAAGTCAACAGCGGGAATCTTGGGGAAGCCTCAAAGAGGCGCGAGCAGCCTGGCGATAGAAGCCGGCTCTCCCCTTTTTCTGAAAAATGCGCTGAACAGTTTTGTATAAATAGTGATGTTTGTGCTTCATTGTTTCATCATCCGAAACACAAAACATCTCTACAAAACTTCTTCTTCTTCTTCCACAAAAATATTTCATGGATGCTTTTGAGAATGCGTTGCGACAATGGTGTCGGGATTTGTCGCCTCCCGAAAAGTATCAACTCGGTTGTATTGAAGTTGGTCAATTGTTGGTGCTCCGTCAAGTCAAGGTGCAACCCTCATTTCTCGAAGCATGTTCTCGGTTTTGGGATTCGAAACATCATGTTTTCGTTTTCCCGAAGGGTGAGATTTGTCTTCTTGCCGAAGAAGTTGGAGCCATTGGTGGGTGGCCGGGTTGTGTTCCGGTGCTTCCTCCGACTCGGTTGTGCTACAAGGAGAAATTACATTCCATGTTGGGTTTGTCGACGAGTCAAGTCAACTTCCTTCTTGCTCCACATGGTGTGGATATGTTGGCTCTCATCAACATCTTTTCAAACCGATTAGATGTCAATGTCTCGGAGGTGGCTAGGAGAAGGGCTCTTGCCTTTTGCCTTGTCCATGTGTACCTCTTTGTTGATTTTTTGAAGAAGGAGGGGCCAAAATGCTATGGTAGCATGACCCTGGTTCATATGGTTGAGCAAATGGAGCATGGTAGAGATCCATCATGGTTGGTGCTTGGAGAGATCATCCAAGCTTTGGACAAGGAAGGCTCTTATGGAGAAGCTCCCTCCTTTGGGTCCCCAAAGATCCTTCAAGTGTGGCTATTGGAGAGGCTAAGGTATGTAGAGCCTCCGGTTAATCCGTCTTCTTATTCCTTCCGTCACCTTACCATGAGGAAGAAGTTTTACCCGGATAGTTTTGCTTCTACCGAGGCTTATTGGGCCGCAAGATTGGCCGAGGAGGGTGGTCCTCACATCCGTTGGGTGGTGCCGTGGTGGCACTTGAGGTCCTTTACGGGGTTGCCCGCTTCGGGTGCTAGTCTTTGTTCTTTGATGGTGGTGGGTTTGAAGGTTGCTTCCTTCATTTATCCCGAAAGGCTCATGAGGCAAATGGGGTGTCAACAAAAGGTGCCCGCTCAAGATACCCTTGTTCAAGAGAATGTTTTCCGGAACTCCGAGCTTGTGGAGGTCTTCGAAAGGTGGTGGGCCACTCGGCCGCTTTGGGAGGTACCAAACCCCGTTGCCACGACATGGGTGACTCCCGCTTATGTCAAGTGGTCACGTGCTCCGTCCTTGGAAGAGAGATCCAAATTTCGTAAGGACGAGGTTGTCGAATTGAAGTATCAAGAGGTTGGCAAGGCCAACCATGCCTTCTTTGAGGAGTATGTTGATGGAGCTACCCCCGATGTGATGAGACCACCGAAGAGGAGGAGTTCCGGCCCCAAGAATATGGTGGGCCGTGCATTGGCTCTTTTTGGGTCGAACATGAGGTCTTGTGCTAGACCGGAAGCCGTTGCTGTTGTAGCTCCGTTGAGGATCCGTTCTGAGGAGGAAATCCATGCTAGGCGGGCCTACAAGAAGAACAAGGGGAAGATGTACCCCGAGGGTAAAGGCAAGGGTAGAATGGAAGAGTGAAGACCTCCATTACCCATTTTATTATTATGTTGTATTATTGTTGTGAGTTTTTATTATGTTGTACTAGGTAGTTATTGTGTGTTTTGTGCTAGTTTTATTATGTGAGGTGTTTCAGTTGACACCTTAGCTTTGACAAGTGGTAAACTCGTCAAGCTTTATTTGTTGTTGAAATTGTAATCCCTCCCATTATCAATTAAATAAGAGGATTGCCCGTGTCGAAAATTGTGAACGCTTGTTTCTTCCATCCATTTTGTAAAGGCAATTCGATTTGAATCGTCCTAATCATTTGTACTTGGGAAAGTGGGATTTTTGTAGGAAGGGAGAAAGGATACTTTTGTATTTTTGTGGGAAAGGGAACGGTTTTCCCTTTTCTTTTTCTTTTGATGGGGATGTTTTTTTTGTATGTGGGTAATTTTATTGATTGTGGGAATGGTTGTTTTTTTTATTGTGGGAATGGTTGTTTTTTTTATTGTGGGAATGGTTGTTTTTTTTTTATTGTGGGAATGGTTGTATCCTTCTTGTGTAAGAAAGGACTGCCTACGTATTCACCTGAAGAGGTGAAATCAAACCATGATCGTAGTTCGAAATGCTTTGTAAATTTGATTGGGTTTTGTGGTTGTATCCCTCAGGCACAAGAGGGACTGCCTACGTATCCACCTGAAGAGGTGAAATGAAACCATGCTCGTAGTTCAGGGGTTTTTGTTTTAGTGCAAATGGATGTTGCCTTTGACATATCAAAGGACATTCAAAACGGGTAAGGTGCCGCAGCTTAGACTCGATAAAACATGCAATTTCAAATCAGAACACGTTGAGGAACTTGACTTGAAAAGGTGTTGAGGTGGTTGCTAGTCGTAAAACTAGGCTTAGGTCGTTGGTTGCTATGGTTCAAGGGTAGTATTTCTTGAGTTGGTCTAGGTTGGTCGGGTTTGTAAAATCCTCCCCATCTAGGTCACTCAGTCTCACTGCGCCCCCCAAAAGTATTTTCTTGACCAGGTATGGCCCGGCCCAATTAGGTTTGAACTTCCCCCTCGGATCGACGGGTAACGGTGCTCGAACCGACTTGAGGACCAAGTCGCCCTCCTTGATGTTCTTGGGTTTAACCTTCTTGTTGAATGCCCGTTGTATACGTCGTTGGTATAGCTGGACATTATGCAAGGCGTTGAGTCGCCGTTCGTCTAGAAGAGTTAGTTGCTCGTACCTTCGACGGGTCCATTCCGCCTCAGGGACTTGACTCTCCAGTAGGATGCGTAGAGAAGGGACCTCTAACTATACCGGTTGAACTTCCTCCATGCCATATGCTAGGTAGAAGGGTGTGGTGCCTGTCGGTGTTCGAATGGAGGTTCGGTATCCCCAGAGTGCGAACGGTAGTTTGCTCGGCCAATCGCGGTAGTTTTCTTGCATTTTCTTGATAATGGTGACAAGAGTTTTGTTCGCTGCCTCCACCGCTCCGTTAGTTTGGGGACGTTAGGGGGATGATCGATGTCGTTTGATCTTGTATTTGTCCAGCAAGGCCTGAGTTTCCGCACCGGAAGTGAGAGCCTTGATCGCTGATGATTTCATGGGGTACCCCATACCGGTAGATGATGTTGTTTTCAATGAACTTGGCGACCTGTTTGGTGGTCAAGACTGCATATGACTGTGCTTCCACCCATTTGGTGAAGTGGTCAAGACTGCATATGACAGTCGTGGGTGATGGGTATGACAAGTCCTCTCGGTCCAAGTCAGCTAATAGCCCCTCTCGGTCTATGCTATTAGTCCCTAGGTGTCACTAATACTAACTTTCGTTCTTGACTAGTGATCCTAATGCCTAAATTACATTATCTTTCCATCTAGCAATTTAGCCGTCTTAAATCGTTAATCTAAGTTCTTCCCTATCTTTCGATCTACGGGTTGGTCAAAGCTAAGCATCTAACAAGTCTCCGCTAGGTCTCATTGATAGATATTGCACTTAACGAATCAAATGAAGCAAATCAGACACGAAGATGGTCGATCGACCAGCTACCTTAGTCGACCGACCACCCGCCTCAGTCAACCGACCAGATAAGCCAGTCGGTTGACCAAGCCCTAATCCGGGGGTAACCTATCCTAATGCCATCTACGCTAATAGCTCGCCTACATCCTAGCAAGGGTGATTTAGCTACACATACTAACAACGATAACAACAATGAAATTCAGAATTAAAGCATAAGAATTCATAATTGAAATAAGTAAACAAATAACTAACATGAATCAATAACACGGCTTTGGGAATCCTAACTAGTAATTCTATACTACGAATTAAAGCAGCGAGTATTAAACGAAGGAACAAAGAAATACCGTAGGGAGAATTGAAGAGGAAAGAACAAAACCGAATGCAAAGAAAACTTTATTGACGGAAAGCTAAACTAAACTAATGACTATCGAATTGTATATTAAGAACTTGATGATCAAAAACTGAATGATTATTCTGAAAACTAAGGTTACGTTATATAGGAATAATCCTGCGTAACTGATGTGACCATAATTAGAGCACTTTTAGTCCCCGAATTAGCCTTGTTCCCATGCTTTTTAGTTCATATTTGGGTCATTTATTGTCTTTAGTTCTTTGTTTTGCATATTCTTTGAGGTTTTGTGTCCTTGGTAGGAAAGGAGTGCAAACCTTGTATTTTCATGACAAAACGAGACTAAATTGATTGAATTCAATGACCAAGCATCAAGGAGAGACAAGATTAGAAGGCCTTTGTACATACTATAGTAAATGGGCAATGATGAGAAAAGATCCTTGCATCCTCGAGGAAATCCCTAAGGATTTTATGAAGAAAAGGGAAGAAAAGAAGAAGAAATGTGACTGTCCAGCAATCCGTGCGGATTGTCCTGAAGACGCCTGTTTTCCACCTTCACAATCCGTGCGTCTTCTCCCCAAGACGCCCGGGCAGCAACCCCAGAAGACGCCCGTCTTCTCCCCAAGACGCCCGGGCAGAGACCCTCGAATCTGGCCGTCCCGTGCTAAAGACGCACGGATTCCAAGGCAGCACAACTTCGTCTTCTTCAAGCTTCAAAAAAGATGCCCATCCTTCCAAAAATACCGGCGTTTCCTTAAGTAGGGACTCAATCGTTATTTAAGCCCTTAGTTAACCCTAATTCCTACACCTAATCCCCACTATAAATACCCCATTAGTCTAATTATAAGAGCATGTTCTTCTTAGCAATCTTTAATATAGTTAATATCAATCAAATCTCTCTTTAATATTGTAATCAACAATTAATCAAGTTCTAATACAAGTTTTATTTCCTTAATCTCTCTCTTGTTCATCCTTTATTTTGGGTAATTGAAGATTATTTGGGTTATTATTGGGAGATTGACAACCTCTTAATCAAGCATTAAGTACTTCTTTTATTCTTTGCTTTATTATTGGAATTATTAGTAGGTATAATTCTCTTAATCCTTTTTTAATTATTGCTAATTACTTTTATTTATTCATCACGTTTCACTTTGTTGGTATGATTGACAACCTTGCTAGCATGTTCAACATGATAATGAGTGAGTAGTTACTTAGCTAGGGTTAATGGGTAATTAGGGGAAACCAACATGGGGAATGATTCATGCTTAAATTAATATGTTTTCATGGTTTATTTGCTTGCTTGTTTTGATCTCAACTCATGCACATGTTATGTTTGATGAATTGCGAGCCTATGAATCCTTGCATTTTTTACCCATCACCTATCTTTTCAATGAGACTTGTAAGACATAAACCAACTCGAGTCTCATTAGACCATGCATGTTGTTGAGTAGGGAAGACTAAGTCGACTTGTAGGTGTTGTACAATCTAATCGATTTGGCTCCGGGACCGAAACTTTCCTAGGATTGTAAGATATAAACCAACTCAATCCATCACAATAATAATTGCTTGCTTATAATTTGAGAACATGTTTGTATGATCAATTCCCATGAATCCCCTATGACCCCATGATACCCTAGTGCTTTTTATTAATTGTTTACAACCCTTTTTTAATTCATCTTGCTAGTTTACTTTTATTGCTATTTAGTTTAGTGACCTTCTACATCAACCCAAATTGTGACACCCCTAAGACACTACTAGTTTCAATAGAAATCTCATCTCAATTCCCGTCCCTTGGAATCCGACCTTTACTTGCCTCTTTACTAATTGTAGAGTTGTTTGTGAAGCTATAAATTGTGTTTTGGTCTAGGTGCTCCTAACGACAAGTTACCGAAAAGATTAGTCATCCGACCAAAAATGGCGCCGTTGCCGGGGACGGTGTTAACTTGATTTAGATTTTCTTATATTGTTATTAGTTGTGTCTTTATTTGCCTTGGGGAAGTAAAACTCCTCAAGGTTTGTTCTAATTGTTTTCGAGTTGTTTGATATTTTGCATGTCTAGAAGGTTACAAGGTGATTTGTTACCTTTTGATCGTGAAATTGAAAGAACTTTGATAACCAATAGAAGACTTGCTAGGAGAACTTTGAGAGGTGTTAGTGAGGTTATTCAACCAACTATTGAGTTCATCAACCCTTTTGCAAGAGAAGATGAAGAGAACCCAACACAAAATCAACCCACAATGCCTAAGTTTTCATCACATTCCGTACCCACCGAGGAGAACCTACCCAATGGTACTCCCACACCACAACATCTAACCGGAAATTTCATTGCCAAATACACATTTATCCAATTAGTCGAAAGAAGCCAACTTGGGGGGATGCCTAGTGAAGACCCTCATTCACATATGGAGACCTTTTGCGACTATTGTGATGCGATTTCTCAAACCGGTGTAACTCAAGACCAAATTCGATGGGTCTTATTTCCTTTTTCTCTAATTAGAACCGCGAAACAATGGTTGAAGGGCCTTGATAAGGCCACTCTCGGAATTGATTCTTGGAAAAAGTTGGCTCTAGCTTTCTACAAAAAGTTCTATCCACCGGAAAAGACTACCATGCTAAGAGCTCAAATTACGGGTTTTAAGCAAAGGGATGAAGAATCTTTGTATGAAGCTTGGGAGCGGTTCAAAGGAATTTGTCGCTCATGTCCTCACCATGGACTTAGCGAGTGGTTCTTGGTACAACAATTTTGGAACGGTCTATATGAAGATTCAAGGAACATTATCAACATGGGATCAAATGGAATGTTCACCGAAGTTGATGACAATCAAACTTGGAACAAAATTGAGGAAATGGCGGTCCATAACTCACAATATAGTAGACCTCGCAAGGCTACTAGAGGAGGAAAGCATGAAGTGGACTCCATTACTCAATTGGGTGCTCAACTTAGTGCTCACATTGATACCATCAATTTGATGTTTGAAAAAGCTATAGCTAGACTTGAAGAAGCCGCAAAATCACCAAAGCATCATGTTAATGCCATGACGGCATCTTCATCAATCCCAAGTGGGATATGTGAGAATTGTGGAACTTTGGGACATGACCCAAGTGAATGTAGGGGAACAAATGAACAAGTGAATTCTTTCCAAGCATACAAGAGTAGTACCCCTTATTCCAACTATTACAATGAAAACACCAAATTCCATCCAAATCTCTCATACAAAAGCCAAAATGTTCAAAACCCTCAAACAACATACACCCCACCTCCCATGAGAAACCAAAATCAAAGATCCTTTTACAACCAAAACCAAGGCTACCAAAATCAATCTCCATACAATCAACAAAATGACCAAGGTTTTGATGTTCATAAAGCGGTCCTTCAAATGCAAAAGAATCAACAAGAGTTTTTCACTCAAATGCAAAAGGATAGTCAAGCAAAGGAAACCACCATCAATAACATCCTAGCTCACACCAAAATGTTGGAAACCCAATTGACTCAACTAGCATCTTCAAGCTCACAAAGACAAAAGGGGCAATTACCACCTCAAGGTAATCCCCCAAGACATGAAACGGTTAGTGCCATTCACTTGAGAAGTGGTACAAGGTATGAAGCACCGAAGAAGCAAGTTGAGGATGAAGTTGTGGAAGCTAGTGACAAAGAAGAAATTGTGCAAAACTCCAAGGATGGAGAACCATCAAAAGAAGAAATTTCAAAGAAAAGTGAAGACAAGGTCAAGGAGAAGGAGCCCATTGTGATTAGACTTCCTTTTCCAAGTCGTCAAGCCAAGCCCAAATTTGATGACCAACTTGGAAAATTTATGGAAATTGTGAAGAATTTGGAAGTCTCAATTCCTTTCACGGAATTAATCAATCATGTGCCGGCCTATGCAAAATACATGAAAGACATCCTCACAAAGAAGAAGTCGATCCGGAAGCTTGAGACTATCGCCTTCACTAAGGTGAGTAGTGCAATACTTCAAGGGAGTTCATCTCCAAAACTCAAGGATCCGGGAAGCTTCTCAATACCGTGTACCATTGGCGACACCACGATAAACAAAGCCTTAAGTGATCTAGGGGCTAGTGTGAGTGTTATGCCGTACTCGGTGAGTAAAAGGTTGGGAATGGGAGAGCTTAAATGCACCAATATCACACTCCAAATGGCCGATATATCGACGAAGACACCATTAGGGATATGGGAAGATGTTCCTGCACGAATTGGGAAATTTTTCATCCCGGTGGACTTTGTCATTGTTGACATGGAAGAAGACTCCAACATTCCAATCATTCTAGGAAGACCTTTCTTACACACCGCGGGTGCGGTGATTGATGTAAAACATTGAGAGCTCACTCTAGAAGTGGGAGATGAGAGTATAACTTTCAATCTTGACAAGACCATGAGAGCTCCCTGTTTGCATGAACCATGTTTTATGATTGATCATTATAGCCGGAAGGATGATAGGAAGAAGTCGGAATTCCAATGGAAGAAGAAAATTGAAGATGCTCCATTCAAAGAGCAAGTGAATTGTAAAAAAGAGAGCTTGAAAAGCTCATCAAAGTCAAGCAATGAAGAGGATGGCCTCATTGGCCAAGACAAGAAATTGGGAGAATTGTCTCTATCAACTCAAGAGATCTTTAGTGATCAAGTAGATGAAGTTTGTGGTCTTTGGGACGATGAGTTTGAAGGGATTTTCAATCCCTATATTGGTAATGCTATCGATCAAGACCGACAACAAGGGCAAAGGTCTATTGAAGATCTTTATCATGATAATGAACAAGCTTTTGATTACTTCTTCAAGGTGTTGAGCAACATCAACAACACCTTGGACATGCCCCCATGACATCTCACTAAAGATGAGAGTTTGGTGGAGTCCTCCCTAAACTACCATTTGTAAATATTTCTAGCTCCCTAACTCTCATTTTAATTCTCATATTGCATTTTGGTCATTTTTGGATTTATATGCCTTGATCAAGATAATTATCATTTTTAAGAGAAGTGAGGGAGGGACTAATGATTTCAATTGATGTGTAGTGCTTTAGCTTAGTGTGGGGATATCAATTGCCTAGGCTATCCATGCCTTAGTAGTGCCCCCACAATGAAGAACACGAGGTTTTGAAGAATGAAAAATGACAAGGGATATGCAAGTACACGGATGGAACTGAATCCGGGTAGAAGGGGCAGAATCCGAGCGTTTTCAAGAGAATCCGCCCGTCTTCAGGCAACACGGGCGTATTTGTCACAAGACGCCCGTCCCTCTGAGCTGAATTTTTGAAATTTTGGGACTGTTAGCAAATCCGGGCGTCCTGCAAAAGAATCCTCCCGTCCTAAAAAAGACGCCCGTCCTGCAAGAGAAGACGCCCGTCTTTTTGGTTGAGAAAAACAAGAAAAATCCCTGGAAAGGAATCCGCCCGTCTTCAAGGAAAGACGCCCGTCCCGCAGTTGCAGAATCCGAGCGTCTTTGCTCTAAGACGCCCGTCTTTAGGCGAGAATCCTGAAGTCCAGAACAGGCAGAATCCGGGCATTCCGAAGGAAATCCCCCGTCTTCCCCCTGCATTTCAAATTTTTCGGGTCTTTTATAAACCCCCTCCCACATTCATTTCTTCATTTCTTCATTCAAAACACTACCCATAAACCCCAAAACTCAAAACCCTCATCCTCTCCATCACCAAAACAAGATTTCCTCAACCACATTCATCAAAACCAAATCAAAACATCCTTTTAACAACAATTAATCACTCCTCTTTCAACAAAAATCAAACCAAGCACCAAAATCTTCAACCTTTGAGTCGATTTTTGAATTTATAAAGGCAAAGCCTTTCATCTTGAAATCGATTTGGGTACACTTGGAAATTGAAGATTTTCACTCCTTTCTTGGTTCAAACATCAATGGCAAGGACTAAAGGAGCAACAAAGGCACCAAAGGCAAAGGCACTCTCAACAAGACAAAAGAGTCTTCAAGCAAAGAAAGCCTCATTGGCTATTGTGGTAGCTAGCTCAAACTTGGAAGTGCAACAACAACAACCTCCCTTGGAAGCAACAACTTCTACTACTCCGGAAATTTCTCAACTTTCGAACTATCCGGAGGTAATTTTCATCTCTAACTCCCATAGGGAAACTTTTGCCAAGTATGCTAGAAAATCCTTTCTATCCACCAAGTTTATTTGTGAAGATGCCTTAGATAAGTTGGGTGTCCTTGAGCAAAATAGAGCCTTCTTTAAAGCCATGGGGTTGGAAAAATTGTTTGCAACAAAAGAATTGACATACCCCTCCCTTATCTTAGAATTTTTGAGTTCTTTGAAAGTCAATAAGGTAGAGACTATGGAAAACATCGAGTTCCGCCTTGCTAATGTTAGTTGGCGCATCTCCTTTGAGGAAATGAGTAAAGCTTTGGGTCATAGTGATTCACCTAGTTTTTTCAAGAATGTTGGCAAGTATGACCCCGCTCCTCTTTGGGAGGCAATTTCTAGAAGGAAATTTGATAACTATCATGCTAGTCACGCTCTATTAGTCCACCATCCTGGCATTAGAGTGTGGCACAAGGTTATAGGGAACACCATCATTGCAAGAAAAGACACCAACCACTTTACCAAGCTCGATTTTGTTCTTCTTGAGTCGGCCTTAAACATTGGAAGGGAATTTACCAAGCCTTTTAACTCTCTAAGGCTTTTGGTGGATAGATGGCTAAATGTTGATTGTGGGAAGCAAGGCACTACCGTTATTGTGAATGGAGGTCTAGTCACTCTTTTGGCTAAGTACTTTGATCCGAACTTCAACAAGGATAGCAAGTATGTGGCGAAAAAGGGTGGTCATCTCATTGATATTGATGCTATGATAAACAAATACAAGTGGGTCTCTCATAACCCTCTTGATACCAAGTATGGATGGCTCACTAGTAAGGCTAGATCTTTTACTTTGCCTTCGAAGATTTGTCGTTTAAGTGTCCATCGGACCAACTATCTCCTTCCCCTCTCAAAAGAGGCCGAATACATTATCCGACAACAAAAGGGTGAAATTGAAATACCCTCCTCTTCCATTGTCACACCACCCTATCCTTTCAAGTACCAAGAATTCAAACCCGAAGGTGTTGAAGCAAGCAAAGATTATATGACTCTACTTATGCAAGAGATGCACAAGCAAGCTTTTAAGGATCGGGAAGATGCTTACTTAGCCCAATATCCACCCCTCCTTCATTTAGCTAGGCAAGGACTACTTGATCTTTCATGTGCTTTGCCTAGTTCGGCGGATAGGGAAGTCTTCTTTCCGAGTGCATCTAGGGGTATTTCGGGTGATGATGAGGTTGTCGGTGATGCGGTTGTTGATAGCATTGATGAAGAGGCTAGTGATAAAGAAGAAGAGGATGATGAACAAAGTGAACAAGAAAGTGAAGAGGGAAGTGGCGATGAGTCCACTTCTATGGAGGAAGATGATGATAGTGATGATATGATGGAAGATTAGCAAGCTTTGGAGACTCCTACCCTCTTGAGGTTTGTCTATTTCTCTCTTTGTTTTATTTATTTAATCTTGATCATGGTTGGAGTAGTCCTAGCAACATAGAGGACTAACACCTCGGCCCCATTGAGGTGTTCTTATTTTATTGTTCCCACTTTTGAAAATCGAAAATGACAAATTTAGTTTCATGCATTGCATCGTGTGTGCATGAACTACACCCAACCTTAGGACATTAGAAATAATGTCTAACTCGGTTTGGGGAAGTACATGCATACACAACGGGAGGTAATCTAAATTATCCTCTCCGTCATAAACAAAAACCATGCATCATGTAGTGTAGATTAATGTAGCTTGCATTTAGTGTAGAATTCATGCATCATGCTTGCATGATTTCCCATCATTTTGGCCATTGAGGACAATGCCCATATTAGTGTGGGAATGGGGAATTCTAACTTAACATTTATTCAAAAATCCAAAAAAAAATTGAAAATTTCAAAAAACCATAAAAATTTGAAAAATTGAAAAACCAAAAACATGTTCATTTCCTTTGTAGTATAGTCATGTATATATTATTGTATATATTGTGTTTGTTTTACCCTTGTTCACATTGATCGACTACGCCACATCCGAGACATGAGGATAATGAAGACCGCATGATATGATCTTTCCAATCCCCTTTTTCCTCTTTATGTTAATGACTACGTGGCTCTATTTTGATTGATGCGGTAAACAATGTGAACTTAGGACTTGCATTTAGTGTATATGTCATATTAGTTGGTAGAATCATTTGCATTAGGATGTTTTTATGTTAGTTGCATCATGGCATGTAGTTGCATGATTAGAAAAATTTTGTGAAATCGTCTACTTGGGAAGTTTGACAAGTGTATATAGGCCCTAGTAGATGCTTTTTCTTCTTAAGACTTTGGTTGTTAGAATACTTGTAAAACACCCTAGAATGTGTCATGCTAGTATCCTTTGACCTATGGATTAAAGCCTAGTCAAGAGTACCTTGTGGTGTGATAACTCCTTGGCTACCGTTTATTCCAAGGTGACCTTTGAAACCATGCATCCATCCATCCATCATCCATGTTCTACCATATTTTTGTCATCAAAGGGAATGGACACAAAAAGAAATCAATTTGAGTTCAATGAAATGAAAAGTGAAAGAAAGTTTGCAAAAATGCATCAAATGAAAAGAGGAGCAAAAATAGAACTCCTAAAGCTTCAAATATAAGGCACCCTCACTACATATGGGGTGACTTTGAAAATGTTCAAAAGAAATGCAAAGAAAAGTTGAAAGTTGTCAAGTGTTGAAATGCCAAAAATCAAAAAGAAATGGCAAGAAAGTGTTTTCAAATGTTATATGCCACAAGAAATTGGGGGGAAAAACAAAAATGAAAGCAAACTCCCAAAGTGAAACTCAAATTTTATTGATCCCTTTATCCATCGTATCCATTTTTGTGCATGGTAGAGAGGGGACGACCCTTCTTCTTGTCTAGGTAAGAGGGGGAATTCCGCGATCCTCCAGTGTTTCTAACACCATATGGAGTTTACTCTTGACAAAAGCATTTAACGATTGACGACAAAGGTACCCTAGCTTGACACAACTTGGAGGTTATTTATTGGTATCCTTCTAAGCTTAGTAGTTTGAAGAAATTGCATCTATGAAGGAGTGTGTAACCTTGACTTGCTTCCCTTGTAGATAATTTCCGCCACTTAGATGAGGAAAGTGGCTATTCTTTTGTAGATGCATCCATTATTTGTTTTTGTGTGCTTAATGTTTGGGTGTGTCGCCATTTTGGCAAGACCCAGCTTGCCTTGCAAGAAGGCATCCTACCTTATGGTTGCCTTGTTGTGAGTTGAAGGGGCGGAGTGAGACCCGATAATTGTCTCATATCGGCTATGTTATTAGGTTAGTATTGGTCCTAGTCTTTGTCACCTCTTTACTCGGGACGAGTAAAGGTTCGGTTTGGGGATGTTTGATGTGACCATAATTAGAGCACTTTTAGTCCCCGAATTAGCCTTGTTCCCATGCTTTTTAGTGCATATTTGGGTCATTTATTGTCTTTAGTTCTTTGTTTTGCATATTCTTTGAGGTTTTGTGTCCTTGGTAGGAAAGGAGTGCAAACCTTGCATTTTCATGGCAAAACGAGACTAAATTGATTGAATTCAATGACCAAGCATCAATGAGAGACAAGATTAGAAGGCCTTTGTACATACTATAGTAAATGGGCAATGATGAGAAAACATCCTTGCATCCCCGAGGAAATCCCCAAGGATTTTATGAAGAAAAGGGAAGAAAAGAAGAAGAAATGTGACTGTCCAGCAATCCGTGCGGATTGTCCTGAAGACGCCCGTCCTCCACCTTCACAATCCGTGCGTCTTCTCCCCAAGACGCCCGGGCAGCAACCCCAGAAGACGCCCGTCTTATCCCCAAGACGCCCGGGCAGAGACCCTCGAATCCGGCCGTCCCGTGCTAAAGACGCACGGATTCCAAGGCAGCACAACTTCGTCTTCTTCAATCTTCAAGAAAGATGCCCATCCTTCCAAAAATACCGGCGTTTCCTTAAGCAGGGACTTAATTGTCATTTAAGCCCTTAGTTAACCCTAATTCCTACACCTAATCCCCACTATAAATATCCCATTAGTCTAATTAGAAGAGCATGTTCTTCTTAGCAATCTTTAGTATAGTTAATATCAATCAAATCTCTCTTTAATATTGTAATCAACAATTAATCAAGTTCTAATACAAGTTTTATTTCCTTAATCTCTCTCTTGTTCATCCTTTATTTTGGGTAATTGAAGATTATTTGGGTTATTATTGGGAGATTGACAACCTCTCAATCAAGCATCAAGTACTTCTTTTATTCTTTGCTTTATTATTGGAATCATTAGTAGGTATAATTCTCTTAATCCCTTTTTAATTATTGCTAATTACTTTCATTTATTCATCATGTTTCACTTTGTTGGTATGATTGACAACCTTGCTAGCATGTTCAACATGATAATGAGTGAGTAGTTCCTTAGCTAGGGTTAATGGGTAATTAGGGGAAACCAACATGGGGAATGATTCATGCTTAAATTAATATGCTTTCATGGTTTATTTGCTTGCTTGTTTTGATCTCAACTCATGCACATGTTATGTTTGATGAAATGCGAGCCTATGAATCCTTGCATTTTTTACCCATCACCTATCTTTTCAATCAGACTTGTAAGACATAAACCAACTCGAGTCTCATTAGACCATGCATGTTATTGAGTAGGGAAGACTAAGTCGACTTGTAGGTGTTGTACAATCTAATCGATTCGGCTCCGGGACCCAAACTTTCCTAGGATTGTAAGATATAAACCAACTCAATCCATCACAATAATAATTGCTTGCTTATAATTTGAGAACATGTTTGTATGATCAATTCCCATGAATCCCCTATGACCCCATGATACCCTAGTGCTTTTTATCAATTGTTTACAACCCTTTTTTAATTCATCTTGCTAGTTTACTTTCATTGCTATTTAGTTTAGTGACCTTCTACATCAACCGAAACTGTGACACCCCTAAGACACTACTAGTTTCAATAGAAATCTTATCTCAATTCCCGTCCCTTGGGATCCGACCCTTTACTTGCCTCTTTACTAATTGTAGAGTTGTTTGTGAAGCTATAAATTGTGTCTTGGTCTAGGTGCTCCTAACGACAAGTTACCGAAAAGATTAGTCATCTGACCAGTAACCTTTATTCCTAAACCTACTCACAATGGGCTTTGGAATTCTCGATCTTTTAACTTGCGCATCAGCTCGTGGGGTGGTCGATCGACCACACCAGTCGATCGACCAAGAGTGCTGTGCAGTAATGCATTCTGACGAATTCTGCAGCGCGCACCAATCTTAAAATAGCTGCCATTTCTTCGTTACTTGGTTAAATCAGGCGTTCTACACGGCGTTGGAATGCTAAGAGGATAATATTTCACCTCCAATTAGAATCACTCGATTATCAGCTTTAGAACTCGAGATATTGCCATCTGAAGCAGGCTTCAGTATTGTGAAGTGCTTCTTCGCTTGTTAAACTCGTATGCACCCATGCTTTTTCTATCCTTAGGCCTTGAAACGCGCACCAAGCTCATTCCTCGACTCAATACTTCATGTCAAATCCTATGCTAAACACTCCGGGACAGATTTGGCTCATTTTCTGCTGGATTCTTCACATTCCTACAAAATCGCCACAAAAAGGAAGAAATACACGAAACAAGGGAAATAGTAGCATAAACTACTCAATTGAGCTCTGAAATGCGTGTGAAATGAGGTGAAAAACATCATCTATTAGACACGCATCATTAAGAAAGGCCAGGGTGACGTCAAGGTGTATAAAAGGGATGGTGGTATGTGTTGTATGTTGGCGAAGATTTGGCAATTGTGGCAATGTTTAACGTAGTTACGACATTCGGCTTCCATGGTGGTCCAGTAGTAACCTAGCCATGTGATTTTTGGAGTAAGCATCATTGCGCTCATGTGAGGGCCACATTCTCCGTCGTGGACCTCTCTCATCACTTTTTTGGCTTTATGATGGTCAATGCAAAAGAGGAGAATTCCTTGGGGTGTTCTTTTGTATAGTTGATCTTGATTCTTCACGAATTGTGATGCAAGTAAACGGATGGCTCTTTGTCCTCTATGATCAGAGTTGGGAGGGAATTCGTTTTTGGTTTTGTAGTTGAGGATGGCTTGGTACCAAGGTTCATCATGGCTTTCCTCATCATCGATGATGGCACGAATGTGGGCTGGCTCGCTCCTTCTCTCGACACATAGGGGCATCGATGTCATGTTGTCAGGTATGTTGACGAGTGTGGCAAGCTTTGCCAGGGTATCAGCAAATTGATTTTCCTCTCTCGGAAGATGGAAGTAGTCGATTTGGTCGAAGAATTAGGCCTCCTGATTGATCTTTTCTCGGTAGGGAGCTAAGCTGTCAGATCGGATTTCCATGATCCGGACACCTGGTTGATGATGAGCGAGGAATCGCCGTGGACCCTCAGTATCTTGATGGAAAGTGTGATGGCTGCTTGTAGGCCGATGAGACATGCTTCATATTCAGCGGCATTGTTGGTGACGGCAAAGTCTAGCTTGACCGAGATCGGAACATGTTCTCCCTTTGGTGATATTAGAAGGATTCCTTCCCCGAAGCCTCTCAGATTAGATGCACCGTCGAAGTATAGGTCCTATGTGTCGGAATCGGCATAAAGGATGTCTTCATCAGGAAGTGACCACGTGTCAGTCGTTGGATCCTTGTTGTCGGGATTTTCAGCTAGGAAATCGACAACCGCTCTTCCCGTGATAAACTTGAGGGGTACAAACTTGAGATCAAACTCAGACAGCATGAGCGTCCACCTAGACAGCCTTCCGTTTAGTACGGGTTTTTCGAAGATGTATTTGACCGGGTCCATCTTGGAGTAGATGTGGACCGTGTAGCTGAGCATGTAATGCCGCAGCTTCTTTGTTGACCATACTAGGGCAACGCATGTCTTCTCCAGTTGGGTATACCTTGTCTCATACTCGATGAACTTTTTGCTGATGTAGTAGATGGCTCGTTCTTCGTTGCCGACTGTTTGTGCTAACATTACTCTCATGGCTGTGTCGGTAACAGTCAGGTATAGGGATAAAGGAATCCCCGGTTGAGGTGGCATGAGGACAGGAGGCTTGGATAGGATCTCCTTTATCCTGTCGAAGGCCTTTTGACAGTCGTCGTCCCAATCGGTGTGATCGGAGGCGCGAAGCTCCTTGAATATTGGTTCACAAATCATGGTGAGCTTGGCAATGAAGCGGCTGATGTATTGGACCTGACCGAGAAATCCCCGAATCTCATTCTCGTTCCTAGGTCGAGGCATTTGCTGAAGGCTTTGATTTTGGTTGGGTCAGTCTCAATGCCTCTTTTGCTAATGACATATCCCAAGAGTTTTCCGGAGGTAACGCCGAATGCACACTTCTGAGGATTTAGTCTCATGTTATATTTCCGCAGACGAGCGAAGAATTTCCGAAGGGCGTTGATGTGGCCGTCCCGTTCCTTTGATTTGACAATCATGTCATCGATGTACACCTCTACCTCCTTGTGCATCAGATCATGTAAGAGAGTGGTAGCGGTTCTTTGATAAGTAGCCCCGGCGTTGATAAGACCGAAGGGCGTGACTGTGTAGCAATATGTACCCCACTGTGTAATGAACGCTGTCTTGTGCATATCTTCCTCTACCAATTTAATCTGGTTGTACCCGACATACCCGTCCATGAATGATAGGAGGGCATGTTCGGCGGTATTGTCCACCAGAATGTCAACATGTGGCAAAGGGAAGTCGTCCTTAGGACTAGCCTTGTTCAGATCCCTGAAGTCGACGCAAACCCGAATTCTTCCGTCTTTCTTTGGTACGGGCACAATGTTGGCCACCCAATCAGAGTATTCAGACACTTTGATGAACCAAGCCTTGAACAGTTTATCCACTTCTTCCTTGATTTTCAAGGCCCATTCAGGACGCATCCGGCGTAGCTTCTGCTTCACAGGTTTGGCTCCGGGTTTAATGGGTATCCGGTGTTCTGCAATTTCCCTGTAAATCCCAGGCATGTCTCTGTAGGACAAGGCAAACACGTCCTTGTATTCGTGGAGGAGGTTAATGAACTGTTGTCTTTCCGAGGGGTTCAGGGTTGTCCATATACTAAGTTCTTGAGGTGTATTGTTGGTCCCTATGTTAACAGGTTCGGTCTCCTCAATGATGGGGGTCCTGGTTTCCCATTTGTCAAGTTCTTTGACTAGGTGAGGTGGGTAGTCACTCAAGTCAAATTCCTCATAGTCATTCAGAATTGCATTGCAGTTAAATTGAGACGAGTCATAAGCAAACTTAGCGTTCATTAAGTTGACACGAGCAAAAAGCTCGGAGAGGACATACATCTCATGGTCACCGAGAGGCGACACAAACAGAGGAGGTGGCCCCGGAATGTGCTCCCGTTGTCACCTTTCATGGGAGTGGGGGTGACCCTAGTAGACTCAGCCTCTGAATCACCCACGACCTTGTGATAAAACAGTGGGAAGGGGACCTTGACTGGGACATCGGGAGTGTTAAGAGCTACGATAGACTCTGACTCCGACTCAGACTTAGATTCAGGTTCTTCTTCGCTTCCCTCCTTGAACATATGGCCTTCTCCAGTTGTGATTTTGAGAATGCGGCCTTGGCGATCGGTCCACTTGACGGTTTTCTTCTAGCCCTGTGTAGCTTTCTCCGGATCAGTGTCCGAGATCAAGGCGGTTGGGTCAAACTGATTGTCCTTCAGGGCGATATTGATAATGTCCTCATAATCGATGATACCGTCGTTTAGTATCAAAGTTAAATTTATAAACCTAATTACTACTAACAGAAGTTAGCGGTAAGCAGGGTCGAACCAAGGGGAGGCAAATGAGATTCATCTATTTAATTTAGTCTATAGAGTAAGGGGGGGTTGAATTGAATTAAAACTAATCTAAATGCAAATAAAATAAATCTAAACTAAATGCAATTAATTTAAAGCATGTAATTTAAAGAGATGTAAACAATAATAAAAAAAATGCTAAGACGGTCGGTTCACTGCAGCTACGACGATGGGTTTCTAAGTAAGTCTGAATAATCACGATAGGTGGGAAAATAAGAAGTCCTCTCGGTCCATTCTTAACTAGTAGCGCCTCTCAGCCTATGCTACTGGTCCCTAGGTCTCACTAATACCAGCTCTCGCCCTGAAAAGTGATTCCTAATGCCTAAACTTTACCTATCTTTCGATCTTAGTAAAATTTAGTCGTTTCAATTTAGTCATTTTCCCTTCCCTATCTCCCGATCTATGGGTTGGTCAATTCCTAAGTATTTAACAAGTCTCCTCTCGGTCTCGTTGTCAAATATTGCAATTAAAACATTGAAACGAAAGCTAAACTATCGCGCGTCAGTCGATCGACCAGCTAAGCTAGTCGATCGACCAACATGTCCAGTCGATCGACCAAAGGCCGACATCAGGTCACTTATTCTGCGTCCTCTTCGCCACAGGTCCCCTCACATCTTAGCACGGGGTTTCTAGCTAAGCATATTAATTCTAACTACGACTAATAAAGCGATAAAAATGAATAGCGAAGGCATAACTAAACTACTTGAATTATAAACTTGCAACAATTGAATTAAAGGTTTGGGATCTAAACTAACAATCTAACTACTGAATGAATTGAAATAATACCAAATAAAGAGCGAAATACCGAAAAAAGAAAGGCAGGAAGAATCCGATTGCAAAAGGAAGCTTTTATTGAAAACTCTAAACTAATTATAATTGAATCTAAAACGATAAAGTCAAATCAGTAGACGGGATTAACCCCTACTGAATGCGTCCCCAAAACTGATGTTCGAGGTCCTATTTATAGAGATGTCACGCAAAAACCTAAAAACTAATTACAATTAGGCTTTCTAATTCTCGTTCTAAATTTGCGTCAGAGTCGAGGGGTGGTCGATCGACCACTGGGACCAGTCGATCGACCACTGGGACCAGTCGATCGACCACAGGCGCTGTACAGTAATGCATTCTGACGATTCCAATAGCGCGCACCGATCTTAAAACAGCTGCCATTTCTTCGTTACTTGATCAAATCAGGCGTTCTATAAGGCATTGGAAAGCTAAGAGGATAAGCTTTCACCTCCAAGTAGAATCTGTCGATTATCTGATTTAGAACTCGAGATATAGCCATCTGAATAAGGCTGCAATGTCGAGAAGCACTTCTTTGCTTGTTTAAGCTTTGCAACTTGTACGCAACCATGCTTTTGCTATCTTTTAGGCCTTGAAACGCGCACCAAGTTCATCTCTCGAGTCACTACTTCATGTCAGGTCCTATGATAAATACTCGGGGACGGATTCGGCTCATATTCCGCTGAATTCTTCACATTTCTGCAACAATACACAAAAACACGAAAGTAGACGGAAATAGGGAATATCGTAGAATAAAATACACAATTGAGCTCTGAAATACGTGTAAAATAGGGTGTAAAACATCATATTTTGGACACGCATCAATCGAGGTGTTTGATGTTATCTTCCCGAAAGAGGAGAGTGACAGCTTGTCCATCGAGGCATGACGACGGCTTAGATTCGGTTGATGCAGCTTCGGTGTTGTCGGGGATGAAGAAGCAGTCCTGGAAGAATTCCACACCCGGGTACCTAGCCTTGGCTACAGAGTCATAGATCGGCTCCGGACAGCCATGGTAGAGCTCTGATTCTCCTTCGGGGACAAAGTATCCATTGAGAGTCAGATGATAGGGACGGAGGATAACTCCGTGCTTCTTGCGTTTTCGGACTAGGAGGTTCATCCCCTGGATATCTTCATTGGTAGGTTCATATCCCAGCTCAAAGGGAATGTTGGGGACCTTAGCCTATTTCAAGGGAGGCAAGGTGTCCTTCAGTGGATTGAGGGGTAAGCCCGGGTCACAATCAGAGGGTGTTGATTCATCAGTTATGGCATTCACAGCTTGGAATCCCCACATTTCATTATCATCTTCCTCAATAGCCTGGGAGGCTATTCCCTTCTTCATGACAGCTTTGATCGGGGAAGCAGGAATTGTGATTGTTTTCCCGTTGAAGGGGACCCTAATCTTCTGGTGGAGAGTTCAGGTAGCCACCCTGACGGTGTGAATCCAGGGACGTCTCAAGAGCATATTGAAAGAGGCGTCGATGTCGACCACTTGAAAACTGGTTTGTCTTTCCAGTGGTCCGGTTACGACAGTCAGAGTGATGAGCCCCACGACCTTGCGAAGAGTGCCGTCTTAGGCGCGTACTCCTTGATTTGTTGGAACCAAATCAGCTTCCTTAATACCCAACTTGTGAGCAGTCTTGAGGGGAATGACATTCACCGCGGATCCGTCGTCCACAAGTACCATGGGCACATTCTTCTTGAGGCATTGTACGGTGATGTACAGGGCAAGGTTATGATTGGCTCCGAAGGGAGGGATATCTTCGTCAGAGAAGACGATCGGGTTGTTCAAGTCAGGGGCGTCCCTCGTCATATGTGCCACTATTTCTTCAGGAGAAGAGGTGAAGGGCACGGTTAATTTTCCCAAGGCCTGTAGCAAAGCCTATCGATGCTGAAAGGACGTTGTGATCAGTTGCCAAATTGACATTTTGGCTTTTGCCTTCTGAAGCTGTTTGAGGATTGAATTCCTAGGAGCCCTCGGTTGAGTGTCTACTTCCGGGACGACTTGGTCATTCATCGTTGGAACGACCGTTGGATTGTTCGGGTTCTGATAGGGGCGTCCGGACTGGGTAAGATGGCCGATCTCTTTTGCCCGTTTCTCTTTTTCTGGGATAAGGTAGACATCTTCAACATCGTCTTTCCAGATGCCGTTGATTTCAGGATCTCTAAGGCACCTTGGAGGGGTATTCCTTGGTGAGTAGTTTTTGTGAGGGATATTTTTGTGAGGGTAATTTTTGTGAGGGTAATTTTTGTGGGGTTGATTATTGTGGGGTTGATTATTGTGAGGTGCATGCCAGAATGATCGCGGGAGCAATCTGTCCTGGTGTGGGTAGTTTTGGGCGCTCGGGGGACTCTCCCTCGGGCGTGGCGGCGGAAGATTGAAGATAAGTCGACGGTATGCATCGTCAAGTCGGGTGATCCTTTCGGAGAGACTGGCTATGGCTTCCTAAACCTGTTGGAACATGGTGAGCATAGTGGCAGCACTAAACACAAATACCCCGTCTGAGGGATCTTTCTCCAAGGCATTCACCTCGTCATCAACTGGCAGTATGGGGTGAGAGTAGTCCAGAGTTGGCTCATCGTTGAAGATGGCATGGATTCCTAGAGGATTTGTTTTGTTGTTTGGCTTAGTCGGTGGGGGTAAAGGCAAATCTCCTTTCTCAATCATGTCTTGGATGATGTGTTTGAGTTTGAAGCGTGTTTCGAGATCATGCCCCTTCCTTGATGGTACCGACGAGGCATTGGGGTTCCGAACCGGACTTCTTAGCATCGGTCGGATCCGGGGTGGGTCCCATTGGTTGTAACTTTCCCTGGTCCATAAGCCTCTTCAGAGCACTTGCGTAAGTCGACCCTATATTGGTGAACACTCCCTGGGGGCGCTCAGCTCTCTTAGTAGATGGTTCAACGAGGTTAACCTCATCGATTTTGTTTATCTGGCCGTAAGGGCGAGATCCGGTTGAGGTGGATCCTTGGTAGCCTCTGCCAGTAGTCTTGGCCAAGACACCCTTTCGGAGGTCATCTTCAATGCGTGTCCCCAGAATTTGCAGATCCTGGAAGGTCTTGATATTTTGGTACCTTAGTAGATTGGCAAACACTGGGCGAAGATTGTTGACGAACTTTTCCACTAAAGTTGATTCACTCGGTTTACTGACCAATTGAGTACTCACCCTCCTCCAACGGGTTAAGAACTCGGTGAACCCTTCCTTATCATTCTGGGTTAGAACCTCAAGAGTACGGGTATTGGCTTGGATTTCAACGTTGTCGGCGTATTGTTTGGCGAATTCAACTGCAACCTCATCCCAAGTAGTAAGGTTTTTCGGATCAAGGGAGTAGTACCATTGGCGAGGGATTTGTTCCAAAGAGGACGGAAAAATCCGGGTGAAAAGTTCCTGTTTGACCCCTTTAATGGCCATGTAGTCTTTGAAGGCACGGATATGATTGAGTGGGTCCTCCACTCCTTTGAACTTAGGTACATCAGTTTGGGTAAAGTTGTCGGGTAATTGGTCCCCAACAGGTTCAAACCTTCGGTTGTTCTCAAGATGGATATTGTTACCCCGGGCTAGGAGCTGTTCTTCCAAGAGCTTTAGCCTCTTCTCAGTTTCAGTCAGAGGTGGAGTATTATGTTCTCCAACTTCTCTGTTTTCCAGGGTGTCGATACGGGTCTCGACGCGATCCGGGGTGACCTTAAGAGCGGTGAGCAGGCTGGCTAGCTGATCAGTCGTGACATCTCTGTTGTTATCATTGTTGTTGTTTTTGACAGAGGAAGTTGAAGACGGGGCCATGGTTCTGAGGCAGAAAAATGGCTCACATTGTAACTCAATCCGACACGGTTTAAAGACTGAACGCAGACAACGCAAAGGACGAGATAAATATCAGACTCAACAAGACGAGGGTGACTGCGTGTGGTTCCTCGGTGCTGACTCGATTTATGACGTGACGGTGTTGGCCGAACTTTTGACACGAGTTCAACATAATGGCCCGACGCCATTGGACGGGTCTCGTGGGGAGACCAATAAGTACGTTTGCTTCGACTCGATAGACACGAGGAGGAATTGGAATGGTGGACTGAAGTTTTCGAAAATAGAAATTTTCAAAACGATTCATTTGTCACTTTATGGACGGCTTCCGAAGATAGAGATCTCTGCAAGTCGATCAGTTGAAAGGGTTTTCTTAAGTTTATTTGCAAAAGGCGGTTTTGAGTTTGAGTCGGCTTGGAAAATAGTGTATTGCTTCCCAAGACGGTTTTGAAATTCAAAATTGTATGTTTTGAAAATCGAGTTTGAAATGTTTGAAGAGGTCTCGGGGACGGTGCATGGTCCTCGGGATCTCGAAAGTGTCTCGAGAAAAGGGTGTGTGCTTTTCTCGGGGTTTGAAAGAGCCATTGTCGGCACGAAACGGGTTAAAGTCCGTGTCTAGAAGTGGCGATGATAACGGCGTAAAAAGGTGATTTGAAATGGTTGTGAAAACCGGGTTTGAAAATCGTCATTACGACGGCCTAGGAAGGCGTGTTAAAATGGTTATAAAAACCGGGTTTGAAAATCGTCATTACGACGACCTAGAAAAGCGTGTTGAAATGGTTGTAAAAACCGGGTTTGAAAATCATCATTACGACGGCCTAGAAAGGCGTGTTGAAATGGTTGTAAAAACCGGGTTTGAAAATCGTCAATACGATGGCCTAGAAAGGCGTGCAACGGTTGGCGAAAGACCGAGGTTTGAAACGGCCTTTATAACAGCGCAAAAAGGTGATTTTGAAAGTTTGAAAATGACACGGAAGGACTTATGATCAAGTAGCACATAAGCACTCACAGTTCATTATATTATGCATTATGCTGACACGGGTTTTGGCTTACGAGGGTGGGTTACACACCAAACAATCAAACCCCGATTTGCGAGAGGGATACCAATTCAAACAAAATGTGTAAGGAGGGTTCCCTAGCCTCATGATCGAAAGTGATGAAAGCTCTTTGACCAAACAGAAATGTGTGACGTCAATGGTATGCTTGACTCAATCGAGATTCAAAACGCGGGGATGAGAAAACTCACGCCGACGAGACGAGCCAACTAGTCGAAAAGGGTTAGGTTATGGGCTCGGACAAGGAACCCGACCGTGACCGTAATATCAATTAATGCATTCCAACCAAGACCTCGTTCGAGTCTCACCATCTAGGGATCACAAAGACGTAAGTGTCCTAGTTATCCCCAGCGGAGTCGCCAAACTGTGGACATGGGCCACGTCTCGGTCTGTGGATTTGGGGCCACCTACCGTTCCGTAGTTGCGGGCCACCTGCGCGCCAGGCCAATCTGTGGACATGCAGTGGTCTTTTGAAAGCCACGCTCGGCGGCGTATAAATGCTTTCGACCGGATCGGTTTAGCTCGGTCGATTTCGTCTCGGTAAGGGTCTCGAAACAATTAGAGATGTTCGGAGTCGCCACCAAACATTTGTGGGATGCTTCGAACCCGTTCGAATTCCACTTTATACCTCGGTCAAATCGAAGTACAAAGCAGCGTTTGACATATGTACTAAAGATAAGGAAATCGTCTCTCTTTAGCATCCTATCTCTAGAATAACTCTCGTACGCCCTGGATAAGGTCGTCCACTATCCAAAGTTTCTGAGTAAGAGGTGAAGGTACGTATTGGGAAGCCCTTTAATTAGACACCCAATCCCGCCCGCGGTAGCGGCCTCTACTGATCGATCTTGGTTGGTTGAATGCAAAAGTTGATAAAACGGTTTAAATACATGAATGCGCATCCAATAATTTAAACCTATTATGTGAGAGCTTTCTAAGTGGGTTGATTTAATCCAAGTATCAAGTATAATATTTCAAGTTGGATTAATGGTTGATTTGCATACAAGACGAAAATTAAACATCCATTTACCGTATTAGGTTTAGGGTGCATAACATGATCCATTTGTTTTAGTAAAGCGTTTTGCAAATACGATTTCGGATAAAAAAATAGTCATCTGATCCGTCCTATATCCGGGCTAACCGAAGTCGGGATCGTCTTAGACTAATGCTGGAAAGGGAACAGGCCGTGTACCAGACGGCTACATGAGGCGCGAGCCAGCCGGCGGTGTAAACGGGCCTCCCCTGGTTCTGAAAATGAGAAAGAAAAGGCCTGCTTGAGGCGCGGGTCAGTCTACGGTTATATGACGTGTTCTGACCTTTTGAAAATGTTATGAAACGTATTGAAAAATGGGTGTTTGAACCCGATTTGGTTTGAAAGGGTCGTTTAGACCGCGTTTGTCGATTTGAAGAACTAGACTCGAATAATCATCATTATTTTGATAATATTCGGTGTCGGGTTCGACTTGACAAGCTTGACATGAATAGTTTTATAAATAATTATGAACTAATTGTTTTAAGTTCATTTGCATATAATTAGTCGATACTCATCATCGTACCCGGGTTAAAATCCGGTATGGTATGTATAACCAAGGATGACTTTGTGTTGGTGACTAATATGTTTATTTTGAAAAATGCAAAGAAATGAAATAAAAGGCTTTAAAATACCTCCCAAAAATGTAAATAAATGAAACAAAAGGTTTTAAATACCTTTTAAATGTCGTTAGCCAAATATTATCACCGAAACACGGATTTAACCGTCATGGTATGAGGAACCAAGGGTGAAAAATATTTTATGGTTAAAACAAATGAAATAAAAAGGGTTTGAAAATATTTGAAATGGTAAAAACCGATTACAAATATGAAAATGAATTAAAGGGGAAAGACGAGAACAAACACGGTTGATCTCTGACCTGGACACCCCATTTAGGCGCGGGCAAGCCGGCGAACCAAGGGGCTTCTGTCTTAGGCCAAAAATCAGTTTTGGCTCGTTTATCCCATGTTTTGGTTCATGTTATGCATGTTTTAGCATGTTACAGTCATGAAACAAATGAAAACATGATAAAAGAAGGATTTTTACACCCTCATACTTACATGTTTGGTTATGGCGAGTGACCGACGTAAGTGTAACAACTCCTTTGGTCGGAAAAGACTCGGTTTAAAACCGTTTTTGTTGGAATATGTGTCCTCCAACAATAATGCGATCACAACTGTCGATCATGATAATCACATGTTTAAATCTCATTTTAAGAATATATGTGGGATGTAATATTTTACAGTCAACTGGTCCACACACATCGGTTTTTACTCTATTTTTCTAATATACACTACAATTACTAGTGTAAGATTTATTCATTTTTTCATCATCTAAAACTTATAGAAATTTTAGAGAGATAATTACTCCTTCTTCCTTCCTCTCTTGACCGAATAACAAGAGACGAAAATCAATATTTTGGGTCATTTTTAGTAAGATTAATATTGTTCTAGATCTAATAATATTAGATTTTTAAGAGGTCGCCTTGGGTATTCACTTTTGGGATGAATTCTATTTTGGATCCTTTTGTTCATCCATTGTTAGGAAAGCTCAAGAACAAGTAAGAAGGAGAACTCATTTGTGCCCTATTATCCAAAACCTCAATGTAAGATTGATGTTTTCTTCTCTACTCTTGTTCAAGTTTGCATGCATAAGATGTAGTTTTAATTTTATGACTAAATTAAATGTCACATATATGAATATGTTAAGTATATGAGATTAATGAATCCCAACAAGTGGTATGAGAGCCTTAGGTTGTTTGCATGCAAATCGGTTTATAGTTTTTCCGAGTTATATGATTAACATACAAAACTAATTAATTTGGTTTTATGAAGATAAACCTAAAAATAACCTTGCATGTTAAAAGTTTCTGGTCCTAAGTGATTTTTAGGACATTTTGGTTTATTTATGGATTTTATTGTTCATTTTATATTATATTGGCATTAAAATGTGATTTTTATGATAAAAATGTCATTTTTGGACGAAAATTAGATAAACATCGAATTTTTCAGTGATTTTTGGATATGTTTTCACATATATTATCTACTTATGGCCTGTAAATTTCATGATAAAATGAGTTGTATTGCTCGAAATATGGATTTTTCAAGTTAAAATCGTATTTAAATGGGTAAATAGGTTAATATGAGTTATATTTCGAATCTGGTCATGGAAATTTAGTATGTTGTCACATGCAATTTTACAAGATGTGTGTAAAATATTTAGCTATAATGAAGTCTTTATGCATGATTTATGAATTTTTGATGAAAAATAACATAAATAGTGACTATAATTAGAAATAATGCTAAAACATACTTCATGACTAAAGGAAAAATGTCAAATGTTGCATTTTATCATATATTTCAGATCTAAAAGTGAAAAGTTGATGAATAAAATTTTTCTCATATTTTTATGGTCATAATTGTTAAAAACGATAAACCGCAACATTGTTTTTCTCGATAAATTTTCGAAACTTTTAACCTAAGTTTTGAACATTATGAGTGTCATGGTATTTTTCCAGAATCTTCATGAGTTTAAATTTCAAATTTCCAAATTATTTGAATTTTTTATAATTTAATTTGAAGTTTATAGCATAATTTTGTATTTTAGGTCCATATATGAACAATATTAAGAAATCAAGTTTAATTATTGTCAAAATATTAGTGGAGACTAATTTTGAGTCCTAAAAAGGTTAGGGTAATTAACTTGTACATAAATTTGAATTTATGTAATTATTGTGATTTTAAAAGGTTAAATCATGCAAATCCGTACAAACCGATTAATATACGATATTGGCTCTTAAAGGCGATTTAGCATAAAATTTGGCATGCTCATATATATTATAATGCTGCATTTTATTTATGATTGTCATATCTTAATTTTATGTAATTTTTGAATTATATAATTTTATTTAGTATGGCCTTAGTTTTAATTGATATTACCCGAAATGTATGGGAATATCGATTCGGTTGTAATTATTGTGATCTCGTATCACCGTTTTGTAATTTAATAGATTTATTTTAATTTTAATTACAAATGTATAATAGGAAATTATGTAATTCTTTATGTAATTTAATTATTCCGGAGTACCTTGAAGACGGTGCCACTCGAGAAGGCGATCCATCAAAGAAAATGTTGCCTTGAAATGCGTGCCAAGACCGAAGTTCAAGGGATCAAAGGAGTTGGTTTCCGAATTTGCAATAGTTTATTAGATTTACTATTTTAGGTAGGCCATACTAAGATTTTATTTTTATGCTTTGCATTTTGTTTATATGTTGCATGCATCGCTAAATCGCCATAACTAACACATGCATTTTAAATCGAGTAAATCGACCGTGTCAATTACAATTATCGTAGTTCACCGCTTTAGTTCACTTAAAACGTGATAGATAATAAATTGACATGACCTCTCGCTAAAATAAACAATTGAGACTTAGCCTTACCAAAAATTAGAAACCATGGAAACCTATTTCGTGAGGGAGTGCACTCGGCCTTACTGGGGTACAAACCTTGCTACGTAGGGGAAGTGGGTGATAAATGTCTACCCACCGAATTTATAAAGATAAGGGTTGTATTCAGCTTTACCGATGCCCAATTTGATGTAAATTTGGATCATGGACACATATATTCGAAATTTGGGTTGAACTCAACGAAAGTATTCTCGACGGTTGCCGGATGTGTTTCGGGCTAAAGATAAATATTAATGTAAATTTATCGACCAAGAGTTCTAAGAGTAGAATCGATTAAAGAGTTAATCCACCGAGTTATATTGATAAGGGTTGTATTCGGCTTTACCGATGCCTAAGTTAATATGAATTTGGGTCTTGGAATCATTTATCAAGTTGGGTAGATGTCACTAGATAAATGCAATAAAACTTGTTTAAATTAAAAATTTACGAGTGTTATTATTATTTTAAAACGACTTGTGTTTTATTCCTTCTATTTTTGTTTTGTAGACCACTTTTATTTCTCATAACAAATGGCCGCACCAAACACCAACGCTACCACTCTCACTAATGTTTCATGGCTCCGATCCTTCATGGATCGTTGTAAACTTGAAAAGAATGGGTCAAATTTCTCCGATTGGGATGCCCAACTCAAATTAGCTGCCCAAGGTGACGACAAGCTTCGTTACCTCGTTGAGGCCTCTCCACCCGAACCTAATGCTAGGTCGAGTACCGCCACTAGGGAAGCATATGAGGCTTACCACAAAGAGTCCGCCGTTATGAAAAATGTGTTGAATTTTGCAATGGAGGCGGATCTCCAAAGGAGAGCCTTTAAAATGGGCACCGCTTATGAAATCTATTCCAAACTTATGACAATGTTCTCACAAGCACCGAGGATCGTCCAATATGAGGCGGCCTCGGCATTCATTGATCTCGATTTCAAGGAGGGCCAAAAGGTTAGCCCTCACGTGCTCAAATTGATGGAGCTAGTCGAGACATTGAAAATTCAAAAGGTTGAAATCCCCAAGGAGCTCATTGTTGATAGGATTCTTCACTCCTTATCCAATGTCAAAGCATATGTACAATTCCGGGTGAATTTCAATATGCAAGACAAGGACGTGTCTCTTGAAGAGTTGCACAAGTTACTTGTGCAAGCCGAAAGAGACATGGGGCTAAATGTTAACCCACCTAAGGATGTGCTTAATATAAGCACTAAGAGCAAGGGGAAGTTCAAGAAGAATGGGAAAAAGGGTAAGAGGCAAGCTCCCATGTCCACCAAGGCTAAGACTTTTGAAGCTAG
Organism: Silene latifolia; assembly: GCF_048544455.1. Taxonomy (NCBI): domain Eukaryota; kingdom Viridiplantae; phylum Streptophyta; class Magnoliopsida; order Caryophyllales; family Caryophyllaceae; genus Silene; species Silene latifolia. The sequence goes on along the minus strand of NC_133531.1, from coordinate 131,628,368 downwards.
CACTTCCAAAACCAAGAAGGGTCCTCTTGATAAATGCCATTATTGTTATGGTGTTGGACATTAGAAGAGGAATTGTTCCAAGTATCTTGGCGACATCAAAGCTGGAAAGATCACTCCAGTAGGTACTTGACTATCCTTTCTTTTATGTTTCTAATTCAACTATGGTATTTTGATACAAAGTTGTGATAATGTATCCCCTTTTATTGTAAATAGGGCCTCCTCCAAGCAAAGACAAGGGAAAAGAGAAGCAAGCTTGAGAAATCATGAAGGAGCTAGGAGTAGCTACCAATGAAGCTTGGCTTTTATTATTGTCTTTATTTTAATGTTATGAATTTTAGAACTATTTTGATTTTCGTGTTCGACATGGAAATAGTTGATCCTTTCTAAACAATGGTTGTATTTTGGATTATGGTGACTTGGCTTGCAACCCAAGTCACCCCTTTTATCGTATTTATTTGTTCTAATAATTCGTCTTTATATGCTTGCACATAGAAACATATGATCATCTACTTAAAGTGATCCAATTGACAACTATAATGATGGGATTCATTATATGTCCACAAGCTTAAGGCTTGTGTATGATCAATTATAAAGTGATGTTGAGTTGATGAACTCTCCTAAAGGAATGTCAATTAACAAGTACGCCCATCAAATCTAAATACTATTAGTCAATCTATGAGATAATCCTCCTCCTACTTCAAAAATCATTATTTGTGTCTCATAAAGCTATCTTTGAATATCAAGTGTATTTATTCTAAAGATAGAGTGGGAGAAAAATGATGACACAAAGAGTACAAAGAATAATTTGTATGCTTGAGTAAATGAGATATACGAAAGAAAGAATGATTTGTATACCAAAATAGAAGTCTACATGAATAGATGAGATCTATGGTCTCGAATAGATAAGATCTACATGACAACAGAGACCAAGTAAAGTAATCAAAAGAATATGTTCTTAAGATTACTACATGAGGACACCAAAAGAAAGTTTTGAAAGGAAATGACTAAAGAAAAGTGTCAACAAGAGATTTTGCTTGCATATGACCTAGATATAAATAAGAGTTTTTATACTGATATTTACTTAAGAGCCTAAATGAAACAAAGTAGCATCCTTGAATATAAATGAGATTTATGATTATAAATTGCAAAGAATGATAAGCCGATATCTACAAAAGCTAAATTAATTGTTAACCACGCTAGTGTCATTACTTAACCTCATTATGAAAATGAAATGGTTAAAACTCCTTCTGAAAAGGGTATTTTGAAATATTTCGATTGAGTATTTCGATTGAGTAGTCAAATACGAAACATGTGGAATTGAGTGGGAGTTTGAAAATTATCATGTGAAGACATGAAATTTAGTGGGAGCAATCATCTTGTAAAATTTATAACTCATTACTCATTGAGAATGACGAGCTAGTACTATCTTTCACAAATAAGTATTTGAGTTTTCAATTCTGGATGAAAATGGACTAAGATGAATCCAATCACATCATGGGATGTTGGATAGGCATTGAGACATGCACATCAAATCAACAAGAAACGTAGGTTATTCATATCGATGAAAATGGAATTACCATAAGAAGTCATGGTCATTCATTGAATCTAAGAATGGTTGATTACATGATTAAGATCACTAATGTTTCCGCCATTAGAATAATCATGCACATGTCCTATAATGAATCATATGCTTAAGAGCATGATGAGTCATTGGTGAGCCACATATGATTCGTCATGAATTCTCGAGGAGAACTAATGAGCTATTCTAGTGTCTAGAAGAATACTCCGTTATGTGATAAGAAGTTGCATATATTGAAGTTTTCAAAAACATATAAGGATTTATGAAGATCCTAAACTAATTAAGCTTAAAGAGAAATAAGAAGTTGAAAAGATACTTATTTATAGTAAGAAGTTACTCAAAACTAGTATTTTCTAATATGCTAGGACTTATGAGAAGTGCTAGGCTAATCAGCTTGACAAATTGTTGCAAGACCCTACAAAACGTATACCTAGTGCATTGTGAGTTGGTAGAACACTTGACCAGTGCAAGTTATATCATCCATCACAAATTGTTGGTCATGTGATAAACAACAAGAAAGTTCTTTCAAGATAAAGAACCTAAACCTAGGTTGAGAACTTAGATGTGTACTTGGTAAGGTTCATGCCATGAGAGATAACATGAATATAAAGGAAAATGCAATTCAAGAAGTTGAACACGTGGACACATGGTGTGTTAAACACACGTTACGAGTAACTATTGTTTACACACTTACAATATACATCACAAGGTTGTAATATGATATTGACTACCCGAATGTGATGTCCACATTTGTCGTTTGAGTTATTATTAACTCACCTTATACTTTGTTACATGCAAACGGGTTGTAGAGACAATTGAACCCCGTTAAAGTGAACACGGATTAACATAGTATTCGCCCATAATCACTTATATGAGGTGACGTCTCAAAGTGACTAGAGTGTGATGCGATTGATGGCAAGTTCAAGTGCCATAGAGTCATATGAGAATGACAAGTCGATCACATAGGCAGATTGTTAGGAACACTTTGTCGGGCTTATGACCGCTTATAGAGTTCTGGCAAATTTATATAGCCTGGTCGTGGTGAGAGCTACTATAGTATTTTAATGAGTCTATTCTTTTGACTAAAGACTGTTCGCCAAAGGTAGCACAGTTTCAGATTAGCTTTGATTTATGTTACTACGACCTTCGTAAATGGGGTCAAATGGGCATATTTTGGGTTATGATGGTTGTGGCTAGTCGAAGGGAATAAGTGCGATAGAAATTATCCACCCCTTGTCAGGGTTATAACAATATCTCAGCGCCACTCGAGGAGTAATGAACTGGAAATGCGTGGCCACGCTCGGAAAGTATCTATGGTAGATAATTCCGGCCAATCAGTTATTCTCCAGACCGAGGAAACGACTCTCGATATGATCACTTGCAAGTACGACCTGAAAGACACCTTGCATTGAGTGGGAGATAGTAATTGGGCAAGAGAATTGGTGACGCACACTTGTCGAGGACAAGTAGGAGATTGTTGGAATATGTGTCCTCGGACAATAATGCGATCACAACTGTCGATCATGATGATCACATGTTTAAATCTCATTTTAAGAATACATGTGGGATGTAATATTTAATAGTCAACTGGTCCACACATATCGGTAATGATTGGCTGACTAGAGTTTGACATTACTGTCGTGCGACGGTGGTGATCAGTTGATCCCCTTAGGTCATACCTAAAGGGTGACACTCTTAATTGATTATTTAATTGATCGTATGTCGATACGGGTTAATTAAATTGCTTAAAATTGACGGACGATTTTGTGAGTATTATTGACGTGTCTTATTGTAATTCGATTAAATAAGATACGGTCTAAGTAATCAAATTGTTTTATTACTCAGATAAAATTCTTGTTTACGAAACAATTGAAACTGAATGAATAATTTATTGTAAATACAAGACGTTGTGATTTATAATTGATAAACCGTTTTGGTACAAGTAATTATGAATTACTAAGTCGATTTTGTACATGACGTATTTTTATTAATACGTTGATTTTTAATATGTTAAAAATACATTACAAATACACATGACTAGTAACATGTGACAATTGACAAATGACAAATATAAAATGGACCTCCCATTTTATATAAGTGCCGAAAATGGAGGGAGTATTAGGTTTAAATTGTGTTAATTATCTGTAAGTGGAAAACATGATGATTGCAACCTAATATAGCTATGCATACCTATGATTTCTTGGGTAGAAAAACTTGCTCATGTATTGGGCATCCTCCTCCTCTCCAACCGGTTTTTGCATGGTAAAAGCCAAGGGTCATTTTTTCATTTTTTCATCATCTAAAACTTATAGAAATTTTAGAGAGATAATTACTCCTTCTTCCTTCCTCTCTTAACCGAATAACAAGAAACCAAAATCAATATTTTGGGTCATTTTTAGTAAGGTTAATATTGTTCTAGATCTAATAATATTAGTCTTTTAAGAGGTTACCTTGGGTATTCACTTTTGGGAGGGATTCTATTTTGGATCCTTTTGTTCATCCATTGTTAGGAAAGCTCAAGAACAAGTGAGAAGGAGAACTCAATTGTGCCCTAATATCCGAAACCTCAATGTAAGATTGATGATTTCTTCTCTACTCTTGTTCAAGTTTGCATGCATAAGATCTAGTTTTAATTTTATGACAAAATTAAATGTTACATATATGAATATGTTAAGTATATGAGTGTAGACACCTCGTTTCTGCACCCCTCGCAAACCACCCGGTGATGATTGGGCCGCATGTTTGATACGCGGAACGATTTGTGACAGTTCGTAAGTTTATCGTCAAGTGATTGCTCAAATATTAAATGTCAACCTCTTAGTTGTCATCTACGTCCCGATACGGTCGTTTTGGCAGTAATTAGAGTACATTTGGAGTTCGGGTCAAAAACCGTCTTCATTTCCTAAAACCGTCAAATCCCGAGTCAAAGCCATGTGCTTGTCTACCTAAGGTTATGATGTCATAAAATGTTGAGATTATATCTCATTTTGAGTCCCATGTCACTTCATTAGGCTAAACTAAAAGTTTACATTACAAAATGTGCATTTCATTTAGCTAAAATGATAACCCGAGCTTTAGGCCCGTTTTACGAGGTCATAACGAGTTTTTTGGGCCAGGCCTTTTTCACAGAAAGTTCTAGATCTTTCTTTTAGCTTTCCAACGCCACCGAAATCACCTTTATCCGAGTCTTGTAGAGAAAGTTATGCCTAAAATACGACAGTCACAAACGCGTTTTCTACGCGCGAGGAACCTACCGGAAAGGACGCAGACAAGTGCCGCGCCTCTTCCAAGGGACGCAAAGACTTTGCGCCTTTTCCTGTGGCTTTCTTTTTGTCCAAGTTTCCGTGTTTTAACCTAAGTCGGTTATTTCCGGATCTTTCCTTCCGTATCCTAGTCTTACCATAATTCCGTCGCGTGATTAGTATAAATAGGAGCCTTCGTTCCTCATATTTCTCACGCGAGTGTCCGCCCTTCTCTTCTCCCTTTGCATTCTAGACTTCGTTCTTACTAATTGGCGCCTACGTGCTTGGACTTCCGACCACGTAAGCTCGGATCCTTCCGGGTACCAGCCTCTCCGTTGCATGACCGACCAATTTGACCAACTACACTCAATCAACTTAATTAATTAATTGTTTTCCTCTTACGAGGGCACTCTCTTTGCATTCGCGTCGAGCATTCACTAGTCGATATCTTAGTTCATCTCGTTCCGTCAACATGTAAGTCTGAGGGTGTATAATTCTCTTTATTTATTGTATTTTGTTTATTGTAAATCATCCATTGTAAGGTTTACGTCGAAAATACCTCATTAAAACCGATTTCTAAAACCGTCTTTAAAACCTTTTTTTTACGGATTTTCAGAAGACTGACAGTCGAGAAAAGACGCAGAATCGCTCGCGCCTCTTCGAAGGAGCGCAGTTCCTGCTGCGCCTCTTCGTGAGGCTGCCGCAGTTCCTGCTTCTTTTCTTCTTCTTCGTCTTCTGTAAATTCCGTCTTTCTTATTTGTTTTCGTATGTTCCTCTTTAATTCTTTCACATGATAGTTTAATAATCACATGTATATAATTCATCATTCATCTTTAGCATGTTTTCATTCATCATAATCCGACTTAAATCCCAAATAATCTAATATTTGCGGGTTTTCGTCATTCAATTCAAACCCGGGTTGTAGAGGTTCGATTCATTCATATTGAATCTCTGGAATTCGTCATTGATATATTTTCATCTGTTCATCCTTTAATTCGTCATTACTTTGTTATTAATCCATCGTATTTAACCTATTTCGTTTACCATGTCACTAATCAATCATAATCATCATGTAATTAATTCGTTTATATTCCGTCTCATCCATGTTTATCGCTTTTATGACCATCATTCATATGTAAATAACATGCTAATCACTTCTATCCGAGTACATAATTTAATCAATCCTTAAAATCACCAATCGACATTAACGGTTTTTGCGATTCCCGCTTCACAGAATTCACCCTTGAACAGACGCAGCGTCACGCGCGCTCTTCCTCTTCGAGGCGCGCCTCTCTTGCGCTGTTCCAGATGGGTTCTCCCTCAAACTCCTTTTCTGCCTTGACGTAGTTAATTAGGCTACGTATTAATTAACTAATATCCGTATTATCACGCTAATTCCTGTTCGTTAATTTGTTATTTTTTATTCTTTTTATCCCTTTTTATCAAATCATCCGTTTTAAAGGTATTTTCGACATAAATCGCCTATTCCATTGTAATTATTGTAATTTATTGTATTTCCATTTATTGTTTGTATGCGTTCACATGTAAATGAGCATTAAATCCCAACTTCGACCAAATTGTATGCTAATTACGTGTCAACCGACTTAGTATTAATTCTCACATGTTAGGATTAAAACTTGGATGTTGCATTGCATGCATTATAGCCGACGATATATCAAGTACGAATAACTTCCCTAATCATTAGTAGAGGCCGCTATCGAGGCGGGCGGGATTAGGTGTTCGATCAAAAGAGCTTCCTAATACGTACCCTCACCCCTTACTCCAGATCTCCGTGAGCACCCGTGTTCATTGGCATCCACGAGAGTCATTCTAGACATAGAATGCTAAGGGTAACGATTGCTTAGTGTTCATGTCTTTACTTTGTGTCTTGACATGACATGAGGTATTCGAACGGTTCCAATTTCCCATAAAAATTGGTGGCGACTCCATACAAATGCAAACGCTTGTTTTCGCTTCTCACCAAGCGCCCCGTGGGCCCGTCCGTCCACGCTTTGGCGACTCACTGGGAAATACACTTACGTGTAGCCAAGGGTGAAACTTGAACAAGGTTAGGGAATAATTTGTACAAGACAATTGTCGGTTTTCATAACTCGGTCTTCCTAGACCGTTTTATTCGGCCTTCCTAGGCCCAACCCAACCCATTCGACCAATCGTCCCGTCTAAACGGTCCTAATTCTTATTTGGGCCTAAAGATGGATAGCGATTGACGTCATCCATACCATGATGCTTACTCTTGTTTGTATCAAGGGCCTTCACTACTTGAGGAAATGGACTAGGAATCGGCCTTACTCTTGTTTGGCACGAGCCTCTCCACAGACTTCGGGTTTGATGGTTCGGTATGGGAACCCACCCTTTAAACCAAAACCCTTTTAAAAGCACTCAGCATCCCGTTATAATGCTTGTATAAATGTTTGTACCTTACGTGATCACCATTTCTAAACAAAACCTTTTTTTGTAAAAATCAAAACCCTTTTTTAACATAAAATTTCGAAAAAGGCCTTCAATTAGCACAAAATCCGGTCAAAACTCTGTCCGTTTGTCGTGTCAAACTTCGGGCCTAAAACCCATTTCAAAACCAAATACAAAAAAACGTAAAAAAAACAAAAAAAACGAAAAAAAAAAAACAAAAAAAAATGTTTTCAAACCGTGTAAATGTAAATATGTAAATTCAATTGGGCTAAGTTAGAGTCAAAATCCAAACCGACTATGTCCTAGTCGGAACTCTGTCGAGTCATGAACCCATCTTCATTCACATTTTGGGTCTTTTAAAATTCAAGTCAAGTCCTAAGGCGTCACGCCATTATTTTGGACCCCCTACCCCATTTCAGTTAGGATATAAACACTCGAGTCACACGTTCCGAGGCTCAACACACGAGTCTCAATGGGCCTCATATTTGAGTCTAAACTACAACAGTCTTCTTAACACATATAAGAAAACCTCGAGCCCAGAATCAACACGTGTCTTCAATCCCGTCAATAAGGTCAACTGTATAAATGTCACTCCGTCAAAGTCAACACTCGAGTCTAAATTGAAGTCAAGCACCATGAATTCAAACACGAGAAGTCGCTCACAACACTTCACGAATTCACAAGTCAAGTCTAGATTTGTCGTCTTGTCCCTTCATTTGTTTGTTGCCTTAGTATGCGTGATCCCATGTCGAATCGAGTGTAATGCGCGTCGTTTCTGTCGAGTAGGAATCCAGCAAGTTTTGTCAATCAGCAAGGTCACGAAGAAGTTCAAGCCACAATCACTGTGTCTCTCCAAGATGTTTATGCCATGGTCCTACGAGTGCAAGATACAGTGGAAAATTTGAGCATTCGCGTCTTCACCCTCGAGAATGGAATGGTGGAAAAGAACACACCAACTAGAGAAACCTCTAGTCTAGATCGTCCAAAGCTTACATCTTGCAATAACCATCGTCTTAGAAAGCCAAAAATAGCTGAAAGAAAACCTGGGAGGCATCAAAGGGTGCTTACCGATTTAGGCATGTCTTATGCCGATGCTTTGAAGAGACTCTCTGCCCAAGGTAAGCTACATCCAATAGGTCCGACTCCGGATCCACCTTTAGAGAAACAGATGAACCTCTGGAAGGGCAACAAATACTGCTTATATCACCAAGGTAGAGGCCATGATATTGAAGAGTGTTTTCTCTTGAAACACACCATCCAAGATATGATCGAAGAGGGCAAGCTTCCTAAGCCACCTTCTGTCGCGCAATCTAAGAAAATCGAACCTCTTGGGTCTAATATCATTAAACATGACGAAGAATCATCTCTAGACTGTTCTCATCTCCTCGATCCTTATGACAACGGAGATGTCAACATGCTTGAAGACGACGATATCCAAAATGGAATGCTCATGCTTTCCATTGCCTTTAACAATAGATTTTCCAAAATGGAGGGGGCTATTGATAGCCTAAACTCTCGACTTTCCAACATGGAGAATCAGTTTGCTGAAATAGGTAAGAAGCTTGAGACCCAATCTTTCAAGATGAAGAATGTCCAGACAAACCCTCATCCTGACAGTCCTAAAGTAACAAACGAGCCACCTATCTTTAGTTCTTCTAATCCAAGCATCAAAATCAATAAAGGCATCCTCATGGATCCTTCGTCGAAGAAACCTAACAACCCTCCGAGGTCATTTACAAAGGCTTCCGAAAATAAGGGCACACCTCCTAGGAAATTTACCAACATTGGTAATACATACACCGATGCCCTTCAAAGACTCATGGAGCAACGAATGTTGAAACCTATCGGTCCTACACTTGAACCAGAAAGGAAGTCCAAATTCTGGGACGAGAAATCTTACTGTGAATACCATAGAGGCAAAGGGCATGATACGGAGAAATGTTACAAATTAAAACATGTCATTCAGGATATGATCGAAAGCGGGAAGTTGTCCCTCTCAACCTTTAACCCACAAGGTAGCCTCAGCAATCCTCATGGATATACCGTTCATCAAGAAACTCTTCTTGACTGTTATCCTTCTAATATTCCCAATGATGAGGATGAGGTGCTCAAATGGGTGAATGCTCAAAGTCAGATGCCAAAGCCAGTTGCTGGAAGAGAAAATGTTCAAGCATGGGCCGATGATTATGAGTCTAGGTCTAAGATCGCGTCAAAGTCCGGGTCCGAGTCCGAGTCTTAGGCTTTCCATCTCGTATTTGTTCTAGTGTCTTTCTTCGTGTCCATTTTCATTTCTAGTGACAACCTGGGGGCTGTCCCACGAGTCACATGTCTTCTTGAGTCTATGTTAAATAAATTCATTATCCATTTCAATAAAAGCACACTATTTCATCCGCATATTCTATCATATCTCTCCCTTTACCCATTTCCTGTGACAACAAGAATTGATTTGAGACATTTTAAAATGAACAACAACACACGACAGTCAATGTGAGTGCACTTATACGATGTTCCGTTCAAAGTTGTAGAGGACCTGAAACTCCGTGTTCTTTTCTTACCTATTCCATGTCTGGCAATAGAAACCACAATATAACCCTAGTCTAGGACGAGCATATCTCAAGAGATTCTAGGACGAATCCAGACCGTCTCCCGTGTTAACAATCCATGAAGGAAGGCAAGCCCATTCCCCACAATAAACAACCTGTGTTACTAAAGACCAACCTGTTTCACACCAAAGGTGCTAGTCTTACCCAAATCCATGATAGCAATCAAATCCAAGACGATACGAGCCACGATCAAAGACCAAAGGCTCAATCATGAGAAATGACCAAGATCAATATCCAAGGCCATAATTATGCCCGTAATCCAAGACAAAAGAGTCAAAAGAACGAGGCTCTAGCAAGCCAACGTCAATATCCAAAGTTAAAGTAATCCTTCAAAACCTGATAAAAATCTGAGGAAGAAATCCAAGATATACTCTAGACCAAGAATCTGAGTCTAAATCAAGAACAAGCCTGAAATCAAATGCTATACAGAATACCGCTGAAGTCTATATGGAATCAAGACACCAATCGAGATGGTCATCTAGCACCCTCACTTAGCCTTTCACACATCATACCCTAAGTCCTTCCCGAGACCATTATAGGGAGATAGTTAGGAATTTTGAGAATCCTCTAAAGCTCGTCAAGTATACCCATCCTTTAGGGCCAAGACATGGAAATTTGAACCCACGTCATTTAAACCCACCTTTATGTGCTCAGGCTACATCAAGCCAAGAGACTCCATTTCCAACCCACATTACAAGCCATAGCCCTATAAAGCCTTAACTCCACAAAATCAAGCTCCAGAGATTTGTTTCATCAAAGCCTCTTATTACCGAGCTCCACATTCCAAATATCCAATCCAGTTTCACCTTGACCCATACACGGAGTCTTCAATACTTTACTACCTAGAACGGGACATACCCAATTCATCCTTAGGGTCCACTAAGTGTGCTCACATGACAAGGAAATTTTTACAAACCTAATTATACCTCTTTGGTCTATGATCAGAGGGAGTTATCTCAAATCGATTCTTCAAGTCATCAAAGGAATATACCCTTGTGACCCCTGCACTTTAAGGCCCTAACAACATAGCTTAGGCACACACTTGAACTACGAGCATGGTTTGATTTCACCTTTTCAGGTGGATACGTAGGCAGTCCTTTCTTACACAAGAAGGATACAACCACAATACCCAAACAAAATTAACCAAACCTCAGAACTACGATCTGGTTTGATTTCACTTCACGTGAATACGTAGGCAATCCTCAAGGACACAACCATCCCACTTCCAACTTTCAATCTCAATTATCAACCACCATCAACTTTCAACCTCTATTTCAACCTTCCAGTCTCAATTAACATCCCTTCCATAACCAACACCTCTTTACTGGAGGCTCCTTATTATCGCCCAGCCTCTTTTTTACCAAAATTCCAGAGTCATCTTCTCATCCTGGGGGCTTCTCTTCCAAGATGCCACCCTTCCTTTATTCCTCTAAGTCTAGCTAGGGCTCGGTCCAGACAATGACAAAGATCTTAGATCAATTCTCCAAGTCATCGTACCTTAAGAGGGGTCTCTTTTACAGCAAACGGTGGTGAAAGTTGTCCCAGTAGACAGATGATCCATGGCTCATGCCTTACCTTCATATGCCTTCATCATTCTTGCAATTCTTCTACCTTTAGAATTGATACACATTATCACCCACACTTGGCTAGGGGTTGCGCATGCTTAAGCAAAGTCTGTCAAAGTCATCCCTGTGTCGCGTCAAATCTAAGTTAGTGTCGCGTCAGTCAAACCTAAGTCTACATTTCGCTCCGCATCCCTATAAGGTCTGTGTCATGTCAAGTCCTATGTCTAAAGCCCATTGAATATGCGTAACGCATTACAAACGACAAATTTCTTTAAGCAAGTTTTAAACAACTTTTATAAAGAAACAACTTTTGCAAAGCCTATGTGTTTCCTCATTCGAGGTCCATGTGATAATTGCTTACGTGCATATGTGTTTATGTTCTATTTGCATATTAGATTGCATTCTTGTGTGGCTAATATCCATGCAGGTAAGTATCAGAAGCAGTGCTCGCTCCGACTAGGGGCTTCACCCAAGTCTTCATTCTCCCAAATAAAGCAAAAGATTTTGCATATTGCTCACTCAAGATTTCTTCCATGACGATCAAGATGTTCCTAGTCGTCAAAATATTTGTCCCAAATAAGCAGATATTTTGCGATTGCTCACTCAAGATTTCTTCCATGGCGATCAAGATGTTCCTAATCGTCAATATATTCCCCAACAAGAGTTCGCTTGAGACTGACGCAAGCAGATTGAACCTCAAGTTTTTGCCAGAGTTCGCTTGAGACCGACGCAAGCAGATTCCCCAGCAGTTTCTACCGACGTCCTGCTACCCTCGATATTATTGTTTCCTCACGGAGTTCGGCAAAGGTGTCATTCTCCAGAAGTTCCCAAACCAGAGCCTCCTTCCTTAGGTTCGTAAACCCAAAGTCAGGATTCTTACCCCTAGATTCTTAGATCCCAAAATGGCCTCCTTTAGGTTCATAAGCCTTTAATCTCCCACACCAACGACCTTAGGTTCATAAACCCATAAATCCTTTTGAAGTTCCCATACCATAGGAAGCTTGGATGCATGTGTCCAAAACAACAATTAGTAACCCAGTAAGTTCCTAAACTTAACCCTAGGATCCCAATTCCTCTTAGGTTCATAAGCCTTTAAGTTTCCATACCGGCCGTCCTTTTAGGTTCGTATACCCAGGTTCGCACACCTAGCTTCTTTTAAATTCCCAAACTCCCTAGAGTTCATACACTTCTACCCTTAGGATCATATTCCTTAGGATCACCTCTACCCTTAGGATCATATTCCTTAGGATCACCTCTACCCTTAGGATCATATTCCTTAGGATCACCTTTACTCTTTAGGATCATATTCCTTAGGATCACCTTTTCCCTTTAGGATCATATTCCTTTAGGATCACTTTTCCTTAGAGTTCCTACACCCAAACCTTGGTTACCCCTTAAGTTGAACTTATATTTGGCCTCCTTCCCGACGATGCTTTCCTTTAGGGTCCCACACCCTAGCACAATCCTTATATATCTTTTAGGTCTTACCCTTAGCTCCTACGCTTACCCTTAGCTCCTACGCTTAACCTTAGCTCCTATGCAACTCCGGAAGCATCTCAGGAAGAAGTCTCAGGTATGGTCTCTTCTTATGGCTGGCGAGCTTCCTTACGTAGTCTAATGGACTTTAAACGACCCTCCCCGGAAGTCGACAGACTCTAAAATATTCCCGACGACAGGTCCTTGGCTCAGACCCCTTGAGCGCCTTGCGTCGCCATAGTCGTCAGGTTGTAATCTTCGATTGACCTGATGGCTATACTTTGACTTTCGCCTTGTCCAAGCCTCAGTCAAAGTGGGGGCTCTGTAGACACCTCGTTTCTGCACCCCTCGCAAACCACCCGGTGATGATTGGGCCGCATGTTTGATACGCGGAACGATTTGTGACAGTTCGTAAGTTTATCGTCAAGTGATTGCTCAAATATTAAATGTCAACCTCTTAGTTGTCATCTACGTCCCGATACGGTCGTTTTGGCAGTAATTAGAGTACATTTGGAGTCCGGGTCAAAAACCGTCTTCATTTCCTAAAACCGTCAAATCCCGAGTCAAAGCCATGTGCTTGTCTACCTAAGGTTATGATGTCATAAAATGTTGAGATTATATCTCATTTTGAGTCCCATGTCACTTCATTAGGCTAAACTAAAAGTTTACATTACAAAATGTGCATTTCATTTAGCTAAAATGATAACCCGAGCTTTAGGCCCGTTTTACGAGGTCATAACGAGTTTTTTGGGCCAGGCCTATTTCACAGAAAGTTATAGATCTTTCTTTTAGCTTTCCAACGCCACCGAAATCACCTTTATCCGAGTCTTTTAGAGAAAGTTATGCCTAAAATACGACAGGCTGTCAAACGCGTTTTCTACGCGCAGAGGAACCTACCGGAAAGGACGCGCAAGTCTTTGCGCCTCTTCCAAGGACGCAGACTCTTTGCGCCTTTTCCCAGGGCTTTCTTTTTGTCCAAGTTTCCGTGTTTTAACCTAAGTCGGTTATTTCCGGATCTTTCCTTCCGTATCCCAGTCTTACCATAATTCCGTCGCGTGATTAGTATAAATAGGAGCCTTCGTTCCTCATATTTCTCACGCGAGTGTCCGCCCTTCTCTTCTCCCTTTGCATTCTAGACTTCGTTCTTACTAATTGGCGCCTACGTGCTTGGACTTCCGACCACGTAAGCTCGGATCCTTCCGGGTACGAGCCTCTCCGTTGCATGACCGACCAATTTGACCAACTACACTCAATCAACTTAATTAATTAATCGTTTTCCTCTTACGAGGGCACTCTCTTTGCATTCGCGTCGAGCATTCACTAGTCGATATTTTAGTTCATCTCGTTCCGTCAACATGTAAGTCTGAGGGTGTATAATTCTCTTTATTTATTGTATTTTGTTTATTGTAAATCATCCATTGTAAGGTTTACGTCGAAAATACCTCATTAAAACCGATTTCTAAAACCGTCTTTAAAACCTTTTTTTTACGGATTTTCAGAAGACTGACAGTCGAGAAAAGACGCAGCAACTGCTGCGCCTCTTCGAAGGAGCGCAGTTCCTGCTGCGCCTCTTCGTGAGGCTGCCGCAGTTCCTGCTTCTTTTCTTCTTCTTCGTCTTCTGTAAATTCCGTCTTTCTTATTTGTTTTCGTATGTTCCTCTTTAATTCTTTCACATGATAGTTTAATAATCACATGTATATAATTCATCATTCATCTTTAGCATGTTTTCATTCATCATAATCCGACTTAAATCCCAAATAATCTAATATTTGCGGGTTTTCGTCATTCAATTCAAACCCGGGTTGTAGAGGTTCGATTCATTCATATTGAATCTCTGGAATTCGTCATTGATATATTTTCATCTGTTCATCCTTTAATTCGTCATTACTTTGTTATTAATCCATCGTATTTAACCTATTTCGTTTACCATGTCACTAATCAATCATAATCATCATGTAATTAATTCGTTTATATTCCGTCTCATCCATGTTTATCGCTTTTATGACCATCATTCATATGTAAATAACATGCTAATCACTTCTATCCGAGTACATAATTTAATCAATCCTTAAAATCACCAATCGACATTAACGGTTTGCAGTTCCGGCTTCACAGCCAGAATTCACCCTTGGAACAGACGCAATGTCTGCTTTCTTCCGAGGGCGCGATCTCCTGCGCTGTTCCAGATGGGTTCGCCTCAACTCCTTTTTCCGCCTTGACGTAGTTAATTAGGCTACGTATTAATTAACTAATATCCGTATTATCACGCTAATTCCTGTTCGTTAATTTGTTATTTTTTATTCTTTTTATCCCTTTTTATCAAATCATCCGTTTTAAAGGTATTTTCGACATAAATCGCCTATTCCATTGTAATTATTGTAATTTATTGTATTTCCATTTATTGTTTGTATGCGTTCACATGTAAATGAGCATTAAATCCCAACTTCGACCAAATTGTATGCTAATTACGTGTCAACCGACTTAGTATTAATTCTCACATGTTAGGATTAAAACTTGGATGTTGCATTGCATGCATTATAGCCGACGATATATCAAGTACGAATAACTTCCCTAATCATTAGTAGAGGCCGCTATCGAGGCGGGCGGGATTAGGTGTTCGATCAAAAGAGCTTCCTAATACGTACCCTCACCCCTTACTCCAGATCTCCGTGAGCACCCGTGTTCATTGGCATCCACGAGAGTCATTCTAGACATAGAATGCTAAGGGTAACGATTGCTTAGTGTTCATGTCTTTACTTTGTGTCTTGACATGACATGAGGTATTCGAACGGTTCCAATTTCCCATAAAAATTGGTGGCGACTCCATACAAATGCAAACGCTTGTTTTCGCTTCTCACCAAGCGCCCCCGTGGGCGGCCCGCTGTCCACAATGAGATTAATGAATCCCAACAGTTTTGGTAAGTAAAAAGAGTGTTTTAAGTTTAGTGACGGTGTAGTGGTCGGTCAAGTGATTTAATGCACGATGACGGTACCAAACAATGTGTAAGGATTGTATTTACGATCGGTAGTGTGGACATGGCCCACCTGCGTATGCCCAACCGATCTGTGGACATGGCAGGGGTCTCTTGAAAGCCACGCTCGGCGGCGTAAAGATGCTTTTGACCGGATCGTTTTAGATCGGTCGGTTTCGTCTCGGTAAGGGTCTTGAAACGATTAGAGATGTTCGGAGTCGCCACCAAGCATTTTTGGGATGCCTGGAACCCGTTCGAATTCCACTTTATACCTCGGTCAAATCGAAGCACAAAGCAGCGTTTTGACATAGGTACTAAAGATAAGGAAATCGTCCCTCTTTAGCATCCTATATCTAGAATGACTCTCGTACGCCCTGGATAAGGTCGTCCACTATCCAAAGTTTCTGAGTAAGAGGTGAAGGTATGTATTGGGAAGCCCTTTAATCAGACACCCAATCCCGCCCGCGTTTAGCGGCCTCTACTGATCGATCTTGGTTGGTTGAATGCAAAAGTTGATAAAACGGTTTAAATGCATGAATACGCATCCAATGATTTAAACCTAACATGTGAGAGCTTTCTAAGTCGGTTGATTTAATCCGAGTATCAAGTATAATATGTCGAGTTGGATTAACGATTGATTTGCATGCAAAACGGAAATTAAACATCCATTTACCGTATTAGGTTTAGGATGCATAACGTGATCCATTTGTCTTAGTAAGACATTTTGCAAATGTGGTTTTGAATAATCAGAATAGTCATCTGATCCGTCCTATATTCGGGTTAATCGGGATCGTCCTAGACTAATGCTGGAAGGGAACAGGCCCTGTATCAGGCAGCCATATGAGGCGCGAGCCAGCTGGCGATACAAAGGGCTTCCCTCTGGGTTTGAAAGTGAGAAATGGAGAGCCTGTGTAGGCGCGGGTTAGTCAACGGTTTATGTGCCGTGTTCTGACTTTTTAGAAAACGTTATAAAATGTATTGAAAAGGGGTATTTGACCCGGTTTGATTAGAAGGTGTCGTTTTAGACCACATTTGTTCATTTGAAGAACTAGACTCGAATAATCATCATTATTTTGATAATATTCGGTGTCGGGTTCGATTTGACAAACTTGACATAAATAGTTTTGAAAGTAATTATGGACTAATTGTTTTAAGTCCATTTGAATGTCATTAGTCGATACTCATCATCGTACCCGGGTTGAAATCCGGCATGGTATGTAGAACCAAGAATGACTTTGTGTTGGTGACTAATATGCATGTTTGTAAATGTAAAGAAATGAAATAAAAGGCTTTAAAATACCTTTTAAAAGTTATTAACCAAATATTATCATCGAGACACGGATTTAACCGTCATGGTATGGAGAACCAAGGATGACTAATGCTTTATGGTTATAACAAGCGAAATAAAATGTAGATAGTTCGAAAATACTTGAAATGGTGAAAATCGATTACAAATATGAAAGTGAATTAAAGGGAAATGACGAGAACAAACACGGTTGATCTATGGTCTGAGTACCCCATTTAGGCGCGAGCCTGTTAGCGACCTAAGGGGCTTCTGTCTCAGACCAAAAATCAGTTTTGGCTCGTTTATTCCATGTTTTGATTCATGTTATGCACGTTTTAGCATGTTAAAGTCATGAAACAAATGAAAACATAATAAAAGATGATTTTTACACCCTCATACTTACATTTTTGGTTATGGCGAGTGACCGACGTAAGTGTAACAACTCGTTTGATCGGAAAAAACTCGGTTTAAAACCGTTTTGGTAAGTAAGGAGTGTTTTATGCTTTAGTGATGGTGTAGTGGTCGAAATGGTCGGTCAAGTGGTTTAATGCACAATGACGGTACCAAACAATGTGTAAGGCTCGTGTTTACGATCGATAGGTCGTAAATACGTGTCGGATTGTGACTTAAGAAGTCGAGTCGAGAATTTTAAGGGAGAAAAGAGGGGACGGACACTCGCGTAACTCTCAAATGGGCGACATTTGAGGGGTATTTATAGGAGAATGAGTGGTTGTGTGAGTTTTGAGCGACGTGGCCACCTGGGCTGCTCAAAGAGGAGCGAGCCATGCTGCGGGTCTTCGAGCTGTGTTGTCGCTTTCACAACAAACGCAATCATGATTTTTTCTATCCTAGGTTTTGTAGTCACATGTTTGGTACTTGAACATTCATGAATCCGGGAAAACTTAAGGTAGAAGGTTTGAAATGTTTGTTTTTTGTGTTTGACTCGGTTTGACTCGTTGTTGGAGTCGGGATTTGAATTTTGAGTCGGTTTTTGGTCCGGTGTCGGTTTTGACTCTAGTTAGTGTCATTGTGACCCCATCGCCGTGCATTAAACACTCCAGGTATTTTTGAAATGTTTTGAAATGTTTTATTTTCGAAATCCTTTTAAGTTTTCCGACGTAAAGTTGTACACAAACTGTCGATCAAACGCTGCGATTCCAAAGCATGTTGTAGTCCGATAATCATCGGGTGTTTGTTGGAGTCTCAGCAGATACTGGGTATCTAGAGATCCCCCACTTTGACTGAGGCTTGGACAGGGTGAAAGTCAAAGTAGAGCCCCCAGGTCAATCGAAGATTACAACCTGGAGACCCAAGCGACGTCTAGGCGGCTCGAAAGGATTCGGACCAAGGACCTACCGTCGGGAAGGGCGACGCCACGGCGACTCGGGGACTCGAGTCAAGAACCTGCCGTCAGGAACATTTTAGAGTCTGTCGACTGTCCGTGTGGGTCGTTTAAAGTCCGTTAGACTACGTACAAAGGCTCGCCAGCCATAAGAAGGAGTCATACCCGATGCATCTTCGGATATGTCTTCGTATGTTTGCGGAAAAAGGCTCGCCGGCCGTGACAAGGAAATGTACCCGAGGCATCTTCGGGATTTGTCCTCGGGTGGTTGCGGACAAAGGCTCGCCAGCCATGGTGCGTTGTAAGGCTCGCCAGCCATGGTGAGTTGTAAGGCTCGCCATCCATGGTGCGTTGTAAGGCTCGCCAGCCGTGGCGCGTTGTAAGGCTCGCCAGCCGTGGTGCGTTGTAAGGCTCACCAGCCGTGATGCGTTGTAAGGCTCGCCAGCCGTGGTGCATTGTAAGGCTCGCCAGCCATGGTGCGTTGTAAGGCTCGCCAGCCGTAGTAAGGAAATGTACCCGAGGCATCTTCGGGATCTGTCCTTGAAAGGTTGCGGACAAAGGCTCGCTAGCCGAGGTAAGGAAATGTACCCGAGGCATCTTCGGGATCTGTCCTTGAAAGGTTGCGGACAAAGGCTCGCCAGCCAAGGTACGGTCGGTTAATGGACCATGAGAATAGCCGCGTCAAATGGGCTTGCTAAGTAGCGAACTCATGATGCCGTCGTGGAAATAGTGAATTTGGACTTTCACTATCACTGTTGTTGTGTTTGTTTTTTTTTTTTTTTTTTGAAATGAGCGGGTTCCGCGAGGAAGCCCCCTGCTTGTATTTGAAGGAATGGTGAATTGGAAATATTCACCATTCGTCGTTCTTCTTTGAATTCGGAGTGGCAGTTTCGATCGCCGTTTGTTTGAATTTTGAAGGAGAATAGCAAATTTTAAATCTGCTATTTCATTTGAAGTGACGGTTTATGTGCCGCCGTTGATGTTTTGAAAGAAATAGTGAATTTGGAATCTTCACTATTAATTGAAGTGACGGTTTATCTGCCGCCGTTGACAATTGAAAGAAATAGTGAATTTGGAATCTTCACTACTAATTAAAGTGACGGTTTATGTGTCGCCGTTGACGTATGTGGTGAAAATAGTGGAAATCAATTTCCAACTATTATCTTGAAAATGACTGTTTTTATTGCCGTCGCTTAAAATTTGGAGAAATAGCGGCTTTTGAATTTTCGCTATTATTTTTGAAATTTTGAAGGAAAATGGTGAATTTTTATTTCACCATTATTTTGAAATTGGCGGTTTTGATCGCCATTTGCTTGAAATTTTTGAAAATAGCGAATTTAAATTTTCACTATTTGATTGGAGGGACGATGTATGCGCCGTCGTTCGAAGCCTTCGAAAATAGTGAATTTAAGTCTTCACTGTTTGTTTTCGAGAAAAATGACGACTTTATATATCGTCAAATGAAAACTTTGAAGTTTGTTATGGGAAATTGGGCTAAAGCCCAAAATCCGCTGAAAGAGCAAAGGGGAGGCCTGGTTTTGGCGCGAGCCACCTGGCGAACCAAAGAGGCTTCCCTATTTTTCTGTAAAAGGCGCGAGGTTGGTCTGCATATCAACCTTACTTCGTCTTCTTCCTTTCGACACAAAAACCCGCAAAAATTGCCATTTGAAGGACTTTTGCTAGCTTCTACTCGTGCCATTATCAACAATGTCCTCTCAAGGTAAGTATTTCCTCTTGAATCCATTTAAATTTGTTGATCTTTAGCTTGATTGAATTAGGGCGAATTTTACCCTAAAAATCGAATTGGGCATTTTTGATTGAGCCTATTTCGAGTGAAATTGATGCTTGCATTAGGTTAGAAACCTGTTTAGGAGTATAGGGGTGCTTTTAGTTTGCATTTTGGTCCCCGTTCCCGCTCCCTATGCTTGAAAAACGCGAGTAAGGGAGACACCGTCTCACTTCGCAATGCCAAGTTTATTTGCTTGGGTAGTGGGTCCCACTAGGTTGCATTGTAGTTGGGAAAACCCGTATTTGCCATTTCTGGACCTTCATTGGATATTGGTGGGCAAAAATGGATTTTTGCCTTTTGTGACGGTCTTATGCCTGACAAAATAAGCGTTTGTTTGAGCTTGAATTGAGTCAGTTTGCCTTGAAATGGACCATATCGGTAATTTAGGTCATTTTGAGGCGTGATAAAATCACGTTTGCCTTTTTGCGGTCGTTTTGGAATTTTTGACCGGTTTGGGCTCAAATTAGCGTATGGGTCTTGAAATGCCGTTTTTGTGATTTTGACTCGTCTTTTGTTTGAAAAAAGGGGCGAGTCGTTTTTGTTTGCTTGTTGTGAATGGTTTGGTTTTGTTGGATTTTGGGCGGGATTGCCCTTGTTTTGTATTGCAGGTGGTTGTTGTTGGGATTTACCCATTTCATGCCGTCGTAATGCCGAAATCCCGGCTGACGTTTTTTGTTTGGAGTTTTTTTTATTGCAGGGTATCGTTTGGGACCCTTGGGGGTCCGTCGTTGAGGCCTTGGAGGAGGAAGTCGATCCTGGAGGGGCTGTAGCGGCCGAGGAGGCTGCCGTATTCGAGGCGGTGGTGGAGGATGCTTCCGTAGAGGAGGAGAAGCGGCTGATATGGCCGGTTTGTCCTTTTCGTTGTGGCTCATAGACAGGGTGGCTGATGAGTGGGGTTCAGTACCGGGGTGGTGCATCGCATCATGGTTCCTGGCCTCCTCGTCATCCAAAGTCTGCAAGGCACTGTCTTCTTTTTTGTCGTGGAGCAGGAACAGGGTATTACCATAATGGTAATCACCTCTGCTTCCGTTGTTGCTTCTTTGTTCCCTATGTTGCTCTCTTTCTTTTCCGTTTGAGAGGATAGAGGTGCTTAGTTCGGTAGGTGGCATATAGCCTCCAGTTTGTTGCCTTAGACTCGTGTCTGTATGATAGACGGTCGTTTTAGGCCAGTGTCTATATGATAGACGGTTGTTTTAGGCCAGTGTCTGTATGATAGACGGTTGTTTTAGGCCAATGTCTGTATGATAGACGGTTGTTTTAGGCCAGTGTCTGTATGATAGACGGTTTGTATATATGTGTTTTGGATTGCGGTTTATTTTGTGGTTTTTTGCTGCTTTTTTGCGTTGTCGGCTGTTGATTCTCCTTTTGCTTTGTACTAGTTCCTGCATCGTTAGTGTAGAAAATAACCAACAAATAGCAAATACGCATAAACGTAAACACGTAGAAGCATTTGATCGCAAACAAAATTAACCAAGATGACTTGAACTTAAAATTGAAAGTTTGAAATGAATTTTGAAAATTCCGCGACGAAATTGCCACGTTCGGAATTCAATAGGAAATGACTTGAAAATTTGAGCAATTAACTCGTGTCGTGAATTAAATTGCGTCGAAATTATTGAAATTGACTCGAAAACTTCAAACTCAAACCGTCCGGAAAGAATTTTAGAAAAGGATTTTTGCGAGTATATTTGATTTTTTTGATTTTGAGCTCAAGATTCGGATTTGTGAATGCTTGAATTTTTGAGGAAAATTGACGTCGTGTTATCAATTTTCGATTTTGATTTTGATGGAAAATTGCGAAAAAGCGTAAAATTTTCGGAATTTCGACTGACATAGAAACGATTTGTCGCGGATCGGGGCGACTAGCCCTTCCCCCCTTAAAAAAGAAAGAAAAATCCGTATGTTTAAAGCTGCGTCATGGAAACCGTGTCGGATTTCGTAAAACGAGAAAACAAGGAAATGTGAGTGTGAGGAAACACAAAACATCCTGAACCTTCCTGAAGAGGCGCGAGCAGCCCGGCGGGAGGTTTGAGGTGTCAGGAGAAAGCACAAGTTGAAAGAGACAAGTCAACAGCGGGAATCTTGGAGGAGCCTCAAAGAGGCGCGAGCAGCCTGGCGATAGAAGCCGGCTCTCCCCTTTTTCTGAAAAATGCGCTGATCATTTTGTATAAATAGGGACGTTTGCGCTTCATTGTTTCATCATCCGAAACACGAAAAACATCTCTACAAAACTTCCTCTTCTTCCACAAAAATATTTCATGGATGCTTTTGAGAACGCATTGCTACAATGGTGCCATGATTTGTCGCCTCCCGAAAAGTATCAACTCGTTTACATGGGAGTTGGTGCTTCGTCAAGTCAAGGTGCAACCTTCCTTTTTTGAAGCATGTTCTCGGTTTTGGGATTCGAAACACCATGTTTTCATTTTCCCGAAAGGTGAGCTTTGTCCTCTAGCCGAAGAAGTTGGAGCCATTGGTGGGTGGCCGGGTTGTGTTCCAAGGCTTCCTCTGACTCGGTTGTGCTACAAGGAGAAATTTCGTTCCATGTTGGGCTTATCAACAAGCTAAGTCAACTTTCTTCTTGCTCCACATGGTGTGGATATGTTGGCTCTTATCAACATCTTTTCAAACCGATTAGATGTTAATGTCTCGGAGGTGGGTAGGATAAGGGCTCTTGCATTTTGCCTTGTCCATGTGTACCTCTTTGTTGATGTCTTGAAGAAGGAGGGGCCAAGATGCCATGGTAGCATGACCCTTATCCATGTGATTGAGCAAATGGAGCATGGTAGAGATCCATCATGGTTGGTGCTTGGAGAGATTATCCAAGCTTTGGACAAGGAAGGTTCTTGTGGAGAAGCCCCCTCTTTCGGATCCCCAAGGATCCTTCAAGTGTGGCTATTGGAGAGGCTAAGGTATGTAGAGCCTCCGGTTAATCCTTCTTCTTACTCCTTCCGTCACCTTACTATGAGGAAGAAGTTGTACCCGGATAGTTTTGCTTCCACCGAGGCCTATTGGGCCGCAAGGTTGGCGGAGGAGGGTGGTCCTCATATCCGTTGGGTGGTGCCGTGGTGGCACTTGAGGAGTTTCACGGGGTTGCCTGCTTCGGGTGCTAGTCCTCATTCTTTGATGGTGGTGGGTTTGAAGGTTGTCTCCTTCATTTATCCCGAAAGGCTGATGAGGCAAATGGGGCGTCAACAAATGGTGCCCGCTCAAGATACTCTTGTCCAAGAGAATGTTTTCTGGACCTCCAAGCTCGTGGAGGTTTTCGAAAGGTGGTGGGCCACTCGGCCGCTTTGGGAGGTACCAAACCCCGTTGCCATGACATGGGGGACTCCTGCTTATGTCAAGTGGTCACGTGCTCCGTCCATGGAAGAGAGATCCAAATTTCGTAAGGACGAGGTTGTCGACTTGAAGTATCGAGAGGTTGGCAAGGCCAACCGTGCCTTCTTTGAGGAGTATGTTGATGGAGCTACTCCCGATGTGATGAGGCCACCGAAGAGGAGGATTTCCGGTCCCAAGAATATGGTGGGCCGTGCATTGGCTCTTTTTGGGTCGAACATGGGGTCTTGTGCTAGACCAGAGGCCGTTACTGTCTTGGATCCGTTGAGGAAGCCCATGCTAGGCGGGCCAGCAAGAAGAACAAGGGGAAGATGTACCCCGAGCGAAAAGGCAAGGGTAGAATGGAGGAGTGAAGACATCCATTACCCGTTTTATTACTATGTTGTATTATTGCTGTGGGTTTTTATTATGTTGTACTAGCTAGTTATTGTGTGTTTTGTGCTAGTTTTATTATGTGAGGTGTTCTAGGTGACACCTTAGCTTTGACAAGTTGTAGACTCGTCGAGCTTTATTTGTTGTTGAAACTGTAATCCCTCCCATTATTTTTTTGGTGAAAATGTGAATCTCATTAAGATCAAATAAAGCACACCATACACTTATCATAAGGATAAAACAAAAAGCTATCTACTAATCTAGTACATTTTGTAACCAAGCCTTGCATTTAACACTCCCCTTAGCAAATTCACCCTTGTTCACACGTATTTTAATCAATTGTTGCACGCCTTTCACAACTTGTCGAGGTTGAATTATGTAGTTCTCCAATCTGCATTTATTCCTACAATTCCATATACTATAGATGAGTCCAGAAATGGCAGCCATTACCACCTGTTTCTTCATCAAAGAACGACACCTCCATCGAATAATCCAATCCAGAACATTGCCTTGCCAATGAACTTGTAACCAATTCTGCAAGTGTAGCACACACTGCATACTGAACACGCATTCAAAGAACAAATGACTGTGGGTTTCCATCTGCACACCACACAAATAGCACACACCAGTAGTGACAGCTCCAAACTTGTGCAATCTATCTTGCGTTAAAAACCGTTGTTGAACATAAATCCATGTACTAAAGTTATGCTTAGGCAAGCATACTCTATTCCAAACCATAGGCACCCAATCCTTCTTGGGTCGAGGACCAAGTAACCACTGATACCCCTTCTGAATAGTGTAGCTCCCATCCCATCCTCCATTCAAAAAACCAGGTTTAAGGATGTCCTTCACCTTGCAAATCTGTCTCCATACCCAGCTAGAATTCTGAGTTGGGTTATACATCCACCAGTCCTTGTGATTTATATAGATGTGATGCACCCATTGAACCCATAGACTCTCCTTCTTGCTATGGATCCACCACGCATACTTGCCTATCAACGCAGCATTCCACAGATGGCAATTAATGATACCTAACCCACCTTGCTCCTTAGGTAAACAGCAAGTCTCCCAAGCAACAGGGGGAGAGTTCTTATACTCAGCATGTCCTGCCCACAGATAGTTCCTGCAGATGCATTCTACCTTGTGGATGACACCTTTTGGTAACAAAAAAATCCTAGCCCAATATGCATGCATCTGGGTGAGAACTGCCTTCACCAAGACCAGCCTCCCTGCATAGCTAAGATGTTTAGCTCCCCAACCTCTAATTCGTGCTACAATTTTGTCCACAACCCTGTTACAATCAGCTACACTCAGTCTTTTGGATGAGATTGGGACACCCAAATATCTAAATGGGAACTGCCCCAACTTAAAACCAGCAAGCCTGACCAGATGTGCAGCTAGATTATCATCAATACCATTCAAATACATGTCTGACTTGGCCCTGTTCATGCACAGACCAGATGCTTCAGAGAATGTCAGGAAAGCTCTCAAAATGATAGTAATGGAAGCTGTATCAGCTCTGCAAAACAGCAAAAGATCATCTGCAAAAGCTAGATGACTGAGCTTCATTCCCCTACAAAGGGAGTGATATCTGAAATCAGGTTTCTCAGTGACAACCCTGAGAATCCTGGAGAAATATTCTAAACACAGCGTGAACAACAAAGGAGACATAGGGTCCCCTTGCCTCAAACCCCGTTTCCCCTGGAAATATCCAAAGTGTGACCCATTCAAGGAAATAGTGAAGGATGTTGTAGTAACACACACCATAATCCATTGTATCATCTGGTCAGGGAACTCAAGAGCAACCAGCATATCCTTAATAAAGGCCCATTCAATAGAATCATAGGCCTTTTTGAGATCAATTTTAAGCAATGCCCTAGGTGTGCAAGATTTCCTCCCATAAAGCCTTATCAAATCCTGACATATAAGGATATTGTCAACAATTTCCCTATCCTTAATGAAGGCACTCTGATTCATACTAACAATATCCATCAACACTCCAGTTAACCTTGTACAAATGATTTTTGAGATGCACTTGTAAATGACATTGCAGCAGCAAGCAATAGGTCGAAAATCATGGACCGAGTTGGGCGATCCACCTTGGGAATGAGTGTAAGCACAGTAGCATTCACTTGCTGCAACAATCTGCCAGTCCCAAGAATTCTTTAACAGATCGAATCACATCAACTCCAATGATATCATACGCATCTCTCAAAAAACCAGCGAATAGCCATCCGGGCCGGAGCCTTCTCCACGAATAGAGAAGAGTGCTTTGCCCTAATTTCATCATCGCTTACCTGCTTAACCATCCCTCTAGCATGCTCATTAGTCACAATTCTGCCCTTCTTAACAACAGCAGGACACACTGTGACAACTGCAGTAGAGCTACCTAGCAAGTCCTGATAGTACTCAACAAATGCATGCTCAATGGTAGCAATCTCATTACACATCACCCCATGCATATCATTAATCTGGGACTTTATTCGGGCACGTCCTGGCTTTAATGGTACTATGAAAGTACCTGGTGTTATCATCTGCTAGGTTAACCCACTGAACTTTAGCTTTTTGGGCAAGGAACAAAATCCTGGCATCATCAAGCTTTTGTAGGAATCGCACCACCCTCTCTCTCGCTTGAAGCCGCACATTCCTGGGATCATTGTGCAACTGTTTCTGAATGCTTTCCAACAGCAACTTAGCAACCATGGCAGAGCTCTCAATATCCCCATAACTCCCATTATTCAGTTTCTTTAAGGGGTGCTTCAGATACTTAAGTTTTTTGACCAACTGAAACATATAACACCCTTTGACAGGTTGTTTCCAAGTCTCCATGACAATGTTCTTAAACTCAGCATGCTTCCCCCACATATTAAAATACTTAAAAGGACCTTTCCTTCTCTCAATATCCTCCCCTAGCTCAATCAAGCAAGGGCTATGATCATAAAGCCCCTCAGGGAGGAAAGTGACATTCCCACTGGGGCCATTCAAGATCCACTCATCATTTGCTAGGACCCTATCAATCCTACTATAGACTCTATCATCACCCTCCTGTTTATTATTCCAAGTGAAATAGGCACCTGTAGATACCATGTCATACAACCCACACACATCCACACAGTTCTGAAATCCTTTAATCTCAGCATCAGTCACCTTGGACCCAATCCTTTCATTAACATACAAGACATTGTTAAAATCCCCCATCACAAGCCAAGGTCCATGAACATTAGCCTTCATAGCTATCAAAGAGTCCCAAAGGGCCACTCTATCAGAGCCAGCATTACACCCATAAACCAAAGAGCAAGTCCAATCAAACCCAGTCACTAAGTTAGTCACCTGAGCATGAATGACTTGCAAATCCTTCCTAATGCAAGAAACCAGAATCTGTGAAGAATCCCACAGCAACCAAATTCTCCCACTATCTTTTACCTCACTATTATCAATAACTTTCCAGGGATTACTAAAACGAGCTTGAATTCTATCATTATTCTTTATTTTATCCCTGGTTTCAACCAAACCAAACAGGCTTACTTTATTAATATGCAAGAATCTTCTAATATCACCTTGCTTATTCCATTTATTAAGGCCTCTAACATTCCAAAAACCTATATTAACCATTTTGAATTATTGTTGGTCTCCCCTTCCCCATACTATTTAATAAACTCTGTCTCAAAGATCTTGAATTACTTCAAGAACAAAGAGGACCTCCTCGATCGCTACCCCTTCCAAGTCTAGACATGCGCTGAACCAGACTAACTGGTGTAGCCATCTCATGACCTCTGAATGGAATGGGGGTAACCATCACAGGAGGAGAACACTGTGGCAGAACCACTGTCTCCTGCACAGGCTCCACACATACAGGAGCAACCTGCACAGGAACATCAACTGGCTTCACAGGAACCTGAGCCTTAGGCCTCCAAACTTTCTGAGCAGGTTTCTTTCGAACCTCAGCAGCACGCTTCCTACACATAGCAGCATCATGTCCTATTCCTGAACATTGTGAACAAACCAGGGGTTTCCATTCATAGGACACCTCTTGTGACTGCACTATATCCTTGTCATCAATGAATTCAATCTTATCAGGTAAACTTTGCCCCAGTTTCACTTCCACCATGAACCTAGCATATTCCAAATACTCCTTCTTCTCAGTAGCACAATCAGGTTTAATAGGTGTACCTATCATGCTAACAATCTTAGGAAGAGCTTTTCCCCAGAATTTAAGATCCAAATTATACAATCGCACCCAAATACGCACCAAATCAGGTTTATCCTTCACACACTTCACATCAGGGTGCCAATCTTTAATAATAAATGGCTTATTATCAAAGAATAGCTGTTTAGACTGAAGCACTGCATCCTTATCCTCTTTTTTACTAAATCGAACAATACAAATACCATTTACTAGATACGCAACCTTATCAATTGAGTAATCCTTCCAAATTCGTCGAACATAGCCATCCATAACATGATTAGGAGGGTTAGCTCCCAAAACAAAGCAGAAAACAGACGAAGACCAGTACTCAAGCTCACCTTGGACATCCTCTGTTTCAATTTTGACGCGAGGTTGTTCCAATGGTGTTCCTGCTTTCGCACCAACCGTTTCCCACTCCGTTTCATTCGTATCAGCGATTTCCGGAATTACACTCACTTCCTTATTTAAATTGAAAGCGCGTAACTCCGCTGTCTTAGAACACTCAGCTGCTGTAACTTGAGCAGCAATCTCTCGTAATTCTGTAATATGTATCGTATTACTACTATTTTTGTGTTTATTAGTTGATGAATTAGTATTTTTGTGTTTTTGTTGAGTATTAGTATTATTTACAGTCCTTCGATTTCTCGCCATTGCTGAAAAAATTGAAGAAAAGTAAGCTTTCTCTCTCTACTCGCTTTCTCTCTCTCTATTATTAATTAAATAAGAGGATTGCTCGTGTCGAAAATTGTGAACACTTGTTTCTTCTATCCATTTGGTGAAGGCGATTCGATTTGAATCGTCCCAAACAATTGCACTTGGGAAAGTGGTATTTTGTGGAAAGGGAGAAAGGCTCATTTTTGTATGTCGGTGGGAAAGGGAATGTTTTTCCCTTTTCCTTTTTTTGAAAGTTGATGTGGGTGATTTTGTTTTTTGATTGTGGGGAGGGTTGTATCCTTCTTGTGTAAGAAATGACTGCCTACGTATCCACCTGAAGAGGTGAAATCAAACCATGATCATAGTTCGAAATGTTTTGTGAGTTTGAATTGGGTTTTGTGGTTGTATCCCTCGAGCGTAAGAGGGACTGCCTACGTATCCACCTGAAGAGGTGAAATAAACCATGCTCATAGTTTAGGGGGTTTTGTGAGTTTGAATTGGGTTTTGTGGTTGTATCCCTCAAGCGTAAGAGGGACTGCCTACGTATCCACCTAAAGAGGTGAAATCAAACCATGCTCGTAGTTCAGGGGGTTTGATTTGTTTTAGTGCGAATGGACGTTGCCTTTGACGGATCAAATGACCTTCGAAACGGGCAAGGTGCCGCAGCTTAGACTCGATAAAACATGCAATTTCAAATCAGAACACGTTGAGGAACTTGACTTGAAAAGGGTTGAGGTCGTTGCTAGTTGTAAAACTAGGCTAGGTTGTTGTCTGTCATGGTTCAAGGGTAGTATTTCTTGAGTTGGTCCAGGTTGGTCGGGTTTGTAAAGTCCCCCCCATCTAGGTCACTCAGTCTCACTGTGCCCCCCAAAAGTATTTTCTTGACCAGGTATGGCCCGACCCAGTTAGGTTTTAATTTTCCCCTCGGATCGACGGGTAATGGTGCTCGAACTGACTTGAGGACCAAGTCGCCCTCCTGGATATTTCTGGGTTTAACCTTCTTGTTGAATGCCCGTTGTATACGTCGTTGGTATAGCTGGACGTTGTGCAAGGCGTTGAGTCGTCGTTCGTCTAGAAGAGTGAGTTGCTCGTACCTTCGACGAGTCCATTCCGCCTCAGGGACTTGACTCTCCAGTAGGATGCGTATAGATGGGACTTCTAACTCTACCGGTTGAACCGCCTCCATACCGTATGCTAGGTAGAAGGGTGTGGCGCCTGTCGGTGTTCGAATGGAGGTTCGGTATCCCCAGAGTGCGAATGGGGGTTTGCTCGGCCAATCGCGGTAGTTGTCTTGCATTTTCTTGATAATGGTGACAAGAGTTTTGTTCGCTGCCTCCACCGCTCCGTTAGTTTGGGGACGGTAGGGGGATGATCGATGTCGTTTGATCTTGTATTTGTCTAGCAAAGCTTGAGTTTCCGCCCGGAAATGAGAGCCTTGATAGCTGATGGTTTCATGGGGTACCCCATATCGGCAGATGATGTTGTTTTGAATGAACTTGGCCACTTGTTTGGCGCTCAAGACTGCATATGACTGTGCTTCTACCCATTTGGTGAAGTAGTCGATGGCGACGAGGACAAAGCAATGCTCTTTGGTGCCTATTGGGTTGACTTTTCCGATGATGTCGAAGCCCAGGTCGAGAACGGCCAGGGTGATGTCATGGTGTATAAAAGGTATGGTGGTATGTGTTGTATGTTGGCGAAGATTTGGCAATTGTGGCAATGTTTGACGTAGTTATGGCAATCGGCTTCCATGGTGGTCCAGTAGTAACCTAGCCGCGTGATTTACCGTGTAAGCATCATTGCACTCATGTGAGGGCCGCATTCTCTGTCGTGAACCTCTCCCATGACCTTTTTGGCTTTGTGATGGTCGATGCAAAGGAGAAGAATTCCTTGGGGTGTTCTTTTGTATAGTTGATTTTGGTTTATCACGAATTATGATGCAAGTAAACGGATGGCTCTTTATCCTCTTTGATCAGAGTTGGAAGGGAATTCATTTTTGGTTTTGTAATTGAGGATGGCTTGGTACCAAGGTTCATCACGGCTTTCCTCGTCGTCGATAATGGCGCAAGTGTGAGCTGGCTCGCTCCTTCTCTCGACACATAGGGGCATTGATGTCATGTGGTCAGGTATGTTGACGAGCGCGACAAGTTTTGCCAGGGCATCAGCAAATTGATTTTCCTCTCGCGGCAAGTGGAAATAGTCGATTTGGTCGAAGAACTCGGCCTCTTGACTGATTTTTGCTCGGTAGGGAGCTAAGCTGTCAGATCGGATTTTCCATGATCCGGACACCTGATTGATGATGACTGAGGAATCGCCGTGGACCCTCAATCTCTTGATGCCAAGTGTGATGGCTGCTTGTAGGCCGATGAGACATGCTTCATATTCAGCGGCGTTGTTGGTGACGGCGAAGTCTAGCTTGGCTGAGATCGGAACATGTTCTCCCTCTGGTGATATTAGAAGGATTCTTACCCCGAAGCCTCTCAGATTAGATGCGCCATCGAAGTATAGGTCCCATGCGTCGGAGTCGGCACAAAGGATGTCTTCGTCAGGAAGGGACCATGTGTCGGTCGTTGGATCCTCGTTGACGGGGTTTTCTGCCAGGAAATCGGCAACTGCTCTTCCCCTGATAACCTTGAGGGGTACGAACTTGAGATCAAACTCGGACAGCATGAGTGTCCACCTAGACAGCTGATACGTGCATTTTATATAGTCTTTTTGGCCTTTTTATGCACGTATTTCTATGCTATTATCGTAGTTTTATGCTACGAAATGCCCCGAATATGCTACTTTGGTTTGTTTTGTCTTATTTGCAGGAATGAACCAGAAAGTAGTGAAATCAAGCCTTTTACCGTCCTTTTAGCATGCATTTGGAGAAAGAGTGAATTTGGAGCGGGAATGTAGCTATTTTGAGATGCGCAAAGAAGAAAGATAGCTAGGCGAGCAAAGGAAGAACTTCAAATTGCTAGTGCCTACTTTGAAGAGACATATCTCGAGTTCTACAACAGATATTCAGGTGATTCCAATTGGAGATGAACTTTTGCCCTTTTAGCTTTCCAATGCCACCAGAATCACCCTGTTTGCCTAAGTAACGAAGAAATGACAGCCGTTTGAAATTCAGTGCTCAAAGCAGGAAACTGTCGCTGGAAAGTACTCGATCGAGTAGAATTTTGCTCGATCGAGTCCTTTTTCTACTCGATCGACTAGTTGAACTTATTGAGTTACTCGATCGAGTGGTTATTTCACTCGATCGAGTGGTTTAAGCTTTAGTTACTCGATCGAGTGGTTTTAAATCACTCGATCGAGTGGATTTGCTATGGGCTGGGCCTTTTAAGCTTATTTCCGTCATTAGGTTAGTTAATAATCTTATTTTTCTTATAAATAAGAGGGGATTTCGACATAATGAAGGGGGCTTCTCCTCTCTAATTATCTCCTAAACACTGTTACTTTTGTTTTTCCCTATTTCCGGATTTATTTCAGTAACATTTCTCTTCCCTTTTATTCTTCCTTGTTCCTTTATTGCTTTTATTGTTTCTTTATTATTTAGTTATCATGTCTTATGTTATTAGATTAGCAATTGCTAGTGTAGTATCCCGAGCCATGCGTAGCTAATTCCTTAGTATGTTAGGATTAGGGAAGCCGTGGTAGCAACATGTTATAATTGACTTGAATAGATTTGTCTGGCGATAAGATTTGTATTAGGCAATTTAATTGTTATTAGGTTGAATGTATGCATGCAGGAGACCAATTATAAAAGTAGTTAACCCCGACCTGGATCGAAAGATTGGAAGGGAAGGCTTGCTTAATTACAATAGGTAATACCTAATTAGGGCGAAAGCTAAGTTAGGAGACCCTAGGGCGGTTTAAGGACCGAAAGGTGACGACCATAGCTCTTCTTATCAATAGTCTAATCGCCTCAGTACACCCGATAGTACAGCTGCCACGGTAGACCGACTCCTAGCATATTTCCTTTCTCTTATTGTTAATTCCCTTTCCTAGCATATTTCCTTTCTCTTATTGTTAATTCCCTTTATCCCTTTTCTCTTACTTTTAGCTTCAGTAGTTTAGTTAGTCCGAATCAATCAAAACCCCCATTAGTGACATCAGACAGATAGGATAGACAAGTAGATAGTACACCGCCTCCCTGTGGAGATCGACCCTACTTATCGCTAGCTTCTGTTAGTTATACTTAGGTATTTTATATTTGGTACGAAACGACAGTATCAAATTTTGGCGCCGTTGCCGGGGAGGCAAATAATTATTTACTTGTTTCATTTTATCTGTTTCTAGCCTCATGGGATTTTTCCCTTGAGGCCGTTCTAATCTTTTGTTTAGTGTTGTTTTGATAGGCCTTACAGGTACTACCTAGACAGTTCTAGGTGAAAGACCGTCAAAGGGAAGGCTTGAGTACCTTTGACCCATCACCGATGTCCTATTATATGGAGCAGCCGGTGATTTACTGCGGGAGATGTGGTGCTGCTGGGCATAATGCAGTTTTTTGTTTGGCAGAGAATGACGAAGTTTACGCGTTTCGGCAGCGTAGTCGAGCAAGTCAAGCAGCTGTAGTTGTGCCGCCACATCCATCTTATCAATGGCCACCGCAACAAGATCCTCCTAATATACAGAAAAAAGAAATTGCGGAGCTGAAATCTTTAGTGCAAGAATATAATAGACGATTTTTCGCGCACGTTGATGAAATCAAGTCTGGAATAGCTCAGTTAACAGCTGAGTCGGATGGTAGGCAACCAGAGGAGGTGTACTTGACCAAGAGCGGTTTTTCCCATGAAGAACCCGTGTTGCCCAATGCTGAGAATGATTTCTATATCTCGGATGACGAATTCCTATCGTATTTCCAGAGTTTATGCGAAGATTTCAGCCCTGTACAGGAGGAATCACTCGATCGAGTGACTAAAATTAGTCGATCGAGTGATTTTCTAGGAGAAAATGCTCGATCGAGTGATGTTTCTACTCGATCGAGTGGAATTCAGGAGGAAGTTGGTCGATCGAGTGATTATTCTGCTCGATCGACTGAATTGGCCATTGGGAGCTTTGACTCGTCGTATAGGTTTGATTTAGTTGACGATTTTGATGATGATAACGGTTACGGTGAATCCTCCTTATTCAAAGCCGAGTTAGATGCACTTGAGGCTGAGATTTACGGGACGAATTCCACTGAGGGCGACGAAAGTACAGCTGAGTCGGTATTTGCTCCTAGCACGGATGAGGTATTACATTCTTTTGTCAATGATTCCATTATTGAGAGCAACCTACCTGAGGTAATTAGCGGTAATTTTATTATTGTTAATTTTCAAAGTAAGCTACCTCATTTGACTCGCGCTATTCCTTTTAATGCTTTGCCCCTTCCTAGTAGGTCGTACAATTTAACGATTTTCCACCGTCCTTATCATTATAAATTTGTTAATCTAAAATGGAGCCCCACTTTATCGTCTATTGCTCCCGCGCTCCTGTATTTTGTGGATAAATTTAGGAGCTCACATAGGAAATTTGTTAGGCTTAAACGGGTTTATATCTCAATTTCCTATTCTATTATTCCACTTTGGTGCTACTTACATTTCTGTGTAGCACATGCGCAGATGTACGATCTAATGCTGCGCGCTTTGAGCTGTTTTGATTGTAGCTGATTATAGAGGCTCGAAAAAAAAGAAGGTCGAGCTGGGACCTGACTGAAGCTAGCGCTACCCGGGAGGCAACCCGGAGATTTTATTTTGCTTTTTATTTTATTTCAGTTGTAATAAATGGTTTTTATACCATAGACTATCTCAGTATGCTTATCTAGTTAGATTGCGGGCTGTTTTTAATAGCGTTTTGCAGGAATTACACTGAAAAGCACTCGATCGAGCTGTTTTTCTACTCGATCGAGTATTTTTGCTGACATATTCACTCGATCGAGTGAACGTTTTACTCGATCGACCACCTGCAGATGAGAAACTACTCGATCGACCACAATTCCCTTCGATCGAGCAGTTTTTGGATGCCATTTCACGTTTTGACTTGGATTAGTTTCCTGAGACGGTTTTCCGGGCCTTTAGCAACCTCCCATGTTCATGGACGGTTAGGGGAGGTCCCTTATTCGCGCAATCTTGTGAGTTTTTCCCGTATTTACTCTCTTTCTCCTTCAGTTTGTATTTCCTTTCCATGTTTTGGTACAATGGGGGCATTGTACAGTTTGGTTTGGGGAGGTTATGCATCCATATCTGTGTCTGCATTTTGTTTTCATTGCATTTTAGTTATCACGTTTAATTTATGTTTGCATTGTTGTTTATTTTTGTTAAAAATTCAAAAATTCCATAAAAATTGAAAAATTGTTAAAATTCAAAAATTTCACGTTTATTTTAGCATATAGGTCGAGTCGGAACGGTTGATTTCAATGATGAAATTGCTCTATATCTGTCTTTTTGCTTAAGCCTTGCATTGAACTGTTATCTTTTAGCTTTGTCTTTTGCATATCTACGAGTTTATGTTAAAATTTAGCTGAACGAATAGACTTGACCTGAAATTTTGGCAACCTACTTATAATTTCTAAGATTTAGAGCCTTATAAACTGGTGTCATTTGTGACCAGTTTCATGTAGGATTCTGAGTAGTTACTCCTTGCATAACATGTATCATTAATTTGCACGTATATGAAATTTAATTGCTCTTTGCCTTCATACATTCGGGATAGTGGTTGGTGTCACATGCAGGGAGGTGCTTACAATTTCCCTTTCCTTTCATTTTTACCCATAAACTCCACATTAGCCAAATTTGCCTGTTAACCTTAGCTACATTCCAAATTTAGCCTGCCTTGTCAAGCTAGTTTAGATTGTTCTGCGGTATACTGTTTATTGTATCAAGTTTGGCTTGCATCTATTGATTCGGAGTTGGTAACTTATGAAGAAAAGGAGGATGATGAAAAAAAATGAAAAAGAAAAAAAAAAGGTGAAAAAGAAAAAAAAAAGAATTCGAAAAAGAAGAAAGAGAAACCGAAAAAAATAGAAATAGAAAAAGAAAGAAAAAGAAAAAAAGATGTTGTTTGTTAGTCGGTTTCACTCCTATGCTTTATCTATATCTTTTGAGGAGTTAGTTCAGTTTGGTTTGGTGAGATTTTATGCCAAATGAAGGGCATTGTGCTTATTTCATAATTGAGTTGGAAATGGATGTTATCATATGGTTTTGTTTAGGTACTAGCTTGATCACCTATACCTCCACATTCCCATAAATGTTTTGCCTTTTCTTACCCATTGCCTCACCTTACCATATTTTTGTAAGCCCTCGGCTGTGACAGGACCTCGTTTGGTTGGAATGTGTGTACTGTAGCTAGAATTGTCTACCATATTAGTTGCATGCATGTTTATGTGGGTCGTAGTCTAGGTGAGCGACTATTTTTCTTTCTCTCTTATATATATATATATATGTTCACCCTTTGCTTCATGAGAGAAGAGTGACCCGTGAGAGTCCATTATTAAAGGTCTTGCAAGGTCGACGGTTCAGCATTATTATAAACATCCTATAACTCGTTTGCATTTGACTGGTTGCTATAAGTGTTAGTTTGTTTGCATTAAATTGGTTTAAGTGGGCATTTGTAGCTAGCTCTGAGTTATCTTTTCCATTCCATTAGTTTGCATTTAGTTTACTCGAGGACGAGTAAAGGTTTGGTTTGGGGAGATTTGATACGTGCATTTTATATAGTCTTTTTGGCCTTTTTATGCACGTATTTCTATGCTATTATCGTAGTTTTATGCTACGAAATGCCCCGAATATGCTACTTTGGTTTGTTTTGTCTTATTTGAAGGAATGAACCAGAAAGTAGTGAAATCAAGCCTTTTACCGTCCTTTTAGCATGCATTTGGAGGAAGAGTGAATTTGGAGCGGGAATGTAGCTATTTTGAGATGCGCAAAGAAGAAAGATAGCTAGGCGAGCAAAGGAAGAACCTCAAATTACTAGTGCCTACTTTGAAGAGCCATATCTCGAGTTCTACAACATATATTTAGGTGATTCCAATTGGAGATGCAAGTTTGCCCTTTTAGCTTTCCAATGCCACCGGAATCACCCTGTTTGCCCAAGAAACGAAGAAATCGCAGCCGTTTGAAGTTCAGTGCGCAAAGCAGGAAACTGTCGCTGGAAAGTACTCGATCGAGTAGAATTGTGCTCGATCGAGTCCTTTTTCTACTCGATCGACTAGTTGCACTTATTGAGTTACTCGATCGAGTGGTTATTTCACTCGATCGAGTGGTTTAAGCTTTAGTTACTCGATCGAGTGGTTTTAAATCACTCGATCGAGTGGATTTGCTATGGGCTGGGCCTTTTAAGCTTATTTCCGTCATTAGGTTAGTTAATAATCTTATTTTTCTTATAAATAAGAGGGGATTTCGACATAATGAAGGGGGCTTCTCCTCTCTAATTATCTCCTAAACACTGTTACTTTTGTTTTTCCCTATTTCCGGATTTATTTCAGTAACATTTCTCTTCCCTTTTATTCTTCCTTGTTCCTTTATTGCTTTTATTGTTTCTTTATTATTTAGTTATCATGTCTTATGTTATTAGATTAGCAATTGCTAGTGTAGTATCCCGAGCCATGCGTAGCTAATTCCTTAGTATGTTAGGATTAGGGAAGCCGTGGTAGCAACATGTTATAATTGACTTGAATAGATTTGTCTGGCGATAAGAATTGTATTAGGCAATTTAATTGTTATTAGGTTAAATGTATGCATGCAGGAGACCAATTATAAAAGTAGTTAACCCCGACCTGGATCGAAAGATTGGAAGGGAAGGCTTGCTTAATTACAATAGGTAATACCTAATTAGGGCGAAAGCTAAGTTAGGAGACCCTAGGGCGGTTTAAGGACCGAAAGGTGACGACCATAGCTCTTCTTATCAATAGTCTAATCGCCTCAGTACACCCGATAGTACAGCTGCCACGGTAGACCGACTCCTAGCATATTTCCTTTCTCTTATTGTTAATTCCCTTTATCCCTTTTCTGTTGTTTTTAGCTTCAGTAGTTTAGTTAGTCCGAATCAATCAAAACCCCCATTAGTGACATCAGACAGATAGGATAGACAAGTAGATAGTACACCGCCTCCCTGTGGAGATTGACCCTACTTATCGCTAGCTTCTGTTAGTTATACTTAGGTACTTTATATTTGGTACGAAACGACAGTATCAACAGCCTTCCGTTTAGTACGGGTTTTTCGAAGATGTATTTAACCGGGTCCATCTTGGAGTAGATGTGGACCGTGTAGCTGAGCATGTAATGCCGCAGCTTCTTTGTTGACCATACTATGGCAAGGCATATCTTCTCCAGTTGGGTATACCTCGTCTCGTACTCAATGAACTTTTTGCTGATGTAGTAGATGGCCCGTTCTTCGTTGCCAACTATTTGTGCTAGCATTGCTCCCATGGCCGTGTTGGTAACAGTCAGGTATAGGGATAAAGGAATCCCTGGCTAAGGTGGCATGAGGACAGGAGGTTTGGATAGGATTTCCTTTATCCTGTCGAAGGCCTTCTGACAGTCGTCGTCCCAATCGGTGTGATCGGAGGCACGAAGCTTTTTGAATATTGGTTCACAAATCATAGTGAGCTTGGCGATGAACCGGCTGATGTATTAGACCTGACCGAGAAATTCCCGAATCTCCTTCTCATTTCTAGGCCGAGACATTTGTTGAAGGGCTTTGATTCTGGTTGGATCAATCTCAATGCCTCTTTTGCTGACGACATGTCCCAAGAGTTTTCCGGAGGTGACCCCGAATGCACACTTATGAGGATTTAGTCTCATGTTATAGTTCCGCAGACGAGCGAAGAATTTCCGAAGGGCGTTGATGTGGCCATCCCGTTCCTTTGATTTGACAATCATGTCATCGATGTACACCTCTACCTCCTTGTGCATCATATCATGTAGGAGAGTGGTAGCAGTTCTTTGATAGGTTGCCCCGACATTGATGAGGCCGAAAGGCATGACCGTGTAGCAATATGTACCCCACTGTGTAGTGAACGCAGTCTTGTGCATGTCTTCCTCAGCCATTTTGATCTGGTTGTACCCAGCATACCCGTCCATGAAGGATAGGAGAGCATGCTCAGCAGTATTGTCCACCAGAATGTCAACATGTGGCAAAGGAAAGTCGTCTTTTGGACTCGCCTTGTTCAGATCCCTTAAGTCGACGCAAACCCGAATTCTTCCGTCTTTCTTTGGTACGGGCACAATGTTGGCCACCCAATCCGAGTATTCGGATACTTTGATGAACCCAGCCTTGAACTGTTTGTCCACCTCTTCTTTGATTTTTAGGGCCCACTCAGGACGCATCCGGCGTAGCTTCTGTTTCACAGGTTTAGCCCCGGGTTTAATGGGTATCCGGTGCTCTGTAATTTCTCTGTCAATCCCAGGCATATATCTGTAAGACCAGGCGAACACGTCCTTGTATTCGTTGAGGAGGTCAATGAACTGTTGTCTTTCCGAGGGGTCCAGGGTCGTCCCTATCCTAAGTTCTTGAGGTGTGTTGTTGGTTCCTACGTTAATAGGCTCGGTTTCCTCAATGATGGGGGTTCTGGTTTCCCGTTTGTCAAGTTCTTTAGCTAAGTGAGGCGGGCAGTCACTCAAGTCAAATTCCTCATAGTAATTCAGAATTGCATTGCAGTTAAATTGAGATGAGTCATAAGCAAACTTAGTGTTCATTAAGTTGACACGAGCGAAAAGCTCGGAAAGGATAGACATCTCGTGATCAGTCAGAGGTGACACAACAGAGGAAGTGGCCCCTGGAACAGGCTCCAGGTTGTCACCTTTCATGGGAGTCGGGGTGACCCTAGTAGACTCAGCCTCTGAATCAGCCACGACTTTGTGATAAAACAGTGGGAAGGGGACCTTGACAGGGACATCAGGAGTGTTTGGAGCTACGATTGACTCAGACTCCAACTCAGACTCAGACTCAGATCCTTCTTTACTCTTTTCCTTGAACATAGGGCCTTCTCCAGTTGTTATCTTGAGAATGCGACCTTGGCTATCGGTCCACTTGACGGTCTTCCTCCAGCCTTGGGTAGCTTTCTCCGGGTCAGTATCGGAGATCAAGGCGGTTGGGTCAAAGTTATTGTCTTTCATGGCGATGTTGATGATATCCTCATAGTCGAGGTGTTTGACGTTATCTTCCCCAAAGAGGAGTGTGACAGCTTGTCCGTCAAGGCATGGTGACGGCTTGGACTCAGTTGATGCAGCTTCGATGTTGTCGGGGATAAAGTAGCAGTCTTGGAAGACTTCCACTCCTGGGTACCTAGCCTTCACCACAGAGTCATAGATTGGTTTTGGAAAGCCGTGGTAGAGCTCGGACTCTCCCTTGGGGACAAAGTATCCGTTGATGGTCAGGTGGTAGGGACGGAGGATAACCCCGTGCTTTTTGCGTTTTCGGATCAGGAGGTTCATCTCCCGGATATCCTTGTCAGTAGGTTCGTATCCTAGCCCAAAAGGAATGTTGGGGACCTTAGCCTGTTTCAAGGGAGGCAATGGGTCCTTTAGTGGATTGAGCGGCAAGCCCGGGAAGTAACCCTGACGCATAATGATATGGTTGACCGTGAAGTTGGTGAACGGGTCGCAATCAGAGAGGGTCAATTCATCAGTTATGGCGTTTTTGGCTTGGAAACCCCACATTTAGTTGTCGTCCTCCTCAATGGCTTGGGAGGCTATTCCCCTTCTCATAACTGCTTTGATTGGGGAAGCAGGAATCGTGATCTTTTTCCCGTTGAAGGGGACCCTGATCTTTTGGTGGAGAGTTGACGTGACCGCCTTAACGGCGTGAATCCAGGGACGCCCTAAGAGCATGTTGAAGGACGCGTCGATGTCGACCACTTGAAAACTGGTTTGTCTTTCTAATGCTCCGGTTGCGACGGTCAAAGTGACAAGCCCATCGACCTTGCGACGAGTGCCGTCGTAGGCGCGTACTCCTTGATTTGTTGGGATCAAATCAGCTTCCTTAATCCCCAGCTTGTGGGCAGTTTTGAGAGGAATGGCATTCATCGCGGAGCCGTCGTCCACGAGGACCATAGGTATATTTTTCTGGAGGCATTGTACGGTGATATACAGGACCAGGTTATGATTGGCTCCGAACGGAGGGATGTCCTCGTCGGAGAAGACGACCGGGTTGTTTAGATCAGGGGCGTCTCTCATCATGTGCGCTACTATTTCTTCTGGGGAAGAGGTGGAGGGCACGGTTAATTTTCCCAAGGCCTGCAGCAAGGCCTGTCGATGCTCAAAAGACGTTGCGATCAGTTGACAAATTAATATTTCGGCTTTTGCTTTCTGAAGTTGTCTCAGGATTGAGTTCTCAGGAGCCCTTGGATGAGTGTCCGCTTCCGGGACGATTTGGTCATTCGTTGTTGGAACGACCGTTGGATTGCTCGGATTTTGATAGGGACGTCCGGACCGGGTGAGATGTCCGATTTCTTTCACCCGTTTCCCCTTTCCTGGGAGGATATAGACATCCTCAACATCATCACTCCATATGCCGTTAATATCGGATTCTCGAGGATACCTTGGAGGGGTATTCCTCGGTGGGTGTTTCTTGTGAGGGTTATTTTTTGAGGGCTGTTTTGTGTGGATTTCGCGCAAGGTGAAATCAGGTCAGAGTGATATTGTGTAGGGTTAACTAGCTCTAATTAGATTTCTGGTCAGGTTGACAGGGTACG
This sequence comes from Silene latifolia, assembly GCF_048544455.1. Classification (NCBI taxonomy): domain Eukaryota; kingdom Viridiplantae; phylum Streptophyta; class Magnoliopsida; order Caryophyllales; family Caryophyllaceae; genus Silene; species Silene latifolia. Next base: position 131,586,876 of record NC_133531.1, on the reverse strand, counting down.
ATATTGAGCTGTAAATAAGATAAAAAATAATAAGACAAACAATTTTGTACGTGGAAAACCCTTTGAATGGGAAAACCCCACGGGCACCAAGCCAGGAGAGGATTTCACTATATGATTTGAGAGAATATTCTTATGATTACAACTATGCTTGTATTTCTAAATAATATGTGTTCTTCTTCTTGTGTACGAATGATGTGTTCGAATGATGTGTTTGAATGAAGTGTTCCCAATATCTTCAAAGTGTCTCTTATATAGCTTTCCTATCTTGAACGGCTATATGATCAAGCATTGAAGGCTGAATATTCTCCATAATTGCTGGTAATAATTGCTGAATATTTCCCTCTTAATTACCGTAATTATTGCATAATCTTTATACTTAATGCTGCGTATTTATTTCCATTAATATACGCGGATATGGTCAAATATTGTCCTGATATTTGGACCATTGTCCTCTCCATGGCCTGGCGCCTAACTTCATATGCCCTGAGAGCCTGTCACCCTGAGAGCCTGGCAGTCAGGTTTAGATGAAATGCTTGATCGGGGGTCTGCATGATTTCCAGGCCTAACAATTGCCCCTTATCTCCTTATTGGTAGTGCCAGGACGAAAAAATGAGGAGATAACTTTAATTTTGATAAAATCACCCAACGGTTAAATTTTCCCTGATCAGTTTCCTGTAACGGCTCTTTTACTGCAACTGCTGACGCGTGGTTTATTTACTGCAACTTCCTTATATTTTTTTTGCGGCTGAAACCCTAATCTTCTTTGCTATAAATACATGGGTGCTTCATTTAATCAACACAACTTCTCCGTCTTCTTTCTCTTAATTTTCCTTGTCTTCAGTTTTCTTAATTTCCAACTTCCCAAATCTTTTTAATCAATCTTCCATAATTCTTCAAACAATGGCTGCAAAGAAAAAATCTACCAGGGCAGCGGTTCCTGTAACTCCTCCTCCTCAGAATCCTGAGGAAGTTTCTTCTGAAACTTTGCCTGCTTCTTCTGCTGCTGCATCTCCCACAGTAGATAAGTCAAGTGATCCCCCATTGGAGATGATTTCAATATCTCATGGCGCTTTTCAATTCAAGCCTACCAAGGCTTTAAATGAGGATCAGTCTCCTGCAAACCGCTTGAAGCCTGAGTTCGAGAAGATTTTAAAGGATAAGGGGATTATTCTACGATCTTTGAAGTCCGGATCCCCGAGGATTCTCCTATCGGGCCGATCGGGCTTGTCTGGTTGGTTCTGCATCCATGATTGGGCCTTCAGGGCAGGTTGTAAGCTTCCTTTTTCTCCTCTTATGGTCGAGGTTATTAAGGAGATTGGTGTTCCCTCTTATCAATTAATGCCGATGGTGTGGAAAGTTATATGTTCTATTGAGAATCTCTGTAAAAAACACAATATTTCTTTTTCTCTTGACGATTTGAAGACCTGTTATGCTGTTAAAACAAACAGTCCTGGCCGTATAAGTTTTAAGGTCAGGGCATCAACTACTCCTCTCCTGAGTAATTTAAATAGTGGCCATGATAAGGGCTGGGCTGATGGCTATATGTTTGTCAGGACCAATTCTGTGGGTCCTGACCTGGCGTATTTAAATCATGAGGCCTGTGTGGCTGGTGAGTCTTTTGATTTCTTTCTTTGACCTGCATGTTTTTCCTGTTAGTGAGAAAACGAAATGAAAATAATAAGTCATACCTCTTATGTGTGTAGTTGATGACTGGGTTACTAAAACTGAGTACCCTACTCCCAACGTTTCTGCTTTCCTTGCTATTCCTCCTTTGGAGAGGTCCTGGCCTCTTTGTTGTGGGGTTGGTCACCTTCCTCGCTGTTTGAAGGCTGACGGTGCTCCCAGGGCTAAAGCGTCGGGGACTGCTGGTGCCAGCACTTCAGGCAGTAAGTCTATTTTAATCTTTCCTTTCTTTTTACCTGGGCTTCCTGATGATACTTGGTTTTTTATTGCTGATATAGCACTTCGTGTTGCAGCTACCAGGTCGTCTATTCGACTTGCCAGGTTTGGTATGGCTGACCTCTCAGCCAGGCTGGCTAAGTTTAAGGAGGAAGGTCCTTAGGGAAGCGGGGATACTGAACCTATCATCGACTTGACTGAGCACGATGCTGCCAAGGTCACTACTGCACCTGTTGTCCCTGCTGGAACAAGTTCAGCAGCCCAGAAAAGGAGAATTGAGGATGTTGATGTTTCTGCCCCGGTCAGGGAGGTGAGAGCCAGGTTGGATAATATGGAGGCTACTAGGGTGAAAATCAGGGACTATGTCGCTTCTAAATCAGATGTCATGCTCACCCTTGACCCTGTTGAGACTGCTACTTAGGCGGTTTGCTTGATGGATCATTCGATCGACCTCTTGGGTCAAAAGTGCGCTACCTCTTTCTTGTGAGGGAGGTATGTTGGAATCATTTCCATGTGTTTTGTTTTTGGTAGTCTTCTATTATTGGTACAAGTCGCTCATACTTTTCTTGTCTTTGGTCAGGGTGCTGCGACCTATCTCCAAAATGCCTATCAGGCTACTTCTTTGGTAGCCAGAATCGATCTGATGAGATCAGATTATGATAGGTTGAAGTCTGAGCTGGAATTTGTAAGGGCTGACTTGGCTGCCAAAACTGCTGATTTGATAAGGGTGCAGGCTAAGAGGGATGCTGCTAAGACTGAGGCAGCTTCGAGCAAGCGGCTGTTGCAGGAAGCCCTGGATAGGAATGAAGAGCTTACCCAGGAGAGGGATGATTTGGAGTTCAAGTTGGATGATGCCTCCCTCTATTTCTACATAAAGGGAAGAGCGGCTGCCATGTCGGAGCCTGTCGAGGCCAGGGCAAAATGGGACCCTGCAGCTGAGATGGCCTTTGCTGCTTCGAAGTATGATGACCTGCATAATTTGGAGAATGAACAGGAGGTCGATTCCCCAGGGGAGCAGAACGTTGGGGCTGAGACGGCTAAGAGTGGGGAGCAGGTTGTTGATGCTGCTGCTTCTGAGGAGAAGCAGTAATGTTATTTGATTCTCAGTTGGTATTTTGGCCCAACCAGGGGGGATGTCCCTGGACAAACATTATTTTCACTTTCCTGTTTTGGGTCAGGGGGGCTCTCCCTGGCCTTTATGAATATTTTGGCGCCTTTGCCCCAGGGGGTAAAGGTTTATTAATGTAGACATGATGGCCTTCTTTTGGCTGATTTCACTTTTGTCTTTGCTTGATTTGTGAGTTTCATCCTGTTGGACCTGTCAAATATTTTGTTTGCATGATTTGCACATTATTCTGGTTAAATAACTTGTACATTTCGTTTCAGTCTTTGTCATGAGTATTTCAACCAAGTATAGTTTTTTTGCTATAATGGTTGAAAGGGTGGGAAATCCGGCCTGTCAGGAGGGCTTATGTCCCCTGCCTGGCTGGAGGGCTTGGTTTTCGGCCTGTCGAGAGGGCATTTTAGACTGATGGTCGGGATAAAACACCCTTGCACCGTCTTCTTTGCTGCGTCCGGTAGGTTGTTATCCGTGGCGATAAACCTAGTCGCCGAGCAATTGTTTCATGCCTGATTGGTCCTGACTTTTATCGTATCCTGGTGGTTACCAACTCGTTAGGCACAGTTAAGTGCAAAATTTTTGTTTCAGGAATATATAGTAGAGTAGTCCTCAATCCTGAATATTTATGCGTATAATATTTTATTATGTATAATTGTTCAGGATTCAAAAAGTAAATAGATGGGTTAGTTGAGCAGGTATAAAATACAGACAAGGCATATAAAGCATGTAGTTCATCACATAGCACATCAGGGTGATTGAATTTGTACCTGACTGTAGCCTGATCTGATCTTTACATATGGAATAGTTTTAAATGAGTTACATTCCAGGATCTTGGGATCATTTCCCCTTCTAGTGTTTGGAGCATGTATGCTCCTTGTCCAACAATTGAATCAATTAAGTAAGGGCCTTCCCATGTGGGAGCTAGCTTGCCTGCTGATTTTTCCTTTTTTATTTGGAAATACTTTGCGTAGGACAAGGTCTCCTTCTTTGAAGACCCCGACCCCGACGTTTTTTGTAAGTCCCGGCAACTGCTTGTTGATATGATGCCATCCTGATTTTGGCAGCGTCGCTTAGTTCTTCTGTCAGGACTAAGTTATCTTGCATCAGGTTTTTGTTTGTTCCAACGTTGTTCAGGCTGGATCTAGATGTTGGTACTCATACTTCTGCAGGGATGACAGCGACTTGCGCCCATATACCAGGGTAAGGTGTTTGGCCTGTCGTGATTTTTTGAGTTGTCTGTCTGCCCGCCCATAGTACTAATGGAAGTTCTTGACCCATCCGCCTCGTCTTCTTTTCGACTTCTTTTTAGGCGACTTATGACTACCTTGTTGCTTGACTCTGCCTGGCCATTAGCTTTTGGGTATCCAGGGGTTGATGTTACCAGATTGATATTCCATTCTTGGCAGAATGCTTGGGTCCTTTTCCCCACGAACTGAGTTCCGTTGTCACATACTATTTATGATGGGACTCCATATCTGCAAATAATGTTTGTCCTGATGAAGGATATTACTTCTTTTTCGATTACTTGCCTGTAAGAGTCAGCCTCGATCCACTTGGAGAAGTAATCAATCATGGCTAACATGAAGACTTTTTGTCCTAGAGCTACAGGCAGTTTTCCCACAATGTCCATGCCCCACTTTATAAATAGCCAGGGTGCGGAAATTGAATGAAGGAGTTCAGATGGCTGATGTATGATTGGTGCATGGATTTGGCAAGCTTCGCATTTCGAAGAGTATTCCAGGCAATCAGCCCTCAGCGTAGGCCGATGTAGCCTTGTCCCGAGAACTTTGCTTGCCAGGCTCTTTCCTCCTTTATGATTGCCACAGTGTCCATCATGTATTTCTTGAAGTACTAGCTTGGCTTCCAGGGCTCAAGCATCTCGGGTAGGGTCCAGCCTGCGATCTCTTGAACAAGGTGTTATTGATGATAGCATAAGATGAAGCTCTAATTCTAAAGGCCCTTGCCTCATGTCTTCCCTGAGGTAGTATTCCTCGGAGAAACCAATCATAATAAGGTTTAGTCCAAGAGTTACTGTCCTGATTGACAGGGTTGATCTGTTCAGGTTTGCTGATGGTCGGCTCTAATAAGTGCATAATTGGTATTTTATCAAAAATAGTGGGGGTAAAGTTTGAACCTAGGCTGGCCAGAGCATCAGCCTGGGTATTCAAGTCTCTTGATATTTGATCTATATTAAATAAAGCAAATTTGGCGGTAAGGTTTTTTGCGTATTCTAAATATGAAATCATTTTTGCATCCTTAGCCGTATAAATTCCCTTTATTTGATTGGCAATTAAGAGTGAACCAGTTTTTACCTTTAGGTTCTGAACGCCGAGGTCTAGACATACCTTTAAGCCTGCTATCAGGGCTTCATATTCTGCTTCATTGTTGGTAGCTTTAAACTCACAGCTTACAGCCTGAGCTATCACATCTCCCTGTGGTGATTTAAGTACTAGTCCTAACCCTGTCCCCCTGGCGTTGGATGCCCCATCTATGAATAGGGTCCATTATTGTTCTAGGGTCTTATTTTCTAGTTGGTTGACCTCTTTTATTAGATCTGGTTCCAGGTTAGGGCAATAATCAGCCACAAAGTCTGCTAGGGCCTGCGATTTGATTGCTGCCCTGGGTTCAAAAGAGATGTCGTATGTGCTAATCTGTACTGACCATTTGGCCATCCTACCTTGAAAGTTCAGGCTTACGCAGGACATACTTTATGGGAAAATTGGTCCTGACTATAATTGGGTGACTTTCAAAATAAGGTCTCAACTTAGTACATGACATAATTAAAGCTAAAACATATTTCTCAAGTAATCCATACCTCAACTCAGCATCTAACAGGCTTTTACTTACATAGTAGACTGGATGTTGCTGCCCATCTTGTTCTTTTACCAGGACTACGCTGACTGTTGTGTCAGTGACAGATAGGTATACTGACAAAGGTTCTCCCTTTTCTGGTTTAGCCAGTAAGGGTGGAGATGACAAATAGGATTTTAGATCCTGGAAAGCTGCTTCATGCTCGCCCGTCCACTGGAATTGTTTATTTTTCCTGAGAAGGTTATAGAATGTTTTGCATCTTTCTGAAGATCTTGATATAAAGCGGTTCAGAGCAGCTACCCGGCCTGTCAATATTTGGATATCTTTGACAGATTTGGGTGACTGTAGTTCCAGGATGGCCTTTATCTGTTCAGGGCTTGCTTCTATGCCTCTCTTTGTGACCATATATCCAAGAAATTTGCCTGCAGAGACCCCAAAGTGGCACTTTGCAGGGTTCAGCTTTATGTTATATTTTTCTAATATCTCAAATGCTATTTCTAGATGCTTCACATGATCTTCTGCATTCTTGGATTTTACCACCATGTCATCTATTTATACCTCCATGATATCGCCTATCTGGTCTTTAAACATCATGTTGACCAGGCGCTGGTACATTGCCCCTGCATTCTTCGGGCCGAAAGGCATGGCAGTGTAACAGTATATGCCTCGGTCTGTAATGAATGCAGTACTCTCCTGGTCAGCAGGGTGCATCTTTATTTAATTGAATCCACTGGAAGCATCCATGAATGTTAACATTTCGTGGCCTGCTGTTGCGTCTACCATGACATCAATATGAGGCAGGAGGAATGGATCTTTAGGGCAAGCTTTGTTCAGGTCAGTGTAGTCTACACAGACTCTCCACTTTCCATTCTTTTTCTGTACAACAACTACGTTAGCCAGCCATTCAGGGTACATCACTTCCCTGATCATCCCCATATCCAAGAGTTTTTCTACTTCTTCATTTATTATGGTGTTTCTTTCAGCTGCAAATTTACGCCTTTTCTGCTGCACATGCTTAAAAGATGGGTCAACATTGAGCTTATGAGTAATAATATCAGCGCTAATTCCAGTCATATCAAAATGTGACCAAGCAAACCAAGATGATTTATTTTTAAGAAATTTTACCAGTTCAGGCCTGACACTATCTGGTGAGTCAGATCCTATTAAAACATACCTGTCAGGGTACTCAGGGTCTAGAATTACCTGATCTGTTTCCATTCTGGGAGGTGCTACATACGTGCTCTTGACAGGGTACTGTAATTGCTATGCCAGGGACTTACCTGCCTTGGAGGGCTTCAAGGCTGCTGTGTAGCACTCCTGGGCTGTCTTGTGATCCCCTTTGATCGTGGCTATGCCCCAGTCTGTTGGTATCTTGATGCACTGGTGATAGGTTGATGGTACGGCCTTGACGTTGTGAATCCAGGGTCTGCCCAGGATGGCGTTGTAGGATGACAGGCAGTCAAGGACCCCAAACTTTTCATAGGATGAGACTCCTTCCACGTAGGTTGGGAGGTGGATCTCTCCTAGAGTACTCCTGGTTTCACCACTGAATCCTACTAGGACGCTAGATTTTTTGGTGATTTGATCCTCGTTTATCTTCATGGCCTTCAGTACGTCAAGCATGATCAGGTTTACTGAGCTGCCTCCATCTACCAGGATCCTTCTTACTGTGGCTGTTCCAATCTGCATAGAAATGACCAGGCCATCATGATGAACATCAGGAACGCCCACTAGGTCGCAATCGTTGAAGGTGATTGTTGGGACAGGATCCAGCTTGCAGGGTGATACAGTCCTTGGTGTCCTGGCTATCTTTTTGCTGCCGAGCTTGTCAGGCCACAAATCTCTGAACCGCCAGATATAAATTTTACTTCATAGAGTGGTGGTGGTGGAGGGAGGCTGCGATCCTGCTTGCGCTCTTGATTTTCTTTATCCTGGTTCGCATTCTTGCCTTTTGACTTGATCAGGTCTTTTAAGTATCCTGATTTCAGTAGGTAGGCCACTTCCTTTCTCAGGGTGAAATAATCATCCGTGGTGTGTCCAATATCCATGTGAAATTCGCACCATTTTGAATTGTCTCTTCTGGGATTTGGATTTTCTACCTTCCTGGGCCATCTAACAGTTGTTCCCATGTTGTCAAGCCTCTGGATCAATCCTGCAGTATCAACACAAAAGTTATGTTCGGATATAGGTGGATAGACCTTAACCTTACCTTGATATTCATGAGTCAGGTTGACTTCTGACTGATCTGGCCTGGAATACGGAGTAGGTCTGTAATTGTTTCCCCTGTTGCTTTTCCTATTGCTTCTTTCGTGGTCCCTTGGTCCACTGGGTGATCCAAGTTTGTAGCTTTTATCTTCTTCCAGCCTGATGAATGCAAGGGTCTTGGCCTGAACATCTTCGAAGGTGTGGCAAGGATACTTAGTGAGCTCACTGTATAAGTCACTATTCGGTAGTAACCCCTGTCTGAATGCCTCCACTGCTGTTCCAACGTCACACCTGGGTATAGATACCTTCTCTTTATTGAATCTTGCAAGGAATGTCCTGAGGGTTTCATTAGGCTTCTGTGTAACTTGGTAAAGGTCACTGGATCGTTTCTCCAACTCCCTGCTACTTGCAAACTGCTGGTTGAAAATGTTGATCAGGTTGGCAAAGGAATGGATACTGCCAGTAGGCAGGTTGATGTACCATTACAGGGCAGGGCCAGTCAGGGTCGTTCCAGATCCCATGCACATGCAAACTTGTCTGAATTACCGGGAATGGATGCGGCCAACATTTTCTCGCAAAGAGCCACGTGATTTTTTGGATCCGTGGTTCCATCATAGACCCTCATGGATGGAATTGTGAACTTCTTTGGTAGGTCTACATTGGCTATTTCGTCTATGAAGGGTGAATCAAAGATAGTTGTCGGCGCTTCTTCCATGCTTGGCGGTACTCCTGTATCTTGTCGAATTTTTCATTGAGTTTCTTGATCTCCTGAACTACTGCCATCATGATGGCCGCTGCAGATTCATCAGGTTTCTCTTGATCATCATTTTTTGGCTCATCATCACCATCTACGTTAATGGCTTTGGGGATATTTGGGCTCCCAAAACTGGAGAAATCAATGTTTTTGATGATTGATGAGAATGGGGTTCTGGTTGGAACCTAGAGCCCCCCCTTGGGTTTTTTCCGTTTTGTTTCGTGGTGACTCGAGATTCTTTCAATTGCAGGATCTCTGCTTCAGTTTGGGCCACTTTTTCTTTCAGGCTTTCCAACTCAGCAATTTTTTGGAGAGCTGCATTCAATTGTTCTTCAACGGTGGGTTGAGCCATTTCCGTAGGTTTTTTTTTTTTTAGGTTTTTATAAGGTAATAAAAAAGGATTAAAGAGCTAGATGCCCCACGGTGGGCGCCAATTGTTTTGTGTGGATTTTGCGCAAGGTGAAATCAGGTCAGGGTGATATTGTGCAGGGTTAACTAGCTCTAATTAGATTTCTGTTCAGGTTGACAGGGTACGATATTGAGCTGTAAATAAGATAAAAAATAATAAGACAAACAATTTTGTACGTGGAAAACCCTTTGAATGGGAAAAAACCACGGGCACCAAGCCAGGAGAGGATTTCACTATATGATTTGAGAGAATATTCTTATGATTACAACTATGCTTGTATTTCTAAATAATATGTGTTCTTCTTCTTGTGTACGAATGATGTGTTTGAATGATGTCTTCCCAATATCTTCAAAGTGTCTCTTATATAGCTTTCCTATCTTGAACGGCTGTATGATCAAGCATTGAAGGCTGAATATTCTCCATAATTGCTGGTAATAATTGCTGAATATTTCCCTCTTAATTACCGTAATTATTGCATAATCTTTATACTTAATGCTGCGTATTTATTTCCATTAATATACGCGGATATGGTCAAATATTGTCCTGATATTTGGACCGTTGTCCTCTCCATGGCCTGGCGCCTAACTTCATGTGCCCTGAGAGCCTGGTACCCTGAGAACCTGGCAGTCAGGTTTAGATGAAATGCTGATCAGGGTGGTCTGCGGATTTTTATGGGGGTAGTTATTTTGAGGGTGATTATTTTAAGGGTGATTTTCGTGGGGTCTATGCCAGAATGGTCACGGGAGTAATCCATCCTGGGGTGGGTAGTTTTGAAGGCTTGGGAAATTCTCCCTTGGGCGCGGTGTCGGTGGATTGAAAATGAGTCGACGGTAGGCGTCGTCGAGTCGGGTGATTCTCTCAGAGAGGCTGGCTATGGTCTCCTCAACTTGTTGAAACATAGTGAGCATAGTGGCAGCACTAAACACAAACACTCCGTCTGAAGGATCCTTTTCTAAAGTATTCACCTCGTCGTCAATTGGCAGGATGAGGTGAGAGGAGTCTAGGGTCGGCTCATCATCAGAAATGGCGTGGATTCCCAGAGGATTCGTCTTGTTATTCGGCTTAATTGGTGGGGGTATAGGCAAATATCCTTTCTCAATTATGTCTTGAATGAGGTGCTTGAGCTTAAAGCAATTTTCGGTATCGTGCCCTTTTCCCTGATGGTATTGACAGTAGGCGCTGGGGCTCCAGAACCGGGATTTCTTCGCGTTGGTCGGATCCGGGGTGGGTCCGATCGATCGTAACTTTCCCTGTTCCGTAAGCCTTTTCAGGGCATTTGCATAAGTCGACCCTATGTTGGTGAACACTCTTTGGGGGCGCTCAGTTTTCTTAGCCGATGGTTCGACGAGGTTGACCTCATCAATCTTGTTCGTCTGACCGTAAGGGCGAGATCTGGTTGAGGTGGATCCCTGGTAACCTCTGCCAGTGGTCTTGGCCAAGACACCCTTTCGGAGTTCATCTTTGATGCGTGTCCCCAGAATATGTAGATCTTGGAAAGTCTTGATATTCTGATACCTCAGTAGGTTGGCATAAATTGGGCGGAGATTGTTGACAAACTTTTCCACCAGAGTTGATTCACTCGGCTTACTGACCAATTGAGTACTCACCCTCCTCCAACGGGTCAGGAACTCGGTGAACCCCTCCTTGTCGTTTTGGGTTAACACTTCGAGAGTACGGGTGTTGGCCTGGATCTCGACATTGTCGGCATACTGTTTGGCAAACTCTACTGCGATTTCATCCCAAGTAGTAAGGTTTTTCGTGTCCAAGGAGTAGTACCATTGGCTAGGAATCGGCTCCAAAGAGGATGAGAAGATTCGGGTAAAAAGTTCCTGTTTGACCCCTTTAATGGCCATGTAGTCCTTGAAAGCACGGATATGATTGAGTGGGTCCTCCACTCCCTTGAACTTAGGCACACCAATCAGGGTGAAGTTGTCAGGTAACTGGTCCCCAACGGGTTCGAACCTTCGGTTGTTCTCAAGATGGATATTATTACCCCGGGCTAGGAGCTGTTCTTCCATGAGTTTCAGCCTCTTCTCAGTTTCAGTCAGAGGTGGGGTATTGTGTTCCCCAGTTTCTTTATTTTCCAGGGTGTCGACACGGGTCTCGACGCGATCCAGGGCGACCTTAAGAGCGGTAAGTAGGATGGCTAGCTGATCAGTTGTGACATCTCTGTTGTTATCATTGTTGTTGTTGGACGAAGCTGAAGACGGGGCCATGGCTCTGAGGCAGAAAAATGGCTCACATTACAACTCAATCCGACACGGTTCTAAGACTGAACGCAGACAACACAAAGGATGAGACAAAGATCAGACTCAACAAGACAGGGTGACCGTGTATGGTCCCTCGGTGCTGACTCGATTTATGACGTGACGGTGTTTGACCGAACCTTTGACATGAGTCCAATATGACGGCGTGACGCCGTTGGACGGGTCTCGTGATGAGACGACTCATAAGTAAAGACCCATAAGTATGTTTGCTTTGACTCGATAGACACGAGGTAGAGTTGGAATGGTGGACTGAAGTTTTCGAAAATAGAAGTTTTCGAAAATAGATATTTTCAAAAATATTCATTTGTCGCTTTAAAGGACGGCTACTGAAGATAGAAATCTTCGAAAGTCGGTCAGTTGAAAGGGTTGTCTTAAGTTTATTTGCAAAAGACGGTTTGAGTTTGACTCGACTCGGAAAACAGTGCATTGTTTCCCAAGACGGTTTTGAAATTCAAAATTGTATGTTTTGAAAATCGAGTTTGAAATGTTTGAAGAGGTCTCGGGGACGGTGTATGGTCCTCGGGATCTCGAAAGTGTCTCGAGAAAAGGGTGTGTGCTTCTGTCGGGTTTTGAAAGAGCCATTGTCGGCGTGAAACGGGTTAAAATCCGTGTCTAGACGCGGCGATTATAACGGTGTAAAAAGGTGATTTGAAATGGTTATACAAAACCAGGTTTGAAAATTGTCATTATGATGGCCTAGAAAGGCGTTTTAAAATGGTTATACAAAACCAGGTTTGAAAATCGTCATTACGACGGCCGAGAAAGGCGTGTTAAAATGGTTATACAAAACCAGGTTTGAAAATCGTCATTACGACGGCCTAGAAAGGCGTGTTAAAATGGTTATTCAAAACTAGGTTTGAAAATCATCATTACGACGGCCTAGAAAGGCGTGCATCGGTCGGTGAAAGACCGAGGTTTGAAATAGCCATTATAACGGCGCAAAGCGGTGATTTTGAAAGTTTAAAAATGACACGGAAGGACTTATGATCAAGTAGCACATAAGCACTCGCAGTTCATTATATTATGCATTATGCTCACACGGGTTTTGGTTTAAAAGGGTGGGTTACACACCAAGCAATCAAACCCCGATTTGCGAGAGGGATACCAGTCCAAACAAAATGTGTAAGGAGGGTGCCCTAGCCTCGTACTCGAAAGTGATGAAAGCTCTTTGACGAAACAGAAATGTGTAACGTCAACGGTATGCTTGACTCAATCGGGATTCGAAACGCGGGGATGAGAAAACTCATGCCGACGGGACGAGCCAATTGGTCAAAAAGGGTTAGGTTGTGGGCCCGGACAAGGAACCCGACCGTGACCGTAATATCAAATAATGCATTACAACCAAGACCTCGTTCGAGTCTCACCATCTAGGGATTACAAAGACGTAAGTGTCCTAGTGATCCCCAGCGGAGTCGCCAATCTGTGGACATGGCCCACCTACGTATGCCCAGCCGATCTGTGGACATGGCGGTGGTCTCTTGAAAGCCACGCTCGGCGGCGTAAAGATGCTTTCGACCGGATCGTTTTAGATCGGTCGGTTTCGTCTCGGTAAGGGTCTTGAAACGATTAGAGATGTTCGGAGTCGCCACCAAGCATTTGTGGGATGCCTGGAACCCGTTCGAATTCCACTTTATACCTCGGTCAAATCGAAGCACAAAGCAGCGCCCAAATAGATATTTAATTAATTGTATGCGATACAGATTAATTAATTCCTTAATTATGAGAGTGCAAATTTTGTGTCTTATTGTAATGTGATTAAATAAGATTTAATTTAGTAATTAAGTGTTAAATTACTAAATTAGTTGAGGTGTTAATATAAGTTTTGATGTAGAGGTAATTAGTTATTTAAAGTTACAAGAAGTTGAAATTTTAACTAACTAGTAATTATGGGACCCATTATATGTTGATATAATGATAGTATACTACTCAAAAAGTGGAGTGTATATTATATTATTAATTGTAATATTTAAGTGTTAAATGATTACATTAATAATTAAATATGTAAGATAGTTAAACATATGACTTATAAGCATTTGTGGGACAAATGACAAAAGGCAAAAATGGACCAAAAATGATCCAATATTTCGGCCAAAACAAGAGAGCACAAGATGCTCTTTTGTCTTTGTTTGTTTTGATAAAGCATGATAGTGACTTGTCATATGAAGCTTTTATCATGCTATATCTTACACTATTGTTCCCTATACACTACATATACTAAACAAGAGCTAAAAACAAAAGGAACAAGATTCCCTTCATGGGGAATAGGCCTCCGTTTTTGGTCTTATAAGATGAGCATTTTTGCTCATTTTTCTTTGGTTGGTTCTTTGCTTGTTTTCTCTCAATTCTTCCTCACATGCAAGTTCATAAAAACCTCTCTAAAAATACTAATACTTATCATCTATTACTAGAGGTAGTAATATAAGAACATTAGTATTATTAAGGTTATATTTCTACTATATATCTAGTTAATATTAGTAGGAATTTTTGGGATTAATCTTGGGTGCAACTTATTGGAGTGTCTTCTATACTTGGAGTCTTAGGAGGATCATCCACCACATTAAGCTCAAGAACAAGTGAAGGAAGGTGACCTTACTTGTGCCCATATATTTAGAACCATATAGCAATGTAAGGGACATTGTTTTTCTTATAAGTCTTTCATTTGTTATGCATGCACTAGATCTAAAGAACAAATAATTAACAAGTTAATTAGTTCACTATTAGAGGAGTCTAATAATAGGTATATGAACCTAAACTCATGCCACTTCAACCAGGGATTCCTCTATCCCTATACCTGACTGTCACAAACACGGCCATGAGAGCTATGCTGGCACAAACAGTTGGCAACGAAGAACGAGCCATCTACTACATCAGCAAAAAGTTCATTGAGTACAAGACGAGGTATACCCAGCTGGAGAAGACATGCCTTGTCCTAGTATGGTCAACAAAGAAGCTACGACATTACATGCTCAGCTACACGGTCCACATCTACTCCAAGATGGACCCGGTCAAATACATCTTCGAAAAACCCCTACTAAACAGAAGGCTATCTAGGTGGACGCTCATGCTGTCCGAATTCGATATCAAGTTTGTACACCTCAAGGTTATCAAGGGAAGAGCAGTTGCCGATTTCCTAGCATAGAATCCCGTCAACGAGGATCCAACGACCGACACATGGTCACTTCCTGACGAAGACATCCTTTGTGCCGATTCTGACGTATGGGACCTATACTTCGATGGTGCATCTAATTAGAGAGGCTTCGGGGTAGGAATCCTTCTAATATCATCAGAGGGAGAACATGTTCCGATCTCGGTCAAGCTAGACTTTGCCGTCACCAACAATGCTGTTGAATATGGAGCATGCCTCATCGGCCTACAGGCAGCCATAACACTTGGTATCAAGAGACTGAGGGTCCACGGCGATTCCTCGCTCATCGTCAATCAGGTGTCCGGATCATGGAAAATCCGATCTGACAGCTTAGCTCCCTACCGAGCAAAGATCAATCAAGAGGCCGATTTCTTCGACCAAATTGACTACTTCCACTTGCCACGAGAGGAAAACCAATTTGTTGATGCCCTGGCGAAACTTGCCGCGCTCGTCAACATACCTGGCGACATGACATCGATGCCCCTATATGTCGAGAGAAGGAGCAAGCCAGCTCACGTTTGTGCCATCATCGACGACGAGGAAAGCCATGATGAACCTTGGTACCAAGCCATCCTCAAGTACAAAACCAAAAACGAATTTCCTCCTAACTCTAACCCAAGAGGACAAAGAGCCATTCGTTTGCTCGCATCACAATTCGTGATAAACCAAAACCAACTATACAAAAGAACACCCCAAGGAATTCTCCTCCTTTGCATCGACCATCACAAAGCCAAAAAAGTCATGGGAGAGGTCCACGACGGAGAATGTGGCCCTCACATGAGCGCAATGATGCTTACTTGAAAAATCACATGGCTAGGTTACTACTGGACCACCATGGAAGCCGATTGCCGTAACTACATTAAATGTTGCCACAATTGCCAAATCTTCGCCAACATACAAAACATACCACCATCCCTTTTATACACAATGACCTCACCCTGGCCTTTCTCAACCTGGGGCATCGACATCATCGGGAAAGTCAGCCCGGTAAGCACCAAAGGGCATTGCTTCGTCCTCGTCGCCATCGACTACTTCACCAAATGGGTGGAAGCACAGTCATATGCAGTCTTGACCGCCAAACAAGTGGCCAAGTTCATCCAGAACAACATCATCTACAGATATGGGGTACCCCATGAAATTATCAGAGATCAAGGCTCTCATTTTCGGGCGGAAACTCAAGCTTTGCTGGACAAATACAAGATCAAACGACATTGATCATCCCCCTAACGTCCCCAAACCAATGGAGTGGTGGAGGCAGCTAACCAGACTCTTGTCACCATTATCAAGAAAATGCAAGACAACTACCGTGATTGGCCGAGCAAACTCCCATTCGCACTCTGGGGATACCGAACCTCCATTCGAACACTGACAGGTGCCACACCCTTCTACCTAGCATATGGTATGGAGGCGGTTCAACCGGTAGAGTTAGAGGTCCCTTCTCTACGCATCCTGCTGGAGAGCCAAGTCCCCGAGGCGGAATGGACCCGTAGAAGGTACGAGCAACTCACTCTTCTAGACGAACGACGACTCAACGTCTTGCATAACATCCAGCTATACCAACGACATATAGAACGGGCATTCAATAAGAAGGTTAAGCCTAGGAATATCCAGGAGGGCGACTTGGTACTCAAATCAGTTCGAGCACCGTTACCCGTCGATCCGAGGGGGAAATTCAAACCCAACTGGGACGGGCCATACCTGGTCAAGAAAATACTTTCGGGGGGCGTAGTGAGACTGAGTGACCTAGATGGGGAGGATTTTACAAACCCGACCAACCTAGACCAACTCAAGAAATACTACCCTTGAACCATAGCAACCAACGACCTAGCCTAGTTTTACAACTAGCAACCATATCAACCCCTTTTCAAGTCAAGTTCCTCAACATGTTCTGATTTGAAATTGCATGTTTTATCGAGTCTAAGTTGCGGCACCTTGCCCGTTTCAAATGTCCTTTGATCTGTCAAAGGCAACATCCATTTGAACTGAAACAAAAAAACCCCTGAACTACGAGCATGGTTTGATTTCACCTCTTCAGGTGGATACGTAGGCAGTCCCTCTTATACCTGAGGGATACAACCACAAAACCCAATCAAATCTACAAAACGTTTCGAACTACGATCATGGTTAATTTCACCTCTTCAGGTGAATACGTAGGAAATCCTTTCTTACACAAGAAGGATACAACCATTCCCACAATAAAAAAAAAAACAAAAAACAACCATTCCCACAATAAAAAAACAACCATTCCCACAATCAAGAAACAACCATCCCCATAATAAAAAAAACACTCCCACAATAAAAAAACATCCCCATCAAAAAGGAAAGGGAAAAACATTCCCCTTTCCCACAAAATAAAAAAAATAAGCCTTTCTCCCTTTCCACAAAATACCACTTTCCCAAGTGCAAATGTTTAGGACGATTCAAATCGAATTGCCTTTACCAAATGGATGGAAGAAACAAGCATTCACAATTTTCGACACGAGCAATCCTCTTATTTAATTAATAATAGGAGGGATTATATTTTCAACAACAAATAAAGCTCGACAAGTCTAGGACTTGTCAAAGCTAAGGTGCCGACTAAAACACCTCAAATAATAAAACTAGCACAAAACACACAATAAGTAGCTAGTACAACATAATTAAAACTCACAACACTAATACAACATAATAATAAAACGGGTAATGGAGGTCTTGAATCTTCCATTTTACCCTTGCCTTTTCCTTCGGGGTACATCTTCCCCTTGTTCTTCTTGTTGGCCTGCCTAGCATGGACTTCCTCCTCGGAACGGATCCTCAACGGATCAAAGACGGCGATGACCTCCGGTCTAGCACAAGACCCCATGTTCGACCCAAAACGAGCCAATGCACGGCTCACCATACTCTTGGGACCCGAACTCCTCCTCTTCGGTGGTCTCATCACATCCGGGCTAACTCCATCAACATACTCCTCAAAGAAGGCAAGGTTGGCCTTGGCAACCTCTCGGTACTTCAAGTCGACAACCTCGTCCTTACGGAATTTGGACCTCTCTTCCAAGGACGGAGCTCGTGACCACTTGACATAAGCGGGAGTCACCCATGTCGTGGCAACGGGGTTTGGTACCTCCCAAAGTGGCCGAGTGGCCCACCATCTTTCAAAGATCTCCCCAAGCTCGGAGTTCCGGAAAACATTCTCTTGGACAAGAGTATCTTGAGCGGGCACCTTTTGTTGACACCCCCTTTGCCTCATGAGCCTTTCGGGATAAATGAAGGAAACAACCTTCAAACCCACCACCATCAAAGAACGAGGACTAGCACCCGAAACGGGCAACCCCGTGAGGACCACCTTCCTCCGCCAATCTCGCGGCCCAATAAGCCTAGGTAGAAGCAAAACTATCCGGGTACAACTTCTTCCTCATGGTAAGGTAACGGAAGGAATAAGAAGAAGAATCAACCGGAGGCTCTACATACCTTAGCCTCTCCAATAGCCACACTTGAAGGATCCTTGGGGACCCAAAAGAGGGAGCTTCTCCACAAGAGCCTTCCTTGTCCAAAGCTTGGATGATATCTCCAAGCACCAACCATGATGGATCTCTACCATGCTCCATTTGCTCAATCACATGAATAAGGGTCATGCTACCATAACATATTGGCCCCTTCTTCTTCTTCTTCAAAACATCAACAAAGAGGTACACATGGACAAGACAAAAGGCAAGAGCCCTTCTCCTAGCCACCTACGAGACATTGGCATCTAATCGATTTGAAAAGATGTTGATAAGAGCCAACATATCCACACCATGTGGAGCAAGAAGGGAGTTTATTTGACTTGTTGACAAGCCCAACATGGAACGGAATTTCTCCTTGTAGCACAACCGAGTCGGAGGAAGCACCGGAACACAACTCGGCCACCCACCAATGGCTCCAACTTCTTCGACAAGAGGACAAATTTCACCTTTCGGGAAAACAAAAACATGGTGTTTCGAATCCCAAATGTTGGAATATGTGTCCTCCGACAATAATGCGATCACAACTGTCGATCATGATGATCACATGTTTAAGTCTCATTTTAAAGAATACAATTGGGAACTGGTCCACACATATCGGTAATGATTGGCTGACTAGAGTTTGACATTACTGTCATGGGACAGTGGTGATCAGTTGATCCTCTTAGGTCATACCTAAAGGGTAACACTCTTAATTGATTATTTAATTGATCGTATGACGATACGGGTTAATTAAATTGCTTAAAATTGACGGACGATTTTGGAAGTAATATTTACGTATCTGATTATAATTTGATAAAATAAGATACGGTCTAAGTGATCGAATTGTTTTATTACTTAGATGAAATTATTGTTTAAGGAAACAATTGCATTTGAATGAATTATTTATTATAAATACAAGATGTTGTGATTTATAATTGGTAAATTATTTTGGTACAAGTAATTATGAATTACTAAGCCAATTTTGTACATGACGTATTTTTATTAATGCGTTGATTTTTAATATGTTAAAAATACATAACAATCTTACATGACTTGTGACATGTGACAAATTGACAAATTGAATAAGATAAAATGGAATCCATTTTATCTAAAATGGACCGAAATAATGGGGTGATTTAGGATAAATATTGTGTTGATTAATTAAGTGGAAAACATAATCATTTTACCTAAACCTAGCCATGCATACCTAGTGCCTCTTGTGAAGAACACCTTGCTCATGCATTGGCAATCAACCCCAGCCCCCCCACCCGGTTTTGTCCATAGAGAAAGGCCATGGGTTTTCTCTATAATTTTTACCTATTACACTACTTCAAGAGTTAGAGTAATTTCATTCAAACATCATCTAAAAATATAGTTTTAGAGAGATAAAAATTTCTTCCTTCTTCTTCCTCCTCTTGACCGAAATTCCAAGAGGACAAAAATATTTTGGGTCAATTTTATTTAAATTAATATTGTTTTAGTATTAATAATATTAATTTTATTAAGAGGTTATCTTGGGTATTATTCCTTGGGAGGGATTCTATACTTGAATCATTTGTTCATCCATATTAGGAGAGCTCAAGAACAAGTGTGTAGGAGAAATCTCTTGTGCCCTTTGATCCGAAATATCAATGTAAGAATGATGATTTCTTCTCTATATTTACTTATGTTTGCATGCATAAGATCAATATTTAATTTTTTGACAAAATTAATTCATCACATATATGAATATGTAAAGTAATGAGATATAGATTTCTAACAAGAGGTATCACGAGCCTTAGGTTGTTTGCATGCAAATCGGTTATAGTTTTTCCGAGTTATATTCTGAGTTATACGATTAACATATAAAACTTATAAATTTTTATTTATTATGATATATCACGAAATCAATTTTGCATGCTAAATTTTCTGATCCTAAAATGTATTTAGGATATTTTGGTTAATTTATGGATTTTTATTGTTCATTTTATTTAATAATGTCATTAAAATGAGATTTTATGATAAAAATGTCATTTTCGGACTAAAATTAGCTAAACTTCGAATTTTCCAGTGGTTTTTGGATATGTTTTCACGTATATTATTTTTAGATGACCTGTAAATTTTCATAATTTTTGGAGTTTTTATGCTCGAAATATGGATTTTTCATTGTAAAAATAGAATTTAAATGAAAAATAGGTTAATATGAGAAATATTTCGAATCTGGTCATAACAATTTAGTATGTTGTCACATGAAATTTTACAAGATGTGTGTAAAATAATAGGCTATAATGCAGTCTTTATGCATAATTTATGAATTTTTGATGAAAAATAGCATAAATAGTGACTTTAATTAGTGAATAATTGCTAAAACATACTTCATGACTAAGGAAAAACTTTACATGTTGCTTTTTATTACCTTTTTCAGATCTAAAATTGAAAAGTTGATAAATATAATTTTTCTCATGTTTTTATGATTATTATTGATAAATCCGATAAATCGCAACATTGTTTTTCCCGATAAATTTCGAAATTTTTAACCTAAGTTTTTGGATATTATGAGTTTCATGGTATTTTTCCAGAATGTTCATGAGTTTAAAATTTTGAATTTTGAATTTATTTGAATTTTTTGTGATGTATTTGAAGTTTATAGCATTTTATTGTAATTTTGAGTCCATTAATGAACAATTTTAAGTAATATAAGTTAATTATAGTCAAATAGTTAGTGGAGAATAATTTTGAGTCCTAAATTGGTTAGGGTAATTAACTTGTGCATAAATATGAATTTATGTAATTATAGTGATTTTAAAAGGATAAATCACGCAAATCCGTAAAAACCGATTAATATACGATATTGGCTCTTTAAAGGCAATTTAGCATAAAATTGGGCATGTTCATACATATTATAATGCTGCATTTTATTTATGATTGTCATAGTTTTATATTATGTAATTTTTGAATCATGTAATTTTACTTAGTATGGCCTTAGTTTTTTAATTGGTATTACCCGAAATGTATGGGAATATCGATTCGGTTGTAATTTATTGTGATCTCGTATCACCGTTTTGTAATTTAATAGATTTATTTTATTTTAATTACAAATGTATAATAGGAAATTATGTAATTTGTTATGTAATTTATTTATTCCGGAGATCCTTGAAGACGGTGTCACTCGAGCAGGCGATCCATTAAAGACGGTGTTACCTCGAGATGTGTGCCAAAAACCGAATTTCAAGGGACCAATGGAGTTGGTTTCCGAATATGTAATAGTTATTTAGATTTTCTATTTTAGGAAGGTCATACTAGGATTTAAATTTATGCTTTGCATTTTATTTATATGTCGCATGCATCGCTAAATCGCCATAACTAAAACATGCTTTACCATTTTAATCGAGTTTATCGACCGTGTCAATTAGAATTATCGTAGTTCACCGCTTTAGTTCACTTAAAACGTGATAGATAATAAATTGACATGACCTCTCGGTAAAATAATCAATTGAGACATAGCCTTACCAAAAAGTAGAAACCATGAAAACCTATTTCGTGAGGGAGTGCACTCGGCCACACCGGGGTACAAACCTTGTTACGTAGGGGAAGTGGGTGATAAATGTCTATCCACCGAATTCATGTTGATGAGGGTTTCATTGGCCACACCGTGCCCAAGTTAATGTGGGTTTGGATCATGGACACATTTATTCGAAATTTGGATTGAGATCAACGGAAGTATTCGTGACCGTAGTCGCATGTGTTCCGGGCTATAGATAAATATTAGAGTAATTTTATCGACCAACAGTTCTAAAAGTAGAATCGATTAAAGCGTTAATCCACCGAGTTATATTGATAAGAGTTTCATCAGCCACACCGTGCCCAAGTTAATATGAATTTGGGTCTTGGAATCATTTATAATAGTTGGGTAGAGGTCACTATATAAATGCTCATATCTTGTTAATTTATTTACAAGTATGATATTAAAAAGGCAAATGTTAATATTTCCTTTCCTCCAAACGTGTAGTTCATTACAATGAATCCATCGAACGCTACTACACCGATAACTATTGAGTCTTGCCACAATGTTTTTGACGACGTTTGCTTCAACAATGATTTCAACACTACTAGAGAACTTCATTTTGGGATTGGTTCGGATGGAAACCTAAACTTCATCACTTTTTCAAAACCTCCTACAAGATCTCTTGTGAGCCGGTCTCAGGAAGACCGCCTCATAAAATCTATAGGATCTTTGTCCTTGGAAGATAAAGATGCCAAAACTAGTGGGAGCTCAAACAATCAAGTTCTTGATTCAAAGGGCAAAAGGTTCAAGAAGAAGGGAAAGAAAGGGAAAAACTTCAAGCAAGTTGAAGATGAGTGCCATTATTGCTATGGCATGGGACATTGGCTTAGGAATTGTCCCATATATTTGCGAAATATAAGCGAAGAAATCATCGTTCCAAAAGGTAAAATTCCTAAGGAAATTTATGTTACTGATATAAATTATACTTCCACTACGACATGGGTACTGGATACCGGTTGTGGTTCTCACCTTTGTAATCATTTACAGGGTTTAAGAGACGTGAAGAGGCTTAGCAAAGGAGATGTGGATCTACGCCTTGGAAATGGAGCTCGAGTAGCGGCCAAATCCAAAGGAACTTATGTATTAGCTTTGCCTAATGGATTTCAGGTACATTTACATAATTGTTTTTATGTGCCTACACTCTCTAAAAACATTATTTCTATCGCTATGTTAGACATGGACGGAATTTGTTTTGTCATTAAGAACAATCGTTGTACTATATCGAGGAATGATTTGGTTATAGGCCAAGCTTCTTCCATTAATGGCATTTACATTTTAGAAACCTCGAATCCGACTAATGATATCTATAACATTCAATCAAAGAAACTCAAATCAAGTGACCCAAATGAATCGTTCATTTGGCATTGTCGATTAGGTCACATAAACGAGAATCGCATCAAAAGATTAGTTTTGACTAATGTGATTACACCATTTGATTTTCAATCATATGGAACATGCGAATATTGGCTTCTTGGCAAAATGACTCGAAATCCTTTTAGTGGTAAAGGGACACGAGCAAGTGAGCTATTAGGACTCATACATACCGATGTGGGTGGACCAATGAGTATCACCGCTCGTGGAAATTATGACTACTTCATAACCTTCACCGATGACTTGAGTAGATATGGGTATATCTATTTAATGAAGCATAAAAGTGAAGCGTTTGAGAAATTCAAGGAATTTCAAAACGAAGTAGAGAACCAATTGAACAAAAGAATTAAGGCACTACGATCCGATCGTGGTGGAGAATATCTTAGCCTTGAATTCGACTCACATTTGAAAGGTTGTGGTATTATATCACAACTTACTCCACCCGGAACACCACAACTCAATGGTGTTGCCGAAAGGAGAAATCGAACCCTACTTGATATGGTTCGATCAATGATGAGTCAAACCGAGCTACCAAACTCGTTTTGGGGATTTGCGATTCAAACCACAATAATAATAGTCCCACAAAGACAACCGAAAAGACTCCATATGAGATGTGGAAGGGAAGAGTTCCTAACATATCCTACATGAAAATTTGGGGATGTGATGCTTACGTCAAGGCAAAAACTGACAACAAGCTTGCCCCAAAATCAGAAAAATGCATCTTTGTAGGTCACCCCTTGACCTCTCGAGGTTACTACTTCTACAAACCTCAAGAGAACAAAGTGTGTGTGTCTTGCGAGGCTGTCTTCTTAGAAAGTCAATTTATTTCTAAGAGACAGAGTGGGAGAAATTTTGAACTTGATGAAGTTCAAGAGCCACAAACCGATGTAAAGACGCAAGAAGATGTTCCTTCGTCATCTAACGCGGTTGTCTCTCCTCCACTTAGAAGAACGCGCCGTGTTATTCGCCATCCTGATCGATATGTGGGACTTATCGAAGAAGATGGAACACTCGATGTGTTGCTTTTGGAAAGTGACGAACCCGCCACCTACAAGGCCGCAATCTCTAGTCCTAATTCCTCCTTATGGCTTGAAGCCATGAAGTCCGAAATGGATTCTATGCATGAAAACCAAGTTTGGAACTTGGTAGATTTGCCTAAAGGGGCAAGACCTCTTCAATGCAAATGGAAATTCAAAGTCAAGAATGGCATAGAAGGACATGATGATGTCTACAAAGCTAGGCTAGTGGCAAAAGGATTTACCCAAGTCCAAGGTCTCCATTATGATGAGACCTTCGCCCCCGTTGCCATGCTAAGCTCCATACGGATTTTGTTAGCGATTGCCGCATTTCATGGTTATGAAATATGCAAATGGATGTCAAAACCGCTTTTCTAAATGGGCATTGAAGAGGAGGTGTACATGATACAACCCGAAGGTTTTGTTGATTCTAAGAATCCTAACAAAGTGTGCAAGCTTAAGAGATCCATTTATGGTCTTAAGCAAGCATCTAGAAGTTGGAATCATCGATTCAATCATGTTATAAAAGAGAATGGTTTCACTCGAAGTGTTGAGGAACCGTGTTTATACATGAAATTTAGTGGGAGCAATGTTGTGTTCCTAATCTTGTATGTCGATGACATACTACTCATTGGAAATGATATTCCAATGTTGTCTTCTGTTAAGAAGTGGTTAGGTAACCACTTCCAAATGAAGGATTTAGGAGAGGCCCAATGCATATTAGGTATCCGGATCCATAGAGATAGATCCAAGAGGATATTGGCACTAAGTCAAGAGTCTTATGTTGATAAGATTCTTCGACGGTTCAGCATGGACAAATCCAAAAGGGGTTTGGTACCTATGGTAACTGGGACTATATTGAGCAAGTCTCAATCTCCCTCCGAACCCCGTGATGTTGAACGCATGAAGTTGATCCCTTATGCTTCCGTTGTTGGATCAATCATGTACGCCATGATATGCACACGTCCTGATGTCTCGTATGCCTTGAGCATGACGAGTAGATATCAAGGAAATCCAGGTGAGAATCACTGGATAGCTGTCAAGAACATCCTTAAGTACTTGAGAAGGACTAAGGATTCTATCTTAGTGTTTGGAGGAGACACCGAGCTACGTGTTAATGGATACACGGACTCAAGTTTTCAAATGGATAGAGATGACATAAAATCACAAGCTGGTTTCGTTTTCATGCTCAATGGTGGTGTCGTTAGCTGGAGAAGCTTCAAGGAAGTTGTGACTGCGGATTCAACAACGGAGGCTGAGTACATTGCAAAGATCGTGGTCGTCAAAAGGAAGTGTGGATCAGGCAATTCACGGAAGGTCTAAGAGTAGTACCTACAGTCAATGATCCCATCACTCTCTATTTTGATAATAGTGGGACGATCTTCCAAGCTAAAGAGCCTAAGTCTAGTAATAGATCTAGACATGTAGTTAGAAAATATCATGTAATAAGAGATTTCATTGAAAGAAAGGAAATTCCGATTTGTAAGGTTGGGACAGATGACAACATAGCCGATCCGCTCACCAAGCCTTTATCGCAAGCCAAGCATGATGGACATGTTGCGTCCATGGGACTTAAACATGTACCAAGTTTATGTTACATTTTGAAATGAAATAAAAGTGTTGTTTTTTGTTCATGTTCATAATCGCATTTGTCTTTTATCTTTTCTTTATACATTGTTACATCCAAACGGGTTGTAGTGACAATTGAACCCCGATAAAGTCAACACGGATTAACATAGTATTCTCCTATAGTCACTTGTATGAGGTGACGTCTCGAAGTGACTATAGTGTGATGCGATAGATGGCAAGTTCAAGTGCCATGGAGTCATATGAGAATGACTAGTCGATCACATAGGCAGACTGTTAGGAACACTTTGTTGGGCCTTATGACCGCTTATAGAGTTCTGGCAAATTTATGTAGCCTGGTCGTGGCGAGAGCTACTATAGTATTCTAATGTGTCGATTCTTTTGACTAAATATTGTTCGCCTAAGATGGCACAGTTTCAGATTAACTTTGATTTGTGTTACTACGACCTTCG
This sequence comes from Silene latifolia, assembly GCF_048544455.1. Lineage (NCBI taxonomy): Eukaryota > Viridiplantae > Streptophyta > Magnoliopsida > Caryophyllales > Caryophyllaceae > Silene > Silene latifolia. The sequence goes on along the minus strand of NC_133531.1, from coordinate 131,560,835 downwards.
TAAATGGGGTCAAATGGGCATATTTTGGGTTATGATGGCTGTGGCTAGTCGAAGGGAATGAGTGCGATAGGAATTGTCCACCCCAAGTCAGGGTTATAACAATATCTCAGGGCCACTCGAGGAGTAATGAACTGGAAATGCGTGGCCACGCTCGGAAGATATCTATGGTAGATAAATCCGGTCAATCAGTTATTCTCCAGATCGAGGAAACCACTCTCGATATGATCACTTGCAAGTACGACCTGAAAGACACCTTGCATTGAGTGGGAGATAGTAATAGGACAAGGGAATTGGTGACGCACACTTGTCGAGGACAAGTGGGAGATAGTTGGAATATGTGTCCTCCGACAATAATGCGATCACAACTGCCGATCATGATGATCACATGTTTAAGTCTCATTTTAAAGAATATAATTGGGAAGTAATATTTTACTGTCAACTGGTCCACACATATCGGTAATGATTGTGTGACTATAGTTTGACATTACTGTCGTGCGACGGTGGTGATCAGTTGATCCCCTTAGGTCATACCTAAAGGGTAACACTCTTAATTGATTATTTAATTGATCGTATGACGATACGGGTTAATTAAATTGCTTAAAATTGACGGACGATTTTGGAAATAATATTTACGTATCTCATTATAATTTGATTAAATAAGATACGGTCTAAGTGATCGAATTGTTTTATTACTTAGATGAAATTATTGTTTAAGGAAACAATTGCATTTGAATGAATTATTTATTATAAATACAAGATGTTGTGATTTATAATTGGTAAATTATTTTGGTAAAAGTAATTATGAATTACTAAGTCAATTTTGTACATGACGTATTTTTATTAATGCGTTGATTTTTAATATGTTAAAAATACATAACAATATTACATGACTTGTGACATGTGACAAATTGACAAATTGATAAAGATAAAATGGAATCCATTTTATCTAAAATGGACCGAAATAATGGGGTGATTTAGGATAAATATTGTGTTGATTAATTAAGTGGAAAACATAATCATTTTACCTAAACCTAGCCATGCATACCTAGTGCCTCTTGTGAAGAACACCTTGCTCATGCATTGGCCATCAACCCCCCCCCCCCCCTTTTGTCCATTGAGAAAGGCCATGGGTTTTCTCTATAATTTTTACCTATTACACTACTTCAAGAGTTAGAGTAATATTCATTCAAACATCATCTAAAAATATAGTTTTAGAGAGATAAAAATTTCTTCCTTCTTCTTCCTCCTCTTGACCGAAATTCCAAGAGGACAAAAATATTTTGGGTCAATTTTATTTAAATTAATATTGTTCTAGTATTAATAATATTAATTTTATTAAGAGGTTATCTTGGGTATTATTCCTTGGGAGGGATTCTATATTTGAATCCTTTGTTCATCCTGTTAGAATATGTGTCCTCCGACAATAATGCGATCACAACTGTCGATCATGATGATCACATGTTTAAATCTCATTTTATGAATACATGTGGGATGTAATATTTTACAGTCAACTGGTCCACACATATCGGTAATGATTGGCTGACTAGAGTTTGACATTACTGTCGTGCGACGGTGGTGATCAGTTGATCCCCTTAGGTCATACCTAAAGGGTAACACTCTTAATTGATTATTTAATTGATCGTATGACGATACGGGTTAATTAAATTACTTAAAATTGACGGACGATTTTGGGAGTAATATTTACGTATCTCATTATAATTTGATTAAATGAGATACGGTCTAAGTGATCGAATTGTTTTATTACTTAGATGAAATTATTGTTTACAGAAACAGTTGAATTTGAATGAATAATTTATTATTAATACAAGATGTTGTGATTAATAATTGGTAAATCATTTTGGTACAAGTAATTATGAATTACTAAGTCGATTTTGTATATGACGTATTTTTATTAATACGTTGATTTTTAATATGTTAAAAATGCATAACAATTTTACATGACTTGTGACATGTGACAAATTGACAAATTGACAAAGATAAAATGGAATTCATTTTATCTAATATGGACCGAAAAATTGGAGGGAGTATGGTGTTTAAATTATGTTTAATTAGTTGAGTGGAAACAACATGATTACACTCCTAACACCTAGCCATGCATGCCTATTTCTTGATTAGAGAATTAAGCCCATGCATTGGCTCCCCAATCCCTCCTCCCACCGGTTTTCTAAGAACAATTTAGAGAGTTTTTCCTCTCTAATTTTTCATTCATACTTCACACAATTATTTCTAGAGTAAGAAATAAAAATTTCCTCTCTACATCTCATAAAAATAGAGAGATAAAAACTCCAAAATTCCTTTCTCTATACCGAAATAATAGAGACCAATATAAATATTTTAGGTCAATTTTTAGTAAGATTTATATTGTTCTAGTTAAATAATATTTATCTTTTAAGGAGTTATCTTGGGTATTCATCTTTGGGAGAGATTCTAAGCTTGAATCTTTGTTCATCCATTATTTGGAATGCTCAAGAACTAACAAGAAGGAGATCTTGTTGGTGCCCATAAAACCGAAATCACATAGTAAGGTTGATGATTTCTTCTCTACTTTTGTTAAAGTTTGCATGCATAAGATCTAGAATTTATTTTATGACTAAATAAATTGATTCATATATGAATATGTTAAATAATGAGATATAGATTTCTAACAAGCGGTATCATGAGCCTTAGGCTGTTTGCATGCAAATCGTTTATTGTTTTTCCGAGTTATACGATTAACATATAAAACTTATAAATTTGTGTTTATTATGATATATCACGAAATTTATTATGCATGTTAAAGTTTCTGGTCCTAAAATGTTTTAGGATATTTTGGTTTAATTTATGGATTTTATTGTTCATTTTATATAATAATGGCATTAAAATGTGATTTTTATGATAAAAATGTCATTTTTGGACGAAAAATAGCTAAACTTCGTTTTTAAAGTGGTTTTTGGATATGTTTTCACATATATTATTTATAGATGACCTATAAATTTTCATAATTTTAGGAGTTCTTATGCTCGAAATATGGATTTTTCATGATAAAAATCGAATTTAAATGAAAAATAGGTTAATATGAGATAAATTTCGAATCTGGTCATAGAAATTTAGTATGTTGTCACATGCAATTTTACAAGATGTGTGTAAAATAATTGGCTATAATGAAGTCTTTATGCATGATTTATGAATTTTTGATGAAAAAATGACATAAATAATGACTTTAATTAGTATAAATTGCTAAAACATACTTCATGACTAAGGAAAAACGTCACATGTTGCATTTTATCATATATTTCAGATCTAAATTTGAAAATTTAATAAATATATTTTTTCTCATATTTTTATGATTATAATTGATAAATCCGATAAACCGCAACATTGTTTTTTCCCGATAAATTTTGAAATTTTTAACCTAAGTTTTTGAACATTATGAGTGTCATGGTATTTTTCCAGAATGTTCATGAGTTTAAATTTCAAATTTCAAATTTATTTGAAATTTTTATGATTTATTTGAAGTTTATGGCATTATATTGTAATTTTTGAGTCCATTTATGAACAATTTTAAGTAATATAAGTTAATTATTGTCAATATGTTATTGAAGACTAATTTTGAGTCCTAAGATGGTTAGGATAATTAACTGATACATAAATGTGATTTTATGTAATTTATTGTGATTTTAAAAGGTTGAATCACGCAAATCCGTAAAAACCGATTAATATACGATATTGGCTCCTTAAAGACGATTTAGCATAAAATTGGGCATGTTCATACATATTATAATGCTGCATTTTATTTATGATTGTCATAATTTTATTTTATGAAATTTTGAATTATGTAATTTTACTTAGTATGGCCTTAGTTTTAATTGGTATTACCCGAAATGTATGGGAATATCGATTCGGTTGTAATTTATTGTGATCTCGTATCACCGTTTTGTAATTTAATAGATTTATTTTATTTTAATTACAAATGTATAATAGGAAATTATGTAATTTGTTATGTAATTTATTTATTCCGGAGATCCTTGAAGACGGTGCCACTTAAGAAGGCGATCCATTAAAGACGGTGTTGCCTTGAAATGCGTGCCAAGACCGAAGTTCAAGGGACCAAAGGAGTTGGTTTCCGAATTTGTAATAGTGTATTAGATTTACTATTCTAGGAAGGCCATACTAGGATTTAATTTATGCTTCGCATTTTTATATATGTTGCATGCATAGCTAAATCGCCATAACTAAAACATGCATTATCATTTTAATCGAGTTTATCGACCGTGTCAATTATAATTATCGTAGTTCAGCGCTTTAGTTCACTTAAAACGTGATAGATAATAAATTGACATGACCTCTCGCTAAAATAAACAATTGAGACTTAGCCTTACCAAAAAGTAGAAACCTTGAAAACCTATTTCATGAGGAAGTGCACTCGGCCCTACCGGGGTACAAACCTTGTTACGTAGGGGAAGTGGGTGATAAATGTCTATCCACCGAATTCATGTTGATAAGGGATGAATCGGCCCTACCGTGCCCAAGTTGATGTGGATTTGGATCATGGACACATTTATTCGAAATTTGGGTTGAACTCAACAAAAGTATTGATAAGGGATGAATCGGCCCTACCGTGCCCTTGTCGGATGTGTTTTGGGCTAAAGATAAAAGTTAATGTAATTTTATCGACCAAGAGTTCTAAAAGTAGAATCGATTAAAGAGTTAATCCACCGAGTTATATTGATAAGGGATGAATCGACCCTACCGTGCCCAAGTTAATATGAATTTGGATCTTGGAATCATTTATTGTAGTTGGGTAGAGGTCACTACATAAATGCTCATATCTTGTTAAATTATTTACAAGTATTATTATAACGATAAATGTTTTTTTTTCTTTATTCCGTTATCACATTGTTCTATTTCTTTACCTCAATTTATATACGATATCATTTCGATTTTTGATTCAAATCTCCATTAAAACATCGTAACTAAAGACAAAATTTGAATTTTTCTTCTAAAAACCTCGTATTATCGATTGTAAGGATCTCTTGTGAAGAGTATAGATAAAAGTTATTCGTGATCAAAAGGGTTTTTGATCCTTGACTAACATATCTACTTACAATGAATTGTTTCTCATATGCTTAATTGAGTTAAGTACTTTGAAACGTTAAATCATTTTGGTGACTAGATTTGTTAGAAATCGTAATAGACCAAAATACCGCAACCACTTCAATGAAAGTTTTAAGACTAAACAAACGAATGAAGAGTAGTCTTCATGAATTTAATTTTGCTTCTCAAAGCAAAGACTCATTGAAATGAGTGGGAGCATTCTCTTAAACCGTTAAGAAAAGGATAAGGTTTTAAAGAAGTAAAATTAAAATGTAATTGATACAAAGTAATGTTAAAAGTAAAGTTATTGAGAATAACGATACTAAACCTATCAATCCCGACCGATAAAATTTCCATTATCTTAAATGTTGGACACTAGAAAGGAAACTACCCCAATTTATTGAAGAATCAACAAGTTAGTTGTGGGACATCTAATGGGACCTTCTTCTTTAAATGTTTATTTGATTGACATAAATTTTGCTAGTACTACTTCGTCAATATTAGAAACCAGTGGTGGTTTTCATCATTGTACTTGATACATAGGATGATTAGAATATGACGACTAGCAACAATGATGTTGAGAGATAGAGTCATTGTGTAATCAATCTAGTTTTGGGTTTATAGTTGTACTTAATTATGACTATTAAGTGCATAAACTCTAAATAAAAATATAAACTTGTTAAGATACAAAAGAGGTTTCACTTTTGTGGCCCTATACACCACGATTTGATGTATGGCTAACCCATTATCAAGGTGATTATATTCTAAACCAAACTAGGATGACATATCATGTAGATGATGCAAGACTCAAATTGGTGACCCAAGATTAAACCTTAAATTTTGGAATGATGAACGCAAAGAGTTATCGAGTACTCTTGAAACCATTAGATCTTATCGTATATGCGTATCTTGTATTCAAAGCAAGATATCTCGTGCCTTTTGGTTGAAAAGGAGATCGAGGTTGTAAATCATTGATCCAAAATAGGTTGATCATTTTCTTTTACCAACGATTTAAGTTGACGCTAATGTGTTCACTTAATAAGGTAAATAGAGAAATCTTTGAAGAAGTTCAAAGAGTTCAAGGAATCACGATTTAATCGTGATGGGATTATCAAAGTGAAGACTTTGATATAAGCCAAATGAAATGTGATATAGTATCACAAATTAATCTCTCTTAGCACGCATTATGGGATATCTCTTAGCATGCATTATGTGTGGTTGGATAAGAAATCAAACGCTATTCGATATGGTTTGGACTTCTATCAAGTTACCTTGAGTTACTTGATCCTTTTGGGGATTGATAAGGTTATTTTCAGTCGTTTGCCTTAATCAAAATAAATCCTATATTACTACTAACAAGATAGCTAGCGGTAAGTCAGGGTCGAATCCACAGGGAGGCGGTGATTATCTAGTTTGTTTATATTTAAATCTGTCTTAAAGTAACCAGTTGTGGGGGTTTTGATTGTTTGTTATCTAATCAACTAATAACGAGTAAATAAAGACGAATAACAATAATATTAAAGAGTCTAGGGATCGGGTTCACTAGGTCATCATCAAAGGGTAGAATTTAATTCATTGATTGAGCAATTTATATTGTTGAAAGTTATATGATCAGTCGATTCAATATTTCTTTTAGATCTAATTTAACATGCGATCGCTATCATTAAATTATCTCTATTCAATTATCGTGGCCTATACTAGTCTTAACCCGGTCGGTGATAATCCTAGTTTATGCAAGACTAATTAATCAATTCTGATCAGTAATTAACTAATTAGAAGTAATACGATAATCAAACAACAATTAAGAGCAATTTAACAATCAATTCATAATAACCCTTTTCTAACAACCTAGATCCCCTTTCACCCTAGATTAAAGGATTTAGCCACGCATACTAATTAAAATAACAACAATAATAATTGTAGAAGACATGATTGAAAGCATAAAAGAAATAAGAGATACTAATAATTGAACAGAAACTAAATTGATTGATAGTAAATAAAGATAAACAAAGTACCGTAAATTCGGATGCAAAGAATTCTAGATCTGAATGCTAAGAAAGTTTTCTTACTGCTAAAAGGTTCTTCTAAGCTTTCTCTAGGTATCAAAAGCGTAACCTAAATTAATTCGTCCGAGTACATATTATAGAAATTAGGTAAAATAGAATATCCGGAAATAAAAGACACGTCAGCCGGTTCAGACCGAAACTAGATCGAATTTGATTAAACTCGGTCGAGTTTGGCTTCTGGTCTTCGGTTCTTCGAACAAATCCATATCAAATCTTGTCTTTATCTCCTAGAAATCCGTGCCATGCAGCGTGTGTCCTATATGCCAGCTCTGCGGTGCTCCGGTGTGCTCGCTTGCTCCACAAATGCATGATTCCTGCATTTAAACACCAAAATGCGGTAGTAACTAGATTCTAACTTAATAAGCATGTAAATGGCATAAAATAGCACGTAAATCGTCTCAAATAATATAAATGGGAGGCATAAAAGTGTATACAAAAATGACTCATCAAACTTCCCCAAACCATCTTTTTGCTTGTCCTCAAGCAAATTATCACAAATTACAAATTGCAAACATACAAATGGTAAAAAGGAATAACTCAGAGCTAATGCTAAAGCACATACAAACCCCAAGCTATCCATATCTGGAACGAAGTAATGACCAAAGTGTACCAATGAAACAAATTCAAAAGCACGGGAAAATATAAAATGCAACTCAAGTCACAAAATTTACATGACAGTGTATTGTAGACAAAATCCAATTACCATTCAATCTTGCTAGACAAAAATATAGTCGGATTCTCGCGAATTCACTCATGCACTCATAAGTATATGTAAAGGTGAGTTTATGTGAGATAGAAAAAAATAGTACACTCACTCAACTTATGAAACATGCATGCAATCGAATGTGATAAAAATTTCCCCAACTAATACGCATTCATATATAGACAAAATTACATGTATCTAGGACATCAAGGGTGGTAAATGGGCTAGGTAGAAAAGGCTTCTGCCGAAGCACGTTATGGACATATGAGGCTAAGACGGTAGTCGCAGCTATAATAACCAAGACCAATTCTTATGGAAACATAAACATTCCCAACTAGAGAAATAATCTCAACTTTGACAACATATGGGAGGCAATGAGCCACTCCCCAAATATGCATTAGACTCTAGTAAAACCCATATAGTCTCTTAACAAATATGATGAAGCAATTCTTTCAATTTTTTTCTCTTCTCTTTTTTTCTTTCTCGTTTTTTTTTTTCTTCTTCTTTCTTTTTGTTTTTTTGCTTTTTTGTTTTTTTCATTTTTTTCTTTGCTTCATAACCTTTCTTTATCGACATAAGAGACTAACACAATTGCAACAAAAATAGTAGCTATACCTACTGACATCATGTCCCAACCCGACCATAATAGCTAACATACGCATGATAAAAACAACTGCGACTGTCCCGAAGGGTAGGCAAATTCTAGGATTGTAGCTAAAGATAAGGGATAAAAACAGGCTACAAGGGTTCAAAAAGGCTAAACATAGGGTAATGTAAGGCTTATATGAACGGGTAGAATTACCTATCACATGTACTTAGTCAATGAAATTGTAAAAGCATCAAGAAACTAGTTTCACATTTATGCAGTTTGATATTACATATTCCACAAGGAGAACCACACTCAAGCCTAAATAACAAGGAGACCAGTTTATAAATGTTCTTGGCCTAGGAAGCTCTAAGGACCTCAGAAATTAAGTGGTTTACCAACTAATTTTGTCAAATCTATTAAGTAAGAGACATGACAAATACGGTCAAACTTGTTCATTGAGCTTTATTTCCTTAAACTAACGGGTCAAAACAAAGTACATGGAAAGCTTAGCTGGGATTCAAATGCAGAAGCAATGCAAATTATCATCATAGTGATCCAATTTACCAAAAATCTACCTAAAACACACAAAGAAATAACAAAGGGGAAAAAAAACATATTTTTTTGAGTTTTTGAAATTTTCTAATTTTTTTGAATAAAAGGCACACAACGTAAATAAATACCCTTCCCCAAACCTAAATGTCACAGTGTCCTCAGTGTGACGCTAACAGCAGAGCAATCACATAAATCCAACAACAACAACAGCCTAAAGGACACTACTAACAAATAAAGAAAGGAGAAAAGAAACTAACTAAGTACAATAGAAGAAAGTACAAGGAAAGATAGTACCGACTGTATGTATAAGAGCTTCCCCAAACCAGCTGCAGAAAAGGGGAAAATATCAACCGCGCAAATCCTATCATCGTCTGGCTACGTTACTGACCCAAAATACTTGAGTACTCGATTGAGCCCTATGACACTCGATCGAGGATCCATTCTGTCGAGCATATTTCCTGCATTTAAAATAAATTCACACACAAATCATAATCAATACAAGTTAAAGCTCGCAACAGTAAATCAAAAAGTAGCGCATGTGCTACACACAAACATAAGTAGCACCAATAAATAGTCCAAGCAAAGAATAAAAGTAATGAAAAATGTCCTGGCTCATCAAACTCAAAGTCCAAAATAAAATATAAGCAATGTCCATCATTCTTCAGGTCATCCTCTTGAGGAAGGAGATAAAGCACTTCGTCCGTCATAGAAGCTTCATCGAAAACTCCAACCGGCTCCTCTCTGAAAATTTCAGTTTCTAAAGCATCCAATTCAGCTTCTATGTCAACATTCTCATCACGGCTGTAAATAATCTCAGGAGGAGGATCATCTCCATAAATAAGCTTCTCTATCTCATCCACTTCCTTGCTCCATGGATATGACGCAGCAGCAGAGGCGTCATGTGGATTCCTGTCAAAACATAAAGTAAGACAATCATCAAAAGTAGGATCAAGAGCATTAATCATATGACAAGAAGCTTTTAAATCAGGAGGACGTTTTAAAGTATTGTCAAGAACAAATCTAATAGTGTCATCCCCAACTCTTAGTGTCAGACTACCATCCCTAACATCTATGAGTGCTCCTACAGTGTGGAGGAATGGTCTACCAAGAATGATGGATACTTGAGCGTCTTCAGC